>NC_066886.1:18576026-19187319 GCF_022985175.1 Labeo rohita | reverse complement strand
AACTAGCCAGAAACCAGCTATTTTAAGACAGAAGGCCAACTAAAACCAATTGATTTAGCAAAAACCAGGTAAAACTAACTTAAACCAGCTCTTTTAAGAAAAAGGCCAGCTAAAACCAATTGATTTAACAAAAACCAGCTAAAAAAAAAACCTGCCAAAACCAGGTAAAACTAGCTAAAACCAGCTGTTTTAAGAACAAGGCAGCTAAAACCAGTAAATTTAGCGAAAACCAGCAAAAACAGTGTCTTCCCTTTACACTACATACAATTAAAGCAGTGATGCTCATTACAGTACTGTGATTATTACTATAATAAAAAATTACAGTAGTACAGTAAGTTACTGCGATTAATCTTACAGTCAGCATACTGTGGGATATATTACAGCAACTTACTTGCCAATTGCTGCCAGCAAGTTGCTGTAAATTTCACAGTTATCTTGTTACAGTGTAGTCAGCAAGCTGTAGTTACCCCAACCCCACTAACAGCAGGTTTCGGTCAGTTATGAAGTTGACCGATGGAAGCCAGAAAAGAGCAGAAGCAGGAGATGAAGTGATGATGGTAAAAGGTATAACAGAATTTATTGAACAGTTTTAGTTGCGTATGTCTCAATGTTCAGACTTCATCTGAGGAGTACAGCTCAAAGAACAATGATATATCAAACGGATTCAACATCCCATAAACCTTGAATTTCCATAAACATCCCCATTATCTATTTCTTAGACCAAACAATTCATGAAACCCCACAATCATGGAACTGAACAATAATGAAAATGCATAAGCAAGGAAAATAATAAGAAATATAAAATATAAAAACATATAAATGAATAATATATATGAATAATATATATGAATAAATGATAAATACTTAAATAATCAAATAAATAATTAAATATGAATTATGTGAATGACTAATGATTGTAAAATGATTATAAATGAAATTAAAAACAAACAAAATTTGAACACAACAATAATTTGCATGGAAGGATCTAACGATCCTTCAAGGGTGATGTCATCACAATCGATTATCCATATTAACGGAAGTGAGAGACTGTAAGTTTTGAATGCTTATATCTTCTCAGTGCGAATTTTGTTTTGGAGCACACTAGTTTATAGATAATCTTAAAGGGATAGTTCACCCAAAACTGACATTCTGTCATTAATTACTCAAACTCATTACGTTCCAAACAGGGGTGTTTCTAGGATTTGAAAACATCTGGGGCTGGGGGCAAAACACCAGGGGCAAGTAATGGTGAATGGGAGATCACATCATAATTATGTAAGATTTTGTTAGACACAGCTGGGTGAATCAGGATCCTTCTAGGGCCCCAGAAAAAAATTTGATATATTTTAAAGTTAACTTCATTAATCTGGTGCACTTTGAGAGTTCAAAAATAAGAGCTATAAGTTAACCCATGTTCAGTGTGCAAACTGAACAAAGAAAAAAGGTTGATGACCTGACTCACCCCTCTTCTGATACTCTGAAAACATCTGATCATGAACTGATCGTTTGAGCAAAGTCATATTGTGCTTTCGATTTTAGTTCATTTGACAGATACTTTGCCGAAGCAGTGGCACAAAACAACATTGCTACACTATGAAAAAAAGTAAATAGTAATGCAAACAGCAACCATATCAAAGCATTATCACAAAATTATAACTTTACAAAAATATATTACACAAATAAAATAATACATTTAAAAATATATATTCGCATGCAAAAATAGGGCCCCTATTATTTTTTTTTAAATTCCATTTTATTTATTCATTTTTTTCTAAATTCTGTTTTTTTCTGTTTTACTCCTTTTTAATGAGTAAATTTAATTTTATTAATCAAAAACATGTCTAATTAATTAAAACAATGAAACGTATACATTTTAACGTCAATTTATCAAAAGTTAAGTTATGTTTAGGGCCCTATGAAATGTTTGATTTTTTTCTCACCTTATATTTTATTGTTACCAAATTTGTTTTAGCATGTCTATTTATTTAAATGCATTAAAAAACTTTTATTTATTTCTACAACAGCCTTGTGAAATTCTGTGTTGTGTATTTATTTTTTTCTGGTTATGAAGTAAAGTCATAAAATATTAATTTATCTTTTAATTCATGAAAATTAAATTTTATTTTTGGCAAATAAAGGGGATGTACTAATAAAATTTAAAAGATGGAAGGAATATTGTGTAACAAAGTTTTATTAATTTTTCAACAGTAGTAGTAGTACTGTAGGTACATGCATTCTACTGAATGATAGCTATGTATTTCTGCCACAATGTCTACAAGCTAAACTTTTATTTTGACGGGTTTCCGTGAATACCTTTACTTTTCTGTGAGTATATAACCCTGGTTTACTCAAATGAAACAGTGAACTGCTCACGAAGTACTCTCAGAGCAGTTCTTGAGACGTTGTTCATGTATTTTTATGGCAGACGCTGAAATCACCGCGAGCGCTTGTGTGTAGTAAAGGAAACCGCGCCTGCGTCTGCACCATTCATTCATAAAGAGACACACAGCATTCATGTTTAAATGGTATTTTGCGGCGTAATATTTTCAGATACTAGTCCATATTGCGATTTGATTGAAGTGTAATGACCGGCTTTCGATTAATTCATTCAAACTTTGACAAATTCCGTGAATTCTTCGGAAATCATACAGCGATACAAAAACATTTGGGGCTAAAGAAAAATCTTTCGGGGCTCGAGCCCCGAATGATAAGCCCTAACTACGCCCCTGGTTCCAAACCCATAAGACCTTTGTTTATTTTGGAACACAAATTAATATATTTTTTATGAAATCCGAGAGCTTTCTGACCCTGCATAGACAGCAACACAACTGAAACATTCAAGGCCCAGAAAGGTAGTAAGAACATCATTAAAATAGTCCATGTGACATCAGTGGTTCAACCCTAATGTTATGAAGCTACAAAAATACTTTTTGTTGTATAAAATAACAACTTTATTGAACAATGTTTTCTCAACAATCTGTTTAAGGCTAATATATTCATACTAAAAGCCAAAAATGCTTCAATTTTTTATTTAATGGGACTTTAAGTAACCCTGTCTTCACTTTGGTGAACTCTGGACAGTGGTAAAATCTGCACATCAGCGAAGACTCAAGAAATTCGGTCTCTCCCTCCCCTGAAGTCTCTTGGCCAATTTCTGAAATAGTTTAGGTTCCAGACTAATACCTGGATAATGGGTAGGGGGCCCTGGCCCAAAAAAAGGCTGAGAACCACTGCTCTAGACTGTTTGGTTTGGCAGCTGAAACCCCAAGGTCCTTAATACTGATAATAAACTGGAAGCCTTACAACAAGTCATGCCATCATTAAGGCATTTTTACTTTATAAGGTCACTTCCCTGTTGAAAAAAAAAAGATTACTGATCTTCAGCAAAAGATGCTGATTAGGAATATTTTGAAGCATGGCTGCTGGTTTAAGCTGGTCCTTAGCTAGACATGAGCTAGTTTAAGCTGGCCCTTGGCAGGTCATGTCCAGCTTAAACCAGCTTATGACCGGCTAAGGACCAGCTCAAACCAGCAGCCATGTTTCAAAACATATCTAACCAGCATACGCTGTTTTTTTTTCAACAGGGTTCTGACGAAAACACCAGTCTGTAATCCATAATAACTCATTCTCCAGTGAGAAAGTCTAAATTCACCAAAACATGTACGGTCCATTAAATAGTGGAGATGGAGGAAACTGCTTCTTATGTTTTTGTAGTAACACTGTCTGTTGAAAATATGTTGAAAACATACCACAACCGCATGGAGCAAAGAAAAGCTCTGGAGTGAAATTGTCTCGTTTTCAAGCTGCTAGCACGCTAACTAACATTTGTAAACATTAGCTGTTGAAATGACAATTTAAGATCACGTGAGGCACTTCCTCCGTCATGATAATCTTAATAATATCTTGTAGTGTGTGATGCAGCACAATTTTCAAATCTTGTAGTGTGTGCATGTTTAAGATTTCAGGGAAGATAATCTGCAAAGATTCGTCTTATGTGTAACCAGCTGCAACCAGATTTCATAATCGGTTAGGATTTTAAAAATCCTGTAGTGTGAGCCCGGCGTAAGACCAGCGACCCATGTTAGGCTGGTTTCAGCTGTTTTTTTTTTTGTTTTGTTTTGTTTTTTTCAGCAGGGTTTTTTCACAGCTACAGTTTGAAGTTAAAATGTCTTAAATTTGTTTAGTATAAAACACTGCTTTTCACTTTACTATTAATTGATGGACTGGAGTCGTGTGGATTATGTTTTTATCACCTGTTGGACTCTCATTCTGATGGCACCTATTTACTCCAATGGATCCACTGGCAAGAGCTTGATGTAATGCTAACCTCCAAGTCTGTTCTGATGAAGAAACAAAATCATCTTGGACAGCATGAGGGTAAGGATATTTTTAATCATGGGAGTCGGAACCATTGAATGCGGGGAGAAGGGGATTCCTGCACAACCGGAGGCTGCAGTTTCAGGACCGCATTTCTAGGACCCTATAGTATTTTTGTATTATTTTATTTTATTTATTTATTGTATATATGTATGTATTAGCTCCTCATACTATTTAATAGCGCTTGCTATTTAATTCTGTATATTATTATTTTTTAAAGAAATATGTAGTTGTTTAATTGTATACACTTAATTATTGTCCTAACCGACTCCTAACATACCCATTGGTAACCTGTTTGAAATATTTAACCTAATTTATTTCAATATATTCTATATATTCTGGTGTTAAATTCCATTTTCTTGTAAAGAAAGACTTGTATTTTTGCAGACTTCAGTTCATTAGCCGCAGCACAGCGATTCACATATTCACATAAAACAGGGCTGCCAACTCTCACGCATTCAGCGTGAGACTCACGCAATTGACGCAATTCTCACGCTCCCACGCCACACCCCCCCTTTTCTCACGCAGACTCGTGCAGCAGTGAGAAAAAAATCGCGCCGCATGATCTCGCAAAGCAACGCGCAGAGAGACCAGACAGACAGTGTAGTGAGTTTTTTGTGACAATTGTGAGGGAAATACACAATTTATTCCCATAAACTGTGTAGTCAGCCGTTCTCCCTCCCATCTGCACCGTGTGAATTGTGAACGCAGGCAGGTCAGTGAGTTACAGGGCGCCCCGTGTCTCCGTCCAGTTTAGGCTAGTAGCTAATATGCTGTTATAGTTTATATAGAATTAAGTTAGCATTAGCAGAGTTGTTTGTTTTGCAGCACTGAGCAGTTATTTTACATAACTTTAATAAAGTTATGTAAAATAACTTAAAAGCCATCCAAATCAATGATTAAGGCTGCAAAATCAGCCACCAGCATTTACAATAGAGCACATGTTAATCTGTGAACATGTTAATCACATGTTAATCCTATTTCTGTAAAATGTTTGTGAAAATTAAATGTAATGTAAATCTCCCAAGAAATTCTGTACAGATACCAAATACTTTGACAATCAATATATACCTAATACACTTCTGCTAATGCAATGATTTTGTGTTTGTATTTTTTCCACACCAAGCCACGCCCCTCCATAAGCCCCTCCCCCATAACAAGCCCCGCCCCCAAAATCTCACTCTAGGCTGAACTCAAAAGTTGGCAGCCCTGCATAAAAACGGTAAAACAATTGCTACAGATTACTGTTTATTAGTACATTAATAAATGTAATTTTATTTGAATACAAATGTTAGTTTATAACATTCAGCAGAACAATGATCTGTTTTGCACAGCTAAAGTTTTGGAGCTAAATGGAGATTGCTGACACGCCTCGAACATTAAAAAAAGATGGAACTTTACTTACTTACGCCACTGGGAAAGTGTTTAAATAGCCGTCTTTTGTACTGTTGTCACGTTAGTGAATAGAGGTAATATACATAATAAAAGGCACCAAACTACAGAATATGGAATATACTCCAGTATTTTTTGGGGGGCGCCCTGGTGAAAAAAAACAGCATATGCTGGTTAGGTAGGTTTTGATGCTGGTTTAAGCTGGTCCTTTGCTGGTTTATGCTGGTCTTTAGCTGGTTTATGCTGGTCCTTGACCAGCAACATGACCAGCAAAAACCAGCAAAGGACCAGCTTAAACCAGCATCAAAACCTACCTAACCAGCATCCCAGCATCAAAACATACCTACCAGCATATGCTGTTTTTTTTTACCAGGGCGGAGGACCCACCCACATTTATTTTGCATCCGCCCATGTTTTTAATATTTTTGTTGTTGTTGGGTTAACTATTCCTTTAACAAACTGAAAGTGTACATAGGTGATTGTTACTTTGTACCTACAATGTTTTGCACTGATGTTCACATGCTGTAACTGCACATATTCCTTTAAAACTGTTTACAAAATGCTCTTTACTGCATGCTTTATATATATATATTGTAAATGTAAATTATTGTGTTACATGCACATTATACATAATATAGATATTTTGTCAGTACATTCTGGGATTGATTGCAGTGACGACATTTTATTTAAGTAACGTTATCCAACAGACGGCGCTGAAGCTCCCGAAAATGTGTGCTCCTTAAATGTTTCCCCCGCAACATAAACGATTGAATCAATCGATCAGTGGTTCCCATGAGGTCTGAAATCAAAAGCTAAACTAATGATGTCAGCAAATTGAAAACTGCATTGATAACTCATTTTTCCTTTCTGCACAGTATGAGTGTACACACATTTGATAATATCGAGTGAGATCGCAGGTGACCCTACATCGCCCTGTATCTTGGCTTTCTGAATGTGTGTGTCGTTCTGTTTTTAGCTTAGCACGGTTAATGTTTTGTTTGGCCTCCGACATAGGTTTAAAAACACCGGACGGAAAGTGATGGATTCCCTGAACTTTGAGTCCGAGATGGAGGCAGATGGACAGGGCAGTTATTCTCTTTTTCCAGCGCTGGACAGCATGAATAGCCTGACTGGAGCCGCTGAGAGTCTGGACGCGTGAGTTTTTTGGGCAAGAGGATGAATGCGTTGTTTGTCCAAAATTCCCTTCACGTAGACTCAGACGCCAGAAAAGCTGTTTTTTTAATTACTGTATGGAATTACTCTAACCTAAATTCGCCGTATCTACGATTTTACTACGTATCATTCGTAAAATATAATGGTAGGACTATTTTGTAGGTAGTAGCACATCCAGCTGCTGTGTAAATACCGGGAAACGTAATTGTGCAATTGCATTTGAGTGGAAATAATTAAGTTTGTCTATGTTTACTGTGGTTTTAGGTGTGTTTCACTATCATTGCTTTAACAAAAATACTAAGCTGCCTAGACAGAATTTTGGCATCACACGCAAGGTAAAAGCTGTGTCCTTTGTGAAAAACAGTTAATCTTTAGCATATATTTAAAAAGAGTGCTTGTAGCAAAAATAATATAAATGAGTATAATTACGTGTGAACTAAATCTGTTTTCAAAAATGTGTCATGTATTTAAATATATTTGTACTTACAGATTAGTGTGCAATGAGGTTAGAATTGAATATATTTATAATATAAAATTGAAAAATACTACAGTTAAAATTATAATCAAGTACTTTACATGTGCTGTAGTGTGTTAGTCAACATGTCAAAATAACTGTAGATCAAACTATTTGTCTTAAAAAAAAAAAAAAAAACTATTCTAAACTTGATTGTATGATTTTCCTACTTTTAATGAACTGTTTGGTTACCTATATTCTTCAACTTCAATTATGTTCTTTTGTATTAAGCAGAAGAAAGATATTCATACAGGTTTGGAAAAACTTGACAGTGAGTAAATGACAGATTTTTTGTTTTTGGCTGAACTGTCATTTAAAGTAAATATTTTAATTTGATATTACAAAATGCACTTTTAAGTGTGTCTAAGCGTTAAGAACCAGTCATGAAAGTGTATTCTCTTTACATACTTAAATGGCCCTTTATTACTTGAAAGTACAGTTTTTTGTTTTTTAAACAAGATGTGAAATACACTAGTGTATTAATTAAGTGCACTTTTTTTAGAAGTGCTATGCGTTTCACTTGGTTTATTAAGTATCAGTTGATATTATTTTATTACTATAAAGTACTAAAAATAATAGTTACACTGATAACTGAGATTCCTGCATTACTGTGGCCTACAAATACAACATTAAAAACTATGGTGAAAGTACAGATGAAGTCCAAAACTGGGGTGAAATCTTCAGGGTAATTTTAACTTTATTTGTCTTCTGAGGTAGATGTAGCTTCTGTAGCTTCTGAAGGGATGTACTAAATGGAAAATATATATATATATATATATTTAGGCAAAATAAGAAAAGTGTGCACATCTTCATTCTGTTCAAAAGTTTACACCCCTAGCTCTGAGCAGTGAGCGTTTGAACAGGGCTCTCAAGTTTTAGAAAAAAATTTGGAGTGAGAATATATATTTGTTTCCAATTTGGGTTTATGTATATGTTTTTTTTTTTTTTGTTTTTTTTAAATAAGATTAACTGATTTTTCCAAGGCATTGTTAGATGCCAGTGTTTCCAGTCATAGCGATGCAAGGATTTGATTATAAAAATAAAATGCTATCATAGCTATTAAACGATATCTTCTGATTATCAATCTGTATTTAACCTAACCTAGGTGCTAAAGTCTGATTTTGTGGTGGCTGTGCTTTAAAATTAAATTATTATAATTTTAATTCAAGTGATGAAGGATTTTGTAAGTCTGCCAAGTGTTGAGTGCTACTGTAAGGTTAAACCTGCCTGCTTTTAAAGTTTCGAAAGGATTAACAGTTGAAAACATTAGTTAAAAAAGTATTTGGATCAATTTGTCTGTCTTTTATCAGATTTACCAATTATCTATTCCTTTCCTTACTTTCCAGTAGCCAATACTTGATTAGAACTGTTGGAGAGCAAATTTTGCAAATCAGGCAAGTGATTTCCTCCAGGAATCAGGAAAAAAAATAAAAAAACACAGAAGAAGGGGTTATTTACTGCATTTATTTTGTTAGTTTTTAGTAAATACAAAGGGCATCATCCACTCTGTGACTGCAACGCGACCACCGCCTCAACTGCACAAAACACTTCCACTGCTAGAAAAAGCGGCAGCCCTCAACCGACGATTCCACTGCTCGCCTCGTCCCGCATGTATGCGTCCATGTTGCCTAGTGACAAACATGACTGTAGCTGGATCACATAATTTACCCGAAAAATTCTAATTTCTGATATTTGCTGGTAGAGATGCCATTTAACTGTCAAGACAGCTATGAACTTCCCCTGCAAGTCTGTGCCTTGTCTATTAGCATTCACCTAACATGAGAAATATAAGGTGTGACGTGAGAGCGTGTGAACTGGTAGAAATGTGTCTCACGGGGAATGCTTGAGACTTGAGAGCCCTGCAGTTTGAACCTTCTGTAATAGTTGCATATGAGTATCAGTTACCCACAATGTGGGAAAACAAATCTCAGAATCATACAGTCACTGTTGGAAAGGTTTTAAATACACAGAGATTCTGAATACCAAAAGAATCCATGGGAACTGGGGGGGGAAAATAACCCACACACGCAGCTGTAGATCATCACTCTTTCCCCTACAGCTTTTTTTTCTTATTTTTTCCCAGAAATTCTTGTTTTAATTTCTCTTATGATCAAACAAAGGCATTAAACATTTTTCTTTTTAATCAAATGAAAATTAAACCCTTCCTTTTTTTTTTTTTTTTTTTTTGTTCGCCATACAAACAGAGGTTTACTGTTAAAATGAATGCATATAAGAAAAATTGTGTGAATATTCAGTTTGAGAAGTTTTAATAATAATTGTAGTATTTTTTTCTACAATTAAGTGGTTAATCTTGTAGTAATATTTATTTTTTTATCATTTAATTGTTTTATTTAAATTTGGCAGAATTAGGAATATATGAAGACCAAATTTTACTGTACAAAAGTAATACAAGACTTATATATTTTTGTTACATGTTAAATTGTACTTTTATTTTGACGGGTTGCCATTTATTTTTTGTTTGTATACAGTATGATATGATGCTAGTTTTCTCAAATGAAAATTCACATTAAGTGACACTCACGGCAAGATTAAATTTATGTGTTCATGTCGTCATATAGTGAGACGCGGAGGCCGAAAATCACAGCGAGCGTCACGCGTGCTTCAGTGTTTATGTAGTAAACAAGCCCGTGTCTCTGCCATTCATTCATACAGAGGCAAACGGAACATACAGGTTTCATATTTAAATAGTCTTTTTGCGTTTCAGTATTCACAGACACTAGTGCATATCGCAATCTGAATTAATACCAAAAATCGGAGGAGGAGAAATTATAGACGCGTGTCCATGTAGAGACAGAAATGACATGCCTGTTCTGTCGTTTAGTAGGTGCAACATTAACCTATTTTAGGATGGACAACGTGACAGCCAGCCATAACATCTGACAACTTTATTCTGCTTCCTCCCCAGTACCGGAACACACTCAATATAGGTGTCCACACATACTATATCCATTATAACATTACCGAATAGAACCTACTACAATGTCGTCGTGTAAATAAGAATAATACCATAAGGTTATTTAGTTTAATAAAAGATTATAGGCCTGTTCTATAGGAAAGGTAACCTTAAATTACTTCTGTTGTAATTTAGCGAATTGAACACAGTATAAAGAATTAAGTGTATGTAAAATTTTGAACGGGGTAATTTTTTTTTTTTTTATAAATTAACTTTTTTTTTTTCTCTCTCTCTCTTGGACTATTGTATAATATCTTATCCAGGTCAGTACTAAACAAAAAAAATAACATGCATTTTGTATGATCCCTCTTGTTTTGATAAAATAATTAACATTTTGCAGATTCTACAAGGTGTATGTAAACTTTTGACTTCAACTGTATGTGAAATAGTGTATGTCATATACTGCTCTTCTTTTATTATTATTATTTTTTTTTCAGTGAAACCCCTAATGAGGTTGCAGATAAACCCAATCTCACTTGGCTTGATGCTGCTCAGGTGAACATCTGCTTTAAATCATGCTGTTGTTATTTCACACATTTCTTGCGATCAAATCAATGATTATTCTGATTGTTTAAGATTGTTCTTGAAGAGGCTGGGCGGCCCATGCACATCAAGGAGATCAAGCAGCGGATCATTGATCGTGGACTGGTGCAGTCAAAGTAAAGAAATGATTTTAAACCTTAAAATTTCTTCATTTCATATCTTCAGAATTACAACGGCATGCACAGAAGTCAAAATAAACACTGTTTCTCTGACTCTTCTACAGTGCAAAGTCAAGTCTTGAGGCGGTCATGTATCGAGAGGTGAGATTCGCGTTTACTTATACTGCTGTCATGCCGGTACCTGTCAGTCATGTGCCATATTTACTTTAAATATGTTTTCCATTTAGTATCAGCGATGTGTTAATGTAGTGCATGATTTCATGTGTATTTGTCTTTCATGTTTAATTCATTCATTATGGTTTTAGAATGATTAATATAGGAAAAAAGGGTAAAGTCAGAGCAGTCTGTCGCTAAGAGAGTCTACATGAGAAATCGCCTGCAGCGTTTGCTTTAGCTTTGCGGTGTGTTACAGACACAGAAAGGGAGCAGACGCTTCAAGAGGATTGAAAGCAGAAATGGAGTTTTTGCCCTGTTGGTAAGTCGTTAAGCACATGTCAGTTAGCTGTAAGTGTTTAAAAATAGTTTAGAAATAGTTTGTATTAGTTAGTTTGTAAACATCACTTAAGCGCCACCTTTTGATGTTCTTTTCCTGCTTTTTTTTTCTGCTGTCCAATCATCATTTTCTTTTTTATACATGTTGTTTGGAGTCTGCATCAAAGTCTCGATCTAAATTTACATTTGATGTGGTCAGCTCTAAAGGTGAAGTGTGTGTTTTGTCAGTTGTTAAACGTTTTCCATCAATTCAGCCCACATTCCAGTGGACCATAAAATGAACAGAACTGCTATGTTTATACTCTTTATGAAGTCAATATATAATGCCCTTGCTTTGATCATCATACTCAAGAGACACACTTCACTTTTAAATGGATTCCAGCAATTTAATGTAACGCCTGTGTGAAACACTAAAAACTGTTCTTCTGGAAAAAAAAATTCCAATCTGACAAAAACTCTTTTGATTATTTGTGACTCACATATGCAGACTGATGAAGAGAGACAGCATGCATTGCAGGCATTCTCCGCCCAGTCGACTTTCTCAAGTTCAGGCTCCGGCTCATCCGTGGGACCTCTGCCATCCCCAACGGGCCACGCTGAGTCCAGGCCTAAGGTCAGGAAGGGTCCTCGCAAGAACCAAAATGAGAAATACAGGCTAAAGTACATGCGTCTGCGCAAGGCTGCCCGTGCCATGATATTTGTAAGTAAAATAGTTTTTATACCAAAAACATGCAAATATCATGAAACTATCCCTGAATTGGTGCTTTTTAACTGATAGGAAAATGCAGCACTATATGATGAGATTGCTCACCTGGAAGAGAAGTTTGTTCGGGCAAAAGAAGAAAGGAGGTACAATATTACAAAACTTATTAAAATTACTTAAGTTAATTTAAAAACAAGATGCTGTATTGAAAATCGGTGGAGCTGTTTAGTCCGGTTTTGTATTTGATTTGTACACTACCAGTCAAAAGGTTTTGAACAATATGATTTGTAATGTTTTTTTGTTTTTTTTTTAAGAAGTCTCTTCAGCTCACCAGGCCTGCATTTCTTTAATCCAAAGTACAGCAATAACAGTAAAAATGTGAAATATTTTGAAATGAATAAAATGACTGTTTTCTATTTTTTATTCCTGTGATTTCAAAGCTGAAATTAACATCGTTACTCCAGTCACATGATCCTTCAAAAATCATTCTGATATTCTGATTTGCTGCTAAAAAAATAATTATAATTATAATAATAATAATAATAATAATAATATGTCAAAAACAGCTGAGTAGATTTTTTAGGTGTCTTTGATTAATCAAAAGTCCAGAAGAACAGCTTTTATGTGAAATCTTTTGTAACATTGTAAATGTTTTTATCATCACTTTTGATCGCTTTAAAGCCTAAATCCTTGTTCCCAGTTATTAAAAAATAACTGACCTCAAGCTTTTGAATGGTATAGTGTATAATGTTACAAAAGCTTTTTATTTCAGGTAAATGCTGATCTTTGGATCTTTTTATTCATCAAAGAATCCTAAAAAAAAGGTTCTCAACTGTTTTAAATATTGATGATTATAATAATAATAATTGTAATAATAATGTTTCTGAAACAGCAAAACAGCATATTAGAATGATTTCTGAAGGATCATGTGACGATGAAGACTGGAGTAATGATGCTGAAAATGTAACTTTGCTCAGGAAAAAATATATATTTTATAATATGTTCTTAAATAGTTTTAAAATCTTTTTACTGTTTTTGCTGTACTTGCATAAAATAAATTGAGGCTTGGTGAGCAAAAACATTACAAATCTTACTGTTCAAAAACTTTTGACTGATGGAGTTTTTTTTTTTTTTTTTTTTTTTTTTTTTTCCCAAACTCTTCATACTTGCATACATACTTGTCTAAAGTTCTTGTTTTTTCTGAATGAAACTAATTCTGCAAAGATGCATTAAAGAGAAAAAGTGACTATTTAGAATAAATGCTGTTGTTTTTAACTTTCTCGTGAGAAAAATCCTGAAAAAAAAAAAAGTATCATGATTCCTACAAAAATATTAAACGGGACAACTGTTCAATATGGATAATAATCAGGGTCTTAAAAAGGTCTTAAAAAGTCTTAAATCGCTTTTTAAAATGAGCAGGACGCTTTTACAAGCAGTACCGGCGCAGAGTACGCAAACTGCGTAGGGCACCAACTCTCAGGGGGGGGGCACCGTCCCATCACTTTCAGGTGCGTTCATAATCCTGAGAAACTTTTTTGGCTGTTGACGTTAATAACGTGTTTTAATGTCAGTAATAATCTGACCACCTATTAATTGTTGTTGTTACAGGACGATCAAATCCTTTAATAGTTTAATAGTGATCAAACATTTAATTCAAATATCCACTTAATCTTGTGATAGAAATGCTACAGCTTCTATAATTTCTTTAACAAAAACATGTGGACATCACAACCCTTGCCAAAATTAACCATGGTTTTATCGTAGTAAAACTGCTTAATTTTCTTTTGTGTGTTTTCTGGATGCTTGAGATAATAAAATCAATTAGACAACTGTATTAGGCCTAATAAAATCATAGCCATAGGTAACTGTCTACATCCACAACTGTAATTTATAAATAATACAATTTAATTGCAATTTATTCATTTACTTTTATATTTTATTAAAGTTCTATTTTGACCCTGTATAATAGGTGTTTTTTTTTTTTTTTTTTTTAATTCCATAATGAACGAGGTGGCACAACAATACAATTCTGCTTAGGGCCCCATTTGGCCAGCAGCAGCGCTGTTTACAAGCTTAAAACCGAAAGAAAGTGAAGAAAAGAGGGAAAATGCAAACAAACTAAAAAAAAAACAAAACAACTGCTTGATGGCAAATTGCCACTAATATGAAAGTGAAAGTAAAATGTGCATGGCACTTTTACTGAAGGAAAGTGAGGAAAAGAGGGAAAACTCAAACTACCTACAAACAAACAATTGCTAGACGCTGAATTGCTGCTAATTTGAAAGTGAAAATAAAACTCAAACTATCCTTGGGGAACATATTGCTGTATTGTTTTCCCTTTGATTTTTTTTTTCCCTTAAATTTTCTTTAGTTGGTCTTAAAAAGGTCTTAAAAGTCTTAAATTGACCCTCATAAAACCTGCAGAAACCCTGATAATAGGAAATGTTCATCACAATGATCAAAATCAGCATATTAAAATTATTTATGAAAATTAGAATTGATGACTGAACTAATGGCTGTTAAAAATTTAGCTTTGTCATCACAGAAATAGATTACATAAAAAAAAAAATAAAGTAAAATTTGGAAGAATTATTTTAAATGTTAACAATGTTTCACAATATTACTTTTTTTCTGTATTTTTGGTCACTTAAATGCAGCTTTGTTGAACTGAAGAGAAGCTCACTTCCTGAATGAACGTTTTCTGGTAATTTACTCACGTCATCCAAGATGTTCATGTCTTTCTTTTTTCAGTCAAAAAGAAATTAATGTTACTGAGGAAAACATTCCAAAACAAGCATATGTGGTTAAAAAGTATATACATATAAATTTTTTAAAGAAAATGACAAATTGTTTTGCTAGATAAGACTCTTATTCCTGGGCTGGGATCGCGTAGAGCCCTTTGAAGCTGCATTGAAATTGAAATTTAGATCTTCAACCCACTGGCTACATTGAAGTTCATTATATGGGAAAAAAAAAAAAAATCCTGGAATGTGTTCCTCAAAAAACGTAAATTCTTTGCGACTGAGGGAAAAAAAAGACATGTATGGATGACATGGGTGGGGAAATGTGAACTTTCATTCTGGAAGTGAACTTCTCCTTTAAAAACTGTAGTACAACAGTAATTTTTATGTAAACCAAAAAAACCTTGTAGTACCATAAATGATTAAAGTTTGTAATGGCTTATAATAATAATGAGAAAAAAAAGGTTTAAGTGGTACTGTTTTAGTATGATTTGTCAACCAGATCAAATGTGTCAAAATTATCAGTAATCTAATAATTACGAGTTGCATACCTGACTCCGAATCCGATTATTTTCTCACTGTTTCGCCAGATTCCTGCTGAAGTCTTTGTTACAGTATCAGTCTCTGGCTGAAGGAGAGTCTGTCCCGACTCCCAGCTGCAGCACGCTCCCGCCTGCCACGTTGAGCTCCGTCGCACCGGTGGGCACTGCTCTACCAGGGACTCACAGCCAGGCCACTGGACTCTCAGGATCTGAAGACAGCCTTTTGAAGAAACCCAAAAAAGAACGAAAGGAAAGGGGAAGAGAAAATGGCAGGGAAGAATGTGAGTGTTTTCTACAACGTATGTGTCTGTATTTTGACACTGCAGATTCAATAGTTATTTAGTGTTTATTTACTCAACTCTTAGTCATGAAGAAGATTTGTAAGAAAAGGAAGGTTGCAGAAGGAGGAGTGCGCAAGCTTGTGCAGCCCATTTCGCTGGACTCTTCCGGGAGGCCTGTCTTTCCCATCGTGCTTGGTGGACTCACTGTGTACAGCCTAGGAGAGGTCAGAAACTCATTCAGCTTTAATGTGATATTGTAAAGGTCATGACTGTTGTTTTCCTCACAGTGAGGCAGCATTCTTTAATAAATATTTATATATTAGCAGTTTTTAAGATAATAAGTTTGTGTGTTTTTTTCGTAGATCATCACAGACAGGGCTCTGTTTCATGACGAAACTGCCATCTATCCCGTGGGGTTCTGCAGCACGAGAGTTTTCGCCAGCATGAAGAACCCTGATCAAAAGTGTCTATACACTTGCCAAATCAAAGATGGTGGTCAAGGACCACAGGTACATGCCTAAGACATGCTATATTCCATTTAAAAACATCTGTGCTTGTACTTCTGTAATTATGGCAGTAAAAGTGGTCAAATAACCCTCATTATGAAGTTAAATGTAAAACTACTTCAGAAATTGTCTGTAACAGAAACTTACATCTTTTTCTTCTTGTAATATTTAGTTTGAGATTGCACCAGAGGATGACCCACAGAACGCGATAGTGGCCTCATCAGCCCTCACCTGTCACGCAAACCTACTCAAAGCCATTGCTGCCCGGAGGTAAAGTCCTGTAGAATTACTCAGTACACTTTAAAGCATTTAAAAATTTAAAAATTCACAGTGAGCTCTGTGGGAAAAACAAAAAAACAAAAAAACAGTTTCAACTTTAAAAAAATCTTTTGTTACCCCGCTGACTTAAAATTTTTAGTTTAGTCAACTAAAATAGTCCAGTTGTCATTTAAACTAACTAAACTAAACATTTTAAGTCAACAGGGTAACAAATTATATTAAAGTGTTCCTATTATGCCTTTTCAAATATGACCTTTCATGCAGTGTGTCATGTAGCTGTATGTGAACATAAACTATCTGCAAAGTTGTGAAGCCAACAGTGCAGGATAAATAAAGATATTGTCTATCAAAGAAAAGAGTCGGCTCACAATCGCCTGAACGAGTCGTCAGGAATTCGAATCTTATTCTGTTACTGCTATACATCACAAGTAACACATTTGCATAATGTCCGCCCACGTTCTACGTCACAAACAACTTGCCCGCCCACAAACACAGTACAATTTCCATGTGGTTTACATCATGTCGAGAAGACGCTGTATCCTACGCTGTGAGAGTAAAATTGTTTTATATTCACTTCCAAAAGATGAATCTACAAAGATTGTATTTTCTAGCGATCGTTCAAAATATGTAGTTGTGTAACAATCCTGCACATGTCTTGCTAACCAGCTAACTCCGGCTTCTGTAGTTCTGTTGTTCAGCTGTGGACCCACTGTAGTCTAAAAAAATTTGTGATTGATGCAGATTGTCTGTCTGTCTGTCTCATTAGTTGGAGTAATGATAAAGTTGGCGCACGAAGCGGCTTTTACACCGCATGCGGAAAGCGCTGTGCTATAAAACCCATTCAATCACAGCAGTGAGGGCTCACGGAAAGGAGGGGTTTAGAGAGACTGATTCTTCGAACTGCTTCGCACGAGTCGTTTACGAATCATTTAGAAATTAGGTAGAATTAAATCTATTTTTGGAGAGAACAAAAGTGTTTCTTGACCCTGCATACACGTAAACCTGTTTTAGGAGACTCATAAAACAATATTAGCAACCTTTAAAATGGCATAATAGGAGCACTTTAAGTTGAAACAACTTTTTGAAAGGATTTTTTTTTTTTTTTTACAGCATACATTTCCTGTTTTTATCACATCCCCAAATCCTATTTCTCATTCTCGCTTGCCTAATCGCTTGATTAAATCAGATGGGATGATATTTTGTGCAGCTGACTGCTGAAGAGTTCTTCAGAATATCTATGAGCTCTTTCATCCTTGACAGTTAAGGATTATTTATTTATTAACCTGTATCGCAGCGACCGGATATATAAACTATTTACAGAACTGGTTTAAAGTCAGAGTTGGAAACCTTTTAGTCTCTTCTCATGGGAAAACATGTTCTGTTGTGCACTGATAACAGGATGATGTTTTATTTTTAAATATATATATAAATCATCAGGGAGATGCAAGATCACAGAGTGTGCTTCTGTTGCCTCGTTATATGTTTGCCTTGGCTCAGACCAACCTGTTTTCCATCTAGGCAGCGTATCTGCCAGGCCAGCGTAGTTAGACTGCAGATGCTCTTTCATGTGGCAGGGTGTCTCAGGGAGATTGGACTCTACACTCAGAAGTGGTGCACATGATCTGGAGAATGTACAGCGGTAGATGTGTTTGCGGACAGTCAAATGTCTCACTGCCTCGTTGGGTTTTCCTGAGGAATGAAGCACAATCACTGAGTCTGCATGCACTAGACCACAACTGACTAGAGAAGATCCACCGTTACCACTGATTTGAAGACAACCTTGTCGACAACCCAGCAGACCAGACCTACCGAGTAGAGAGAAAGTTTGGCATCCACATTCAGAGTGATTGAAACTGGGGGTGTTGCCCTTGGGCCTGCCGGCCTCTCTTGCAGTGTTCACAGCTGGCCAGGAACACTGTTTTGAATGTGTTTGTTGCATTTGCATGAAAATTGTGTGCTTGTGGAGAGTGTTTTGTGACTGGTGTTGTAGTCGCAATGCTCTGATCCAATACACAGTTCAGTGTATTGGGTCTAAGCGGTTGTTGCCTTCCTGAAAGCTGCAAATCGTTTGTATCCTCCACGTGGTGTGCGGAATCCGACATAGGAATTGAATATAGATCTCAAATTCCCTGTGTTAACCCCTATTTGAACCAGTATTACTGATATTAAATGGCTGTCATTTAAGACAGCATTCCTCTTGGCCTTTACAACAGCAAAGCATGTGAGTGAAATCCATGCCTTATCAGTGAGTGCTCCCTGTTTGCACTGAGTAATAGATTCAGTAGTGTCTCATTGTGGCCCAATCCAGTATTTCTACTCAAGATTTTGTCCCCTCATTGGCTGCACTGCCAGCAAACTGACACAAGATTGTAGCTATGTCCAGTTAGGTAGGTCTTTGAGGGCTTACATTGATAGGAGAGCAGCTTGGCGTAAAAAAGACCTATTATTTGTTTGTCTTAGACATCCTTCTTCTATTCATTGTCACTCTACACATCTTGTTTTTACTGATTAACCCTCTAGTATTGTTCAGTTGGGAGTCACATTTGTGTTGTTCGTGGTAAAAAGTGACCGACCACCTGAAATGTAACTTTCAGTAAAATCAATGTAATATATTTTTTCTGTAATATTTTTTCTTTATTTTGTATTTTAAGAGAATTTTATTGTACTAATTAATATTTGTGCAATAATTGATCAATTTTCTCCTATTGAAAATAATTAAAGAACTGTTTTCTAAGATTTTTATATTCTTTTTCAATTATGGCAGTATTACATGTTAAAATAGAGACAATGCTTTTAAACTCCATTTTTTTTGGAGTCAGATTAGTGCTATCTGGTGGGAGTAAAAACAGAAAAACATCTGCAATTCCATGTATTCCAAATTTCTTTTTGTGAAGGTTTAGATTTTTTTTTTTTTTTTTTTTTTTATTTTGGTTTAAAATGTCAGTTTTTGCATGAATTTTACTACAGTCAAACCTGAACATAGAGAGATTAACCGTAATGCTTTATCAGAGGTTATTCAATCTGATTTCAACATCTTATTTAAGTAATTAAAATTAATTACTTCTGGCTCAATTTTGTCATATTGTTACAGCCACACCAGTTCATTGGTGTGTATATAATAGTGTGTTGTGTGTATGTGTCGGTTATGTATTTTTGATGCTTTAGTGTAACCACTTCCATCTGCGTTTTTGCTGCTTTTTTGGCTGAATTATTAATTTTATTGAATGCATTTGCCAAACCTTGATTTGTGTTACAGTTGCACTAGTTTATGTATGTGTGTCTGTGGGTGGGGTGGGGTTGGATCGGGTGGGGTGTTTGTAGTGTGTCTATTTTGCACTCTTGATATTTTAGAGTGTCACCCCTTCATTGCTGTGCACTCTTTTTCTGCATCATGAATGATTTGTAGATTGTACACACCAAAAATCCTCTATTTTAGTATTTTTGCATATTTCCCATTTGCGTATGGCGGTCATTTTTGACCTTGAGCAACACAAGTGTTTTATAACCATTTAGCTTTTTCGAATCAAGTCCACAATTTTTTTTTTTTTTTTTTTTGGTCACATAGTGACTGCCATAAAAGTCACTGAGTTTCGTACCATTCCGATAAAGCAGCGTACTTAAGGGTTAAATGTGACTCCCTTGGAAGTGGAAGATCGCCAGAGTTTCTGGTCACTCAGTATTACAAAAATGATCTAGAGGTCAAGATGACATGTTAAGGGATTATTATAATTCTGCTTTAAAGGAGAAGTCCACTTCTAGAACAACAATTTACAAATAATTTACTCACCCCCTTGTCATCAACGATGTTCATCTCTGTCTTTCTTCAGTCGTAAAGAAATAGTTTTTTAAGGAAAACATTTTAGCATTTTTCCCCATATATTGGACTGCTATGGTGCCCCGATTTTAAACTTCCAAAAAGCACTTTAAATGCGGACTCAACGATCCCAAATCCGGTTGTAAACTATCCCAGCTGAGGAAGAAGGGTCTTATCTAGCGAATCGATCAGTTATTTACATTAAAAAATACAATTTAAATACTTTTTATTCTCAAACGCTCGTCTTGTCTTGCAGTTCTTGAACTGTGTGTACTCTGGCTCAAGACAGTTAGGGTATGTCGAAAAACTCCGACCATATTTTCTCCCTCAACTTCAAAAATCATTTCAAAATCATCCTACATTGCAGAAGTTCCGACCCAGTCTTTGCAAAGTGAACATGCAAAAAGATCAAACACCCTTAACAAAAAAGGTAAAACAGTGATATAGGACGATTTTGAAGTTGAGGGAGAACATGAGATTTTCAACATACCCTAACTGTCATGAACCGGAACAAAAACAGTCCAGGCATAGTAAGACAAGACGAGCGTTTGGCATTAAAAAGTGTATAAAATGTATTCTTTTTATTAAAATAACTGATTGTTATGCTAGATAAGACCCTTCTTCCTCGGCTGGGATTGTTTACAACCGTATTTGGGATCGTTTAAAGACGCATTTAAACTGCATTTTGGAAGTTCAAAATCGGGGCACCATACCAGTCCTTCATATGGGGAAAAAATGCTAAAATGTTTTCCTCAAAAAACATGATTTCTTTACGACTGAAGAAAGAAAGACATGAACATCTTAGATGACAACAGGCTGAGTAAATTATTTGTGAATTGTTGTTCTGGAAGTGGACTTCTCCTTTAACCATTCTTCTCTCTTATCTTACCTGGGAATGTTTTTGATTAACCCTGTAACTACTTCAGAATGTGTTCCCAAACTGATCATGGTTTTTCTTATTCTAGGGGCAGACCCTTGACCAACATTGTCCCATCTGGAGCAGACTTTTTTTGGTTTTTCTCACCCCACCATTCAGAACTTGATCCAGAGCTGCCCTGGGGCTCGCAAATGCAGCAAGTAAGTAGCATTCATTTTTAATCTACACGTCACAATATGATTATCTTTTTTATGTGTATAGGGTGGCCCTTGTTTTTGGATTTCTAAAATCTTCTGCTCTCACCCTCCCAGTGAACTCTCCTTAATGAGAAATGGAAACAAACCAAATTTCGCAGAGATTGGTCTACGTTTAGGGTGTGCTTAAAGTTGAAATTCTTAATATAGTCCTAATGACAGTAACAGCACATAATTAATAGTTATAAACCATTAGCAAACTGTGAAGTATGTTAAAAGTGAGAACACAGAACACTGTTATTAGTCTTAAAATGTTCAAGTACATTGGCATGTACATGACATGACATGTACATGACATGTAGCACTGTTGCGCTTCAGGTGTCCCGAGTTCGAGTCCCAGCTCAAGGACCTAGTAATGAACACTCATAATGAAGAAGTTACGAGTGTTCTGCCATTGTCATGATACACCCGGAGCAGTGAGCAATTCTGCCATTTGCTCCAGCACCAACTGGGCAGTTTGGGATTCGGTGTCTTGCTCAACGGCACCTCATTCGTGATATTGAGGGTGGAAGAGAGCTCTGGTTATTCACTCTCCCCACTCTGACATCAGAAACATTCAACATTTTATCAGTCAACAAAAACGTTGCTAATATCACCAGTTGGCTTTTGAAGTACCTGTTGATTTAAAAAGATACGTTCTTTGAGCACACCCTAAATGACCAATTATCTGAATGGAACTTTGTGTACATTACTAATTTCTATTGGAGAAATAAATAGGGGTGGGAGGAAAAATCAATTATCAGATGCATCGCGATTCTCTCTTCAACGATCCTGAATCGATTCTGAGCTTGTTTTTTTTCCGCATGTGGCACGTGTGCACGCTAGAGACGTGGCGGGCTTCGTTATGCAGAATTTGCGGCTTTCAAAACGAACACTGAAAGTGGAACAATGGAAAAAGTTAAGCTATTTTGAACTTTAAAATTGAACTTTCGTTGCGGGTGCGAAGCAGAAACAAGCCGTCCTTGTGCGGTACAAGCAGTTGAAATGAATGGGTTTCATAGCGCAGCGCTTTCCACGTTTGGTGTGAAAGCCGCTAAACGGGTGCGAATTGCTTGACAGTGTGTGCTTCCACCCGCCGTGTTATACTTTAGATATGCTTTCATTAATGCTGTTTGGAATGCAGTACTATTAGATGCACAAAACTCGCGTACTGATGGACTTTCATGTGCGCTTTGTGTTTTGTTGTCCTGAAGATCGATTGCGGCTGCGGTTAAATGCATTTCCATTTTTGAACACGTTTATACAAAATTCATGTTCACACAGTTATGTTTTCAGAGCAGGACAAGACATCTGATATATCGAAACAGATCTGTGCGTTCGTGTGAATACAGTCTGCTAAAGCTGCCACTGTCTATGATCTCATCAGAAATAATCAAACGGCAATAATGCGAAGAAAAAACTTTCGGATACTTAAAGAACACTTATTTTAATAAGTGATAAAGTATTTAAAAAGTAGCCTGTTTATATAATAAAAAATAAAGTTTGCACAAATTAAATTTAATATAAAATTTCTATGAAAATGTAGCCATGTGCAGTAATATTGAAAACTGCGAATGTGCATAGTGATATTGAGTTGATAAAGAAAATTGTAATTGAATTGAATCGTGAAACCAGTGAAGATTCGCACTCCTACTGACATACAGAGATTCCAACTATAACCAAAAAGCAAAGAAACTTTTGTTTAACATTTTGCAATTTTGTTTAAAATATAAGGTTGTAAAGATGTATTTGCACAGCAGAAGAATTAATTGTGGAAAAATGTAGATCAAGAATAGTTTTGGAATCGGTTCGTGACTCCCAGAATCGGGTCGTGAAGTGCCTGAAGATTCCCACTCCTGGAAACAAATGAGGGGGAAGGTCTGTGGTTTTTCTCGGTTTCCACAGATTGTTTAGTTTGCAATTTCAAATTTCGAAAGAACTTTGTAGAAAAGAAATTTGAGCAGTTGGCCTGGTTTTGTTTTGCAGAAATGCCAAAACGGTAAAAAGGATCAGGCATGGGACTCTACATTGTGGTTTTGTTTGTTTATTCAGCTGTCTGCTGTGAGATAGATACCACTTTGTTTTGTTTTATTTATTTTGTTATTAATGTTACTTTTACTGGTATCCACCTCCTTGTTCTCAGAATCTTGCGTCTTGGTCGTAATCCAGGGTTTGACAACCTCATAGTTATTAGTAAACCTCATAACCTTGAGGTTTAGATCATAACAGTGGATTTTTTAGTGGGTCATTCTGTCAACTCAACCAAATGTCCTGGCTTAAATTTTTGATCTTGTTAATATTTTTTCAGAAGAAAGATAAACGTGTATACTTGATAAAAGCCAAAAAATAAATGTGATGTATAAAGATGTACAGGTCCTTTTCAAAAAATTAGCATATTGTGATAAAGTTCATTATTTTCTGTAATGTACTGATAAACATTAGACTTTCATATATTTTAGATTCATTACACACAACTGAAGTAGTTTCAAGCCTTTCATTGTTTTAATATTGATGATTTTGGCATACAGCTCATGAAAACCCAAAATTCCTATCTCAAAAAATTAGCATATCATGAAAAGGTTCTCTAAACGAGCTATTAACCTAATCATCTGAATCAACTAATTAACTCTAAACACCTGCAAAAGATTCCTGAGGCTTTTAAAAACTCCCAGCCTGGTTCATTACTCAAAACCGCAATCATGGGTAAGACTGCCGACCTGACTGCTGTCCAGAAGGCCATCATTGACACCCTCAAGCAAGAGGGTAAGACACAGAAAGAAATTTCTGAACGAATAGGCTGTTCCCAGAGTGCTGTATCAAGGCACCTCAGTGGGAAGTCTGTGGGAAGGAAAAAGTGTGGCAGAAAACGCTGCACAACGAGAAGAGGTGACCGGACCCTGAGGAAGATTGTGGAGAAGGACCGATTCCAGACCTTGGGGGACCTGCGGAAGCAGTGGACTGAGTCTGGAGTAGAAACATCCAGAGCCACCGTGTACAGGCGTGTGCAGGAAATGGGCTACAGGTGCCGCATTCCCCAGGTCAAGCCACTTTTGAACCAGAAACAGCGGCAGAAGCGCCTGACCTGGGCTACAGAGAAGCAGCACTGGACTGTTGCTCAGTGGTCCAAAGTACTTTTTTCGGATGAAAGCAAATTTTGCATGTCATTCGGAAATCAAGGTGCCAGAGTCTGGAGGAAGACTGGGGAGAGGGAAATGCCAAAATGCCTGAAGTCCAGTGTCAAGTACCCACAGTCAGTGATGGTCTGGGGTGCCATGTCAGCTGCTGGTGTTGGTCCACTGTGTTTTATCAAGGGCAGGGTCAATGCAGCTAGCTATCAGGAGATTTTGGAGCACTTCATGCTTCCATCTGCTGAAAAGCTTTATGGAGATGAAGATTTTATTTTTCAGCACGACCTGGCACCTGCTCACAGTGCCAAAACCACTGGTAAATGGTTTACTGACCATGGTATTACTGTGCTCAATTGGCCTGCCAACTCTCCTGACCTGAACCCCATAGAGAATCTGTGGGATATTGTGAAGAGAAAGTTGAGAGACGCAAGACCCAACACTCTGGATGAGCTTAAGGCCGCTATCGAAGCATCCTGGGCCTCCATAACACCTCAGCAGTGCCACAGGCTGATTGCCTCCATGCCACGCCGCATTGAAGCAGTCATTTCTGCAAACGGATTCCCGACCAAGTATTGAGTGCATAACTGAACATAATTATTTGAAGGTTGACTTTTTTTGTATTAAAAACACTTTTCTTTTATTGGTCGGATGAAATATGCTAATTTTTTGAGATAGGAATTTTGGGTTTTCATGAGCTGTATGCCAAAATCATCAATATTAAAACAATAAAAGGCTTGAAACTACTTCAGTTGTGTGTAATGAATCTAAAATATATGAAAGTCTAATGTTTATCAGTACATTACAGAAAATAATGAACTTTATCACAATATGCTAATTTTTTGAAAAGGACCTGTATATTTCACAGATGTGTATATATACTGAGTGAATCACTGTTTTGTAGAGTGGGGTCAAAATGGCAATTTTTTACTTCAGGTTTGGAGCCAGATTACAGGAGGGTTAAAGTTACAGCATCGTTATATTATTTTAACAGAGATTGGTTTGTCTATTAGTAAATCTGTTGACTTTGGCAATCTTTGTTGCAGTATATGCCAGTTTTGACCGTTGAAAAATAGAAAAACTTTTTTTTTTTTAAGTTTTTTTC
The DNA here is from genome assembly GCF_022985175.1 of Labeo rohita. Taxonomy (NCBI): domain Eukaryota; kingdom Metazoa; phylum Chordata; class Actinopteri; order Cypriniformes; family Cyprinidae; genus Labeo; species Labeo rohita. The sequence goes on along the minus strand of NC_066886.1, from coordinate 19,161,529 downwards.
CTCTAAAGGTTGCTTGCCTGTAACTCAAGGGATGATGACTATAGAGGAAAAACGGACATTTTTGGCACTAAGACAAGTGTGTTCTATGCAGTTGTATGCAAAAGCAAGATAGATTTCTACTTTCAATAATATTTGTTCTTTAAACGTTGTTCTATAAATACAAAAAGATCAACTGAATGCAAAGAGACCACATTTGCTTTTCAACCATTGAAAATTGGGTAACATTCAACAAATTGAACATTAAGTCACATTGGGCTCCCCGTATCTCTGGGATTGAACCATATAGCACCTTGAAAAGGAAGGCTATGTTGTGGTTTCCCCTTTTCCCCGTCAAAGAATTGCTCTTGGGTCTTGGGTTTTGGTGCCAAAAGATAGACTTTATTGCCGAGACAATCAAGCCGAGTTGTCTATAGAGAACTAATCTTTACTCGGTCGAGGACCGGTTTTATAGTGGTCTCCGTACGAAAGCATGTCACCCTAAATCACTGGGGCGGGGGTCTTAAGGTAAATACTATCACGGGAAACAGATGGTTTTCCTTAACGGCCTCTTAGTGGCCCCTAAAATAACAAGAGATATGGCTCTGCTAGTGGGGCCCAAATATTAATCATATGGGCTTGTCTATTTTTCCATACTTATGGGCCTCTTACATCAACATAGAATGTGCTAGGCCCAGCAACACATAAGTAGGACTATAATTATAATAGTAAATTAATTTGGACACAATTCCTCTATATTTTAGTTAATAAAATCTTCCTCAGCTACAAAAGAAATGTTTATTAAAAAGCAGAATTTAAAAGATTGAGATATTTTTAATGCGTTTTGAGCTACAGGCTCAAACTTACAAACTTGGGAAAAGAATATTTATTGCACTTGCAATTGTTTCGATGGGACCTTTCAGACCTTCCTCTTTAAAAGAAAAAAGGTATCAGCTAAATGTAAAAAGACCCACATTTGGTTTTTAACCACTGAAAATGTGTACAATTTTACAATTTACTCCTGGAGCCATATTGGGATTGCAGTATCTCTGAAACTGAACGATATAGGGCCTTAAAAAAGAAGATGCCAAATGGAAAGATTGTTAAGACACAAAATCTGAAAGGGCATTACTATATTTTTAATACTTTACTGGTTACTAGTTACTGGCATGCAAACCTTGGAAAAAGGAAAAAAATATATATATTTTTCCTATTTTTCAGTGGTCACCACTGACTTATACTGCAACAAAGATTGCTGAAGTCATCAGATTTCACTAACAGAGAAACCAATCTCTGTGCAAAAATAATATAATGGTGCTGCCATCTTTTGGCTCCAAGTCTCAGATGAAATTTTTCATTTTGACTGCTCTCTACCAAAGAGTGGATTACTCTGTAAATATACATGTCAATATACTGTGACAATGAATATTTTGGCTTTCATCATTATACATGTTTATCTTTTTTCAGAAAAAAGACAAAATCAAAAATCTGACCCAGGGAAACTTTTTAAAATTTGGTTGATTTAACACTAATTGGCCCTAATGACATAAGAGGGGTCACTTCAAATGTCAGTTAAGTATGTTTTTTTTCCTCCCAACTTCAGTTATCAGTGGGTGCGTTTTGAGGTTTGTCGGCCTGGTGACGGACAGGTGGCGCATGGCCTTTCGGAAGATGATGCATCTGTGAACTTTGAGTCGTTTCAGCGAGTGCAAAACTGTGAGGAGAGCCTTACCAGTCAGAACCTTACAACAGAACACAGCAGCACAGGTCAGACAACACCACAAACCACAACAAATCATTATTGCATAATTATTAACATATTCGTGGTTGTCAAGTCACATTTATTTATATTGTGCTTTGTTCTTTACTAATTGTTTCAAAGCATCTTCATATTAATTAACAAAAAATGAAAATTCTGTCATTAATTAGTCACCCTCATGTCGTTCCAAACCCGTTCCAGACCTTCATCACATTTGGAACACAAATTATGATATTTTTGATGAAATCCCAGAGCTTTCAGACTCTGCATAAACAGCAACACAACTGACACATTCAAGGCGCAAAAAGGTAGCAGGACATCGCTAAAATAGCCTGACACATCAGTGGTTCAACCTTAATTTTATGAAGCCACGAGAATAAGTTTTGTGTGCAAAGAAAACAAAAATAAAGACTTCATTCCACAATTTCTTCTCGGAAGTGTCAGTCTTGGATGTGAGTATCATGACGTATGCGTGCAGTGTTGCCGACACGGGAGCCGGCGATCTGACATAGTAAGGCTGGGCGATAAATCGCTAATGCTAATTATCGCGCAATATAAATTTCCTCAAAACAAAAAGATAACAAAAGTTTGACATGTTCAATATAATGTTTATGCGGCAAAAGTGGAACAAAAGAGCGCTGGTCTTTTGAAGCGCCATTTGAATCGTTTATCTGTTCAGCTCAAAGTTTAGTAGAGCAGATGCGTTCACTCGCTGGTGAGTCTCGGTCACATGAACACTAAACAGCGCTGTGAGATCCAGTATAAAGCGCTTGAATTCAGCGAAGAACGGTTTATAGCCAGATGAGAAAGTGCTGACAAACAGGAGAGACGCTGTGCGCAATGATACAGTCAGAAGGCTTTTTAATCTACAAATCACCATCATTTACCATAGATTTACTGTAGTGACCCTAACTGCACCATGGTATTGTGTAAGAAATGTGGGTATTTGTGTAAAAAAAAATTATCTTATTAATGTAGACCTGTATTAAAGGAGGAGTGATAGAATGATTATACAATGTTTTTGTGATTAAGCTATAGCGTTTATGCATTTATACTAAATGTATGTAGACTACTGTTTTTCATACAAATACATAATACCATGGTAAAAATGTAATATGGTTTCTGATGTATTTGTGGTTTATCATGATCTAAATGTATGCTATAATGAAAGACCAATGGTTAATAAAAAAAAAAACATATATATATAGTTTCACCATATAAGAATAAGTTTTTTGCCAATATTACTGATTTTGATATTACTGATCTGCATCCTAACTCAGTCTATATCAAATTTGTATTCTAAGAGACAGAAAAAAGATGTTTTATTAGTATTAATATCATGAGGCAACAGTTGATTTTGAACAGTATTACTCATTAGAACATTTTGAATTTATTTTAAGGATAAATGACTGAAAAAGTGTAAAGAATTCCAAAACGTGAAGCATTTGTCATGTTCTGACCATAAAGAATAGTTTAAAACTACAATGAACTATCTTTTTTTTTTTACAGCTTTTACTTTTGAGCAAAAATGCCATTAAACTTGAAAGAAATAAAAATTTCTTCTGCTTGTAAACAAGGCGTAGCACATGGGTTTCTATTTTAGAATAGCCAGCTCTTCAGAAGAAATTGTTGAATAAAGTAAATTTTTTTTGTTCTTTGCACACAAAAAGTGTTCTTGTACCTTCATAGCTTTATGGTGTCACGTGGACTATTTTAACAATGTCCTTACTGTCTTTCTGGGCCTTGAACGGTCAGTTGCATTGCTGTCTATGGAGAGTCAGAAAGCTCTTGGATTTCATTAAAAATTCTAATTTTACAATCTTTGGGCCCTATCATACACCTGGTGCAATGCGACGACAGGCAAGACACAATTGACTTTTGCTAGTTTCAGCCTGATGCAGTTTCACGTCCTGCACCACTTTGTTTAAATAGCAAATGAGGCAACTGAAATAGACTGTGCCATTGACCAACTTAAACCTGGTCTAAAGTCAATGGTGCCCCGATTTTTAACTTCCCAAAATGCAGTTTAAATGTGACTTCAAACGATCCCAAATGCAGTTGTAAATGATCCCAGCCAAGGAAGAAGGGACTTATCTAGCGTAACGATCGGTTATTTTCATAAAGAAAATACAATTTATATACTTTTTAAAGCCAAACGCTCGTCTTGTCTTACTCTGCCTGGACTGTTTTTGTTCCGGTTCATGACAGTTAGGGTATGTCGAAGTTAGGGTATGGCGGAAAACTCCCATCTCATGTTTTCCCTCAACTTCGAAATCGCCCTATATCGCTGTTTTACCTTTTTTGTTGAGGGTGTTTGATCTTCTTTGCATGTTCACTTTTTACAGACTTGGTCGGTACTTCTGCATCGATGTAGGATGATTTTGAAATGATTTTTGAAGTTGAGGGACAAAATACGATTGACTGTCTTTAACTAGAATACACAGAGTTCAGGGAGAGAGCGTTTGAGATTAAAAGTATTTAAATTCTATTTTTTTAATGAAAATAACTGATCGATTCGCTAGATAAGACCCTTCTTCCTCTGCTGGGATCGTTTACAACCGCATTTGGGATCCTTTGAAGTCGCATTTAAACTGCATTTTGGAGGTTTAAATGCGAAGAAAGAAAGACATGAACATCTTGGATGACAAGGGGGTGAGTACATTATATGTAAATCTTTGTTTTGGAAGTGGACTTTTCCTTTAAAAACTGAAACAGATGATAGCCATAATAATTAAATTGACTGGCTTTTAAGAAGGAAATATGTTAATTAAATTTGTTTCTTTTACAGTGCGTCCACAACAGCCTAACCTCGCGTCTCACCTTCTGAGTTCAGCAGCGCTGCAGACCGCTGTAACTTCTCTCTCCAACACTTGAGCTTTTTCAAACACCTTTGTGTAACATTGAGCTCAAACTAAGGTTAAGGTTTCAAACTGATTCATATCCAAATGGGTCATGTTTATAGAAGTGGAACTAAATTATAAATAAGCCTATCATGTATCATTATGTGGCACTCAAATCTGCAGATCTGCTGGCTCTACTGGATGCATCCATGCATGCTGCAGTATGGAGTAATTTCAGACTTTTTTTTACATTAAAAAAAAAAAAAGCTAAATCCTTATGTTGCTATTTTTGTACTGTTTATGTGCGTTAATAAAGAGTACACTGTGAAATACTATAGATAAAACCGACATGAAAATGGACTACATCAACCCTTAAGCTTTTAGTAAGCTACTATAAGATTTCAACTTGTTTCACCAGTTCTCTAGAGCTCAAAGGCTCCTTCTGAAGCTGAACAATACAATAAGCAAAACCCTTACGGCTTTCATCTGTCATTGTAGGTCATTCCATATGTGTGATGAGAAGTCTTTGTACCTTGAGAACAGGTCTCCTCGAATAACAGATTTCATATAGAATCTTTTGACATCATACCTCTGTTGGTATTTGTGTTGCAGTGCCATTCTGTGGTAAATGTGAGTAATATTTCATTAAACTTCAAGTTTCACACCTTGACAGTCATGCTTATATCTTGTGGGAATGAGAAGGAAATGTACAGGGTGGGCCATTTATATGGATACACCTTATTAAAATGGGAATGGTTGGTGATATTATCCTGTTTGTGGCACATTATAAGTGGTCAGAAACTTGTAAATAACTCATGAAAGAATAAAGTTACGTTAAAACCAAGCACACCATTGTTTTTCTTGTGAAATTCCCAATAAGTTTGATGTGTGATGTATCCATATAAATGGCCCACCCTGTATTATAATCTTTCAAGGTTAAAATACCTCAGACGACCACTAAATGTCAGTGTTGAGCTGTGAAAAACAGATGCCTTTATATCATATGCCTCAGTGACAATAACTACAACACAGAGGCTGACACATCAGATGCTAAATATAATGTAAACGTGGCTTATAAATCATCTGTAATTTTTAATTGTTAGTTTATGTCCATATATGCGTCAGTTGTGCATTTTTGCTGTTTTCACAGCTTTGAATGCATTTTTAGTCATTCTTAATGTTTTTAGTCCTTTTTTCATGTTCTTTTTGTCAATTATTCAACAGTACACATTATCTCAAAGACACAAAATGTGCTCTGAGGATACTTTCTTTTTTTGGCTGACATCACCCAGTCCTCTTATTTTTTTCAAATTGCTTAAAATTTCATGATCCAGTCAGCCATCGATGCATGAGATGAAGCTGCACCCTACCTTATTTTGAACTGAATATGCTATATTATTAAAAAAGTGTCACATTGTAGGACAATTAGTTGCGTATGCTGCACTCTCCTTAGCAAAAGAAGCAGCAAAGCTCTTTGAAAACCAGAATCAGTTAAACCAGTTGATTTGTAAGATGATTTACTATTTCGAAGCACTCAAAACACTGTATGCTTTGTAAATGCAACCTGAACATAATCCAAGACACCTTTTGGCTTCTACAAACCAATTATAAATGTATTTATGAAAGTGTAATCTACTAAATGTAATCTACACATGATTAAGTACTATTAAATATGAGGTTTGTCTATGATTTGTATTATTTTATTGATTTGTAGTGCTTATGTTATTAGACAGGGTTTGACTTTTTAGGCCAATTAGAAAATTATCGCTCTCTATAATTATACATGTTTGACTAATGAAATTCAAAAAAACTGAGCATACATTATAAAACTGACCTGAGATCCGTTAAAATTGTATATTAATTAGACTGATTCATGCCAGATCAACACCCTCTAGTGATGAACCATCACATTAAAAAATGACTGAGACTTATTTTTATAGTCCAAAACAGAAAACAAGTTAGTATGTGTTCTTTTCTTTTTTTTTTTTTTTTTTAAATATAAAATAAAATGTTAAAGTGTGTGTGTGTGTGTGTGTATATATATATATATATATTTTTTTAATAAAATAAAATGCAAAATATAATATTTTATTACATTTTATTCTTCAACTTAAAATATATAAGGCCCCCACTTTATATTAGGTGGGCTTAACTACCATGTACTTACATTTAAATTAATAAATTGGTACATTTTTAATGATGTACATACATGTTTTTACATTGTGCTTATATTTTAAAAATACCTGAATGTAATTACATCTGTAATTAATTTCTGCAATTACATTTATAGTTACACTGTTGATCCATCCCTTACACCTTAACCCAAAAACCTGTCCCTTACCTTACCTGTATCCCACCTCAGTAGCAGCAGAAGTGTTTTGCAATACAATATGAACACAATACGTACATGGTACTTATTTTTAGATGTAAGTACATATTAGTTAAGGCCACCTAATATATAAGTGGGAGCAAAAATTTTGTCAGTTAAAAAAAAATCCTCACAGATGAGAGTTTGTATCACGCTCTTGCAAACTATTCTAACTCAAACTTGCAGGGAAAATGCTTTTGAAATAAAGACTGAAAGAGTTGATGAAAGCGTAGTAAAGGTGACTTTAAAACCATGCGACTATGGTGTAGTTCGTCTATAGTCTGTGTTTTTGCTTTTTAATTCTGCCAATTGCATTTAGGCTTCAAAATAGATAAATTGTGTTTATTTGTAAAGACTATCTTGAACAAAACATGTAATAATCATGAACTTTTAATGGTTACAAAGCATAATTTCTACATTTATCTAAATGCCGCTGGAAGAATCCTACTAGGTTTTTGTGGAGGCAACTAGATTGATGCTAAACTCTAGGCTGACCTACAAAAAAGCAGCAAACATGTTCTGATATACAGCATTAAATTTACAAATATAACGTGATGAGATTTTGCCCTCAGCCAAAACTATTTGCTCTGGAACTAATAATAGGTTAATGAGACCAAGGACTGCCCATTAGATTTATCAAAATGCATTATATTTCATGTTTAACCACTACATCAGAGACATCAGCTAAATCCAGAAGATCTGGCTGAGGTGAGGCTGCTCTCAACGGGTTCATGTGCGCTAAATGCCAGCTGACGCCCTGGAGCGCATATCTTTGAAAACATCAAAGTAAATTTGCAAATAGATGTTGTCTTTATTAGCAAACTGCATATTTGAAGTCAAAACAATTACATTCTCACCTAAAATACTCCTAAAATTACATTCATGACACAAAAACAGTATTATTTATAAAATTCTAGAGGATTTGAGTTTCCGCTATGACACTGGCTGTACAGTACCGCAGACAGAGTGATACAAACGGTGAAACAGTTTGGGTTCTGTTATCACTAGAATATTGCACTCTTCTCAGCCAATCAGATTCGAGAACCAGAAAGAACTTATATAAAATATAGAAAACCTTCTCAAAAGTGTCAGAGGTTAGAAAAATTAGAAAACACTGTTTATGCAGTAGAAACAAAGTTTATAGATGTTTCTGTGGTCATAAAATCTTCCTCATTGCTTTTCTGCTGTTGTCCAAACATGATACTTTCACTCACCAGCCTATTTGGCTACTAAATTAAGTTACTGGTCATTCAGAATTTATGCTAAACCAAATCAAATTCATTGCTTAGAATTAAATATTTTATTATTTGATCTGATTCTGAATCATTGAATGACTTTCAGTTTTACAATAAATCAGTGTTTGTGAATACGATAGAAGTCAAATGAAAACAAAAACCAAATTATCTATGACGACTTATAAAACAGCATTTATTTTATTGTAATTTTCAAATATGGTTTATTCCAAAATAGCAAATGCGTTGACAATTAGCATTTGACTAGATCAGCTGTTTCATCACAAAAATCAACTTACTGATCTCAGCATACTAAAGCCTCTCACTTTTACGTAGTATTTGCATACACACTGCCGCTCAAAAGTTTGGAATCAGTAAGATTTATAATGGTTTTTAAAGACGTTTTTATGCTCATCAAGGCTGCATTTATTAGATTAAAAATACAGAAAAAAACAGTAATACTGCAAAATGTTATTACAATATAAACCAATGATTTTTATTTGAATATGCTTTAAAATATAATTTATTCCTGTGATGCAAAGCTGAATTTTGCATCAGCCGTTATTCCAATCTTAAATGTCACATGATCCTTCAGAAATCCCAATTATTTAATCTGAAAGCTGAATAAATAAGCTTTCCATTGGAGTATGGTTTGTTAGGATAGGAAAATATTTGGCAGAGATATTAGAAAATCTGGAATCTGAGGATGGAAAAAATCAAAATATTGAGAAAATCACCTTTAAATGTGTCCAAATGAAGTTCTTGGCAATGCATGTTACTAATCAAAAATTACGTTTTTATATATTTACGGTAGGAAATTCACAAAATATCTTAATGGAACATGATCTTTACTTAATATCCTAGTGATTTTTGGCATAAAAGAAAAAACAATGTTATCTGTTTAAGGGCACCTAACCGAAAACCCCATGTTAGTGTGACCTCAACCCTGTTAAAGACAATTGACAGCTAAGACAGGAAAAAGACTAATTCAGATATTGACCTGCTGGTCTTGAGTACAATGCAGTCAATGAGGGGAGGGCTGGGTATCCTGAGACACAGCAGGTGTGAAGGGAGGGGGTCCCAGCTTCATCACTATTAATGTGTGTATGACACTATGCTCATTTATGTGTTTTAAGAGGACTGAACTTCCTACATTTCCTCACGGACGGGTGGGAACAGGAAGGCAAGAGTTATATCCGCCCATTCCCTGTCTGTAAAAGGTCAAAGTTTACATTTGTCATACCCACGAGTCTGGCACTCTCACTCCTTGCTGACCTCCAACTCACTTTCCCTATATGCTAATAGAATGCACATTAGCACACACTTTGTCTTTATCCTTCTCACCTATAGGCGAGTAGTAAGATTAGGGAAGCACTAATTCAGACCAATTTTTTTTTAACCGTCTCACAAAGACCATTTTAAAGTCAATTTGAATTTGAGATAAAATCAAGTACAGAAAGAGATAAACGTGAAAATTAAATGTAATTTTTTTGTATAACTATACTTATAGTTGATGTCAAAAGTTTACATACACCTTGCAGAATCTGCAAAATTATTTTACCCAAATAAAAGATAATGCAAAATGTTTTTTTGTTGTTGTTTTTTTTTATTTAGTACTGACCTGAATAAGATATTTCATATAAAAAGCTGTTTACATATCATCTAAAAGATAAAATAATAGTTGAATTTATAAAAATGACTCTGTTCAAGTTTACATACGCTTGATTCTTAATACTGTGTTACTTGAATGATCCACAGTTTTGTTTTGTTTTTTTGTTTGGTTTTTAGAGTGATAGTTGTTCATGAATCCCTTGTTTGTCCTGGACAGTTAAACTGTCCTCTCTTCTTCAGAAAAATCCTTCAGGTCCCACAAATTATTTTGTTTTTCAGCTTTTTGTGTATTTGAACCCTTTCCAACAATGACTGTATAATTTTGAGATCCAACTTTTGGACGTCTCCTGACGTTTACATAGTCCAGACGTCTCCTGTGGACTATGTAAACGTCTTTTTATGTTATATCTTATTCAGGTCAGTATTAAATAAAAAAAAAAATAACATGCATTTTGTATGATCCCTTTTATTTTGGTAAAATAATTCACATTTTCCAGATTCTGCAAGGTGTATGGAAACTTTTGACATCAACTGTAAGTATTATTTTGTTGAATCTGTACTTCACTTGAGCTCTTTTAAAACTGAATACTTGTACTTTTACTCATTTGCAAGGAAATATAACTTTCAATATAATAAAATTATGAAAATTGTGTGATGTAAAAAGTAAGTTATCATTTAAATCTTTGTGATTTCAAAATATTCTTTGATTAAAAAAAGTGCTAAAAATATACAATGTAATTTTTATAAGTAGCACATTTGAGTGATAAATCTGTAAATAGTTCATTGAATTTAAACAAATGATTTTGTTAAATCAGACTTGCTAAGCCAGTCAATGCTGAGCATCAGACTGTGAAACAAAGAAAAAAAAATCTGCCCACAAAATAAAAAAATTTACATGCTATAATAGAGTGAACACTGACTCACTGACACAGAGTAAATTGCTGTTAGGAACGGGATGCTGTGACCAAATTTCGTTTTATTGACTTCACACTGCTTACCAAATGGCAATTAGACAATAGGGAAGCATGAGTAATACAGAACAAGAATACCAAGCACGCACACCCTGATATACCAAATGCTGTACAATACCGTTAATGTTGATGCATACACGCACAGAAACACATGCTTTGGTTGATAAATGCACTTTAATTACAATTCGATCTTGCGGCAAATACCGTCTGAGTGAAAAGGGTGAAAACAGGAAATTGAAATGGCGATATTTTTCCAAGGAGTCAGTCAGCATACAAAAATGGCAAAAATTGATATGTACAAAATATGTACAATGGCGCTATATACATCCAAGTATTATAAAAATCATACATCTTGTACATCTCCAACACGACAGGCAATAATTAGTGAGATTTTTAAGGATGTCACCTGGCACTTTTTCGGTCAGCGCTGCTATCTTTCTTCATAATTCCTTCAAATGTCAGTCATGAACACAAATAGTCTATACTGCTTTTACAGAAGTATCAAAAAGTCAGGGAGTTGCGATAATGTGCATGGCTTTGTGGAAATTTATGGCAAACCGTCCACAAACACAGTCATACATAAAGACTTACACGCTCACAAACACACGCACACTACAATCACACAAATGTGTACAAATATATAGGGCACAAGTGTAAACACAATAAAATACACTTAAATATCCAGGATTCGAAGAAGCTGAATTGCCGTTCTTTCAAACACATTTTTCAAGAAACCAGTCAGGGTCCAAAATGAACACTCGCCAAGTGCAAAATGTGCATAAAATGCTTTTGGGTTAAATAATAGTGCTGGGAAAAAAAAAAAATAATAATAATATATATATATATCAATTCTAATAGATTCTCCTTTTTAAGAAATGATATCAGTTATTAAATCCCAATAATCAACTAGTCTAGCATGTTCTCAGTTAATGAACGGACCATTGTAGCCCACCTCCTATTCAGTAAATCGCAATAAGCTTTGTGCTTTGCTACTTCTGATGCGAAAGAAAGTGTCAGATTTCAAATGATGTCCATTTTATTTTTTAAATGCCGTTTTGGCGCTGTTTAATATGGAGTGACAGAATGCTGTAGTGCCTTAGTTCAAGAAAAGCGTCAGCGGCAAATGGACCTAAACATCTCCTCTGCTTTAATACCAGTTTCAGCACTAAATAAACATGAATAAACATCTAAAAAATATGTTAAAAGAAAGAGTAAAACTTTCCGAAACCCATATGCTGACTCATGTAGTCGCTCAATCAGTGTTTTAACTGCGCAAAAGACATCAATATAACAGCTTGTAAACAATGTCACGAAACGTCACATTTACCTCAGAAAAAACAAATTCGGTGACCAAACTTGTTAGTCAGCTAGAAAAATGAACTCTAAAGAGCAGCATTTTGCTAAACATATACGGCATATAACATATTCATTAGGGGTTCAAGCACGTAGCGCTGAAACGCTATTGTAATTGTTAGAATGGCCAAGAATCAGCAATCTCAACAAAAAACTGATCGTGCAGACCGTTGTAGAAGTCGTAGAGACTTGGAGGGATGGTGGTACTCACACTGCGACAACGTCACCAAGGCTTGTCCCAATCGGCCTTACGGGGGCGCTACAGTGCTCAAAGGTATGAAATCGCTCATAACTCCTAAACCGTCAGTCGCAGATTCAAGTGTCTTATGTTGTAAAACACGCCTCAGATTCAATTGTGAGCCTGGTGAAATTTTTGTGTATTTTGGATTTTTTGAAAAAAAACAAAAAACTACTTTTGCAAACTAGTGCTAGGTTTTTCGCCCGATTGGAACCAGACCAGTGCAGAAAGATTTTCTGGAGGGCAAATATCAATAATTATCCAAAAAAAAAAAAAAAATCATCAACGTCAAATCTTATCAACATGGAAATTGTTGTGCACGGTCTTGGTCAAATGTGTCGCATGTGTCTATAAGGACATTCACGTAACTCAAAAAAAAAAACATGGCCACCATTGGCTGATGAAGTTTGAGCACCTATTAGATAATGTTAAAGGAGGGTGATTGGAATAAAACTTGTTGGGCCTGTTTGACTCACAGCCCCAGAGGTCTGAGAAAAACTACTTTTGTGAACTAATCCAATCCTTGGTTTTTCACTCAATCTGGAAAAAACACTGCAGTACAATTTTCTGGACTCTCTAGGTCAATAAATATATATAAAAATGTTGAAATTTACCCTTTGGGAAGCTATAACAGGGTCGTTCCTGTCCAAATTAACCCCAAATCCTATAAATCGTAAAGGAAAAATCAAAACTTCAAAAAATTCGACATGCGATTCTAAACAAGTATGCAAAGTTTTAAGGGAATCGGACCACAGCTGGTGCTATAACATTCATAAATGTTAAGAACATAATATTTCTATGGTAAATTACCTGCATTTGCCAAAAATGCTTTTTTTTTTTTTTAAATCACTGATTTCGGTGGTTACAGGCTTGTTACATAATGTTTCATATGTGCTTAAAGCGCCTGAAGCCTGGTAATCGCTATATTTATCATTTTTTACTGTTCTTAAATGTTTAATTTATGTCTGAATAAGTCCATCAAGTTTTTATGAAAGCCACCATTTAAATGATATATATTTAAAAAAACAAATTGGTATAGAAATATAATTATGTAATTATTATTCTAAAAACTTCATAGAGTGTAATTTAAGTGTTTGTATAATAATCAGCTAATTTTAACCTTCAATATAGTAATGTAGTACCAACTGACTCATGTATATTTTACCTTGAGAAAATTTGGCATGTACTGTACCTAATATATCCAAAATAATCAATATTGAATCGAAAGCTTGTGAATCAGAATCAAATTAAATGTTTAAAATTTGTCAAAACCCAGCCCTACTAAATAAATTGGACGTTTTAAATTGGTGAATGTTTTAAATCGAATTATATGAATGATAATCTGATCCTCGAATGAATAAAATCAACTTGTCCACTAAATAAATAAGTTGCAACTCGCGTAACAGTGTAGCAGTGCAGTTTTATCTCAAGAAAAAAAGTTAAATAATTGAAATAGGAGAATACATTTCTAAAACCAAATTCAACAATAATGGAATTCAATGAAAATAAATACAGTTTCGTGACTGATCAGCTGTTACATTTTCTCAGTTTACCCACCATTGGCAAGTGTGTTAATATTTTGGACCCTGCCTGCCTGTCAGTTTCTTCAGCCTGTGCCAATAATTCCCTTCCCAGTTTGAACCTTAAAACGCAAAGCTCAGAGGTCAAGGTTCACCAGCAGAGGTTGATTAAAATGCATCAACCACAACAGACCCTCCTAACCCACAAGTCAGGTTCCTTCCCAGTGGTAAAAGTGCGGTCACACCTCCAGTTCCTGGTTTTCTGCATAGTTGAAACGGTTTAGTTTTTCCCGTTCACGGTTGCAAATGTCCAGCTTCGGCCCGTGGGCTGGTTTTAGAGCTGGAGAGGGCGCAGGTGAGGGAGGAAGTGTAAGTTCAATCTCTTCACTGCAGAGCGCTGGCATGGGCACTGAGGTGGGCACTGTTTGGGCAGGAGGCAGCAGGGCCACGCTGTGGTCAAGGTTACGGATGAGAGTGCAGAACTGCCGCTGGTTGTTAATGGCGTTGTCCTCAGGTGCTGAAGTACGTAGCTCCTCTTTGGTCCGATGGCGGCGGTGCAAGCGGGACAGCAGTAGTGCGCACACAGAGCAGCTCCCTGCCACAAGCAGGGCAAATACACCCACCAACACCATATAAACACTGAACCCACCTCCACCTGGGTCTGACACTGCACCTGAATAGAAAGAGAAGGAGAGAAAGATTCTAAAAGTTCTATTCACCTTTTGATGTGCCACCATGTTTCAATATTTATGCTCCAAACCTTGACAGTGGGGTTCATGACATGGATCCTTCAGGCTCAGGCACTCATTTCCAAAGTAACCCTCAGGACAGGCACACTTGTAGCCTCCTTTTGTACTTTGGCATGGCACCCCTTTGGGGCAGGGGTTGGGATTACAAAGATCTAGTTCCGCCTAAAATATAAGAACTGTGTTTAGTTTTACTGGGTATTAAAGAATGAACACAATAAGTTGATATGAGTCTTAATAATGAGAAATTCAGAAGTATAGCTGTCATTATTAAACCCATTTAAAAATCATAATGAAGTATAATGCTATTGTGAATTCACAAACACTACCATTCAATTAAATAAATATATGCAATTTAATTATTTACATTTGTGTAGGTTACATGGGTGGCTCCATTTACAGTAAATACTGCTCCACACAAACTTATCATTTACTAGGGCTGGCAAACGATTAATCGTGATTAATCGCATACAAAATAAAAGTTTGAGTTTGCCTAATATATGTGTGTGTTGTAATTATGTATATATAAATACACACAAATTACTGTATATATTTAAGAGAAATATGTTATTTATGTACTAAATATTTTATTTATATATTATATAAATTTGATAAAATTATGATGCATACATATACTTGTAAATATTTCTTAAATATATACATGAATGTGCTTGTATTTATATATACATAATAATTACACACAGTACACACACATATTAGGCAAACTCAAATTTTCATTTTGTATGCGATTAATCGCGATTAATCGTTTGCCAGCCTTATCATTTACATGTGTGGAGCATCTCAAACTTCATCTATGCATATTGTTCTGAGTTTGCTTTTATTATAACGTTCATCTGGGAACACAACGTGCACCATTTAGTCAGATTTGTAAGGTAAATCATTTATAAACCTACGCATACACAGGAGAATCCATCGATATCTTTCTCAATATGCTAACTGTTTATCACAATTTCAAAATAAAAGTTTTAACCCTCGTTCTGAGTTTACACAATTAGTGGCTATAGCATTTCTGTCATTAAGAAATGGACAAATAATAAATATTAAGTAGACAGTTGAATTAAATGTAGTTTAGTTAATATAAAACAAGGATTAGATCGAGCAGTAAAGTGTAAAAACAATCGTCAGGCTGTTGGCGCCCTCTGCAGTCATTTGTTACAATGCGTAATGTACATTAGCTCTACTGTTTATAATACATTATGTATTGTAACAATTTTGTTCAATAAAACCATGATTACTTGTTTTTGATACTTTATTTTAACTATTGATTATTGCCTCAATGCTATTATATATGTAAGTTTTAAGTCATTTTAAAGGCTATTGTTCACTTTTTACATCCGATTAATCGTCAGAATAATCAATCAATTACTCAATTACCAAAATAAACGTTAGTGACAGCCCTAATATAATGCTTTTATGAATTCAAATAGTCTGCGATACAATTTAATAAATATATGGACTGCAGGCTTAATATGCACTTTATCTAAATGTGTGTATATTATGTGCATCCCAGATCAATGATTATGATGTTGTGATCGTATTGTTTTATTACTTTATGTATTTTAACAATTTTGTTTAATAAAACAATACGATTACTTGCTTTTGATATTTTATTTGAACCAAATATCATTGCCTCATTGCTATTATATATGTATTTTTAGTCATTTTAAAGTCTATTGTTTGCTTAGGTCTATTTTTCTTACCAAAACAATTTAATAATAATCGTTAGTGGCAGCCCTATTTAGAAGCTATATGGGTCATTCCACGAAATCGGTGCCTTTTGGGTCCCTAAGAAATAATCAAACATACATTTAATATAACAACAAATAAATGTGCAATTTAAAAACATAATTCTATGTATGGTTTTATCAATATCACATCAAAAAAGTAAATTAAATATTATTTTAAATCATTTAAATAGCATTTATGCAAGTAAGGGTAAGGTTTTTGGCCTGTCCCTCACTATGATTTTTCTTTTTTTAGCTGCAAAATGATATAAAAACCACATTTGCATATTGTTCTAAATATAGTTTCATTGTTAAGCAATGTTTTTGGCACAAGTATGCATTTTTTCTATAAAACATAAATCATTTTATTGGCGTCCCCTGATTTCATGTCAGCCCTTGTAAAATAACCCTTGTAAAATAATGTACGTTCAAGTGATATCATTTTTAGGAGGTTACGTCATCTCTCAACTGGGATTACAAACACTTAAAACATAAGCAGTTTCTCTCACTCCTCTATAATTTTCTATTTTTGATGATTTATGAGGCTTGACTGAGGGGGAGGGGGAAGGAGACATTTTTACATTTTTTAATTAAATTTAAACAGTTATGTCTTACATTTAATATAATCAATATCTACAAGTAAAATCCTTTCAAAGTCTACAGTATGTGCTTTTGTTACTGTTACTGTTTTGTAACCTGTTACTGTTACTTTTTAGAGTAACAGATTTGGATGTGGGTAACAGGGATGACACTGATTAGCTTTGACCCTCTTTTTAACGATTGTCTGTTTAAAATTTAAACATTTTAAAGGCTACCCTCGGTATATTATTGAGCTAATGTCTATATCATTCAGTGGCATATGAGTAATAATTAAACTGTAACAGGGTTGACAAAAATACCAAAACATGAGGTAGAAAAATAGTCAGAAAATAATTAATTACATGGTCTGAGATGGAACAATACACTTTCTTGTCATTTTCAGGTGTCTTCATTTCATGGGTATTTAAAAGATATAGATTAAACTTGTTTTTCCAAGCGGAAAAGGCACTGATTTCATAGAATAACTCACATAAATAGCAACTTTACAAACTAGATCTGCATTTCCATGCTATATCAGTGTTCTCAAGGCAGCAAAATAATAATGGTTTTAAGTTTTAGGGGTAGCTTTATAAGACTAAATAGATGCAAGAATTAAAATACCAATTAAGATTTAGTACAATGCAAAGGCTGGAATACACTACATGTCTTTTGCCCAGATTTTAACCTTGATTTTGCAGTCTAAACTGGTTGATGCTAGTTGCAAAAAGTCAGAGCCAGCCTTTAGGCAGTTGGAGTTGACCGATTTCTCAGAAAACTGTTTTATGATGGGCGCAGACAGATTTTTATAGATTCCATTCGGTCAGAATATATTAAAGTAGTAGTTTACTTCCAGAATAAAAATTTCCTGATCATTTACTCACCCCCATGTCATCCAAGATGTTCATGTCTGTCTTCATTTGCAAATAAATGAAAGTTTTTGAGGAAAATACTCCAGGATTTTTCACCATATAGTGGACTTCAATGGTGGCTAACTGGTTGAAGGTCCAAACTGAAGTTTCAATGCAGCTCAAAGAGCCTCCAAAGGGCTCCAAGTAGGGGTGTGACGAGACGAGGCACAAGACTGCGTTCACGAGAACGAGACGAGATGAGATTTTAAAACTTTTCTTAAGAAATCCTCAATGATGAAATATATAGGGAAAATAGTCTTTTATTCAACTGAAAAAGACGAAACGTAGGTGCATTTCAAACCTTATAAAAATTAAACTTCCATTTTAATGAATTATTTGCAATAATAAACAACATTTAAACAAGAGCTTCACGATTCTGGATAAATTGAGAATCCTAGTTGTTTTTAATACATTGAAGACCATGATTCTCTCACGATTCTGGAGAAAAAAGATTAGAAAACTAAACAAAATAACGTAATTTACTAGTGGTTCTGACAAACTGTTCATTGCTTAAGTCTTTTAAAAAACATATTTATTTAAACAAACAAAAAAAAACATTAAATGAAGGAGTCAGTGTCTCACTTTTCAAGATTTGTTTGACTATTGAAATCCCCTGAATGAATGATTCAATGACATACTTTTTTTTAAACGGGCAGTTGTCGCCCGTTTAAAAGGTTGAAGAGGATCAGCCTTACAATACATACAAGTGTTAAGATACTTTTGTTTTGATCGCTACAGTAGACAGTAAATGTTTATACCCAAACTATAATCTTTTATCCGAGTACTTCTATTATTTAAATGTCTGTAACACAGAAATAATGATTATAATGTGGTTAAAAAGACTGTTCCTGTTGCTGTTTCTGCGTTCACATTTACCCCGACCCTCTGATTCATTAACATGGGCAGCGACAAAACGTGCTTCACACGCTCCACTGACACTCGCGATGTGAAACAGTCCTAATAGACATAACTAAATAGTTGTCATTCATGAATGTTTCACCAAAATGATTTAATTATTCATGTTAATTAAAACGTAGCCTACAATATAATAGGTCTGACATATACATTGTATTTATACATTATATAGTATGATGATTTTACAGAACATGATGCATTGCTGTGTCTGTCATAACTGAATAATTAAATCATTTTGGAGACAGTGCCTATGTTTTTATTTTTTTTTTACATAAACATTTTTTTGTTTACAGTCATGCTTTGACGGACATTAATATAAGACAATACTGCAAAAACAGTTTACTGTTAAGCTGTTATATATATATATATATTTATTGTCTAACATTCCCAATTTTCTGATGCATGTCCTTAATTTAATTTTATATGTTGCTATTAATTCAGCATTTATAAACAAACAAACACACACATGGTTAGACTTATATTGTGCACGTAACATGAGTCGATCTGTGGAATGTGCGGTGAATGTTTCATCCAATGGCGTTTCTTTTACATGCTGGTTTAGCGCAGCATGTAAGATCTCGCTGTTTTTGACACACTAGAAACTTTAAATCTTTTCCCAAACAGTCAGATGAAATGTCAGTGCATACGAGGCTTCATTTGCCCATCACTACTGTCAGCTGTTGAATAAATGAGAGTCACGTCCTGCTTGTTTACTTGGAACCGGAAGACGCTCCCACTTTGACGCAAGGTCTCATGGGGTGTAGGAAACTTGTGGATGACCAGTCATTTCTCTAAATTAAACCGTTATTCCTCAGCTGGGATCATGTAGTACCATTTGAAGCTGCATTAAAACTGCAATTTGGACCTTCAACCCATTGGCCACCATTGAAGTCTACTATATAGTGAAAATCCTGGAATGTTTTCCTCAAAATTTTTGACTAAAGAAAGAAAGACATGAACATCTTAATTCACATGGAGGTTTGACATTACGAAGATGAGCGCTAAAATCAAGCATTCTCATTCTATATTCATTCATTTTTTGCTCTGAAATTCGCACATTACTGAAGATGTCACAACTTCCAATTCATGCGGATGTTAAGCATTTTGAGCTGAAAGGTCTGCTTAAACTGTGGTGAAGAAAAACAGCAAGCTCTCACCTCACAGTAGCTGCCAGTGTATCCCAGCGGGCAGCTGCACGACATGCTTCTGCCAGCCTGACGCTCCACACACTGCCCTCCATTTACACAAGGGTTGCTGTCACAGGCGTTTACTGCTGTCTGGCACAGTTTACCAGAGAAACCCGGCAAACACACACACTGAGAGTCCTGCACATGACACACACAGGTTAGCTGTACTGAAGGAGAAATGCTTAAATGTCAAAGCATCTTCACATCCTGGAGGTGCAAGTGAGCTTATCGAGGTGAATCACTTCTTACCTTACAGTGTCCTCCATTCAGGCACAAGCCCTGGCAGCTACTATTCCCTGTTGAATAGATGATATTTAATAGATGATACAAAAAAAAAAATCAATAGCCAACCAAGTGGAATGGAAACCTACAGAACACTGAGTTTCATTGAAGAAAGAGACTAGCTAACTACATTCATCAATAAAGCATGAATCTGACTGTGTGAGCAGACCGTGGTAGGAACAAACTCACAACGAGTTCACCCTAAAGTCATTTCCCACCAGCACTGAAACTGTCATGTTTGATTTAAAGCTAAATCATGCAGGGTTTTTTTTTTTTTTTTTCACATCTGATACTCACGAACATCACAGTTTGGTCCCGACCAACCGGGAAGGCAGTCACACAAATACCCTCCAATCAGATTACGGCAAGAACGGGCATTGACACACACGCCAGTCTCACATTCATTAGTGTCTAAGAAAGAGAAAAGAGACAGTGATAAAGTGAGTCTTTATTTAGCACACCACCATACTACTACATCTGCAGTACATAATAAGTATAATTGGCATAGTATGCAAATTTCATGAAATCCAATACCCAGATGACCTTCTATTTTTGCCAAAACGTGCCATATACAACAGAACATAATGAGCTGGGTAGCATATCCCACAATGCCATGCACTCGACTTGACCTACAATTTCCAGTTTAACTAATGAAGTGAAAGTAATATCCAGCACAAATGTTAGCATCTTTTCTGGACTAACAATAGTTATTTTTGACATTTTACGTAAGACTGGATGCAAAATAACCTTTTTTATTTCTGAAATGACACAAAGATGCCACTGAATGAATTAAATATGCATATAAAGAAGTTTCACATACTATTTAAAAAAAATAAAAAAAATAAAAATAGGCAGCCAAGAGTGATTTTATCATGGTTAAAGGATGCTGTTTGGTAATTTGCATGATAATTATAATTAATTAACAGATGAAGTAGCCAAAAATACGGAACAGAACGTGTGCCTAAAATAAAACCAAAATCATTTGCTCGCCAAATTAACAGAAATTTCAATTAAAGTGCAGTCACACTATCAGATAAAAATGATAATATTTTGAAATATTAACTTTCTGTTTTCTGTTTTAATGTACACTACCAGTTAAAATACTACTTTTTTAGAAGTCTCTTCTGCTCACCAAGTCTGCATTTATTTAATCTAAAGTACAGCAAAAACAGTAAAAATGTGAAACATTTGTATTCAATATATGTAATTTATTCCTGTGATTTCAAAGCTGAATTACTCCAGTCACATGATCCTTCAGAAATCATTCTAATATTCAAATTTTTTTTTTTGCTCAAAAAACATTTATTATTATTTTGAAAACAGCTAAGTAGAATTTTTTCAGGTTTCTTTGATGAATAGAAAGTTCAGAAGAATAGCATTTATATGAAATAGAATCTTTTCTAACATTATAAATGTTTTTTATCATCACTTTTTGATCAATTTAAAGCATCCTTGCTAAATAAAAGTGTTAAATTTAAATCAAATTGCATTAAATTAATTAATTATACTGACTCCAAGCTTTTGAATGGTATAGTGTATAATGTTACAAAGAATCTTGAAAAAAGTACTGTTTTAAATATTGATAATAATAATGATAAAAATGTTTCTTGAACAGCACATCAGCATATTAGATTGATTTCTGACAGACGTGACACTGAAGACTGGAGTTATGATGCTAAAAAATTCAGCTTTAAAATCACAGGAATAAAATATATTCAAATAGAAAACAGTTTTTTTAAATAGTAAAAATATTTCAAAATTTTACTGTTTTTGCTGTACTTTGGATCAAATAAATGCAGACTTGATGAGCAGAAGAGACTTCTTTAAAAAGAAAAAAACATGAAAAAAAAACATGAAAAATCTTACTATTCAAAAACTTTTGACTGGTAGTGTATTTTAAAATGTCATTTATTCCTGTTGTGGATACATATTTGTAGAAACTAATATTTTTTTTTAATAGAAAGTTCAACAGAACAAAATTTATGTTGAACAGAAATCTTCTGTTACATTTTAAATGTCTGTACTGTCGCTTTTAATCAGTTTAATGCACTCTTATGGGAAGAAAGTATACATTTCTTCCAAAAAAAAAATATCACTGACTCCAAACATTTGAGCACCTGACTCTTAGGTTCTGGCGTAAATTGTTCCTAATAAAATACTACAGAAAATATTACTCCTACCCACATTTGCCATCTCCGTACAGCTCTGTTAAAACACACATCTCACCCTCAAAGACAGATGTCTTTGTGCTGACGCTAACGGCTGTTTTCTGAGGTGTCACTGTGACACATGACTGCATTTCACAGAGCATCTACAGTTCAGAGAGACTGATACACTCCAGAGAGCCACAGCTGATTTGGGCCTCAGGGCAATGGAGTGTGAGAGAGACTCTCCCAGCAGTCATCAACAACATCAGCGACGGATCCAACCACAGGTCCTCTTCATTCAGCAATTAAATGCACTGCACACTGTAGCATGAAATTGTCTGATGTGGTTTAACGGATAATGGTCGGTGGAGCGCTGATGCTGATGAATAATTTCAATGTGGCTTGTGCTGATATGGAATTTATAAACACAAGATGTGTTTACTTTCCCCAGAAAGCTGAGTTTCCCATCTCTGGGAATGATTGTTAGGATTTAGTGGTTTCAAATGGCAAACATGATGGTGGCCTCATGGTTTCTGTAATGTTCTTACATGCTTTCGTAGATTTAATTCCTTGGTGCCTTTCTAGTCCATGTACCTTGAGAGTGAGGTGAGGAACCCGAGCAGGTGTTCACATTACAGACAGGTAAAAACAGACTATGACAAGTTTAGGCAGGTAGAGGCAGGTTTCGTCAGGTGCGGGTGTGGATGGGTACGAGCGTAAGGCCAAGTCAGGCATGTGTGGACATGTATGAACGGCTCAGGACAGGTGAAGCTAGAGTGTTGCTTTTAATACTTACCGAGCTGGCAGGTTCTGCCAGTCCAGAACGGAGGACAGAGACACTGGAAACCTTGCGGCGCCTCTTGACACGTGGCCCCACGCCCACAAGGATTGGAGTCACACTGCAACACTGCTGCAGACGAAAAGAACATGTTCTCTGTCCCATCATGTGATTTAACTGCCTTTAAATGTACACATCTATCCATCCATCCATCTACTGTATCTACCATCCTTCTGTCTGTCTATATACGGTGCGTGCATAATTTATAGACAAGTTGATATTCTGATCATATTTTTTTTTCAGGCACATTTTACAAATTCCAAACCACATCAGTTTTAATAACTACTATTAATTTTGTATTTAATCATTTCATAAGTGATATATAATTGTTCATGAAGGCTGGAAGTAAAAAAACTTCTTATATTCAGGTGTGCATAATTATTAAGCATGTTTTCTTTTACAGATAAAATGAGACAAAAAAGAGATTTAGCTCAGACTGAAAAGTCAAAACTTGCAAAGAAACTGCAGTTAAGGCATGAGCATTGGTAAGCAAAATGCTCGGGTCAGCAGGGTCAGAAAAAGACAGATGGAGAAGAAAAGACACATTAACTGCAATTAATGTGAAGAATTAGGTGTGAAACCATCAGGAACCTTTTCCAGAAATACAACCTACCTGGAGTCTCCAGAAGTGTAATGTGACAGATTCTCAGAGACTTTACTTGGTTAAAAAAATACTTTTTTACAAAAAAAAAATGGCCCTAGTAAAAGTGTAGTAGAAATACATGAAGACTGATTTGTTTTATAGGCTCTTTAGACAGACATGTTGAGAGTGACTCTTGAAGGTCCAGCACCACATCCTCTTGTATCACCGTTTGAATAATTTATCTTCTAGAATCTGGCAGTAAGTTTTGGGAGTTCATTTTTAGTCCATCTCCTATCCTAAAAAAAAGTCTGTTTTGCAGAAATGGACTAACAATAAACTCCCAAATCTTACTGCCAGACTCTTGAAGATAAAGAGGATGTGTTGCTGGTCCTTCAAGAGTCACTCTCAACTTATCTGTCTATAAAGCCTATAAAAAAAATCACAGAGAAGTCTTTTACTTGCAGCATTTTTAGATCTATCCATCTATCCATCTGTCTATCTGTTTGTCCGCCCATCCATGCATCTGTCCATCCATCCATCCATTAACTCTACCCATTGCTGAATCTATCTGTTTTTATCCATCCGTCCAACCGTCTGTCCATCCATCATCTGTCTCTGACTGTTTATCCGTCCGTCCGTCCATCCATCTGTCTGTCCATCCATATTTCTATCTATCCATCCATCCATCCATCCATCCATCATCTGTCTCTGGCTGTCTATCCATACGCTCATTCATCCATCTGTCCATCCATCCATCATCTGTCTCTGCTTATCTATCAGTCCGTCCATCCATCCATCATCTGTCTCTTCCTGTTTACCCGTCCGTCCATCCATCTGTCTGTCCATCCATATTTCTATCTATCCATTCATCCATCCATTCATCCATCATCTGTCTCTGGCTGTCTATCTGTACGTTCATTCATCCATCTGTCCATCCATCCATCATCTGTCTCTGCTTATCTATCAGTCCATCCATCCATCCTTCCATCCATCCTTCCATCATGTCTCTGCCTGCCTGCCTATCTATCGGTTTGTCCAACCATCCATCTGTTTGTGCCTGTCTATCCATCCGTCTGTCCATCCATCATGTCTCTGTCTGTCTATCCATCCATCCATCATTCCATCCATCCATCCATTCATCCATCCATCCATCCATCATGTCTTTGCCTGTCTATCAGTCTGTCCATCCATCCATCCATCTTGCCCCTCATATGTCTTGGATAATTAAGTTGATTAAAATTAAAATTTGATTTACTCAACCTCAAACCATCCTAGGTGTATATGACTTTACTGTGAGGTAAGATTTTTTTATCTTCGAATACAGTCAGAGTTAAAAAATGATGTTATATTAAAAAAATGCCCTGGCTCTTCCAAGCTTTATAATGGCAGTGAACTGTGGTTGAGATTTTCCTCTTCCGCTATGCCTACATCATTCGTCATCCACTGAAATGGTACTCTCTGGTGAACACATTTACGATAGTTAAAGAAATCTAGACATTATGGTTCATAAAGTTAAAAATATGGATATTTTTCTTACACAAACGCATCAGTTCACTTCAGAAGGCCTTTATTAGCCCTCCTGAGCTGTGTGAAATACCCTTCTGGCTCTTTCAAGCTTTATTATGGCAGTGAGCAATGGTCAAGATTTTGAAGCAATATAAAGTGCATGCACACTTTATATTGCTTCAAAATCTTGACCATTGCTCACTGCCATAATAAAGCTTGAAAGAGCCAGGACAAGTTTTAATATAACTCAGACTGTATTTGTCTAAAAGGAAAAGTCGTATACACCTAGGATGGCTTGAGATTAAGTAAACTACCCCTTTAAAACAGCCAACCAGTGTTCTCAAACCTGAGGAGCTCCTACAACCTGATCTCTGAGACACATTATCATCTGTGCATCCTGAATGTGCGTGTGTGATTGCTGATTGTTTGTGATCCAGTTAAGGAGCATTATTTTGGTGTAGATCTGACTAAAATTGGCTGCAGTATTACAGGAAATAGCAGCTGCCTTTGATTGGTGCTGATTGCAGTCTGTGCAGGTGTGTGTGGGTTTATGTTTAACTACCAGAGGCACAGGAGGGTCCCGTCCAGCCCGGCGCACACACACAGCTGAAGCCTGTTGGGTCTTCAACACATGTTCCACCATTCTCACATGGAGAGGAGAGACAGGCGTGCTCCACTGTTAAGGGAACAAGAGGAAGTGATACACTTATAATCTCCATCACATCTGTGTCTTATATCCTGTGCTATCACCACATTTTCAGAAGAGCTTACTGTACAGCTGTATTCTGTTCAGGGCAGAAATTACACACTTCACCTTTAACATGAAAACAAGAGTGTGTATTTTTTGTTATCTGCATCTTGCAGTGATTTTTGGTTTGAGGCTTCAAACTCCAGAGAAATCTTGCTGTAAATTTATCTCTTATCAACACCTCACAGAGCTACATCAGAGATCACATGTTAACACAGACTAAAATTATCATTACTGAGGAGATAATTGGTCAGACTCATGCAGGGTGGCACAGTGAGAAATAAGAGCTGATAACATGTCATGCTTCATCAAGGAGTGAGCTTTGACTACGATGTTCTGCCGATTTTATTCTCACACAGCACATCTTTGAGGCATGCTTGTAATAGGCTGTCAGGGTTGACAGACTTTATGGTTGTGTTTTATAGAGTCATCTTACCGATGTCACAGTTGCGGCCACGGAAACCCTCCTGGCACACACACAGGTACTCGTTCGGTTCAGTGTTGGTACATGTACCACCGTTCTTGCATGGCTGATGGTTTCCACAATAATTCAGATCTGTATGCGAGAGAGAAAAAGATGATTATGTGGTTGATGTGTTTTAAAAAAGCAAAATCAATTTAAGTCAACACTAAATCAGAATCCCCCTTTCTGAAGAGTGCATTCAATTTGTGCCAATTTAAAAAACGTTTTAGGCATAAAAGGGATAGTTCACCCAAAAATGAAAATTCTGACATTAATCCCTCTTATGTCACTCCGAACCGTAGGTCTTTTGTTTATCTTCAGAACACAAATTAAGATATTTTTGATGAAATCCAAGAGCTTTATAAGACCTCCATAGACAGCAATGCAACTATCACGTTCAAGGCCCAGAAAGGTACACTCTAAAAAATTGCTGGGTTATTTTTTTCTCCTCCAACATTACAATCATTCTAAATCGCTGCAGAAGTACCGACCCAGTGTTTACAAAGTGAAAGTGTTAAGAAGGTCAAACGCTCTTTACAAAAAAAGGTAAAACAGCAATGTAGGATAATTTTGAAGTTGGAGGAGAAAATAAGATGGGAGTTTTTCGACATACCCTAACTGCATTGACCCGGATTACACAGAGTGCACATGCGCATCACAGAGCTAGACAAGATGAGAATTTGAGGTTAAAAAGTATATACATTTTGATTTTTTTTTTTTTTTTTTTTGGAAAATGACTGATCATTTAGAGCCCTTTGAAGCTGCTTTTAAACTGCATTTTGGACGTTAAAACTTGCGGGCACCATAGAAGTCTATTCCAAATTCCGGAAATGTTTTCCTCAAAAACATAATTTATTTACAACTGAAAAAAGAAAGGCATATACATCTTGGATGACAATGGGTTGAGAACATTATCTGTAAATTTTTGTTCTGGAAGTGAACTTTGTTAATAAAATGCTCCATCTTTTGATTATTGCTGTTGCCTCTATCATTTTGTGTGTGATTTTTAATTTCCAGCCAATTTTAAGCTATTGATATAATAATTTTTAAACAATAAAACATCCCAACATGTTGGTTAAAAACGCTGAACCCAACCAGCTGGGTCAAAATAACCCAGCATGTGTTCTGTCCAATATTTACCCAGCGCTGGGTTGCCAAATAACTAAAATTGGGTTGCAGTATTTTTTAGAGTGTAGTAAGGACATCGATAAAATAGTCCATGTGACATCAGTAGTTCAACCGTAATGTTATGATGTTACAATACGAGAATACTTGTTGTGTGCAAAGAAATAACTTCATCCAACAATTTCCTCTCTTCTCAAGAGCTGGCGTTCTGAATAAGTGAGGCTGGGCAAAATATTGCAAGTCATCCCCTCATAAAATTACAGTCGAGCCACTGATGTCACATGGACTATTTTATCTACGTCCTTACTACAACTACTTGTTGAAAGCAACCCAGCTTTAGTTATTTGGCAACCCAGCACTGGGTAAATATTACTAGCTTACTAGCTTTCTGGGCTTTGAAAGTGTCAGCTGCCTTGCTATTTATGCAGGGTCAGAAAGCTTTTGGATATCATCAAAAAATATCTTAATTTGTGTTCAGAAAAAGAACGAAGGTCTTACTGGCTGCCGCATCTGTAGATATGTTAGTAGCGTTGTTTTGTGAGACGAAGAGCAAAAATTAAAAAATGGAACACACTTATTAATGCGCTTTACCAGCAAAGCCACTGGTTTTCAACCAATACAGTGGCTTATAGTGGTGAATGTAAAATTTTGTATCAAACATCCATTTTCCATGATCCAATCAATTCCTGATGGATAAAATCAAGCCCTGTCACACATTTTTTCCCTGTTAAATATCCTGTTTTACCAAATGTCACATTATGGTAGTACATTGGGAAGTTTCATGTTGACTTAAGAAATAAAAAAAACTTGTGGTAAGGAGAAAACCAATGCAAATTTAGCATTTAATTTTTCCTTGCGGCAAAAAAAAAGAATAAACAGCCCTCCAACCAACTTAGGCCAAATTAAAGCCACATGATTCAGTGGAGTGTTTTCTTTCTCAAATTATACAAAAAAACACCTATACACACAAACTCATACAAATTATTATTAAAAGAATCATTATTAGACTCAAAAAGTACTGTTAGCTATGTGAACCACATGCCACCACTTCCAGCAATACAATATACCAACATCTGTAATAAGAATACATGTGACCTGTACTCTGAGCTTTCTTTCCATCCGTATGTGAATATAAGTGAATGTGAGCTCCCTAAAATTTACATTTACCACTGGGAACTGTGGCTTGTAGGAAAACAATTTTCTAAACAATAATTTCATTGGGTTACACAAAACGTCAGTTTGGTCTAGACACAAATTGAGTTTGACGTCTCAGACATGGTTTCAACGTAGTTTACTTCATAAATCATACAAAATCTAACCAAGAATTCCTACAAGGTCATGCTTGAAGGGCTGAGTTAAACTCAAATAGATTGTTTCCTGAAGATTTACCCACAACACACAAGCTTGCTGAACTGGAAGAATTATAACCACAACATACAAATAGACACACAAATTAAAACCAGTGCTGTGATGGAAAATGACGCAGCCTGAAGGCTGGCTCCTGAGATCTGAGTCCAGAGAAAAAAACTGTGTGTGAGAGTAAAAGCCATTGAGATCAAGCTATTATGTATAGATTTATGACCTCGATTCATCTGTCTGCATAGGTTTAGTCCTTTGTGTGTGTGTGTGTGTGTGTGTATTTATGTGTATGTGAGGGTGTGACAGTGCCATTCACATAACCGCTGAATGGCAAGAGCCTGTTTTAGCCTCCACCTCACGGCTCACGTTCTGTTTACCCAAGACTATCGGCTTACACCTCTACAAAGCCCTGGAGAAACCCCACGCGTGGGTTTGTATCAGCTAATCTGGATCTATTTACACAAACGTTGTCTTTACAGTAAGCAGTTAGCATGTTTTGGAATCAAAGAATCTAATGACTTTATTCAATATGACATAACCATTTCATTTTCAAACTCAATCCAAAACTCTGGCATGCAAAGACATGACAGATGTTGTCAGCAATCCTGCACAAAATGATTGACAGGCAGACAGCATTTCAGATAAAATAAAGTGTTTTCCTATTTTATCGACACCTGTCAGGTATTTCTGATGAGCTGCAGAACAACTCCAGACACTTTTTTTTACTCCAGTCACCTGTCTCAAACAAAATATGTGACTTATAAATATCATAGGCATTTTTTCCTAATAATTTCATTTGTTATAAAAGTTTGGGGACAGTAAGTTTTTGTTGTTGTTGTTTTTGTTTGTTTGTTTTTGTGAAAGAACAAGGATGAATTCAATTAGTCAAAAGTGACAGCAAAGACATTTAAAATGTTACAAAAGATATTTGTTTCAAATGAATACTGTTCTTATGAACTTTCTATTCATTAAATAGAAATAGAATCCTGAAAATCACGGTGCATTGTGGTTTCCACAAAAATATTAAGCAGCACAACTGTGTTTAACCATAATAAGATCATAATAAGAAATGTTTCTTGCATATCAGTATATAAGAATGAAATCTTAGGGATCACTGAAGAGTGATGGCAGCTGTGCTGAAGATTCAGATTTGCCATTGCAGGAATAATTTACAATCTAAAATGTGTTCAAATAGAAAACAGTTATTTTGAATAGTAATTATATTTTACAATATTCCTGTTTTTATTGTATTTTTGATCAAATAAATGCAGCCTTGGTGAGCATTCTTTCAGCCCTGGTGAGATTTCTTTAAAAAAAATTACAAATATTACAGACCCTAAACTTTTAAAAGGTAGTGTACTGTATATGTAAATGATTTTTGACTGCCAAATTAAACCAGCTTGTGATATTTAGGGACTTTGGTCTACTAATTTAAATAATTTGTTGGTAATCAGTTGCACTACAAACATTTTTAAAAAATATAGCTGCAAGCAGCAAT
This sequence comes from Labeo rohita, assembly GCF_022985175.1. Taxonomy (NCBI): domain Eukaryota; kingdom Metazoa; phylum Chordata; class Actinopteri; order Cypriniformes; family Cyprinidae; genus Labeo; species Labeo rohita. Next base: position 19,131,032 of record NC_066886.1, on the reverse strand, counting down.
TACTGGGGTTCAAGAGCTTTAGGACATTTAAGCGCATAAAAGACATTACATATCAATTATTATAAAAATAATTGATAAAAATCAATTATTAAAAAAAGCATTTTTGCCCAGTCCTGATCATTTACCATAGAAATATGATGTTTTTTAATGTTTATGACTTTTATAGTGGCAGCTGTGGTTTGATCCCCCTAAAGCTTTACATGCTTATCTAGCATCACATGTCGCATGTGCTCACCATGTTTCATGAAGTTTTGAGTTTTCATTTAGGCATTATAGGATTTTGGGTATATTTGGACAGGCCCCTTTTCTAAACGACCCCATTATAGATTTCCAAAGAGTAAAATTAGTTTGTTTGATAATTATTGACCTAGAGAGTCTAAAGAATTGCACTAGAGTGTTTTTTTTTTTTTTTGCAGACTAAGCAAAAACCTGGGACTAGTTTGCAAAAGTAGGTTTTTTACATCTTCTCAATCCTTTAACAAAAGGTTTGATTGACAGCAGTGGTTCTAGAGGCAAAGTTGTTTGGAATGAGGAGGTCTATCTTATGATAAGAATATATGAATATCATGCGTATATGTGAAAAACCACACAATATACAATTGTTTATGCCCCTGAAAAATGCGATATTGCCCCCCAGTGGCTGATTTCTTTCTAATTTGTCACAGACCTTTAGGACCATGAGTCAAACAGGCCCACACAGAGAATTGTCCTGCACTGGTTTGGTTCCGATTAAGTAAAAAACCTAGGACTAGTTTGCAAAAAGTGGTTTTTCAAAAAATGCAAAATACCCACAAATTTCACCTTGGTGACAATTGAGTCTGCGACGAACGTTTGAGGAGTTATGAGCGATTTCGTACTTTTGTTAGCTAAAGGGTCCCCGTCAGGCCGATTGGGGCAAGCCTTGGTGACATTGTAGACGGTGCGAGTACTATTATCTCTCCAAGTTTCAAGTCTCTATGTCTTACGGTTTGGTCTGCACAATCAGTTTTATGTGGAGATTGCTGATCCTTGGCCATTCTAACAATTACAATAGGGTTTCAGCGCTATGAACCTGAACCTCTAATAATTACATAAGTCAATTTTTATACCGTGTTTCTTTTAAAAATAAAGTTCACTGCTGTCATCAAGCTTACAGATTCTGGTCTGTGTTAAGCAAAACCTGTGTAAAGCATCATCTCTGCCAGTGTGAACAGAGTGTGAGACTACTGCAGAAATCTGTTTCTGTCTGCTATCTTAAAATATGTGCATATATTACAGCTACAGCTAAAGACAGCAAAGTGTCATCCACATATTTTTTTTTCTTGCGTGTTACACGCAAGATAGAAAATTAAATTATAAGATTAATCACAAGTAAATAAAAAAACCTCTTTGCCCTAATAATAACAACACTCATTTTTGCACATACATTTCCTGTCATCTCACCTTTGTCACAGAGCAAGCCGCCCCAATTTGTGTCACACACACACTTCCAGGGTTCAGTGCAAGTGCCGTGATCACACCCAGGAAACGTCTCGCACTCATCGCACAGATCACCCTTCCAACCATAATGACATCTACAGAAAAAAACACAGATTACAGCAGATAAGAAGTGAGAAAAACACACAAGCAAACACAAGGAGGTGCTGAATATGGCATCCATCAGTTCTCTGTTTATTTCTGAAACCTGGACTCACTTGCATTCTCCAGGCAGATCGCAGGAGCCATGTTCCATGTGACATCCCTGCTTACACACCGCTACAAAAATAACCATACATGAATATAGATGGGTGATTCATATTAGTGATATAATGATCAAAATGATTAATTACAGACATTTTACAAGTGAGAGGATCATTTTCATAACACTCATAACTGAATTAGGAAAAAAAATGCAACAGGTCATGATGTGACGCTCTTCTTACTCAACTGTTGTGCTAGCTAAATGTTTTAACTTAGGATATGATGGTAATATGGGCTCTTCCTTGATCATCTCAGGGGAGACATTTCTCTCTCCCTTAAGGCATTCTTTGCTGGAAAACAGATTTGGCCTCAATGGAATGTTGGAAAAGCGTGTGAATAAATAGTCCTGTAGTTTAATTGTCATACAAGGACAGAGGAAGTGCCGGTTCACAGAACATGTTTTTGCTTTGAAAACTGCAAGACGTAAGAACACCTACTGTGCATCTGCATTATAGGGTAAGAATATAATATAATATGTGACCCTGGACCACAAAACCAGGCATAAGTCGCACGGGTATATTTGTTGCAATAGCCAACAATACATTGTATGGGTCAGAATTTTTCTTTCTTTTATGCCAAAAAAAAAAAAAAAATGTGATATTGCCCCCCAGTGGCTGATTTCTTTCAAACTTCTCACAGACCTTTACGACCATGAGTCAAGCAAGCCCACAGAGTTTTGTTCCGATCGACCTCTGTTAAGCTTGTCTAACAGGTGCTCAAAATTCATCTGCCTACAGCGGCCATGTTTTTTGACATACACAAATGTCCTCATAGTTACTTGTGAAACTTTAGACCAAGACCGTGCATACTAATCTTCATGTCGATAGGACAAACGAGTGTGTGGTTATGGCTGTTTTTATGTTTTTCCCCTCTTATAGCGCCACCAGGTGGCCAAGCTCTTACATATAGTGTAGTGTAGTGAGTTTGGCGAAGATATCTCATTCCGTTCAAAAGCAGTCTTAGTAAAACCCTTTCAAATGTTTTGACATCCCTTTGCAACAGAGGTTCAAAAGTTCAACTTTTCTTTGATAATTACTGATATTCACTCCCCAGAGAACTGTCCTAGGACTAGTTTGCAAAATGTGTTTTGTCAAAAAATGCGAAATACCCAAAAATTTCACCTTGGTGATAGTTAAGCCTGCGACGAGTGGTTGAGGAGTTATGAGCGATTTCATACTTTTGTACGCTGTAGAGTACCCGTCAGGGCAATTGAGGCAAGTCTTTGTGATGTTGTAGATGATGTGAGTACTACCAACTCTCCAAATTTCAAGTCTCTACGTCTATTTATATATAAAATATTTAGATATATATTGTATATACATATATTATGTAAACGCAGACTTTAATTTGCATGTGATTAATCACTATTAATCGTTTGACAGCCCTATAATAATATATAATTAACAGTGTTGGCAAGGTTACTTTGGAAATGTAACAGATTACGGATTACAAGGTTAATCAGTAGTGTAACTATTTCAATTACTTTATTAAAGTAATGTAACTGATTACATATGATTACTTTTGGTTTACTTTTCAAAATTTACATTTACATTTAGTAATTTAGCAGATGCTTTTATCCAAAGCGACTTACAAAGGACAATAGAAGCAATCAAACCAATCTCTTAAAATAAAATTGTAATTAAATTTTAAAGCACAGCCACCACAAAATCAGACTTTACTCATCTTTTTACTCTGAGCTCATTCTGAGGTTAAATGCTGATTTTAAATCATAGCATTTTCATAAGTAACTGTAATTTAATTGCACATTTTTTTCTCAGTAACTGTAACAGATTACAGTTACATTTATTTTGTAATTAAATTACACCGCTGTTACATGTAACTACACCATAAAAAACAATTTGTTGAGTCAACTTAAAATAATTTGTAACCTGGCTGCCTTAAAATTTTAAGTTTAGTCAACTCAAAAAAAGTTTATTCAACTTCAAATGTTAAATTATACTAAGTGACAACTTAGATATTTGAGTTGAATCAACTTAAAATTTTAAGGCAGCTAGGTTACTTACCCATCTATTAAGTTTAGCAAACACAAATATCTAAGCTGTTACTTAGTACAACTTAACATTTCAAGTTGACTAAACTTATTTTAGTTGACTGAACTTAAAATTTTAAGGCAGCAGGGTAACAAATTATTTTAAGCTGACTAAACAAATTGTGTTTTTTTATTTTTTACAGTGAGTTATTCCTGAACAATAATGAATTTGTATCATTAATTTGAAATTAAACCTGATTTATAATATGTGACCCAAGACCACAAAAGCAGCCATAAGAGTAACATTTTTAAAATTGAGATTTATACATCACCTGAAAGCTGAATATGGTTTGTTAGGATAGGACAATGTTTGGTCGAGATACAACTATTTGAAAATCTGGAACCTGAGGGTGCAAAAAATTCTAAATATTGAGAAAATCAGTTATGTTTGTGTGTGAAAGGCCTGAAGACAACAATACATAAAGACAGTGTGCTGGACCCACTCACCTTGTCTGCACTCTGGTCCAGTCCAGCCCTCCTTACACACCTTAATACCAGAAGGATCACAGTCGAAATGACCAAAAAAGTCATCTCGTGCTCGGCAGAGTTTGTTGCAGAGTGGGCCGTAGTAATTGGTGTCGCAGCGGAATCGCAGGCGATATTCCAAAGTGAATGTGCGGCCATGATGCCGGAAGGGCTGCCACTGCTCACCTGGGTTCAGCATGGAGGACAGCAGTACTCGCTCTATTAATTCCTCCCTACCTGAGGGGGCAACAAACAGAGTAAATGTGTGTGTGTTGTACAAAAAGCTTCATACTTGTGTGTTTACTCCCTGGAACTGGCCTGATTTGTCTACTTTAATGCCTCAAAGTTATTCTCAAATGCTGTTGATAGAGTTTGACTTGTGCATCGAGGATTGATGAGACATTAGATTCCTTTTTCCGTCTCTCCCTTTTGTCCCTGGTGGACTTGAATACTGTTATATTATATGTTACATTATAATCAATGCATTATCTGTCACACAGCACTGCAGAAAGAAAAGAAAGAAAGAAAACTTGACTGATGAGATCATCTGAGCTTAAAAACAAAGGAATGAAAACAGGGAAGAGTGAAGGTGTTCAAACACAGATAAGTTATCCTAGCAACCCCACACATGCAATAAAAATAAACACATACAGTGACCCCAAAAAGTATTTGGGCTCTTAAGGCAGTTTTACACACACAGAGAGAGAGAGAGAGAGATCTGGATATATTGGTCTCGTCCTCTTCTGTTAATGGACTGCAGTGTAAGCACAGCCAGTAATTAGAGCTGTGGTCCATTTAAACATCATTCTACTACAGTCCATTAGAGATGTAAATGACTACAGCGGAGCCGCACTCATGCAGAAAAACTTGAGCACAGTTTATCACTGACACGTTAAAGCATATGAATTTGCATGAACTTAAATCTGATCTCTCATTCGGGGATGTAAGATAACATCACACAAAATATATCAAACCTATGAGAGTGGAGTAAAACACTTGTTATGGATGCTGTGATTTGTGACTTTGGATTTAGAGGGTACACTGTGGTCCTTAATCTAATTCTTTGGTCATCGCATGATTCCAGAAATCATTAATCAAGAGGTATGAAAACAGAAACTGAACTACAAACACTGTGTTTAATTTAACTGGTCCCACCCCATAGGACAGCAAACTGGAATTTGCATTGGACTGACTAAAAATAATGTACTGAATTCCAATTCAAGCTGATTTAACAGTCAAAGGTATCCAAAATATAAATAACTACGCCATTAATTTTAAGTTGATACTTAATGATAGTAAAAGGAGAAGTCCACTTCCAGAACAACAATTTACAGATAATGTACTCACCCCCTCGGACTTTTCCTTTTATTATTCCTTTTTTTTTTTTTCTTTTTTTTAACTGAACAAACATATTTAAACTGCCCCAAATATGCCTTTTTAAGGTTCCTAATATTGTTTTGGGAGTCTTCTGCTTGTACTGCTGTGGTACCGTGGAAAAAATTTATTTCAACCACAAATTCTTTGCAGACTCTTCATTCAGAAGTGAAAAATAAATAAATAAAAACCTTTCACAGCATCTTCTAGACATGATGTTTACCACAGGAACAAGCTGCACTGCTGCAATTTGTTTTTAATTAAAGGGGTCATCGGATGCCCATTTTCCACAAGTTGATATGATTCTTTATTTTCTTAATGAAAAGTCTATAATATACTTTGGTTTAAAAATTCTCAATGATAGTGTAAAACAACACCATTTTTACCTTGTCAAAATGAGCTCTGCAAAAATCATCCCAATCTGAGCGATTGTTCCTTTAAATGCAAATGAGCTCTGGTCGCCCCGCCCCTCTCTTCTCTCTGTGGAGTGACAAGCCGCGAAAATGGCTAACTAGCACGTTATTAGGAAAGGTGATTGCAGAGATTCATAAAAAAAAAAAATATATACTCACTTCTGCTTAATTTAATTAACCAAATGTCTCATTGTAATCGAAAAGATGATTGATTTACATGAATACAGCGATCTGTCATGCCATATTAAAGAGTGTGAAAAACACATTATTGCGCAAATGAGCGCAAACCGTCTTTTGGCATTAAAATAGTACTGTTAGGATTTACTAAAGACTCACAGTTAAGAATTAGAATTAGTGCTGAAATAGGCTTGGACAGTTATTTTTGCGCCTGGTCTTCTTAAATATGCATTTGTAGGAGTTTCCCTTTCAGACGCAAAATTCATGGGAGAAGAGTATTAAAATGAATCACACAAAGCATTTACTAACATTTGCACTGGCCACATTACTGGTATTTGCGCCAATATTTAACACCCAAAAAAGCATGTCTTAAAGCAGGCGGTAATTTGCGCTGCCCTTGGCAGATTGCGCCGGTCATTATGGAAATCATCTGGCTGCATTCGTGTTCGTTAATGTGCGTATTGGCAGTAAATCACACACAGAATTTTCCCCTCCCCCTGGCGCTTTTATAGAATTGTGCTCTAACGCTAATTTGCCCTGTTTAGTAAATCTGGCCCTTAAAGTCATTCTACATTTAATTCTTAATGGTCCACAACCTTGGACTGAAGACATCTCGAAGACGATGAAATAAATGGGAAACTGAACGCTTGTGTCCTTGTTCTTTTCTCTTTCAAGTCTTTTTCAAAGACATAATGACTCAGGATGGACTTTGTTAAAGCTTGTTAAAGATATATGGCACTCAGATACACGGCTATATTATAATCCAGAGCTGGCAGGAAAAAACAGCTCTACAATTCTAAACTCATTTTCGACTCCCGGATCAGCCCACCTAAGCCTCACCTCACCAGAGACAAGCTGTAAATCCAATGAATGAGAGAAGGGATGGGTAAAGTAAATGAAAAGACATGACAAGAGCTGGAGGGCAGTGAGAATGTGAGATTTAGAGAGAGGAGAGAAAGAGAGAGATTTAACTGGGTTAGAAGAAAAAAATTTCAATAACAGAGAATAAGAATTCAAGAAAATGAAAATGAGGGAGACCAAAAGATAAAAAGAAGATGAGAGAAGTAGATGTGTCTGCATGTTTGTGAAACAAATTAAGTTTGGTTACTTATGAATATGAAGTGGCAATATCCAAGTGATTAAAATGTATCTCAGTGTTGTCTGAAGCATGCACATGTGTGTAATTTATTCATTACACAGTCCACCATTACTGTGCATGAGGGCATAATCAGTGCATGTGATTGTGTGTGTGCAAAATCCAGCAACATATTTTCAGTCATGTAGCGTTTCTACAATTATAAGGAGAAACAATCAAAAAGCAACACAGGAAATGAAAGAGTCATGGAGACTGACCCCGTGCATTACTCCGTTCTCTTGTAATCCCCAGAAGACAGCATGAGGGGTAAATATGGATTGGCTGTCTGTTGTTGGCAATGTCCTCCTTTTCATTCTTTCTTTCTCTGTGCTATTATATAGCTACAAATCGTTTCTGTGAGGACACATGTGATCCGTGGATTTTATTTTATTTAGTCACACGCACGTATCATCATACCTGCCTCTGATGTTTCATTGTCATGGTCCAGCGCCTCGATCACCAGAGAAAACGATTTCTAGACAAAGGAAAATAAACAAGGAAATGCATGTCAGTGCTTTTTGTATTGACACATGTACACAACACACAACAAATGCTGCACAAATGCAGTAGAAATAGTACATAATTCAGTGTAGGGTCTCAGTTTGTAATTGCTTAATTGCTTACATTTTTAATAGACATTTGAGTGGTGCCTGCCAATGCAAAAATTGGCATCAAAGTTGGTTTTATGTGTTGTGGGCGGTTGCCAAGGCATTACTATGCAGTTACTAAGGTGATTTGAGGGGTTTTTAGCATACTGCTCTGTGTATTGTTAGGATGTTGTGGTTGGTTGCCCTAAAAAAAAAACACCCAGTCAATCTATTCTGTTCTTTATATATGGAATTCTGTCATTAATTACTCACCTCCATGTCGTTCCAAACCCGTTTTATTTATTTAATTAAAGTTAATCCATAAGAAAACCATTTTCATCTTTGCAACATAAAGATATTTTGATAAAATCCGGGAGCTTTCTGACCCTGCATAGACAGCAAAGCAACTACCAAGTTCAAGGCCCAGAAAGGTAGTAAGGGCATTACAAAATAATGTTGCTATTTTAACAATGTTCTTACTACTTTTCTAGGCCTTGAACATGTCAGTTGCATTGCTGTCTATGTAGGGTCAGAAAGCTCTTGGATTTCATCAAAAATATCTTAATTTGTGTTCCGAAGATGAACAAAGGTCTTACTGGTTTGAAACAACATGAGGGTGAGTAATTAATGACATAATTTTCATTTTTGGGTGAACTTCGCTTGTGAAAAAGAAGTAAATCTTTTTATTTTTTTGAAGATTTATTTTTGGCATTTTTGCCTTTTATTGATAGGACAGGACTTAAGTGGGAGAGAGCGAAGGGATGGGATCCGGAAAGATCCGCGAGGCAGGACTCGAATACGGGGGCGCCCAAAGCGCAATGGTCATTTTCTAAGCAAAAATAAATAAATAAAAACAATTTATATACTTTTTAACCACAAATGTTCGTTTTGCGCTAGCTTGACTTCACGCATTACGTAGTCATGTTGGAAAGGTCATGCGTGACATAGGCATTAATACCGACCCAGTGTTTATGAAGCGAACGTGCAATGAAAGTCAAACACCCTTTACAAAAAAAAAAGGTACAACAACAATGTTGGACAATTTTGAAGTGAGATGGAGAAAATGAGATGGAGTTTTTCGCTCTACCCAACCTTTTTGAACTGGAGTACATGGATGAAGAACTAACCATGAACTAACCAACGCGATTACATAATGCGTGAAGTCATGAATGCACAATGCAGAGCTAGTGCAAGATGAGCATTTGTAGTTAAAAGTATATACTTTTTTTTTTAAGATAATGACCAATCGTTTTACTCGATAAGACCCTTATTCCTCAGGTAGGATCATGTAGAGCTCTTTGAAGCTTCATTGAAACTGCAATTTGTATCTTCAACCCCGTTGGTTCCCACTGAAGTCCACTAAATGGAGAAAAATCCTGGAATGTTGTCCTTAAAAACCTTAATTTCTTTTCGACTGAACAAAGATTATTTATTCTGGAAGTGAACTAATCCTTTAATAATAAAAGCATGCTAAAGTGTACTTCTTTTTCACAAGGGTTAGGGGTTTGTTTTGTAGTAAACACCACTAATAAAGTACACATGTGAAATTGTACATCACGGTTGTTTGTGGTATGATTTTTATGCTGAAATTTGCTACTGAATCTCATGGTTCAAGCTTTTTCCCCAATACATCTTTAAAGTCCAGTGGGGGAACAGATGGTGAGACTGAAAACAACAGAAAACCTAGAAAACAGAAGAATGTCACCATTGATCCAGAGTAGCACTGAGAACAAGCCTGTCTGCAGATTCTACTGACCAATAATCCCAAGACAACTGACAGTCATGAGTACTTGAACAGAGTACTTCAAACGCCATTGAGCAAGCGGCTACAACATCATGTGATTTAAAAAGGGAGCTGACAAATTCATGAGCACATCAACGAGTAGAAAAAGACAGACAGGGAGGAAGAAAAAAAGAGAGGAGGAGGACAATTTTCTTCCTCTCTGTGTCCCCTAAATGAATAATTCAAAGCCACACTCTCGTTCTCCAGTGAGAGGTCCAAACCCTGCCATGCAAATGACACAGCTGCAGCATTCTGGGTAGCGAAACTCTAAAAGGCAGCGTGGATGTACGGTCACGCTTGTCTCGTAAGTGGACACCACAGAGGAGAGGAGTGGTGGAGATGAGCGAAGGACGGAGAGGGAAGACATGAGAGGGGTAGGAACGATTGGCAGGAGTGAGGGAGCTTGATAAAAGTGTTGTTAAGGGTTGGGAGATCATGATTCAGTGATTGAATGACTGACTGGGAAATGGACATGAGATGAAGAAGAACAGCTTCATGTGACTGAAAAGCACCTTGCAGTAAAGAACACACACACAATAGTGCTTCATAAGAGAGCTTCATAATTATATTCCTGTTTCAACAACACATGTGCATAAAAAAAACTGACTTGAATTGGCGTAGCTCAAACGATAAAAGCTCTTCCATGTAAATGTGAGTTTTTGTCACAAGCCATGATTCCGACAATTGGCATTCCCATATCCATTAGCATTTTCATTTATCTCAATGGCAGGTGCTTGACTGGGACTATATTTAAATACTATTACACTGACCAAAATTATAAATGCAATACTTTTGGTTTTGCCCCCATTTTTCAAAGATCTAAGACTTTTTCTATGTACACAAAAAGCTTATTTCTCTCAAATATTGTTCACAAATCGGTCTAAATCTGTGTTAGTGAACACTTCTCCTTTGCTGAGATAATCCATCCACCTCACAGGTGTGGCATATTAAGATGCTGATTAGACAGCATGATAATTGCACAGGCGTGCCTTAGGCTGGCCACAATAAAAGGCCATTCTCAAATGTGCAGTTTTATTGAAAACTGGTCTGAAAACCAGTCAGTATCTGGTGTGACCATTATTTGCCTCACACAGTGCAACACATCTCCTTCACATAGAGCTGATCAGGTTGTTGATTGAGGCCTGTGGAATGTTGGTCCACTCCTCTTCAATGGCTGTGAAGTTGCAGGATATTGGCAGGAACTGGAATACGCTCTTATATACGCCGATCCAGAGCATCCCAAACATGCTCAATGGGTGACATGTCCAGTGAGTATGCTGGCCATGCAAGAACTGACATGTTTTCAGCTTCTAGGAATTGTGTACAGATCCTTGCAACATGGGGCCGTGCATTATCATGCTGCAACATGAGGTGATGGTCGTGGATGAACAGCACCTCACACCACAATGGGCCTCAGGATCTTGTCACAGTATTTCAATAAAATGCACCTGTGTTCATTGTCTATAACATACGCCTGCCCATACCATAACCCTGCCGCCACCATGGGCCACTTTATCCACAACATTGACATCAGTAAACCGCTCACTCACACGACGCCATACATGCTGTCATCTGCCCTGTACAGTGAAAACCGGGATTCATCCGTGAAGAGAACACCTCTACAAAGTGCTAGACGCCATTGAATGTGAGCACTTGCCCACTCAAATCGGTTACGACAACGAACTGCAGTCAGGTCGAGACCCCGATGAGGACACCGAGCATGCAGATGAGCTTCCCTGAGATGGTTTCTGACAGTTTGTGCAGAAATTCTTTGGTTATGCAAAACGGATTGTTGCAGCAGTTGTCCGGGTGGCTGGTCTCAGATGATCTTGGAGGTGAAGATGCTGGATGTGGAGGTCCTGGGCTGGTGTGGTTACACATGGTCTGCGGTTGTGAGGCCGGTTGGATGTACTCTCAAATTCTCTGAAACGCCTTTGGAGACGGCTTATGGTAGAGAAATGAACATTCAATTCACGGGCAACAGCTCTGGTGGACATTCCTGCAGTCAGCATGCCAATTGCACACTCCCTCAAAACTTGCGACATCTGTGGCACTGTGCTGTGTGATAAAACCACACATTATAGAGTGGCCTTTCATTGTGGTCAGCCTAAGGCACGTCTATGCAATAATCATGCTGTCTAATCAGCATCTTGATATGCCACACCTGTGCGGAGGATGGATTATTTCAGCAAAGGAGAAGTGCTCACTAAAGCAGATTTAGACAGATTTGTGAACAATATTCAAGAAAAATAGGCCATTTGTGTACATAGGAATGGTATTTGTGTTCAGCTCATGAAAAATGGGGGCAAAAACAAGAGTGTTGCATTTATAATTTTGGTCAGTGTATATGAAAATATAAATATGTAACTTAGATTTATATTTTGTTTGCAAATAACTTAAATTAAACTAAACAGTTTAGTGTAAATGCACTGCTATATAGAAAGATGTGTTTCATCTACAGAATAGCTAAAATAAAATAAAAAAAATAAAAATAACAAACAATTTGTATAATCTCCATCAGTGTTGGGTAAGTTACTCAAAAAAAAGTAATCCACTACAAATGACTAATTATTTCTTTAAATTTGTAATCTGATTACATTACTGATTACTGCATTTAAAAAGTAATCAGATTGCTAATTATTTTACTTTCAAGTTACTTTCCCCATTAACCATTACATTTGCTGGTACTATTATAAACATTATTTTTGACTTGTTATTTAATCTGACTGAAAAACCTAGTAAAATGATAAAATAACCATTGTATTTTCAAGATTATAACTCACTCACATTCAACGTAATTAGGTCATGTGACAATGTAGCGTACTACAGTTAGAGACGTTTCCCACTGAAAAAATGCCTACTAATCAATATTTTAAAGGGTTCAATCAGTACATTGGTGCTAATTTAAAAGGTTTTACAAATTAAAAATGCAGAGTCATCTAAATGGTGTACACTCACATAAGATGAAGACCACACTTAGTTTTCTACAAAACTTGTTTTAAATATGTAGGTGGGGGTCCCACTTCTTAAAGGGACAATTAACCCAAAAATAAAAATTCTGTCATTAACTACTCACACCCATGTCGTTCCAAACCCGTAAGACCTTTGTTTCAGAACACAAATTAAGATATTTTTATTTTCTGACCCTGACAGCAATGCAACTACCATGTTTAAGGCCTAGAAAGGTATTAAGGACATTGTTAAAATAGTCCATGTGACATCAGTGGTTCTACCGTAATTTTATGAAGCAACAAAATGCTTTTTGTACACAAAGAAAACAAAAATAACAACTTTATTCAGCAGTTTCTTCTCTTCTGTGTCAGTCTTCGATGTACATTCATGAGAGTACCACAACGCATGCGTATACCTGTAAAAAAAAAAATAGGCAGTATACAGTGTATACTACACATAGCAGTACTACTGCTCTGCCCACAGTGACATCTCATTGGTCTTGTTGCTAAATCCTCTCATGTATTTCCTGGTTAGGACACAAACTACAAATTAAGTATAAATCAGTTTAATACAGCAGTACGACAGGTATGTGTTAGCTAATGCTAAGTGTCTAATAAATATTTCATATAATAAGCTAACAGTCATTACACAATGTAAACAGACATGTTTCACATCCTTAATAGTCCCTTCAGAGACAAAGACCAAAAACTGCACTGAGATAAAACCACATTTGCACTTTATTATTCCAGAGATGTAATTTGTGTTGTAACAGCACATACACACTTTCTCACACACACATTTGCGCACTCAAATGAGTAATAGCTTTCCACAATTGCTCTCCACAACAGCACTCTCAAAAATAACAACCAGCACTATATACCCTTTCTTTTTCCTCTTAACACATTCACACACACACAGCATGCCCTCGTGCCCTAACAAGCTCGAAACATTCACAGCACCCACACCCTTAAATAAACAACTAGAACAAAGGCAAATTTCTCAGACACACAAACAAAAACGTCCACCTACAGTGGTCCCCTCTCAGGCCCTGGAGCCCTCTCTCAGCCTCCTGCAATGAGATAACCCAAACCACTCAAGCTCAGTGTTTGACAACCTCACACACACACACACACACGCCTTAGATGGATATCCAGCTCCAATTCAGCACAAACAGCCACTAAACCCAGACTGTCCATCTCCATTATCAAAAACATGACTCTCACTCTCTCTACTCTCTCAAACTCTCTAAAATTGTATATATTAGATATATAATTAGATAGATAGATAGATAGATAGATAGACAGACAGACACATGCATACATAGATACATAGAACAGTTTTAATACTTTAACATTAATTTGGTGGAATTATTTAAATAATTAACACGTTTAACAAACCCCACAAACTCTGTCTTCTCTTCCATGTTCATTATCTTACATTGCATGCAGTTGCTTAGTGACGTGACGCGGTATAACGACTGAATATGATAGAGAATGACTTTTGTTGTTTTAGCTCAATTTCTGCATTGAAAACAGCTACAACAAAGCCACAGCAGGAGTGTTGTGCATCTCTGAGCAACACACTGTGGTGTATACCACAGCACACAATATACAGCAACACACAAAACTGATTTAAGCCGCAGTTTTTAATAAATCTAGTGAACCAAAGATTCAGTGACTCATTTGAAGACTTGCAAGTCAATTGTTTCAAATCTGAATGAATACATTGTTTGTAGGAATCAGTTGACAATATTAACTTGCCTCCACTTACTGGTGGTTAACTGGTGGTTTACAATTAATGCCATGATTTCTGGCCAGCTTTTAGAAAGCAGAGTATAATATAATCAGGAGCGTTTCCTCCAAGGAGACAGGGGAGGCAGTGCGTCCTTAAAAAAACTGGATAAAAATAATAGTAGAACAAAAATAAAACAGAAATATTACAAAATACATCTTTAAAAAGAGTAAATCACTCGTTTTTCCAAAGAAAGAGTGACACCAGCTGGTAAATTTACAGCTGGAGTCCATATCTCCCCTGCCTCCCCTGAGCCCACTGAGTTTTAACAGATCCCCTTAAGTGTGTAGTGAGTTTGGTGGGGGGTCATTTAGAATGAGTGGGGGAAAATCACATGAGAGGAGGCAATGCCTCCATCGTGAAATGATTGGATGTGACTGGTTATGGTTGGCTACGATTAGTTCATGCGATAAATCTCGCCTCTTAGATATTGCCCTACCCTGATCATATGGTATTTATTTTTGTTTATGAATTATTATTCAAAATCCTGATTTTAAAAATCCTGCAGACAGATGTAGTTTTGCATACTGTCAGCATCCAGAATGATTTTGATCAGCATTTTAGTCTTCATAACAGAGGGCCCTCTTAACTTGTTATATTTTACAGTTAGTCAATTGAAAAAGTGTCCAGTATTGACCAGTTTTGATGACTGGTGATCCAAAAAATTCAAAAATAGTTAAAAGTTAACTATTAAAAAGAATAGCTGAACATAAGTTCACAAATAAAATATATTGTTTCAGATGTTACTACCTTAAATTATTATTTTGGAATAAATGTAAAATGATTACAAACACTGAGATTTATCATTAACTTTAATAAGCAGAATACTGACTACAAAAATAGTCTAGGATACTTACCAAGACTGGCATTTTGGCATAATTTTGACATAGCACTTGCATCTGGGGTGCATTTAAATTTCTAAGAGGTGGGGGGAGATGCACAAACCATATTTTGAGTAGGAAGCGAGCAATCTGTGATTGCATGGAGCTGCTGATGCTCACAAAAGCGTGCAATCGCTTTCTTATGCGCGCAGTTTTATCGGTTTCACTCTCGTTTTCGATATCGATCACATTCAGCAAGGAGGGGAGATGATGGAAGGGGGAGAGGGGTTATGGTGCGTTCAAGTCATGTCGGATAGATTGCATTTATGAGTTGAACGCACATGAACGCCATCACAAATTCGTTATTACGAGTGGGCAACTCTGCATTTTCTTTAAGCCCATTTCGAGTTGGGGGTGTGTCAGTGGGAAAACATGTTGCATGTCATGGACACAGTCAAAGGTTATAATTAAATATGAAGTGTCTGTATTAATTTTTCTGAAATGAATAAAATTTTGTACATTTGTACATGAATAAAAAAAATGTACAAAAAATTATATAAGATACATATAGAAAATATTATAATATTGTATAATTAACATAGCATACATAATGGTTCAGTTTACATACTTCATTCGTCATTTTGTAGATGTAGAGTTGAAAAAATCATTGAATTTTAGGTAGAAAACGCAAATCGCCATCTTGTTAAGTACGAAAAATCGCCATCCCATAAGTACGAACATCCCAGGAGAATTTGCTCTTCGTTTAAGTCCTCCTGGGATGTTCGTACTTACGAGTTGACAAGTCGTCATTACGACGTCAGGTGCGTTCAAGCCACTTTGGTCAGAACAAGATGGCAATTTGCCTTTTCTACCTAAAATTCAGTGATTTTTTTTAAACTCTACATCTACAAAATGACGAATAAAGTATGTGAATCATTGTGTTATTGCTTTTATCTCTTTTTATTAAATGTATAAAGGTGATGTAAACTGAATCATTATATATTCTACAATATTATAATATTTTCTATATGTATCTTATGTAATTTTATTGTACATTACAAAAAATAATAATTTTACTCATTTCAGAATAATTAACCATCAATACAGACGCTTCATATCTAACTATAATCTTTGACTGTATCCATTGCATTCGACACGTTTTCTCACTGACAAGCCCCAAACTCGGCAACTCGGGACTTAAAGAAAATTTCGAGTTTCCCACTCGTAATGACAAATTTGTGGTGGCATTCACGTCACCCACGAATGCTCCCGCTTGGCGCCAGCCCTACATCAGAGAGAGCTTAATATTCGTGTTTTCGCACACACAAATCTTCTCATTTTGCGCGAGAGCTTGTGTTCTCTGACTTTTAAATGTTTAAACTGGCAAGGCTTAAATGAATTTAGTTTAATCACAGATATCAACATTCAGGTCTCACCTGTGCACGTGCGCTATTACGATGATGGAATAAATGACTTCTCATATTCCGCCATACAGCATTCGCATTGTACAAGAGTTAATATTTTGTCCACAATTTTTTTTCAAATCGCTGTTGTTATAATGTACTAGGAAGCCAGAATGCACATCCATCAACAGAAACATACATTAGCCGAACCCTGTTTTTTTTACATGTTGTTATTTATAACAAACCACATTACAGATGCGTTGTCAGCTTTAAGATGACCTACTGCACCCTAGTGCGTGCCGAACCATGTGTGGAGAACCGTACAGTACGATTTGTTTCCGTGAACCGCTCCATCCCTAAAAATAACATCATGCATTGATTTGCTATAATCATACCACTCATATGTGAGCCCTTTTTTAGATTTTAAAATAAATATATTTTAAAGCAGGGTCAATTCAAACCTCAGTCACGTGTCAACAAGGTCCTTATAACTGCACACCTGATGGGAAAATAAGATAAATATATTTTGGCAGTGATAAATATTTACTTAAGCGAGGCTGATTCGTGTTAAGCCCATCATCTTTGTGTGTATCTATGTGTGTTTGTACTGCATTGTGTGAAATGTCTGTTGTGTGTGTGAGGGTGGGTTTAGGGTGCCACTGATATTCTCAGCTCACAGTCTGTGTTTTGGCTCTGGGACATCCTGGCGGAAGAGATGAGGCAAAAGAACAGAGAGGTTAGGAAGTGACGCTCTCTAAAACAAAACCACATAAACATACACCCATTACATCAGCGCTGGTCGGTCCTCAGACCTTTGTCTCCTCTTTCTCTATTCCTCTATTCTCTCTCTCTATCAGGCTGCATCAGCACAGGGTAAGCCAGCGGCTGTGGCAGTGCCAAGGTCAGAGACAGGCGCACACACACACACACACACACACACACAGGTGAGTGAACCACACACGTGCAGGAAGGGTGTACGGGTGTCTCTTGTCACAGGTCAAGTTCAGAAATCTGCTAAATCACTGTTCCCCTGCTCTACCACACCTCTGGCTCCAGATCAACTACTGTCATTTCCGTCCTAGTTAATTTATCTGTGATGTAAGTTGTACGTCTTCATGTTGTGATTAATCAGTCATGAATCACTAATCAGCAAAACAGGCACACATGTTTTGACAGAAGAGCTCTCTTTTGAACAAATTATAAAAGCAAATAATGATTTTTTTTCAGAAGTGTACTAAGGTGGTGAAGTAGGCAGGCAGAATGGATTGTTGGGGGTTTTCAAACTTTTTGATGCCTCGGACACCGAAATTTGATGATACCATTGTAAAGAACACCCTCAATAAAATAAGAAATTCATAAAAGACATATTTATTTGGTATGAGAAACATATCTGTAACACTTTATTGGGGCCATTTGTTAAAATTTGTTAAAACCAGCTGGTTTTATGGCTGGTCTCCCAGCCTACTCAGCTAAGGAAGTGCACAAACCCCTCTAAAACCAGCCTGCTGACCAGCTAAGGCCAGGCTGTTTTTTTTTTTTTTTTCCAGCAGGAAAACATGATTAGCAACATAGTAACATGTTAATCATGCTAGAAACATGTTAGCACGTGTAAAATCATGTTAGCAATTTTCTAATTGTTAAATCATGCTAACAACATGTTACATTTACCTATCTGTTTTTCTGACAGACTTCAAAACATTCAAACTTTAAATATGAAAACTTTTTTAAACTGAAATCCTTTAAACTTCAAGCTTTCAAAACTTTTTTAAAACTTTCTGGCTTGGCTTTTTCAAGCCAACTTCAAAGTTTGTCATCAAACTTTACTCATCTAGTTTGTTAACATTAATGAAAGTACAGTACAACTGTTCATTGTTAGTTCATGTTAGCGCAGGTCCATTTGGATTTTTATAATGTATTAGTAAATGTTGCAATTAATATGAACTATGATTAATAAATGCCTTACAAGTATTTTTCATTGTTAGTCATATTAACTAATGTAGTTAAGAAATGGTCAGAAATGGAAACTTATTGTAAAGTGTTACTAAAACTTCTAAAGCATTAAGTAAACTCAGTTAATGTTCATTTCAAACATTTTCTAATACATTATTAAAATTGAAACTTGCATCTGGTTTAATGGACCTGAGCTATAACGAACTAATAATTAATAAATATACTGTAACCAGTGTGCTGTTCATTGTTAGTTAATGCATTAACTAACTAATAGGATTGTACTGTAAAATGTTACCAAATATTTTGTGCTTTAATATTTTTATATTTGCCATTATACTAAAGTAAATTAGTAAAATACTTATGTATAAGTACCATTTTACTATCATTTATTACCATGGCACATTTCAGAAAACCACAAATTTTGTGTAGTTTTCATTAGATATGTTCTTCATATTAGTTTAAACCATTCTTTTAAATAAAATTAAACTATATTTTCTGAAACAAAAACTGATGTACTCAGCAAAATAGATTACATATGATTTCACTTTTTTCATTTAGTTTTAACAGGATTAGAAATCCAATTAAGCTTTAATCCACTTGATCATACAGTGTGTGCTCATATAAAAAATATTGCCAACATCACATATGAGTTAGGCTATATTTAATACATAAATTGTGTCTTCAGTTTTTTTAAGCTTTAAGGCTTTAACTTTGACAGACAGCTATAATTATCTCTTTGTGCCCATGCAGTGTTCTTGAGACCTGTGGGAACCACCGAAACAAGACCAAAGCCTGTCCCATTACAAAAAACACAAATACATCATATCCTGTTTATCATCTGTGCCTGTTTCTCACACAATCATGCTTAATCACACACACCCAAAATACATGAAATAAACTAGCAAATTAACGAAAAGACAAACAGATGCCGGAAGGCCGAGCAGTAAACAGAATCAAGCAGATAAGATAAGGCTCAGAGACAAAACTGTCCGCTTTTTAGCACTCAGGACAATAGTAGCAGTAGTGTGTGTGTCTCTGTGCACAGGTGAGCATCAAATAATTCACTTCAGCCCCCGTTGTGTCTCCTCTGACATTTTAAAAGCATGTCCCAGCTCTTTTCCTACAGTAGCTGACTGTGAATCAAAAAAATAAGCTAAAGGAAAATCGTTTTCCTGAAAGCCGTCAAAAACCATTATGAACAATCATAGTCTATGATAATGACTAGCTGGCAATCAGACATAGAGTATTCTGTAAGCAAGGCCTTATTATGCAAAGTCTAACTATCTCTCTGGAAGGACAAGATCAGTATATGCATATGCTTTAATTTTATTACTAAATAGGATGTTGTGTTTGCTATTTCCAAAAGCCTTTAGCAACCGAGCTGTTTGACAGTCTAATACGCTTGGATGCCTGTGTATGAAAGAGCTCTATTCACACTTAAGGGAAAAAGAGGCACAATTGCACTGCAGTGAATTCATAATGAGCAAGCACTATATTTCACTGCATCCGGCTCCTCAGAATAGCAACACTTCATGAGAAGACTTGAAACTTGCTGGACCTTCTCAATGTAGCAGCAGTCTCTGAATCCTTTGAATCCGGTTCTCTGAATTCATAAAGCAGCAGCACATCTGCAATCTATCATCCCTTTAGTAACATTTATTAAAAAAGTTTGGCTAAGATTACACTCAGTGAATAGCGGGGGGTTAAGACAAGGATTAAGATTTGTTTTAGTCTGGAAATGTGTAGAGATCAGTCTCTAGACATAAGTAGTCTGTCTATTTCTTAAAGGGATAGTTCACTCAAAAATGTTGTTCCAAACCTGTAAGGCCTTCGTTCATCTTCTGAACACAAATTAAGATATTTTTGATGAAATCCGAGAGCTTTCTGAGCCTGCATAGACAGCAACGTAACTACCATGTTTAAGGCCCAGACATCAGTGGTACAACTGTAATGCTATGAAGCTATGAGAATACTTTTGTGTGCAAAGAAAAAAAAAAAGACTTTATTCAATAATTTCATCTCTTCAGCATCAGTCTCTGCCATGTGTGCACATCGAAGACTGACACGGAAGAGAAGACATTGTTGATTAAAGACATTATCTTTGTTTTCTTTATGCACAAGAAGTATTCTCATAGCTTTATAAAATCACGGTTGAAGTCACATGGACTATTTTAACAATGTCCTACATTTCTGGGCCTTGAACGTGATAGTTATGGGGTCTATGTAGGTTCTATGCAGGGATTTCATTATAAATGTCTTATTTTTTTGCTCCAAAGATAACGGTCTTATGGGTTTGAAACGATATGAGGGTGAGAAAAGCACTTAGAAAAGCACTCCTCAACAAGACATTTATGGTATCATTTGTGGTATCATTAATGTCTGTAGCATAAACAATGCTGGATGAGTTATAGGTTTAACCTATTTTCATGGTTGCTGAGAATTAGTGTCTGATCTCCTCATTCTAACAGACTGAGCAGTAAATGGGTCTCATTTAATAGCAAGCAAATTAAAATATATCTCTAACCCTTTACTATAAGAAAATGTTTGTCTGGAAAAACATCTTCAGGCTAACAAGACAGTTACACAATATCTAAATGACTTTCCTCTCCTTCTCTTTCCTTCCCTACTTCATCTGAAAAAAAGAACCTTAGCTGTGTTCACAATGTAACAGCTTATTGAACACTATACAGTTCATACTGCATATTACATATTACATATAGTACGATCCATTCACAATATTAACATCATTCCATGATAAACATTTCATTAGTAATGCCAGAATTGTAAGCTTAAGTTGAAAGCACTGCATTGTGGGACATGGTTTTCCATGCACTGTTTAATGATAACAATTATCCAAACAGATTTAACAGCATTTTAATAATAAGAATACAGTGTAGGTAGGATTGATCGTTATGGACTAGATCTGTTGCACTGCTGCTGGTATGAGCAAACCTTAACATGCTCAGAATTACAGGGGTTGGGATACACTGGTATTTTACATAAACACATGGTATTGTATTACATATAAAGTTGAGGTCAAAAGTTTACATACACCTTGCAGAATATGCAAAGAGTAATTTTTTTTTTCAAAATAAGTGGGATCATACAAAATGCATGTTATTTTTTTATTTAGCACTCACCTTAGCACTAAGATATTTAACTTAAAGGATGTTTCCACAGGATAGTCTTCAAGAGAGAATAATAGTTGAATTTAGAAAAATTACACCATTCAGAAGTTTTCATACACTGATCACTTAATACTGTGTTGTTACTTGAATGATGGTGTTTTTTGTTTAGTGATAGCTGTTCTTGAGTCCCTTCTCTGCCCTGAAGACTTAAACTGCCTTCATAAGCCTTCAGCTGTTCTTCATAAAGATCCTTTAGGTCCCACAATTTTGAACCCTTTCCAGCAATCACTGTATGATTTTGAGATCCATCTTTTCACACTGAGGACAACTGAGGGACTCATATGCAACTATAACAGAAGGTTCAAAAGCTCACTGATGCTCCAGCAGTAAAAACAATACATTAAGAGCCAGGGGGTGAAAACTTTTGAAAAGAATGATGATGTGTACATTTTTCTTATTTTGTCTAAATATCTTTTTTATTTATTTATTTTTTTCATTTAATACTGCCCTTCAGAAGCTTCAGATACTTACGTTTCACAGGAGACCAAACCTGATCTTCAAATTCCAAAAGTTTTCACCCCCAGGTGAATCCACAGGCATCGCTTTTTCCTTTTGAAGCATCAGTGAGCATTTGAACCTTCAGTAATAGTTGCATATGAGTCCCTCAGTTGTCCTCAGTGTGAAAAAAAAATGGATCTTAAAAAAAAAAATCATACAGCCATTGTTGGAAAGGGTTCAAATACACACACACACACACACACACACACACACACAAAAAAAATCTAAAGAACAAGCGGCAGTTTACCTGTTCAGGACAAACAAGGGACTCATAAACAGCTATCACTAAACAAAAAAACACAGCTGTGGATCATTCAGATAACAATACAGTATTAAGAATCAGTTATTATTTTCTCTTGTGGACTATATGTAAATGTCTTTTATGTGAAATATCTTATTCAGGTCAGTACTAAATAAAAATAACATACGTTTTGTACAATCCCTTTAATTTTGGCAAAATAATTAACATTTTGCAGATCCTGCAAGGTGTATGTAAACTTTTGACCTCAACCGCACATACTACAGCAACAGTATGTTAGTTTGCTATTCTCAACCCGCCTTCTATTTCCATCTAACCCCTGATGATGGCTTTTGTTAAAAAGCCCTTTATGTTCTTTCACCCTCTCACTCCTCTCTAAATATCTGCCCATCCATCCATAAACATCTATATACCAACTTGCATTCATCTTTAAACTCATTGCCCTTACACACACACTCACTCTCTCTTCACTGTCTATCTCACTCATATTCAGTGACTGTCAAAATAATACAGTGAGGTCCAAAAATCTGGAACCTCAAGTGAAAATGCCTCTTTTAGGCATTTTTCATGTTTGATTTTAATTACCAGCATAACAGTTTGAATTAAAAGTTGAATTAATGAATATCGGTGTCAGAATGTCTTGTATTTGGTTTGACAGCAGATCTTGACTGAATGAGTTCCACAGTTTTGTGACAAACCTAATGGTGATTTGAGATGTTACAAAAAGCATTATAATATTCATGAAAGAACATCTGACTGTCTGTACAAAGGAGTGTCACATGATCAGTGTCAAAAATGTACTTATTTGATTAATGGCCTAGATGTAGTGAAGAATAATAAATCTTTCCAACCCAATTATGTCATAAAACTTAATTTCCAGGTTTAGGCCAAATTTTAATTACCAGATTTTTCAATGTGGACTCTTTAAAAGTTATGAAATACAGACTCCATGAAAAAAAAAAGAGAAAAGGTTATGAAAAGAGAAGGACTAATGATTTGCAAAACTCAAATGGTGTCCCACAGATGGGGGTACAGGAGGATATCCCGACTGAGACAGCCTGTACAAACAGAGCTCATTCCAACAGGAAGAACTCCCAGCCCTCTGAGAGGAATTTCCCTCTCTCTGTCTCTTTCTATCACTGACTCACAATCCTTACATGATGTTTTGACATAACCCTCCATCATGCTTTTCTAGCACACATTTTCCCTCAACAAACCCCAGTAAACACACTAAAGTACAAATTATAAAAGGTTTGCTCTCCTTGCAGAATCTCCAAAATGTTAATTATTTTACCAAAATAAGAGAGATCAAACAAAATCCATGTTATTTTTTCTTTAGTACTGACCTGAATAAGACATTTCACACAAAAGATGTTTACATATAGTCCACAAGAGAAAATAATAGTTGAATTTATAAAAATTACCCTATATAACAATATTAACAATAATATTAACAATTAGAAGCAGCCTGGGTGAGCAAAATAGACTTTCAATAACAAAAGAAAATTGACACCAGACTTGCAATGCAATGTATTATGCTGTAATGTATTATATAAAATGTTAGCAAAACATGATCATGTTTAGTAGTGGATTAAACATTACATATTCTATTCACTACTTACTTCTGCTCTGAGATACAAAATCACATCACGCCCTTGTTGTAACAAGGACAGATGAATCATGGATGCAGGCCTACACATCGACCAATGAGGAAAAACAGTCTCTTAAAACATCAATATAGTAATTATGCATGTTCACACACAGAAACACACACACATTTACCCAACCCCATAATAACTACACTTATCCAATCCTCTTCCATTCTCACACACCTGCAGAGAGCAGGTGTTGCCATGGAAGCTGTAGCATCCACCCAAGGTGTTACCAGCAGAGCCACAGAGGGTTTTTTTTTAGAGAGGAAGAGACTGAATTAGAACAGCTACATTAATTATCTCTTTACTTTACCCTCAATGACCTCAGAGAGAGAGGTCCGCGGTTGTTTTTATGCTCTAGGAACACCATGTAATATCCTGTATAAATTCTACAAAACATGGATGTTCATCTCTATATCTAGTGCTGGGTATTGTTTTTTCATTGCTTCACTTCCGAACTCGTCACTTGTTTCGAAACTGTTTAACATTCTCTGGTGTCCCTCATCCTACTTTTTCTGTCTTGTTGTTTTTGTCTTTGAAAAGGATGTATGGTTTCTGAGAAGCCTTTAGGCAGTTTGGCATTTGCCCGCAGTGTGGCCCACGGGCATTCACTTGAATATTCATACACATACAGCGGCACTGACAAAGAAACAAAAAAACTTTACTTCCACAAGTATACACATGGGAAGCTTACAAATGATATGTTTAGGGAACTTTTTTGTTTTCAAAATCAAGACTTTAGGTTACATTTTATAAACTAGCAAAGTGTTTTTATTTGCAATCAACATTAAATTCATCTTGCTAATCCTTTTTTACAACCTGATCTCATGACGAAAACATACCTGTGGGAACGTTTTCGCAAGATGCAAAATACGTACCGCCATGTACGTTTCATGACATATTCGATGTGAAATGCCCACTGAGTGGCGCTTAAAGAGTGTTTGGACTTTTCCCTGGAACAGATGAACGTACATATGGTACCGCAGTTCCGACTTGAAATGTCCATTGAGTGGCGCTATAACTCTAATGCTCCATTACGTTTTAACCCTTAAAAGCATACCTCTGGTCTTTAGCGACCCGGGACGTCACTCCCGGGACTACCCTCTCCCTCCTTCATTTTTTTGAGTTCGATGTCAACTTTCATAGTATTCCTTAATCTATTTATTATAAACAAAATAACAAGAAAAAAATAAAAAAATATATAAAAGAATATCTGTTTTCTGATACATTTTTTTGTAAAGACCCGAGGTGTGTAATGGTGTATTTTTTTGTGCACAAAAATATGTAAATATCAGATGACTCATTAAGTGCAATTCACCTTTATTCCTCAAGGTGGCACTGTTTAATAGACAATAATAACGTGATGTTTCACTCATAATTATTGCAGGCATAAAACAAAAAAATATCATCAGTAAAAATGTAACTGGTTTAAATGGCTTTACTGCAGAGCAGTTACTGTACAAAATAAAATATAAATGTCACTGTTATTTGATGATGAATGTGGTGAATAACCTGCCAGAGATCAAAATATTGACTTTTAAGTCATTGAGAATGATAGTTTTGAAAATATGGTTAAAATCGCGAATATGAGCCAGATGCTGAATGTACTGTGGAAGTGTGCTCTTAGGATGACGGTGATGTTAAAATCATCTGCTCAAACTAAGTTTCAAAAGGTAACAGAATATGCTTTATTTTATTCTTCTGTAATAGTTCTTAAAATATCAAGAGAGTTTTTGTTATTGTAAAAGTTAGAGATCCATCCATGCTGGATATATAGGTCTGGGTCACTAAAGACCCGAATATGTCATAATGATTTGCGTAATATTCATGCATTTAAGGGTTAAAATAATGTACCATCTGCACTACACCTAAACCTTCTCTCTGCTGCTCTGAGAGAGTGTTTACTTTAGCCGCATTTAGCGCGTTTAGCCACAAAACTTGTTAACTAGCATGTTATTAGGAAAGGTGATTGCAGAGATTCATAAAAAACCCTTATACTCACTTCTGCTGTAAGTGAAGCTGGATCACGAATGATTTGCACGAACATAGATGCATTTATGTTGATCAGGAGGCGCATTCCCTTCACAAACAAATGTAATCCACTGCATCTTCAGGCTCAGATGTTGGGAGTAAATGACGATCACTATGTTCATTATTACATCCAGCAACACAACACCTCAATCGCTCAATTCTTGTCTAACTTACATCCCTGCTCCAGCATCGAAACAATGGAGGTCAGACTTTTACATCTGATCTGAGGTAAGACGCTCATGTCAATCAACTATCATGGGAGCGGCCTCTGTCGGTGTGACGCATCTGAGAACGGCTCGATTTAAAAGGGGATATTATTTTTATAGATTAATTAAAAACCCCTGCATGAATTTTTATCAGTATAGGGTAGATTTGTACATACACTGCCAACACACATTAATGTTCAAACAATATGTAAAAGTAAAGTTTGCATCCGATGATCCCTTTAAAGATCATACCATCCTCATCAGTTGTGACATTAAAACATATTTTAGGTGTAATATTAAAAAATGTGCACAAGTAGTGCTCCAAATAAAGTTTAATTATATTTTTTTAGATTTGAACTATTTTTACTACGAAATAAAAATATTACTTTTTTACTATGGTTGTATTTTCTGGAGTAAATGAACATTTATAAACCCCTGTGACAGGGGTTTATAAAAGCATATAAACATATTACACATCAGAATGCAAAACACATTGTTGCGTCTACACTGAGGCCCCGACCCCTACCTTCCTGCTCTGTCATATCTCCCATTCCTCTTATTTCTCTCTCTCGCTGTTTTTCTTTCATCCCAGGCATGATTATCAACAGCTTTAACCTCTCTCTCCCACTTTCTCTCTCGCTTTTGTCCCAAGCTCACATAATTTCCCCTCTCTCTCAAAGTCAAATTCTTTTTGGGTTAATTGGCTTGACAAAGGTATGTGATTTCTGAGCACTAAAAACAACAGGCCTCCTCGAGTAATTCCCTAACAGGGCCCAAGGCAGGGCAGGCGGTCCCTTTTGTCTTTCACAGGAAATTACCTTGTCTGGCATGTTCACATAAAAAGCATGGTAAGCATGTGTATGTTCAAAAACCTACTGCACTACTTATGAAGACATAATTTTAGCTAAGTTATAAGGCCTTATTCTTCCAGGCTTTTAAAGAAAGGAAGATAGTGTTCTGATTAAAGGGATAGTTCACCTAAAAGTTAAAATTTGCTGTTAACTGACTCACCCTCAGGCCATCCAAGATGTAGGTGACTTTTTTTTCTTGAAGAGAACAGTAAAGAAGATTTTTAGCTGAAACCATGGTCCTTGGCGGTTCATAAAATGTAAGTAGCAGCTGCTCGTTTTTAAAAAAAATTAATACCCATGGCTCCTGAAGATATATTAAGGTCCTATAAAGTGAAACGATTGGACTCTGCAAGAAGCTATATTTAATATATTTAAATATGATTTTGGCATGCTTTTGAGATTTCAGTTCTGGTAGATTGGACTTGGTCTTGTATGTGTGAAATATGTGACCCTGTACCCCAAAACCAGTCATAAGCAGCACGGCATATTTGTAGTAATAGCCAACAATACATTGTATGGGTCAAAAATCATTAGGATATTAAGTAAAATGTTCCATGAAGATATTTTGTACATTTCCTGCCATAAATATATCAAAACTTAATTTTTGATTAGTAATATGCATTTCTAAAAACTTAATTTGCACAACTTTAAAGGCAGTTTTCTCAATATTTAGATTTTTTTGCACCCTCATATTCCAGATTTTCAAATGGTTGTATCTCAGCCAAATATTATCCTATCCTAAAAATGGAAAAAAAACTGACCCTTATGACTGGTTTTGTGGTCCAGGGTCAGATGTATGCATCAAAGGCATCGCAAATATGGTCCGGAAAGCATAATGTGCAAGATGCTGGATAATATGACTAAACTTAGGCTCTATTCCATTCAGTACTGAAAATTATCATTAAAATAGTTTGATGTAATATCCACCTTATTTTTCCCGTAATGGGTGCAGCCATGTGTAAATTTTATTGGCCTGGCTTCCTGTCTCATTCACATCCAGCTATTTTTAGCTGTACAAAACAGCTTGTTTTGCTGCTTGATATTCCAAGTTGGTGTGTCTTACCATATTATTTTATCTTAATATTATCTTAATTATGAACACACTGGTTTGAAGTGCAAACAGTTTTAGCATTTACATTGTTATTCTTCTTGTTGTTTCTCTATAGCGGCTAATGAACAGGAAGTCTCCATTCAAGTCCATTCACTTACTTACTGACTACATTAAAGAATAAGGTAGATAAATACAATATAATACTTGCCTTCTGAAGCAAAGAGATGTTTTTGCGTAAGCAAAATATCCATATAACTGTTGTATGCATGTACACAAGAGAGTGGCGTTCCAATGGACACTTTTTATGATGGATGGATGTACTTTATTGGACTTTAAAATCTCAACAGCCATTCACTTGCATTATAAAGCTTGGAAGAGCCAAGACATTGTTTAATATAACTCTGATTGTATTCATCTGAAAGAAGAAAGTCATATACACCTAGGATGGCATGGAGGTGAGTAAATCATGGGGTAATTTTCATTTTTGGATGAACGATCCCTTTAAATCTAATTCACACAATCATCAGATTATAGTATGTCGCTTCTCTATGGAAGCACGTTTCCGCCACTGAATAACACATTTATAAAAAGGTTACTGCGACTTTTTATCTCACATTTCTAACTTTTTTCTTGGAATTGTGTGATACAAATTCAAAATTCTGACTTTTTTTCTCAGAATTGTGAATCTCACAATTACGAGTTATAAAGTCAGAATTGCAAGCTATAAACTGAGAAAAGTCACAATTGCATAATATAAACTCGCAATTCTGAGACAATTCTGTCAGAATTGTGAGTTTGTCTTGCACTGACTTGACTCACAATTGCAAGTTTATATCACGCAATTCTGTGAAAAAGCCAGATTTGGGAGTTTATATTCCACAATTCTAATTTTTCTTAGAATTGCAAGTTATAAAGAAAATTCTGAGAAAAGTCGCAATTGTTAGATTTAAACTCGCAATTCTGAGAAAATAAAGTCACAATTGTTTAGCAATTCTGACTTTATAACTCACAATTGCAAGTTTACACTACCGTTCAAAAATTTGGGGTCAGTAAGACTTGTAATAGTCTTTAAAGAAGTCTCTTATGCTCATCAAGGCTGCATTTATTTGATTAAAAATATAGAAAAAAAACAGTAATATTGCAAAATGTTTTTAAAATATAAAATAATGTTTTTTATTTTAACATACTTTAAAATAGAATTTATTCCTGTGATGAAAAGCTGAATTTTTATCAGCTGTTACTCCAGTCTTAAGTGTCACATGATCCTTCAGAAATCATTCTAATATGCGGATTTATTATTAGAATTATCAATGTTGGATAATATCAACAGTTGTGCTGCCAAATATTTTTTGGAACCTGTGATTTTTTTTTTTTTCAGGATTCTTTCATGAATAACAAGTTTAAAAAGTACAGTGTTTATTCAAAATATAAATATTTTATAACAATGTAAATTATTTATTATTAACTTTTAATAAACTTTTAATTATTAACTTAATACATCCTTGGTGAATAAAAGTATTAATTTCTTAAAAAAAAAAAAAAAAAGAAACAATAAAAATGTACTGACCCCAAACTTTTGAACGGTAGTGTATATCACATAATTCTGAGGAAAAAATCCAGATTTCCAAGTTTATATCTCACAATTCTAATTTATTTATCAGAATTGCAAGTTTATCTTAGAATTCTGAGAAATAAAAAAGTCACAATTGTGAGATATAAACTTGCAATTCTGAGAAAAAAGCCAGATTTGCGAGTTTCTCATAATATATCTCACAATTCTGACTTTTTTCTCACAATTGTGAGTTACAAAGTCAGAATTGCGAGATATAAACTATTTTGAGAAAAAAGCCACAATTGTGAGATACAAACTCGCGATTCTTAGAAAATGAAGTCACAATTGTCAGTTTATGTCTAGCAATTCTGACTTTATAACTCAGAATTGCAAGTTTATATCACACAATTCTGAGAAAAAAAGCCAGATTTCCGAGTTCATATCTCACAGTTCTGACTTTTTAACTTGTAATTCTGATTTTATTTCAGAATTGCGAGTTTATCTTAGAATTCTGAGAAAAAAAGTCAGAATTGCACGTTTGTATCATGCAATTCTGATAAAAAAATTTTTTAGAATTGTGAGATGTAAGCTCTCAATTGTGAGAATTGTGAGATAAGAATTCACAATTATCTTTTTATTTAATTATTTAATTTTTCTGTAACAGAAACAGACTTCTCTGACATTCCACAACCCAACAAATGGCGTTCGAACATGACAACAACCTTAGACCAACGCCAACAGATGCTGAGAGGAGTAACACACTGATTTGACAAAACCTGACCAGCGAGTCTGTGTCAACTGGCCTTTAGAAGACAGCTACCTATATAGGTCAGCTTGACTCCCTTTGAGCTATATTTACAAAATATGTTTACATAAAAATATATCTGTCATTAGAGCACAAGAGCAAAGTACACATGCTTCCACGCTGTGTCCTGTGAGACTGATTGTGCTCATGCTTCTTGTCTACACTCAGAATCACTTTCATTTCTCTGAAGAAGGCTTAAAAACCAGCAAACAAATGAAAAAGCTACCGAAGAAGAACAGTCACACTCCTACCAACCAGAATCACAGGACATCACAATGACCTGCGCCATTATGTGTGGAAATAACAGCCCTCCGAGCACGAGTTCATTATGCCGGACACCAAAACCTGTATTTCAGGAGCTGAGGGAGAAATAGAAAACACTTGAATTGAAAAAAGAATCAGAGTTCAAATTAATGATAGAAGGAGGGGTCGAGACGAGTGATGAAATGACAGGAAAAAATGACAAGGCTTATTTAAATAAGAGTGGCCAATTAAAGTAACCTGCCAGTCAGAATAAACTGCGAGTAATTCCACCGACTCAAACCTATGTCTGACTCTCAGCTCTTCAATATGTAATTGTCTCAGCGTTAGACAGAAGACAGTCTGATAAAGGACGAGGAACTGTGGGTCTGGAGTAGATAAGACAACAGAGCACAGTCCAGCTAACAAGGCAGCACCGAGGAGTGAGTAGATGAAAAGAGAGAGAGAGAAAACGAACGTGGGAGGAACGCTATGGATGAGTGGCTTTTGGAAAAGGACAAAATCATGAGGGCAGGGAATAGAGCGAAAGGGTGAATAAAAGATACAAAAGAATAACAAGAACAATAGAGCAGAGGATTCGATTATCATAACATTTATCAAATCAGTGAGCTGGTTAAAAGTGACTGTCTAAATGTTTTACCTAGATGTTTCTTTAATCTTACCAGTGCCCTGTAACTGTTCCCTGTTCTTATAGCTTACCTTTAAGATGGTCTACATTTTCTCTGCCTGAGCTTTCATGACTCTCTTTCACTATTCTTCCTGTCAGTGCAGCCTGTGAGACTTTTTTTCCCTTTAGGCCTCCATACCTTCTTGGCCAATTATTTTTCTCATATATATATATATATATATTTTTTTTTTTTTTTTCTTTATAGTCTCATTTGTTTTCATGCTTTTCATGTTTGCTTATAGTTTACAGCTAAAAGGCAGAGAAATGTTGATATGGATATTTTTCTCAGAGGGCATTAAAAAATAATGTTACTGGTTAAAGTTCATAAAATAAAAAGACATTAAGTCATTCTTTACAAACCTTGTATTTAAAATAAATAATATTAATAATAATAACTGTTGTTGTTGTTGTTGTTGTTATGTATACATACTGTATAAATTGTACATTTAAATAATAATAATAATAATTTATTAATTTATAGTATTTTTTAATTGTTATTATTATTATTATTATTATTATTATTATGTATACATACTGTATAAACATTCATAATAACAATAATGCATTTTATTTATAAAATAATAATCGTATTATTAATTATTGTTTTTGTTGTTGTTTTGTTATTATTATTATTATTATTTATACATTTAACATTATAAAATAATTAATTATTATTATTATTATTATATCTTATATTATTATATATAGTATTGTTATTATGTATACATACTGTAAAAACCTTATCAATAATAATAATAATAATAATAGTTGTTGTTGTTGTTGTTGTTGTTGTTATTATTATTTATACATAACCTTATAAAATAATAATTAATTAACAATTATTATTATTATTATTATTATTATTATTATTATATCTTTAGTATTGTTATTATGTATACATATAAACATAATAATAAGAAAAAAATATTTTTAGATGTATATTTTAATAATAATAATAATAGTATTAATTATTAATTATTGTGTATTATTATTATTATTATATCTTTAGCATTGTTATAATGTATACATACTGTAAAAACCTTATCAATAATAATAATAATAATAATAATAGATGTTGCTGTTATTATTATTATTTATACATATAACCTTATAAAATAATTATTAATTAACAATTATTATTATTATTATTATTATTATTATATATTTTAGTATTGTTATTATGTATACATATAAACATAGTAATAACAATAATATATTTTAGATGTATATTTTAATAATAATAATAATAATAGTATTAATTGATAATTATTGTGTATTATTATGTATTATTATTATTATTATTATGTATACATATAAACCTTATGATAATACATTATTAATAATAATATATTTTATATATGTTACTACTACTAATAATAGTAATAATACATTTTATAATTCTTTATTATTGTAATTGTATATCATATAACTACTTATAATAATAATTTATATATTCATATTTAATAACAATTATTATTATTATTATTATTATTATTATTACTACTACTACTACTGTATGTATGTACTATGTATACATATAAACATTATAAAATAAATAAATAATAATAATAATAATAATAATTGTTATATTAACAATTATTAATTAAGCTTTATTTTATATATTTTACTAACAATAGTAATAATAATTATTATTATTATTATATTATTATTATTATTATAGAGCAATTTTATTTTGGCTAAATAGTGTATTTTCATTTGTGGTTATCAGCAGTTTTTATTCTTGTTTTGCTGTTCTACATCTATCTTTGTGAGCGTCACTCGTATGTTACTCGTATGTTTAAAATTCTTAATATTTGTCCAGTTCTGTCACAGGATAGTAGAAAAATAGCATCTTTGGAGAGCTTCTCAAACAGCAAAATTTTAATGTCAGTCCTTTTACAAGTGATTGATCTAATTTGCTTTCATTCTTTTCATCTTTGCTTATAGTTTACAGCTACAAGGCAGAAAAGTATTTAACCACTGCAATTGAAGAGTGACTCCTGTATTCTGTACTTTTGCAGAACTGAAAGTATTCACTCATGCATTTAAAAGAGGTTATCACTTTACACATATCCAGTTAAATTGTGTCCTATTTTGATTGAAGGTGAGAAGAGAATAAGAACATCGCCTCTTCCTTTATGCAAACTCCCACTTCAATCCAATTTGCACACAAATGAGAGCGCAATGTCCCAGTGTCCCCCAACTCTACTGTCTCAAGGCTAGGATCTTATCTTTAGCACGTACGCGAATGAATGTTAATGGAATTAACATGCCGTGTCGATGAGTCGAAGCGTATTTGCACGTGACTGCTGTCTTCACAGGTGTTTTCAGACGCTGTGAGTCTGCATACAGATGTACGATAAAATTAAAAAGCCAAAATGGTCTGCAACAATTGCACGGTACACATTAGTCTATCTGCGTGACTGCACAGGTATGTGGTCGTAGGAGTCAACAGAGAAAGAGAAAGACACAAGTCTCTCTCTTTCTCTGTGTCCCTGTGGTAAATGAGTTTCTCTGGTTCCCAGGCAGCAGGAATGTCCAGGTAACTGAGTGCTGAAACTCTCCAAAATACAACATGACATAATAGAAGGGGATCAGTTTACAGCTCACCCTGGAGACACACTCTCTCATACTCTCCCACACACATAAATAATCACAAAACTGCGCACATACATCATATTTCACACAATACAGATATGCAAGCACTGTTTAGATGGAAATTTACAAGAAGCAAATTTTTTTTTCCCATGTGTTACTGTGTCAGCTCATGGGTGTGTTTTTCCTGCTAACAATGCTGGCATCCTTTTAAGTTGTATGAAGTCAACATTAGCCTAAGTAAACACAACAGCTATATTGATAACTGTTTTGACTATGAAACCACATCAACACAGCGTCTAAAATGCTCTCACAGCTCACAGAGCCATTATGTCAGGACAAATTTTAATACATTTTCTTCTGATGAACTGTGACTGAAACATTTCCACAGAAACCTATGGGTGGTTTTTCTTTCATTCAGATTCAATCTTATGAATTTGCTCATTGGAACTGACATGGAGTCATGGATAAATTGCTTTTTACATTTTAATTGATGGATGGGACTCATAAGCCCAGGCAGGGATCATGTCTGGACATGCCCACTCCATTTAACCAGCCATATCCCCTTCAGGTACTTTCAATTGCCCATGTTAAAGCTCAGGATTACAGGTTTAATGGAAGAGGAATTGAGAGAAGAATTTAAAATGGTAGTGGTGCTTTGGTGGTGGTGTAGCTTTGTGGTTGAAGATCTGGACTGGTAACTGAAAGATTAACGGCTAAAACCCTGGATTGCAAGAGCTATGAACACTGTTTGTGTTTGGGTGGTTGAAAATAAGTATATTTTACATAAATCATATACATTATTTTAAATGATTATACACTACTGTTAAAAAGTATGGGATCAGTCAGCTTCATTAATGTTAATGAGGCCTTGTCCACACTTTCATACACCTTTCAGAATCTGCAAAATGTTAATTATTTTACCAAAATAAGAGGGATCATACAAAATGCATGTTATTTATTTTTTTTTTTTTAGTACTGACCTGAATATTACATTTCACACTGAGGACAACTGAAGGACTCATATGCAACTATTACAGAATGTTCAAATGCTCACTGAAACACGATGCATTAAAAGCTTTTTGAATTTGAAGATCAGTGTGAATTTAACTTATTTTGTCCTTTGAGAAACATGTAAATATCTTCTGTAGCTTCTGAAGGCCAGTACTAAATAATAAAAAAAAAATGATATTTAGGCAAAATAAGAAAGATGTACACATCTTCATTCTGTTCAGAAGTTTACACCCCCTGGCTCTTAATGCATCGTAATGCATTGTATTGTGCCTGTAATGTGCTACTCACACTGTTGCTAAAAATATGTTACTTTGTACACTCTTCATATTACAGTCCCGCAAAGATGACAGAAAATGTACCTGTGGGAACTTTTTCACAAGATGCGAAATACATACCAATAAGTACATATCACTAGAGTTTCCAACAGAAATGAACACTAGAAGCAGTAAAACAGCTGGTACTTTCATACACAGTTATGATTACAGCTCCATATGTTTCACTTTCCAGAAGTAACAAGTTTGCTTGGTAGCTTTGCCGGCGTGGAATTGGACTTAGGATGCAGAATCCTTGGGTATGAATCCCATGAAAAACTACTCACGATGAAAGATGAAAGATGAAAGATGAGAGATCGGAAAACAAGCTAAAACGGCATGCTTGTGATAGCGTTTTTACATTACATTCACTTTTGTTTATACTATTGGGTAGGTTTAGGTGTAGTGCACATGGTACGTTATTTTAAAACGTCATGGACCATTTGAGCTATAGCACCATTCAATGGACATTTCAAGTCAAAACTACAGTGACACATACAAAACCAGCGTCACATAAAACACAATATGTCAGTATGTATTTTGCGTCTTGCGAAAAAAGCTCTTACAGGTATGTTTTCGTCATACGATCTGGTTGAATATGCAGATTTTTTCTATCCGAAAACATTGTAGTATTATTATACATTACACAGTTTTATTACTTTTTACGATAACAATGATATGTTTGATGTGATGAATATAAAATTCTAAAGAACAGCATCTATTTGATATAGAAATCTTTTAGAATCTTATTAACTTCTCTGACTTTTGACCAATTTAATTGCTGAATTAATGTCTTTAAAAACACTGACCCCCAAATTTTTGAACGTTAGCGCATATCATATATGTGACCCTGAACAACAAAATCAGTCATAACACTGTGTCTACACTGGACGCGACAAAGCGACCGTTACAAATCATTTAAACTTTATGTGAGCACATCATAAATAGAATGCAGTAGCAGTTTACTGTTGGGGATTTGTCGTGTTGCACCGCGCCACATGCAGTGTAGACAGCATCAATGATTATTGTTTTGATATATGTACAGTACGAAATTTACTAAATACCTTTATGGAACATGATCTTTACTTAAAGGAGAAGGCCACTTCCAGAACAAAAATGTACAGATAATGTACTTCCCCCCCTTGTCATCCAAGATGTTCATGTTTTTTTTTCTTCAGTCGTAAAGAAATTATGTTTTTTAAGGGACATTTCAGGATTTTCTCCATATAACGGACTGATATGGTGCCCCGAGTTTGAAATGTCAAAATGCAGTTTAAATGCGGCTTCAAACGATTCCAAATGCGGTTGTAAACGATCCCAGCTGAGGAAGAAGGGTCTTATCTTGCGTAACGATCGGTTATTTTCATTTTAAAAAATACAATTTAAATACTTTTTAATCTCAAACGCTTGTCTTGCTCTGCCTGAACTCTGCTCAAGACAGTTAGGGTGTGTCGAAAAACATACCCTAACTGTCATGAAGCTGAAAGAGTTCAGGCGGAGTAAGACAAGACGAGTGTTTGACATTAAAAAGTATATAAATTGTATTACTTTTATGAAAATAAATTGTTTGTTTCACTAAATAAGACCCTTCTTTCTCGGCTGGGATCATTTACAACCACATTTGGGATCGTTTGAAGCTGCATTTAAACTGCATTTTGGAAGTTCAAACTCGGGCACCATATCAGTGGAGAAAAATCCTGAAATATTTTCCTCAAAAACCATAATTTCTTCACGACTGAAGAAAGAAAGACATGAACATCTTGGATGACAAGGGGGTGAATATATTATCTGTAAATCTTTGTTCTGGAAGTGGACTTCTCCTTTAATATCTTAAAAGATTTTGGCATCAAAGAAAAAACTATAATTGTGACCCACACAATGTATTGTTGCCTATTGCTACAAACATACCCATGCTACTTACGACTGTTTTTGTGGTCCAGGGTCACAATTCATTATTCCTTTCTTTTGATTTTAGGGCTAAATTATGACCCAGACATGGTTCTATGAGATTCATTTCAGCCATCCATTTAACCCTAGGTGACACAGAAGAAATTTCTATGTGATAGGCAAAATAAAACTCTGGGTAAAGTGTCAGCTAAATGTCACATTGCTAAAATTAGTATCATAGTTGATAAAGGCTTTGGGCCTCTAATCAAATCTGCTCAGAGGTTTGATCTCAGGTTTGGGTGATTAATAAGGTGCAGGGTTAGTAGGGAACAAAGTGTGTGACCTCAGGTTGCTATAGGGGAACTGGTATGATAACATAATAAAAAGTTCAATTAAGTAATGATGTAGATTAACTACAACCCAGTCTTTAAAAGGCAGAAGGCAAAAGGCTTCAAAACTGCTAGTCGTGAGCACAGACACCCAGAGTATTGCTGGGACAGTGATAAATGGCTTCAAATATCTCAGAGGGTACAAATCCAATCTTCATCAGATAACCTTCAGGACTCGGTTATCACACTCACTTAAATTCAGCAACATGCAGGAAATTACATGCATAACAACTGCATGGTAAGGGAAAAATGCAGAAAAATCTCCTTTTCTGTTCAGTTCACATGCATTTCTTCAACCCTAAAACATGATACAATGCAATACGCAATATTACTGTAATTACTTATGTAATTTTGGTATATTGCAAACCACCACAGCATGTTATTTGAATGGCTTGTTTTGTATTCAGATGGCAATTATTCAAATCTTTTATTCAACTCGAATTCCAGATCATCTGACACTTGTAAACGCCCCAGCGTTTGTGGCGTTAGATGGAGGTAATAATTTCACCACTGAAGATATCAACAAAAAATGATTCCCAAATCCTAGAGTTCACACACATCCACTTCCTCTCCATGTCCATTCATCCTGATCATAGACGCCCTCATCTCTTCTTTTCTTGTCACAACGGAAGAAAGGGAGAGTGATGATCTCATTTACTGTGTGACCACATGAAGGCCTACAGCTTCAATCACGACACCATTAATCAGGAAAGACTAAACAATGGAGTAGCCACAATGGATTACAGTATGACAACACAGTTAAACGGTGAAACACAGAGTGTGGGTCATCACTTAGGAACCGACACTTAGAATACAAACCGAGAGTCTGGGAGGATCAGAAAGCGAGCGGAGGAGAAGAGAAGGGAAGAAAGCCAGGGAGAGAACGGCTCACCTTTCCTCATAATACCTGCGCTCACCTGTTTGTCTCCTCACCTGAGGCTGGGATCCTGATACCCCCCTCCCTCCCTCCTTCCACCTGAACCACCACACAAAGATGGACAGATAATACGGTTCTTTCACTCCCTTGATGCCCACAGAAATCCATTCACTCCCTCTCCCTCGCCCTTTCAGCCCTGCCCTGAAACTGATCCAGACGGACGTTTTTTCCTCCAGAATTTTCTCACACTCACAGTTGTGAGTCTTTAAACAGCCCGACATACACTCATACACTTTAAAGGGATAGTTCACCTCACAAATGAAAATTCTGTCATTGTTTCAAACCCATAAGACCTTTGTTCATCTTCAAAACTCAAATTAAGATATTTCTGATCCAAGAGCTTTTTGACCCTGCATAGAGAGCAATGCAACTGACACATTCAAAGCCCAGAAAGGTAGTAAGGACATCATTAAAATAGTCCATGTGGCATCAGTGGTTCCTTAATTTTATAAAGCTACAGGAAAACTTTTGTGCACCTTTTGTACCTCTTTCATGTCATTCTCTACATGTTCACAAGTATGACATGAGAGAACCGTGAACTGTGAATATCTCATTAAATTATTGAAATATTAACTTGAATATTAAATATTAAGTCTCAGGAGCTATTACAGGTAAATATTTTATCTCTAAAAAACTTTGGGAAAATTGTTGCTTTTTTACATTTCAAAACATTTCACATGTGCAAAATGCACATCCCTAGTGCCCATGCACTACACAGAGATCCATTTGTCGGAGGCTCTCAGACCTGTTCCTGCAAGCCAGGACAGCTGGCCTGCATCAGATGATTTCCCCCTGCAACCAGCAAAGCTCCAACTAGCTTTGGGCTTTATTGGAAACATTATTGCCATTTATAATTTATGTAGTTACAAATATAATATCAATATAATCTCACCCTTATTACTTTCTTACTGTTTAACACCCACCTATATTGAGCAGCCAGTTTGATCCTAAAACTAACAAAAATTAATAATCATTTTGAAGGAAACAAACAAACAGAGGCTCTGTTTCAAAACCTAGTGAGACAGCATTAGGAAGTACTTTATTGCATCAGCAGTGCAGTACCAACCATTTCAAAAAGGAAAGAGAAATGTGGATCTTCATGCTGTTCAGAAGTTTTCACCCCCAGCTCTTAATGCATTGTGTTTCCTTCTGGAGCATCAGTGAATGTTTGAATAGTTTTAATAGTTGTGTTTGAGTGCCTCAGCTGTCTTCAGTGTGAAAAGATGGATCTGAAAATCATACTGTCACTGCTGGAAAGGGTTCACATATGCAAAAGATGCTGGAAAACTGAAGAATCTGCAGGACCTGGGGGACTTTTCTGAAGAACAGCAGGCAGTTTAACTGTTCAGGACAAACAAGGGATTCATGGACAACCATCACAAAACAAAAAAACAGTCGTAGATCATCCAGGTAACCACACATTGTATTAAGAACCAAGGGTTCCCAAACTTTTGAAAGGGGTTATTTGAATAATTTCAGCCATTTTTTAATCTTGTGGACTATATGTAAACATCTTTTATGTAAACTATCTTACTCAAGTCAGTACTAAATAAAAAATAACATGCATTTTGTATGATCTCTCTTTTTTTGTTACATTATTCACATTTTTACAGATTCTGCAAGGGGTTCCCAAACTTCTGACTTACATGCCACTGTACATCCTTTGCTCAGAAAGAAATCACGTGTTACACTGACGGATAAAGCATGAGAAACATTGATTATAAATACACTTACAGTTCATTTAATAACAAATTATTGAGTTGGGTGGGCTGTGTGTTTGCATGCTGTACATATATGGCTGTACATACGCATTTGTACCGAAGAAACAGACGTCACTGACAATGGCTGCACTCTATGCTTTTTTGGCCTGTCATTTGCATGAATTTGTAAATTTCTAAACTTTTTGGTGTGTTGCATTAGCTTGGCAACATGCCAACATTATATTGAAATCAAGTCAAGTCAAATCTAATCTCCTACTATTCACAGGAAAAGTTGTAATTGAAACATGCACTGAAGCAACACCAAGATCTTGGGTTCAAGTTCCAGTGAATGAAAGAACTGATGAAAATGTATTTTAAATTATACCTATGGTGTAAGTAGGGCTCAGTATTTTCTATGTTTTGGATTAAAGGAGAAGTTCACTTCCAGAACAAAAATGTACAGATGATGTACTCACCCCCTTGTCATCCAAGATGTTTATGTCTTTCTTTTTTCAGTCGTAAAGAAATTATGTTTTTTGAGAAAAAACATTTCAGGATTTTTCTCCATATAGTGGACTTCAATGTTGCCCCCGAGTTTGAATATCCAAAATGCAGCTTTAAAGGATTTTATATGATCCCAGCCAAGGAAGAAGGGTCTTATCTAGCGAAACGATCGACTATTTTCTTTTAAAAAAATACAATTTACATACTTTTTAACCTCAAATGCTCGACTTGTGTATGTCTGAACACTGTTTTTTCCATTTCAAGACAGTTAGGGTATGTCGAAAAACTCCCATCTCATTTTCTCCCTCAACTTCAAAATCGTCCTACATCACTGCAGAAGTACTGACCCAGTGTTTGCAAAGTGAAGAGGCAAAGAAGATCAA
Organism: Labeo rohita; assembly: GCF_022985175.1. Lineage (NCBI taxonomy): Eukaryota > Metazoa > Chordata > Actinopteri > Cypriniformes > Cyprinidae > Labeo > Labeo rohita. The sequence continues at coordinate 19,089,671 of NC_066886.1, read as the reverse complement.
ACACCTTTTACAAAAAAAGGTAAAACAGCAATGTAGGACAATTTTGAAGTTGGAGGAGAAAATGAAATGGGAGTTTTTTTTTTCACAATCCACTCCTAAAAATTAAGGTGCTTCACGATGCCACAGAAGAACCTTTTTTGTTTAAATGGTTCCATAAAGAACCTTTAACATCTGAAGAACCTTTCTGTTTCACAAAAGGTTCTGTGTGGCGAAAGAAGGTTCTTCAGATTATAAAAACGTAAGAAAGAGATGGTTCTTTAAAGAGCCTTTGACTGAATAGTTCTTTGTGGAACCAAAAATGGTTCCTCTATGGCATCGCTTGAAGAACCTTTTGAAGCACCTTTATTTTTAAGAGTGTAGTCACTTTCTTCCTCAGAACTGTGAGATATAAACTTGCAATTGCAAGTAATAAAGTCCGATTCTGAGGGGGGGAGAAGACTGACATGTTCTCAAAATATATCTCACAATTCTGAGACAAAAGTCTGAATTGTGAGATGTAAACTTGCAACTATAAAAAAAAAAAAAGAATTGTGAGATAAAAAGTCACAATTACCCTTTTTAATTTTTTATTCAGTGGCGGAAACAGGCTTCCATACTCATCCACTCCTGACAACAAAATGGAAATATTTCCATGATTTCATTACATTTATAGATGAAGTATATACCTGTGAAATTTAAGTACACTTAGCTGTAGCTGTTAGCAGCACAAGCAGCCTTTCTGTTAGAGCATCTTGGGGCAAGTCAATTTAAACTATACGCTTAAACTATATCTTACGAGTTATTTTAAAGCCCTTAATATAAAGCATATCTCATGTTTGGGACAAAATGGATTATGCACTTTCCAGCAACAGCTCACTCTGTGTCTTCTGCTATTTTTCAGATGTGCTCGCCTCGCATCAAATCACTGTATATCGATATAAGCGGTATTGCTTCATACCATATAGCTTACAAAAAATACATTGATATAATCATACAAACTCGATATACCACCCAGCCCAAGGTGTAAGTAGTTTTGTATAGGCCACAAGACAGTGCTTAACATCAGCAACTTATGAGGATCAATTTTTGAAGGAATACTGAGATTCTGAGGCCTGAAGCTGGTTGTAATGCAGCACCGTGGTAGACAGTAATTACAGCAAGAGCATAATGTAATATTTTACATGAGAGATATGTGGGTCATGATACTCATCTTTCTTTTATTGGGGGTTTCTGTGACTCATCGAAGAGTTTGATATCCCCACCCGCTCCCTTTAGATTCTAATGATAAGATTGGTATTATGTGTGCTGACTTAGCATAGTGACAAGATATTCATGATCTCAACCACAAGACAAACAAAAGCTTTGTCAAAAGCTTCAGTTTCCTTCTTAGGGCCTTGGGCACCTCTCTTTTATGTTTCTGTTTTCTTGAGTTATATGAAGTTGAAAAATTGTATCATAAAAAGCCACACCAGTATTAAATCACAGTGGTCTAATTAAAGATCTGCTTTTAAGTCAACGATTAATGGTCTATTTGTAGTGATAGCGTCTGCTCTATTAGCCTACTGCAGACAATAAAAACCAGTGATGTCAATTTGTCTGGAAATAAGAGGGAATAAACATGTTCTACAAAAATAAGAGCCAGAAAAATGATGAAATACAGCGGAGAGAAAGAAAGACACAATTTCTATTCAAGACAATGACCACAGAGAAAAAAAATGCAAATAGATACCAAATAAACAAGCTGCAAATTATAACATTCAGGTTTGATTTAACCAATCAAAAACCAATTCTGTGATTCGTGACCTTGTAACCAAACTATTTTCATTGGTCATGCGGAAATTTGGTACAACAGCAAGATTCAGACAAAATATGACCATATATTTTTGTTTATTTTTGCTTCATCAATGAAAATGGTTTGGTTAACATTTCGGTTTGGATCGGTACGTGGTAAACACAGACAAGCAGAGAGAAACTGAAATGTCCCAGTGACATTAGACAAAATATCAGCAGTCTCTGAATGCAGCTTATCAAATCAGAGAACCAGAACAACACTCATTATATTACAAAAGACAGTCTTTATCTTCAGCCACCACAACACCAACAGATAAAAAATTAAAAGTTGTGCTACAATCGTTCACCCTCATCTTTTCCTCTCTTTCTTTTTCACACACACACTCTATCTCTCCACTCTAATCAATAAGTGTATAATCAGTTTAAAGACTCAGGCTGGAGAAAGCCAAACAGTGACCACGGCACTCACAGTGAGGCTCAGTAAAGATCACTGGCACAGCACGTCTACGGTCTGGCCAACAGTCAGCCAGCATTACTACCTCCATATGCTCGGCATAATGCCACTGAGGTCAGATCAAGGTTAATTGAAAACTTCCCTATCAGCAAGTTAATAAAATAGCACGCCTGCTTATATAGCTTTAAGGAAACCACAGCATAAGATTTGGGTGTGATCCAAGTTTGTGGATAGAGGAAAACAAATGCTTTAATACAACACTTCTAGTGTTGTATTTAATTAACCCCTTCAAAAAAAAATCTGTCATCATTTAATCTCCATCATTCCAAACCCAGAAGGATTTTGTTCATCTTTGAAAGCGCAAATGAAAATACTTTGAATGAAACTTGAAAGAGTTTTGTCCCCTTTACACCAAAACTTTGACGTTTCAAAAAGCTTGTAAAGACAAATGCTATCTTTGAATATCCTTAAAGGGATAATTCAACCAAAAATGAAAATTCTGTCATTAATTTCACACCCTCATGTTGTTCCACACCCGGAAAACTTTTGTTCACAAATTGTAATGCTTCTGATGAAATCCTAGAGCTTTCTAACAAGGGCTGGGCGATATGGTCAAAAAATGATCACGATAATTTTTTCATAACAGTTGATATTGATAATTATCATGATAAATGTCAAATTTTTATTTCTTTCAAGACTTTTGCTACAGTATGAAAAACAGATGATTAATTGTGGCTTTAAACTATTATTTATGGTCAGAATATGACAAACAGTTTGTTTGTTTTATTCTATACACTTTTTCCAGTAATTTTTCCTTAACAAAATAAATATCTTCATAGAAAAAAAAAAATCTTAGTTCTGCATCAGGTTTAATGAGTAATATTGTTTTAAATCAAGAAACAGGTTTGTGTTGCCTGATAATATTAATAATATATATATATATATATATATGTATATATTGTCTCTCAGAAATACACATTTGATAGTAGCTTCAGTTAGGATGCAGATGTAATTTATGTTCATTATCAAAAACACTAATGTTAGAAAAATGTAGCAACATAATTTTTATATGGTGAAATTAAATTATTCTGCCTGTTTTTTTTTTTTTGTTTTGTTTTGTTTTGTTTTGTTTTTTATTAACCATTGCTCTTCCATAGTATCATCCATAGATCATGATAACAGTCATAGACCAATAAGAGTTAAAACCACAAATATAGCACCTCAATACCATGGTAAAAATTTAATATGGTTCCTAGGTATTTGTATGAAAAACAGTAGTCCAAATACATTTGGTATGAATGCATAAAAGCTATAGCTTAATCACAAACATTATATCGACCATTTATTGAACTCTTGTTAGCGTTCATAATTTATATCATGTGATAATTATCGTTATCAATTTATCGTCCAGCTCTATTTCTTACCCTGTACAAACAGCAACGCAACATGTTCAAGGCCCAGAAAAGTAGTAAGGACATTGTTAAAATAGTCCATGTGACATCAGTGGTTCAACCTTAACTTTATGAAGCTACAAGAATACTTATACTTTCATTAATTTGAAACTACTCCAGGAACAAGAAACATACCAACTAGTTACTGACCTGATGTAGACTTAGCTTAAGTGGACTGATATCGTCTTCATCTGGATTGAGGTTTACATCAGGTAACATAAAAATAAGCAGGCCTGTGTTGCAGTCCCTTGAGCAAGGCACCAAGCCCCCAACTACTCCCCGGGCGCCGCAGCATAAATGGCTGCCCACTGCTCCGTGTGTGTGATCATGGAGTGTGTATTTGTTCACTTGGATGGGTTAAATGCAGAGCACAAATTTTGAGTATGGGACACCATACTTGGTCACGTCACGTCGTTTCCTTTCCTGCGCTGTTGTCATTTACCGCCTCCCAGGGTTGTCAGGTTTTTGCAACAAAACAATTACTACTCAAAACTAGCTCAAAACTAGCCCAATCACGTTTCAAGGGGGGTCCCCCAGTGGGGCCGTTTCAACCCGCGGATTTGAAAAACAACCTGCACCAACAGTGTTAAAGGAGAAGTCCACTTCCAAAACAAAAATGTACAGATAATGTACACACTCCCTTGTCATCCAAGATGTTCGTGTCTTTCTTTCTTAAGTCGTAAAAAAATTATGTTTTTTTGAGGAAAAGGTTTCAGGATTTTTCTCCATATAATGGACTGATATGGTGCCCCGATTTTGAAATTCCAAAATGCAGTTTAAATACGGCTTCAAACGATCACAAATGCGGTTATAAATGATCCTGGCTGAGGAAGAAGGGTCTTTTGTATTAAAAAAAAATACAATTTAAATACTTTTTAATCTCAAATGCTTATCTTGTCTTGCTCTGCCTGAACTCTGTGTATTCTGGTTCAAGACAGTTAGGTTATGTCGAAAAACTCCAAACGTATTTTCCCCCTTAACTTCAAAAATCATTTCAAAATCATCCTACATCACTGCAGTACCAACCCAATCTTTGCAAAGTGAACATGCAAAGAATATTAAACACCCTTAACAAAAAAGGTAATATAGGTGATATAGGAAGATTTTGAAGTTGAGGGAGAACATTTGTTGAGTCAACTTAAAATAATTTGTAACCTGGCTGCCTTAAAATTTTAAGTTCAGTCAACTCAAAAAAAGTTGATTCAACTTGAAATGTTAATACTAAGTGACAACTTAGATATTTGAGTTAAATCAACTTGAATTTTTTTAGGCAGCTGGGTCTGTTAAGTTTAGCAAACACAAATATCTAAGTTGTTACTTAGTACAACTTAACATTTCAAGTTGACAAACTTGTATGAACTTAAAATTTTAAGGCAGCAGGGTAACAAATTATTTTAAGCTGACTCAACAAATTGTGTTTTTTATTTTTTACAGTGTGGAAGTTTTTCGACTTACCCTAACTGTCATAAACCAGAAAAAAACAGAGTTCAGGCAGAGCAAGACAAGATGAGCATTTGACATCATAAAGTATATAAACTGTATTATTTTTATGAAACTAATCTATTGTTTTGCTAGTTAAGACCCTTCTTCCTCGTCTGGTATAGTTTACAACTGCATTTTGCATTTAAACTACATTTTGGAAGTTCAAACTCGGCGCACCATAGAAGTCCATTATATGGAGAAAAATGCATAAATGTCACCTCAAAAAACATCAATTCTTTACGACTTAAGAAAGAAAGACATGAACATCTTGGATGAGTACATTATCTGTACATTTTTGTTCTGGAAGTGGACTTCTCCTTTAAAGTAGCCCAATTCCGCAGGTAAATCTCAGACTTGGCAACACTTCTGCTTCCACATGTGCTTCCTCCTGAGAATAATATCACGTCATTAAACCGCAGAGAAGAACCAAATTGTCGCAGCTTTAATGACGTACAGAATGCAGTGCCTCAGAAAATACGATCTGCCTGTTTACATGACAGTCGCACTGGCACATATATGATGTATATCCGATGTATTTCCACATATGAATGCGGTCTGAAACCGATACTGAAATATCCGAATGCATGCGTTTTTCCCCTGTTTACACGGTCAAAGAACACATTCGATATGTGTCGCATATGAGCAAAAAAATCTGAATTGGGTCACATTTAACTGACAGTGCAAACAAAGGCCTTAGTATTATAATACATGCCTGCTAAAGCCATATGGTAATTTTTTTATATCCTGCTAACTTTGTTGTAGAATGTTGAAGCCTTTAATTTTTTTATTGATTGAGTTTATAGAGGTCTATTTTTTGTTACATGAATATGTTGGCTGGTTAAACAGCTTGATTCATAATGATTTCTTTAACGATGTCTTCAAAAACTTTTTAAGCCTCAACGTTTTGGTGTTATAGGCTTTCAGTGGAAAAAAGAAATCTCCCTGATTTCATTATAAATATCTAAAGATGGACAAAAGTCTTCTGGAAAGACATAGGGATAAGTATATAATGACAAAATGTAAATTTTTCTGCCATTTTCCGACATTAGCTGGTGTATTTTTCATGTATTTGAAGCATTTTTCGACCAATAGCAGATGAAGGAATGTTTTCAGGACACTTGTGTGTGGCCTGCTTTGTCATTTTCTATCTGTTATTCTTGTAAATTACAGTTTACTTTCAAGAACTGACAAGATAAGGGCAGCAGAGGTAAAGTCTTAGCAGCGGAGACAGTTTAATGGTGACATGACAGCTGCCCTTTAGAAAACATCCCGCTTATGTGTTCAGACACACACAATTGTCTCTATAACAGATCAGAAAAACCTGCACATTATCCAAGTGTCTTCCAAGCCATCTTTGGCAATGCTTTCTAGAATCTCATCTTTTCATCTCATCAGTGTTCACTAACAGATCAATAAATGAGAGATGTACTCACTGGCCATGCGTATTTAAATGGGATAACAATTCGTCCATTTCTGCTGTCGCTTCCCTCGTTTCCGTGGTGGTGTAAGGTATGGGAGTTGCCACCCAGGACAGGTGTGTTCCCAGTACCGTATGTACAGGTGCCAGTTGGTGCAACCCGAGCTTGGTACTCCTTCAGACAGGCCTTAAAGAAGGTGTCACACTGATCACCTGATGAACAGCGCTGCCCCCCAATGGTCTGGGGGTCACAGCACTGACCATTCTGTAGAAAGCCCTGAGGGTTTATCCACTGTCGAATCTGCACCTCAAATGTGCCCACCGCACACACAACCTAAAGGGAATTCAAAACAGCAAGGTTAAAAAAATGAAAAACAAACAGGAAATCTGAAGTGACAGAGCACATCAAGGCATTAAGATGAGAAGCAGCACTTTCAGCCTCCAAAGGTGTTTAGAATTTAAATTCTTTCATGATGCTTGTTCATATTCTCCACACTTACTGGCTTTCTGAAAATTGTTTTATCACATCTGGATGTTGCGTGGTGCAGGCAAGAATATCAATGCTGTTGTTAAGGCCATAATACGACTGTAAAAATGTACCATTTTCCTTTATAATGTAAATTACAAATATTGATTGTTAGTAGTAATAGCAAGTGCTTAAAGGGATAGTTCACCCAGAAATGACAATTTTGTCATTAATTACTCGCCCTCATGTAGTTACAAACCCATAAGACCCATAAGACTCTCCACAGACAGCAATGCAACTACCACGTTCAAGGCCCAGAAAGCTAGTAAGGACATCATTAAAATAGTCTAATAGTCCAATACTTCTGTGCGCAAAGAAAACTAAAATAATGACTTATTCAATAAATTCTTCTCTTCAATGTCAGTCTTTGAGGCATGTTCGGAAGAGCACCATGACATTCTGACGTAGAACCTGCCTGCACTGCATTTTGTTTGCAACCAGAGAACTGTATACGCATGCGTCACAGTACTGTCGTGAACGTGCATCGAAAACTGACATGAAAGAGAAGAAACTGTTGAATAAAGTCGTTATTTTTGTCACACAAAAAATAATGTCGTAGCTTCATAACATTCAGGTTGAACCACTGACATCACATGGACTACATGACATGAGACAACCAAATTTCCCTTGATCTTTTTACATATAAGAGGTCTTTGTATGCTTAATACATCCTGCAAGTTTCATAACTTACGCCTCATTATAAACAGAGCATTTATGTATAGCCATTAGAAAACGTCTCGTTCTGGATCTGAGGTACAAGGTGACATCACTCAGGTGCAGTCATTTGCATAAACACCGCCTCCAGAGCAAGACATCGCCAAATAGTCTTTTTTTCGCCATAGGCCCCGCCCACTGGCGTTCAGTCACTTGATACTTGATTACACTGGATACAGTATGCACGTTCACTTTTGGACACAGTCCACACGCTTGAGTCTGTCGTCAATAGGACAAATGAAGTGAACGAACATTCGCTTTGACGGGTTTGGTTTAAACAACTCGTTCACGTCTACAGGTGTCAGAAGGTTCCCAGCGTAAGGAACAAGTTGGTAGTGTTTTTTAATGGCATCCCGGATCACGTCTGAGAATTGTGGCTAGAAGTTCGTAGAATGTTGTTTTGTAAACGAGGCACAGTGTAATGGAGAGTTCACAAAGAAACTTTTGTTGAAAGATTAAGTGGTACTATATCTGACTGCAGCTGCATTACAAACTGTAAGTAAATTATTTCATAATGCTTTGTCTGGAAATTACCATTTTATTTTGATTATGTTGTCAAAAAATTCACATGCAAAAGTGAGGGGGATGGGCATTGATACTGTTTCCTATGCAATGACGATAGCCAATCATAACAGTGGCTGATAACTGACAAGCCTGAAAGGACACGCCCCTTAAAACAGTTTGTTTTAGACAGAGGGTCAGAATGAAGGTTGAAAATAATTCTTTTTTCCACATTTTTTTTTTTTTTTTTTTAGTTTTTTGTGCAAAAAACTTTATTAACATTATAAGCAAATCTCAAGGAACATATTACAATAATTTTAAAAAATCCATGTCATGACCCTTTAATAGTGTCTTTATTACCTTTCTGGGCCTTGAACGTAGTAGTTGTGTTGCTGTCTATGCAGGCTCAGAAAGCTCTTGGATTTCATCAAAAATATTTTAATTTGTGTTCTGAAGATGAACAATGGTCTTACAGGTTTGGAACAACAGCAAGGTGAGTAATTAATCACAGAAATCAGTGGTTCTTAACCTCCAAAGCTTCTCTTTGTCGAAGATGGCTATCTAAGCTCTGGTACTTCTGCTGTAATAAAAATAAAACTTAAAAATATTATATATTTAATGCACTGAAAAGTGCATGAATAATCCTTGCAGTTTTACTGAATGAGAGCCAATGTCCTGGTTACTCTTTTCCATTCCATGAAAAGTTCATCTGAGCTCCCTCTATTGCAACTCTCAAAACCTCTTGGAGTTTACACACATTTAAATATGCCATTACAAGATGCAAAGCAGCAGGCTGAACTGCAAACATTTTAAACATTAAATCTGATATAACACTTTCCTGGTAAATTTATTACGTTTATGGTTCTTTTATTGCGGGTTTACAGAACAACATGAGGGTGAGTAAATGATGACAGAATTCTCATTTTTGGGTGAACTATCCCTTTAAGACACAAAACTGAAAAGCACTCAACTGCATTACCACAAAACAGAAAAAAAGATGTGGTTGTGTGAACGAAAAACAAACTTGCTCTGAGTAATGCTCAAAGGCCCTGCTGATTCAGACTAAGCAAAAGATGTGAATTCAAAATAAAACATCACATTGTGCTGTTTCCTTCACATCTGACAACCTTCAAACAACAATCCTCACAAGACCCCATTCATCCAGACAGATAATGACTTTAGTAGTCTTTGTATTTGGAGACAGATAAAGACAGAAAGAAAAGACGATAACATTGATTCAAAGCAAAATCCCTGTGTCTAAATGGACAGCTACAGACCTCTTCAGCGTCGTAATCACCCTCTTCATCTGTATGCTCACTTAACTTCATTACCTCAGGTTATTTACCTCCTCATGTCTTGCCTCTCTCTCACGCTTTCTCTCCTTACTCCCTTGTGTTAGTTACTTCCTACTCTTCAACCCCATGCTCTCTGTCTTCCATTCATCCGCTATATCAATACACCTCCCTTTCTTTTCTCTACCTCTCCCCAGAGGGGAACACATTTACAACGTAGCTTCTATCAGACTGTGTCGTTCTCTTTTTTTGCGCTTCTTTTTTACCTGGGAAAAGATCTCTCCTTCTCTCATCATGTTCAGACTTTGCTGTCTCTATTGTTACCATTTTTTTATTCATCTCTCTTTTTGTCATAAAGGAGGAGAGGACGCACACACACTCACACACACACATTGCAGAGGGGCAATGTCCCTTGTTTGTCCTTCAGGTCCCACAGATTCTTTGGTTTTTCAGCATTTTTGTGTATTTGACCCTTTTCAACAATGACTGTATGATTTTGAGATCCATATTTTTTTTACACTGAGGACAACTGAGGAACTCATATGCAACTATTACAGAAGGGTTAAATGCTCACTGATGCTCCACAAAGAAAAACGATGCATTAAGAGCCGGGGGGGGTGAACACTTTTTAACAGAATGAATTTTTATTATTTTGCCTAAATATCGTTTTTTTTCATTTAGCACTGCCCTTCAGAAGCTACAGAAGATACTGTTCCCCGGAAGACAAAATACATTAAATTTACCCTAATCTTCAAATTCCAAAAGTTTTCACCCCCAGGCTCTGAATGCATCGTTTTTCCTTCTGAAGCATCAGTGAGTGTTTGAACATTCTGTAATAGTTGCATATGAGTCCCACAGTTGTGCTCAGTGTGAAAAGATGGATCTCAAAATCATACAGTCATTGCTGGAAAGTACAGTCAAATACACAAAAATGCTGAAAAAACAAAAAAATTTGTGGCACCTTAAGGATTTTTCTGAAGAACAGCAGGCAGTTTAACTGTTCAGGACAAATAAGGAACTCATGAACAACTATCACCAAACAAAAATCAAGTGTATGTAAACCTTTGAAGAGGGTCATTTAAATTCAACCTAGGCTGGTTGGCTGTTCTCAGCTGGTTTAAGATGGAACTGGCTTAGGCTGCTTTTAGCTGTTTTTTGTTTCAGCAGGATTATGAAATATCTTATTCAGATCAGTAATAAATAAAAAAGTAACATACATTTGGTATGGTCCCTGTTATTTTGGTAAAATAATTAACATTTTGCAGATTCTGCAAGGTGTATGTAAACTTTTGACTTCAACTGTATATATTTTTCTATATTCGCATACTAGAAAAAAATCCTGATGTGCATCACACACTCTCTCCCACACAAATAAACACACACACCCACACACTGATTCCCCTGCGAATACAACATTCCAAGCCGGGTCAGACAGTAAGACTCGGTGGTGCCTGTCCTCTCCCCGTGACCCCACGTTTGAGCAGGACCGCTGAATGGCTGCACTGTCCTCCCATTGTTCCATCATGGCATGTTGTCCCATTCCTGCTCCTAAAACATGGACACATCAAACACTCGGCAGATAGACCACCGGCCATCACTCTCCATCTCTCTTTCTTCCTCTCCCTCTATCCTCTGCCAGGGTCATTCCCAACATACCTGTATTTCAGCGGTCTCTCTTGTGGAGCTGCATCACAGGGCTCATTACCGCGACATTAAAACCCCACAAAGACTCATGCTGAACTCCTGCCATCCAACATCAGAGACGAGACAAAGACATGCTGCAATTTAAAACAAAATAGATATGTGCATAACATAGGCTATTTACTGGGGCAGCTACCCATTTTAAAGACATGGATTGACTAGCTGTTATTACTGTCTAACTGTACAAAAGATATCCGTTATCTGTTTTATTCTCCATTTAACCAGGAATCATTCTTAATTTCACTTTTTAATACTTCCCGCAATTCATGAAAGGCTGTACTGTTCAAATGGCTGTCCTCCAACTGGTAATGAACAACTGCTACAGTCTACAATCTGGGTACAAGACAGTATCCAACACAGCTGGTCTATGTGACACATTACTGCCCTGCTTCTTTAGGCCAAGATTTAGGCCAAGATTTCTGCACATACACAACATATGCAATATTACTGCAAGCTCAGCAGATTATTTTCCTCACATTTCTTACTACTTATTACTGTTTTACTGTATTCCTTAGTACCTTACATTAACTACCCACACATATATTTTCATTTTCATTTATTTGTTTGTTTGTTTTAACATGACATTTTCTTTCCATTTTACAAAAAATCTGTAATGTAACTCCATGAAAGTTAATTCTTAAACACTTTCTGGAAACAAAGGCAAGAGATTTGAGAGATTAATTATAATATTAAATAAGATACCTTTCAAAGGTTTGAGGATTTAGTACTTAAATAAATTTTTATAGATTTAACGAATAAGAAATTCATAATTTTATTCAGTAAGGACACATCACATTGTTCAAAAGTGAAATTAAAGACATTATTAATGTTACAAAAGATTTCTATGTCCTATTTTGAAGAATCATGTGACAGTGAAGACTGGAGTAATGGCTGCTGAAAATTCAGCTTTGCCATCACAGGAATAATTTTAAAATGTATTAAATATGTATATTGTAATAGTATTTCACTATGTTACTGTTTTACTGCATTTTTAATTAAATAAACTGAGTACCCTAGTGAGCATAAGAGACTTCTTAAAAATAAAATAAAATAAAATAAAAAAATAGTAGCATAGTGTACACAAGTTGTTCTCAAAATTTCAACAATATAGGGTCCTATGATTTTTTTTAAATCAAATTTTGGATGAGTAAATCAAAAGATCAGAACACTTAAATCAAAACGTGATATGGACTAGTGTCCGTGAAAATAAAGCCGTAAAAACACTATTTAAAAATGAATGTGTGACGCCGTCTCAATATATGAGTAAATGAACACATGTACATGAACACAACGTATCGTCATATCATATACTAACAGAAACTCAAGCGTCTTCATAGCAACCTTTCAAAAGAAAAGTTTGGTTTAACTTAAAGAAACTATGGCAGAAATATATTACTTAATTATAGTACTGATAGTACTACTGCTACTAATAAAATTAATATTCAAGCATTATTTTAAAGGATTTATTTACCAGAAAACAGGAAAAAAAAAAAAAAGTTAAAACACAACACAATGTTTCTGAAAAGGAAAGAAATAAAATAATTATAAATTAGCTTAAAAAAAAGTGAATTTGAAAAAAAAAAAAGTGTTTCAAAGGGCCTTAGAAATGTATTTTCGTTAAATTTTTAATAAATTGCTCTTAAATTGTGTAAGTTTCATGGTTTCAATTAATTAGACATGCTTTTTAATTGATTACATTTAATTTATTCATTAAAAAAGAGTCTAGAAAAATTCAATCAATCGTTGTGTGATTTATTTTAATACTCTCCTCCCATAAATTTTGCATCTGAAAGGAAAACTCCTACAAATGCATATTCAGTACGGGTGCAAAAATAACCGTGTCCACAGGTTTTCAGCACTAATTCTTCACTGCTGGCACTAGTTGCTAATAAAACTGGCCCTAAATGTTTACAAGACTTAAAAATGCACATTCATGATTGACGAACATAAGATCAGCCAGTCAAAGCTCACTACTGGCCTGGAAAGGTCAAGTGACATTTCCGTCAACTGGCCTTTAGGCCACTGAGCCATCCTTATTGTTGAGCCCTGTTATTTATAGCCCAACTAACAATACAAAGCCATTGATCACTTCCCTCTTCATCTCTTCTGACAATAACATAAAACCTTTCGATTTCTTTTCTCTGGAACTTCATGTAACACACAGGCTTTAGATCTTCCAAGAATCATCAAAGCATCCAAAAACCAAAGTTCATCCTGCAAAAACGACAGAACCAAAATATTAGCATTTTTCACACGCCCTCAGAGTCAGGACAGGTATGTCCATCCAGCAGAAACCCGCCAGAACACACATGCGCTTTCTGAGCTCAAAGGGTTCTCATACCCTGGATCTGCCCTCCACAGCAGGTGAGGTGTCATCTGCACCACAGACCAACAACCCCACGGAGACCTCAAAGCCTGGAATAATAGGTGGCTGGGGTGGGATGTGTAGCTTTAGGAGTAGATTCAGAAAGACGTGGCTTGGTTTTAAACAGAGCAGGCTTTTTATTTTTTCATATTTCGAAACTAAAATTATGATATGTGTTCTCTAAACACAGCAAAGCTATTTGGGTGGTACAAATGGATCAGCATAATTAGAGTCACTGAATGTTTTCTCGGAATGCAAACAAAAGCAAAATCACATGCTACAAAGAGACCCATTTCTCTTTATAAAATCTCCATGGCTGCTACTTTACTGCCTGATGTAAACATAATGAAATTAAAAATAAGCCTCGCTCTAAATAGAAAAACACTGCAATGTCCTCATCTTTACTGGAGCAAAATGATGCTTGTATAAATAAGCCAGTGCATCAGGGTATATTTCACACACAAATATGTTGAGCATTTTGTTTTTCATTTCTCCAGTTATTGTAAGCTTAAAGCTTTACAATAACAAACAGCTGTGTGCGTGTGGTATATCGTTGTATAGCTGATATGAGACTTTAATATCTGCATGAAAAACGAGGCAACACGCCCAAAAGAGCGACAAGTGCGGCGCGTAACAAAGAAAGATGGAACAACAGGTGGTTCTCGTCCACATAGGTGCAAAACGGAATTATGGGGTGTTCCCCACCCCTAAATCAAGATTAAATCTCCCAAATTACGGTAAAGTAGCAGCCTGGGTGTGTTTAAAGTATGTATTTGCTTTTAATGCTATTTCAACAATCATAAAAGTTTACAAATTAGTCAGAAATCGCTAAATGTGTTCGTTTGCGAAGAGAAATCGTCTTTGATTGAGGAGGTAACCATAGCAACAGCTAAGCGATCGCTGCCTGTCGGACATTAGTATATCGACAAAAACATTGCTGTCGTATTTATTACGTTATTATGGATGTGCACAACACATATGTATCACAAAAATCGTTTAAAAAGTTAAGTTTACGCTTTAAGTTAACGCTTAGTGTTTGTTTGCGCGATATGGAGCTTTAACCGACTGCGCCCAGAAAATGACTGACAGAAATTGTGTTAAAAAGTTCAGTCAGTTGATAATTCGCATTCTGGTGCAAACCTCTTGCAAACAGGTCTAAAGTAAAAACAACCCTGCACTAAACAACCCCAAGGACTGTCCGTGAAAAGCTCTGGAGAGGAAACAACCGTGAAAAAGTCCGAGCAGGTTAAACGGCGGCTGAAAATAGCGCGTAATCGGCGGCTTACCTGCGGCTGCAGCGCAAGCGAGAGTAGGAAAAAGACGGTCCAGTGCTGTCCGCGCTCTACATCCCTTATCATCGCCCTAACAGCACTCCTTCTGTCCGTACTCGAGCTCTCCCAGAAGTGCCAACTCTTTCGGTCTCTATCCATTCTCATAGCAGAGATTTGCGCACTTGTTCTGTGCGTACGGAGCAGCCTTTCCCTGTTTGGTGACGCTTTCTTTACACTGTCCATCTGTCCATCATGAAGACGCAGAGGGAAAACGAGCAAAATGAATGTGGCACAGGTAAATGATAAGACCACTGAGGTCTTTCCACACTCCGCGCGGAGTCCAGGGTGCCTCCTCCTCCTCCTTCTCTAGCTCTTCCTCTTTCCACCTGCTACAGTTAAGAAGCTTTGAATGTTCGACCTGCTGACCTAGTGACTTGAGCTTTCATCCCATTTACTTTCCCCACTCACTTAAATCAGCTCTTTTCCCTCACGTCAACCGGATAGGCTTTCCCGATGCCCTCCCAAAGCAAAGCGTTGCAAAGAGCGAGCGCTGAGAGCGAGACTGCGCATCACCGTGGGAAGCACTAGCGGTAAAGTTGCCAGTGGAGGGTGTGTCCTCCGCATGGGAATATCCGTCACCTGTCTCTAACTTGAACATAATATCGTCATATTTCTCTGTCACAAACGAAAGTAGTTTAGAAATATATCATTTAGGTCTAAATTATTGTCATGAAACGTCAAAAGTACTGTTTTTACCCAAATTCGACTACTATAACACTAAAAAAAAAAACATTTAAAAATAAGTGTCTGTGATCAGATTGAATTTCTAGGCTATATATATATATATATATAAATTCAACATCCATTTTAAATATTTAGATTAAAAAAACCATCAGTAATAAATGAAATAAAACTGGAAACAAAGCTGGAAATAAACAGCACAAATTAATAAGCATGCTAACAGCTCTAAAACCCACACAAAAACTGTTAAAGTCAATGCACTGCGTCATTCTGTGCTTTGCGACCAGAAGAAATGCGTTGTAACAAAATTGTGAGAATTGTCTAGTCAGACATCTAGTTTTAACATCTCAGCTAACAGGCAACCTTCTCCGAACTTTAGTGAACTTCTCTCAAAGTTCAAAGTTCTCTCAAAGTCAAACAAGCATTTCTACCAGTAACGATAATAGAATGTCCGTTCAAAGTTATTGTCAAATCGTTAGCATAAAAATATTATTTGCACATTATTACTGGACCGTTTTTTTCGGAACGGTTTCATTTGGATGTTTCCTTTTCTAAAGGTTACAACCTGGTTCAGAACGTTCAGGGAGCATTCTCTAGTAACGTTTCTTTCCACCTTTTTTTGCAGAAGTAAGCTGTTTTCTGGCAATGTGTTAGACTTGATCATAAGGCGCCATAGGAAAAATAACGAGGTGGAGTAAACTGTAAAACTGTTTGCACTACAAACAACTGTGTTCATAATTAAGATAATACGTTAAAATAATATGGTAAGATCAGTTTGCAATATCAAGCAGCAAAACCAGCTGTTTTGTATGCGGCTAAAAACGGTAGACGCGGATAATACCAAGAAGCCAAACACATTAAATTTACAAATGGCCGCGCCCGCTGTTACGGAAAAATAAGGTCAGGGTTGCCAGGTTTTAAAAACAAAACCTGCCCAATTGCTACTCAAAACTAGCCCAATCATGTTTCGAGCGGGGCCCTGGTGAAAAATCGTGTTTGCCGCTGTAAAATACACGTTTTTTTGGTGGGGTTCCCCTGGTAAAATTCACAGTCAGTCTTAAAAATACAGGTGCTTCACCATGCCAGAAGAACCCTTTTTGTCTAAATGGTTCCATGAAGAACCTTTAACATCTGAAGAACCTTTCTGTTTCACAAAAGGTTCTTTGTGGCAAAAAAAGGGTTCTTCAGATTATCGAAGGTTAAGAAAGCGATGATTCTTTAAAGAACCTTTGACTGAATGGTCTTTTGTGGAACCAAAAATTGTTCTTCTATGGCATTGCTATGAAGAACCCTTTAAAGCACCTTTATTTTTAAGAGTGTTCCAGGGGATAAATATCACATTTTTGGGGTTGCTTCAACCTGCAGACATGAAAAACAACCCGTGGCAACAGTGTTAAAGCAGCCCAATTCTGCAGGAAACCACAGACTTGGCAAGACTGAATAAGGTGGATGTTGTTTGAAAATTGAATCTTTCTTTAAAAGGTTAGTTCACTTAAAAATGAAATTCTATCATTAATTACTTACACTCATGTCGTTCCAAACCCGTAAGACCTTAATCTTCAGAACACAAATTAAGATATTTTTTTAAGAAGTCTGAGGGCTTTCTGACTCTGCAGACAGCAAAGGAACTACTACATTCAAGGTCCAAAAAATTAGTATAATGACATTGATAAAATAGACCATGTGACGTCAGTGGTTCAATCATAATGTTATGAAGCTACAAAAATACTTTTTGTGCACAAAGAAAAATACTGACTTTATTCAACAATTTTTCTCCTGCGGTGTCAGACTTCGACGCATGTTCATGTGCATGTCCACGACGCATACGTGTGGTGCTGTTGATGCAGCCAAAGCTATTGGATTTAATCAAAAATATCTTATTTGTGTTCTGAAAATGAACAAATATCTTATACGGTTTGAAACGACACAAGGGTAATTAATAACAGAATTTTCATTTTTGGGTAAAATATGCCTTTTAACATTTATATAAACAAGAAAAAATGTAAAGCATTTTAAAAAAGGGGAACGTAAGCTTGTAAGCACCTCAAGAGGGTGTGGTCATGTATATTGCTGATTTCCAAATTGGATAAACTGATGCTGTTTAGTTACCTGTATTGCATGATGCATGGGCTGATGCTGAACCAGGAACACACGTTTGTTTCGGTGAGGACATTGCATAGACTTACACTGATTTTCTGTCAGGTTGATGACATTTTCAATCACCTAACCCAACCTCTACCCGTAAATGTACCCATCACAGAAACATCCAGAACACTAGATGTAAATCAAAACATCGTTTAGCTGATTTGTAAACCTTTTTTAACTAGCCAAATATCCAGACTAGTGGGTTGTCACAATATAAGTGAGGACATTTACTCACAAGTATAGTTAAACCAGTACATACACACATTAAGCTCAACAGCCCAGGATCCCTTCTATTTTGTAATAAAAAAAAAAGTCTCATTCTCTGCCACGCCATAAATAAGATCACTCAGATTCTACAACTCCATACTGGTTCTGTTTATGAAGTCACATTATACAGTTATCATTTGTAACAAATAAACTGTGAAATGATGCTATCCCAGAATGCACTGGTCTGGAAATTCTCAGTAGGGTTTTCTTTTCATGTGTACTCCCATGGCAGTTCTGGAATAATAGGTCTCAAACTTCACTTAATCTCTGAGCATGATCAAAGTGCTGCGGCACCAATTAAAAGACCCCGTCAGAGGCCAGACAATAGACAGACAGAGGCCGTTACATTCAATACTCATGCACATTTACATTACCGCCGGCTTGTTATCACATCACAGGCTAAAAGTGGAAGCGGCATGCTTTCTCTGACTTAATCATTAGGTCGCTGGGTGAGGACAAAGCAATAAACTCACAATCTCGGCTTTTCAGAAGACTGGACGCCAAATAGGCTATGTTTGTGGGGACTTTTTACAGCCAAAATGACTACGGATGTTTGAACATTTCACAAAGACTGAATATTTTTGTGTTTACAGTAAGATTTGTTATTGCGGACCACACACTTTGCTTATAGTACACTGTTTATTCTACATTGCTGAAGAGATAAATGAAAATTGAAATAAAATGAACCAGTTTCAGGTCTATACAAGTAACAACTAGTGACTTTTCTGGGTTGTTTACTGGTTTTAGAAGGATTGTGACAATTTTTCAGGCCAGGCAGAGACATCATTTTAAACCAATTTGGCTGGATTAGAAAACCAGCTCAGCCTATAAACCAGAATTTTAACTTAATACGGAAATTAAACGCCTGTATATCGGCATCATATCACTGCTTTTCAGATATCCAAATCGGGAACGAGTGAACTTTCCACTGTGTATGGAGGCAGTTACCACACAAAGCATCCGCTTTATGCTGAAAATATAATGAGACGATTTTATTGACTCGATCCTGTTTCCTCCCCCCATTCGCGACGGCATGGACTTGTTGCTGACGCGCACATCCCTGGAAACCGGTTATTTCCCAAAAGTAGAGTGACCCCGTGGTCAAAACAGAGGGCTCTTCAAGTCAGGCTGTGATTAGCATAGAGTGGCGCTGACCTCGACTCAACTGAATTTTAATCGCTCTTTATTCCGACTGACTCTAAAGAAGCGTTGAGAGTCGATGTTCAGACATAATGACATCATTTACGGATGCGTTAGAATTTTCAACTGTTGGCGGGAATTACCTGTGGGGCTGTTCTGACTAACTTTTTTTTTTCTCGTCAGTACTTAATTCAGTTATTGTGTAGATAAACTAACAGCAGTGACACAGTATTTTTGGAGGGCTCCTAAACCAATAAAACTGCTATAAAGTCTGCTACTTTATGAATGACAGCCAAGTAACAAACGTTCTCAGAAAATGCAAAGGCGGCATATGGATCCGCCACTGAAATAAAGGAACCTACGGATCGTCTTCACGTACAAACCTTACAACGAACCGTAAACAGTAGAACAGTAAATGTCTCCATCTGCTGGGCTCATTGAGAACTCAAAGTTGGTGATTAACAGAAATGGAAAGGGAGACAGTCCCTCTGTACTCACTGAACAAGAACATCCTCATATTTGCTCATAATGTGGTACGTAATGCATCTTAAACAATGAATAAACAAAACCTACACAGTTTACAGTCACCAAATTCTAGGCTTGAACCTATGACCAGCCATTCTGAGGATCAGCTTGTGGGCGTATTTGGATTCCGGACAAGGCCCAGTGATAAAGCAACATACATATGTAGTTTTCTCAAACCGACCAACCTGTTGCTTGGTCATATGATCGGCGTGGGGACAGCTGTGTCCCACATGTTGCTGGCATAAGAAGTGTCTGTTCTGTGACTCAAAGGGAGCAGTGTGGACAACAAACTGCTAGGCATGATGCCAATTGTATGAGACACACACAGCACCAGCAGCGGTTAAGGTCAGGTTTTTCTCAAGACAAAACAGCAGAGTGTGCGGAGGCTTGGGAAAACTGTAGAAGAATGCACGATTGTGTACAAAGAAAAAAGTTGACCTAGTCATTTAGGTCACAACACTATGTAACTCAAGGCGGCCCCTATTATACAACTGACAGGATGGAGTCCCTCAAACTTAATTGAAGAGTAAATTACCTCAAAACTCACAAAGACTCCCAGGCCATGAGAGCCTCATTTACCTTCAATAGAAATCACTCACTGCTTGAAATTAAACAAAGTGAATGTATGAGCTCAAACAGAAAGACGATCAGTTCAGGAGTTTGTGAATACATTGCTATAAAACATCCTTTAATTCAGAGTTTCCCACACTGGAGTTCTCAAGTCAAAAAGCTTATAATAAATGCAAGTATAAAAATATTTTATCAAAGTGGTATGACTAACAATGAGTTTGGGAATCCCTGATAGAACTAACTCCATCTTGACACCATTAATTACATTATAAAAGCAAAATGCTTTTCATTTAATCAAAATGATGCGGTCATAGATTTGAGTTTGAGTACCACACAAATAGAGAGAAAAAACAACAACATAAAACTAATTCCTTAGTAACCAGACTTCAGATTTGAAGTCTGAAAATCAATAACTCACTGCATCCTCTACACACAGTGTCACATATGCTTATGTAGGCATGATCGAGCTGTTTATGCATTTAAGGATTTTTGTGTGTTTGATGTCAAAGGAATGATTGTCCACATGTCTCCCTGCCCAAAAGCCAATTTGGATGTAGACTGTCACTGAGATGAGAAGAGAAGATCCCCTGAGCTTGTTGGCTTTTACTTCAAAAGGATGAGAGAAAGACAAGGACAACCACAAGTAACAAGGACTGGCACTGGATACTGTGGTCACACACTGAAGAAAGACACAGGCTCGTGGCTGACATCTTCATGAACTATATGGTATAGTTTCAGGGGAAATTATGACTGTTATGATAGGTCGAACTGAATAACTTCTAAATGCTTGTGAACATGGATGTGTGTTATGAAAAAGTGGACCGAAACAGTAAATTGTCCGGAAATGAAATCTGATGTAGCCCTGTTTAGTTTCCTAAAGTTTTTACTTTTCTATTTTAGTACATAAAAAACAAAGCAGAATTTTTAACAGCCATTACTCCAGTTTGCAGCGTCACATATTTCATAAATCAATCTAATATGCCAATCTGGTGCTCAATTATTAATAATGGTTCTTTTTGTCATTGCTGAAAAGTTTTTTGCTTTACATTTCTGTTGAAACAAGACTGAAACAGTCTTTGCAAACTGAACATGCAAAGATGATCAAACACCCTTAACAAAAAAGGTAAAACAGCGATATAGGACAATTTTGAAGTTGAGGGAGAACATGAGATGGGAGTTTTTCGACATACCCTAACGGTCATGAACCGGAACAAAAACAGTCCAGTCAGAGTAAGACAAGACGAGCATTTGGCATTAAAAAAAAGTATATAAATTGTATTATTTTTATTAAAATAACCAATCGTTACGCTAGATAAGACCCTTATTTCTCGGTTGGGATCGTTTACAACTGCATTTGGGATCGTTTGAAGCCGCATTTAAACTGCATTTTGGAAGTTCAAATTCGGGGCACCATATCACTCCATTATATGGAGAAAAATGCAGAAATGTTTTCCACAAACAATTTCTTTACGACTGAAGACAGACAGACAGACAGACATCTTGGTCAAGGTGGGGAGTACATTATATTTGAATTTTTGTTTTGGAAGGTGACTTAATTTCTATAATTTATTTCCCCCCAAACAAAATAAATAAATAAATAAAATTTAAACTAAATTAATTATATTAACTCCAAGCTTTTGAATGGTATAGTGTAAAAATGTTACAAAAGCTTTTTATTTCAGATAACGGCTGATCTTTTTTTTTTTTTTTTCTTGAACAGCAAAACATATTAGAATGATTTCTGAAGGACCATGTGACACTGAGTAATGTCTGGAGTAATGATGCCAGAAATGCAGCTTTGATCACAGGAATAAATTACATTTTAAAATATATTATAAATATTTCACAATAACAGTACTTCTGCTGTATTTCGGATGGGGAAAGAAGAAAAAAAAAAAAAAAAAAAATCCATGCTTGGTGAGCAGAAGAGACTGGAGAAAAAAATAAATTAATAAAAATCTTGCCATTCAAAAACTTTTGACTGGTAGTGTAAATATGTACAGAATGTGTTCCATAAAAGGCAACAATTGTGTGGCTCTACTGTTGCCGTACATGATCAGCCAACTACTTGAACTCAACAATAACACAATCTCAAACCCCATGTGAAAGAATAAAAAAAAAAACAAAAACAAAACAAAAAAAAAAACAAGCAGCAGCAAGCAACATGTAAAACACTGAGATTTAATAAAACAACAAAGCTCCAGGTACAATGTCTGGGAACCAGACTCTGGGTGCAATGCTTTTGAAGACATAATTGGAATTTAAAAAGAAGAGGGGTGGGGGGTGGGGGGCCCTGCATACTTACAAACTCACCAAGGTCGATCATCTCAGAAGAGGAAATAAAGGTTCAAAGATGAAGTAGGGTGTGGGAGGGGTAAACATTTCCATTTCACTCCTTACCTTGCATTGTGCAGTACAAATCTATTGGGCACAGCTAGGCAAGTCACATCAAATAAAAAAGAATTACATTTCATCTCTGGACTTTTTCTTTTAAATGGCGTGCATGTAATCTATTCAGCCATTAAACAACAGCCTGAACTGTTCCAGGGGGGGCTCAGTTGTGTCAGTTGTGTTTTATAACTGCCATGTGTCTTAGAAGCTGCATGTATGAGACTGTTATTTCTTTGCAAATGAGATTTTCATTGCATTGCTCTGTGTGATCTTAAAGCCTTGCAAAGCTTCTCTGGCTGCGCCCGCCTGCACCTCATTATCAAACTCCACAAAAGCGATGTCGTGACGACCAGGGACGAGACGGACTTCTTTGAATCCAGGAAACCTATGAGAAGAATGCGGCATCATGATTAGCAAAAATGTTTCTAAAGCACCCCACTGAGCAGGGTTTAAAAGCAACAGTTTTGGACATTTCTAAAAGCAAACAATTACTCACTGGTTGAACAGCATAGACAGCATGAGCTCGTTCGTCTCCTCTGGGAGATTGGTGAGAAACAGGATGTGGTTGGGAGGGTTTTCGGACACCTACAGACAAAATGTTATTAATCAAAGAGTGACGCACTGGAATTTCGGCAAATGAAAATATTCAGTCGGATAAGGTTTGGAGGACTGAAATCATTGACTAAAATGGCGATGTTTAATAAGTGCTTCTCCAATTACTTTTTTTGTTAGTGTTCATTTCACACACAAAACAATAAACATGTCAGCTGTGTAGATGCTAGGGGAAGACTGGCACCATTTTTTTTTTCCATTTTTAAAATGACAAAATACTGAACAAAGCAGTGCGCTTCATTTACCAATATAAAACATGCCGCTTTTAAATTAAAAAAAATATAAAGAAAAAAATATATATAATACATTATACACATTATAGAATATGATAAAATATATAGCTGTATGTGTCTCAGTTCAAGTAGCAGCATGGAGCACGAGTGAACCAATCAGCTCCTCCGCTTTACTACTAGTTATAGTGTGAAATAAACATAAAACAAGTTATTACAGCAAACTGCAGTAAGTTAAAATGTTTCAACAATTGATTCATACATCCTTTAAGTTCTATAAAACCTGCCTGTGGAATTTAAGTTTAAATATACACAACTTTATATCATTTTTAACTTTAATTGATAACTAATTAAAGCTTATTTTATATACAACATTGATAGTAAAAGATACAGTCTTCATTCCAGTTTTATTACATACCTGCTGTGGCATCTGGCCAGGCATTTGTCCTGGCATCATCTGACCTGGAGGCATAGCACCTGGAGGCATCTGCCCAGGTGCCATGCCAGGAGGTGGCATCATACCAGGCGGAGGCATGTAGGGAGGCTGGCCAGGCATTGGCATCATGCGGGGGGCTTGGCTCATGGGTGGCATTCCCTGTAAATGACCAAAAAATAAAAATTCAAATCAATAACTGCCTGAAAATAGACAATGGAGTCAGCGCAGAAATTCCCAAAGATCCCAAATATACTAACAGGCATGGCTGCAGGTACTCCGGCCATAGCAGCTGTGGCAGCAGAAGCCTTTTTCCCAGCGCCTGCTTCAGGGGCTTTAGGCTTCTTCTTTTCCTTCTTACGGTCTCGCTCCACATATGTGCCCTTCATTTTCGCAATGATATCAGAGTCCTGTTTTGCATACTGAATACGCTGTGAACAGATTTTAAGAGCATGTTAGTTCAGATTACAACATATCGGCTTATAAGCATAAAAGTATTATTCAGCGCGTGTGTGTGTAGATACACTGCCGTACAAAAATTTGCGATCTGTAAGATATCCAGTGCTTTTTAAAGAAGTCAGCTACAAGCAATTTGGCGTTAACACCAGACATGACACGACAGAATCAAATATCACAGCCAATCCTTCCTTTATAAGATTATTAAAGGTACATACTGAATGAGTGGTACCGTTATTGTTATGGAATATGCTTGTTCACACCGAGTTTGTAGTTTTGATGCACATCTTCGCTTTAATATATTTTCAAGATCTGAGGTAACTATTGGTTGTTGCTTTTAGTATGGCTATTAGGTCATGCAAAATTATATTTAGACTCACATTAGACACATTTAACTTTGAATAAACCACATAATAATTATCTGATGATTATCACTGTAGTTTGTATGTTGTTGTTGTTGCTGTTCCAACCGCAATGCTGCGGAAATAGAAACGGTTTCTAAAAGCTAGTTAGGACAAAAACCTTTTATGGCATGTTGCAGCATTGCATCACGTGTAGTGAAGACATGGTGTTAAACTTATCAAGGCTGCATTTATTTAATCAAAATAATATTGTAAATTAATTGTAAAAAATTTCAAATAACTGTTTGCTATTTGAATACTCTTTTTAATATAATTGGTTCCTTTCATGCAAAGCTGTATTTTCATCATCCATTACACAATCCTTCAGAAATCATTCTAGCATGCCGATTTGACACTTGGTTATCATCAATGTGGGAAACCGTTGTCGTTTAATATTGTTTTTGGAAGTTGTGATGCTTTTTTTTTCTGGATTCTTTGATTAACAAAAATTTTAAAGGACAGCATTCGTTAAAAACAGATTTTTTTACTAACAATATAAGTCTTTATTATAATTTCTGACCTCAAACTTTTATAGTCATGTACATTTCTTTTTAACATGACAAAGGATTTCTATTTTGAATAAATGCTGTTCTTTTTATTAATCAAAGTACCCTGAAAAAAGTATTACAAGTTCCAAAAAAATATTAAGCAGCAAAAACTGTTTTTAACATTGATAATAAATCATATTAGAATGACTTCTGAACGAACATGCGACACCGAACACAAGAGTAATGACCACTTAAAATTCCAGCTTTGATCACAGAAATAAATTATATTTTAAAGTATATTAAGATAGCACCGTTATTTTAAATTGTAATCATATTTCACAACATTAACGTTTTTTTCTGTATTTTTGATCAAACAAATGCAACCTCGATGAGCATAAGGGATTTCTTAATTAAAAAAAAAAAAAAAAAATAAAATAAAATATTAAAAACCTTACAGATCCTATAATTATGAACATCAGTGTATATATAAAAATCACAGATCTTACCATAGGTTTGTCATAAAAAGGGAAGCCTTGCATAGAGCGGAGTGCGTTGGAAGCACTGTTGATTTCCTTGAAGATCACAAATGCCTGACCCCTCATTTTTAATGTAGGAGAAACGAGGATGTCCAGAATTTGTCCAAACTGGGAGAATATAGCATACAACGACTTCTTCAGTTCTAAAAAAAAAATAAATAAAAAAAAAAGGAAAGGGTCAAAGCATGAACAATATACAAAATTGTTTTATTAAAACAAAAAGAACCATACCATCTTTTTTAATCTTTTCATTCAAGTTGTTGATGTAAATAGTGTGATTCAACCGCATCTCCTGGCTCGCCATGATTCTGGAATAAAAAGCACAGATTTTTGGTCAGATTTCTGCTCATTTCTTAGAGATCATATCATGCCCAGCTTTCAGCTTTGTTTTGAAAATGTTCTGTTTGGTTTTTTCACTAACGACATGTCATTCCAGAAGGAATATTATTTGATTAATCGGTTACTTTTGCTGGCAAAGTTTGCTATACATAAATGCAAGTATGGTGATTATAAACCATTGTTTCTCATTTTGAAATCAGAAGTTAAGCAATACCTAAAATCGGTTTACAATCTGACAAACAAGAAAGCTGTTAAATGTATTAATGTATGTAAACATTTTCATGTTTTATGCAATTCTCTTTCATTTTTTTTTTTTTTTTTTTTTATTTAATTTTATTACTATTATTTTTTTTTTTTTTTCCTAATTCATTGTAATCTTGTATCTCCTTTTCTTTGTGTTCACCTCCTGGCTACTGTATTTGAATGACTCAATAAATAATTTAAAAAAATAATAAAAAAATAAAAAAAGAAAGAAAGAAAGAAAGAAAGAAAGAAAAATATATAAATATATATAAATTATATATATATATATATATATATATATATATATATATATAATAAAAAACACAGATGGTTAACCCTCTGCACGGAATGGACATGCTAGAAACAACCTGTGTTAAGGTGAAAGTCATCAAGAAGACAGAAATACGTTCATATATAAATTAATTTGCGCTACAAACATATGAATGACTGACCGACCTCGTTGGTTTAAGCGGGGACTAGCGACTTAGTTAATTTAATCACTAACCACAATTTTACTACTCAGAGAAAACACGCATTTTGGCAAAATAAGCAAACAACTAATAAGAAAATAAACAGCATTAATAAAAAGAAGACAGTTAGACAAAACTACTTACAATTAATAAACGCGCTTCAGCCGACTACACACTTCAATAGGAAACCACAGAACACAAAAAACGTGCAACTTCCGCTTGTAAACCCGCCTATATAAGAACTCGATTGGACAGCTGTTCTCCCGGCGAACCAGCCGATTGGCTGTCTGGCCAGTACACCCGACTATTAAAGCTTTTCTCATTGGCTATTTTAGAGAAGAGCGGGCCGTTTTATCAACCGATTGGTGCGTCGGTCGTGTTACGCTGTTTTGTGTCCGACTGTCACGTAGTTGAATAGGAATTATATAAAGTGCAGCTTCTAATATTGAACAAACGATAGCGACACAAAATATAGCAGGTTTCCACATTTTTTTAAATTTTATTATCTTTGTATTTTATTTAGGTTTTTGTATTTTGCTTCTTACGACCATGGGAGTATGTCCTTATTTGGTATTCCCTAAGTGGAGAACACTACCCAGACTTCAGCTGCACTTCATAGTCAAATACTAGTAGATAGTATTGAAATAACTACTTGGACGCTGATGTAGGTTCGTGTGACTTTGCGAATGCTTATATGATTAGCACGTCCATTCAGTGCATCTTTGTTTTGGTGTCGTTTCATTGGACACTACACTGTAATCTATATAACACGTCTGTGACACCATGTCTTGTTGTCTGTTGTTTTTTTATTCATTTACTCCACAGTGTGAAAGTGTGTTGGAGCAGCATGTCTGTGGAGAATGTTGTAGCACCTCCTTCACCTCCTCTCCCACCTCCACCCCCATCACTGGCTCGCTCAGTGTCCAGCAAGAAGAAGCTTTACCTGGCTTTAGCAGAGGGAAGGGCCCCTGTAGAAGGGGACTATGAAGAGGCCAGAAATATTTTAGAACAGAGAGAAAGCAGGTGAGTACAAACCACAATTTATACTTGGAAGAGTTTTTTTTTTTTTTTTTTTTTTTTTGGTACAGTCATGATTGTATATTTTTTCTACACTTCTCCATGAAGTTTTAGGAAGGATCTGCAGTGGTTGCTGTTCAATAAGTATGTGCCTTCACTTATTCAAGATGGTCCACAGTAAGTTTTCATAAAAATACTTAGAGGTTGATGTCAATATCGTAGAGTTGCAGGGTTGCTGTTATATACAGTTCTGTTCAAAAGTTTCCATACACCTTGCAGAATCTGCAAAATATTGATTTACAGAAATACGAGGGATAATTTTGTATGACCCCTCTTGTTTTGATAAAATAATTAACATTTATTTAAATGTTTTTGTTTTTTTGTTATATTATTATAAAATCAGAGGTATGACATGCATTTTGTATGGTTCCTCTTATTTTGATAAAATAATTAATATTTGTAACATTTTGCAATATTTTGTAACATTTAAGATATCTCATTTAAAGTTAGCAAACCATGTGCTGCAATAAAATATATATTTTATAATATTACACAATATTTACTAAATTATAAATAAATCATTTGAAAATTAATCAAAATAGGGACAAAAAATCATTTGCGTTTGATTTAAAAAAAAAAAAAAAAAGCACAAACCTGCAAATTAAACAGATTCATACGTAGCAAATTCTTGATTATGCAATCCTATTATACTGTTTTTCACAAATAAATAAAATGTTAAAAACATAAAAAATTAGAAGTAAACATTGTAACCAACAGTGTGCATAATTTAATTCTGTACACACTGGCAATCATATTTTCTCAAATAGAGAAAATAAATTATTATTGTAGTTTACTTAAAAAAAAAAAAAAAAATCATTCATTTAGTTTGACTTAATGTACTAAAATAACAATCTAAAACTGAAATAAAATTATATTGTATTAAAACAATATTTTTTAAATGTAATATTACTATTATTTATTATTATTATTTTCATAAAAATAAAAAATTATAAAAAATACAATATATTAAAAAAACACAACAAAAATTCATTTTGATTAATTTGACTTGATGTACTAACATAAAATAAAAAAATTAAATACATTTTTATTAAAATTGTTTTTTGTAAAATATAATATTATTTATTATTATTACTGTTATTGTAATAACACTATTATTTATAATTATTATTGTGATGATGATGATTATTATTATTATCATTATTTAATATTAAAAAAAAAAAAATATATATATATATATATATATATATATATATATATGTATGTATGTATATATATTTTAAAAAGCAATACAAATGACAAAAACGCATTTTTTTAAAAAATTGTATTGTTTTATTAAGTTTGACTTGATGTACTAAAATAAAATAAAAATGAAGTAAAATTGTATTTTTTTAAATGTATTATTATTAATTATTATTATTACTACTATTATTTTAATATTATTTAATATTTATAAATAAAGTTATCTTTTTAAAAAGTAATACAAATGACAAAGCACATAACAAAATGTTAGTTTTCAAAATATTAATTAAAAATTATAATAGTATCTCAGTGATACTAAGAAAAAAAAGTGAAGATCTGAAAAGATCAATTATTGCTAATTTTACCTTTCCCTGTACAGAGCGAATATGACAAATATTCTGACACTTATGGGCCAAACAGAAAAACTTATCGGCTGATATCTGCCTTGACAATATGTCTGTTCATTTCTGTTATTTTTCTGCCTGTGTAGCTGCATGTTTGCATTGCTAGATGATATTTCATTGCTCTTGTATGTCACTTCAGATGTGGTCTTGTGGCCTTATGGATGGCGACTCATCTTCTGCAGCCTCCTAAGACGGTGATGCTGGAGACACTGGTCCAGATGGCAAAAGACAACGGCTACACTGAACAAGGAGAAATGTTTTCTGGTACTTAGTAAACTACTACTTTCCAATGTAACTGTCATATGTGGACTAAATGTAACTTTAAGGAACTATCTATCTTTGTGAACTATCGTTGTTAATAATTTATAGTTACTATGCTACAATGTTTGTGTTTTTTCTGTTTTGAGTTAGCTAGTGACATGGCCAAGCTGGCGGAGGAAGTGTGTGGGTGCAGAGTTCAGAGGTTATCAGGAGGCATGATGGGAGAAAACACTGCTGTCATTCTTAAACACCTCGCTGGCAGGCAACCTGTTCTTGTACCGTATCATTAATGCTTAATATTTATACATATTTGTTTGTTTATGTTTGTTCATGTTTTCATTTGCTCACTCACTGTTTTCTAAAATAATTTTATTTTATATATTATATGTTACTACTAGGCCACATTTTTGTTTTGCTTACTGTTTTCTGAAATAATTTTTATTTTATTTTATTTTTATTTTATTTGTTTGTTTTTACCATTGATTAGTCTTTTTTCACTGTTTTTAGAAACATTTTCAGAAACATTTTTATTACTATTACTATTATTATTATTGTTATTATTATTATTTTATGCATATTTCTATTATTATTTTTCCTCCAGGCCTCTTTTTGTTTTGATCACTGTTTTCACTGAGTCTTTTATTTTATTTTATTTTATTTTATTTTATTTTATTTTATTTGTTTGTTTGTTTGTTTGTTTTTTACCATTTATTAGTCTTTTTTCACTGTTTTTAGAAACATTTTCAGAAACATTTATTATTATTATTATTATTATTATTATTATTATTATTATTATTATTATTATTATTTTATGCATATTTTTATTATTATTTTTCCTCCAGGCCTCTTTTTGTTTTGATCACAGTTTTCACTGAGTCTTTTTGTTTTGTTTTGTTTTATTTTATTTTATTTTATTTGTTTGTTAGTTTGTTTTACCATTTATTAGTCTTTTGTCACTGTTTTTAGAAACGTTTTCAGAAACATTTATTATTATTATTATTATTATTATTATTATTTATTTTTTTATTATTGTTAATAATTTTTGTTTTGATCACTGTTTTCACTGAGTCTTTTATTTTATTTTTTTATTTTATTTTATTTTATTTTATTTTATTTTATTTTATTTTATTTGTTTATTCATTTTCAAATTGTATTATTATTTTATTTATTTGTATTATTTTACCTCCAGGTCACTTTTTGTTTTTAACTGTTTTCTGAAATAACTTTTATTTCATTTCATTTCCTCCACGCCCCTTTTTTGGATCACAGTTTTATGAAACTCTTTTATTTTATTTTATTTTATTTTATTTTTTTTATTACTTTTATTATGGATTACTATTTTCTGAAACTTTATTTTATTTTACCACTTTTTGTTTTTATTTATTTATTTTTTTATTACTTGATTTTTTTATTTTATTTTAACTCCAGGTGTTTTCTGAAATAACTTTTATTATATTATTTTTACCACTGCATAATGTTTTATTATTATTATCATTGTTTTTGGATTTTTTAAATAATAATTATTATTTTATTTATTTTTATTATTTTGCCTCCAGGCCTCTTTTACTTTCATTTCATTTCATTATTTTCAGAATTTTATTATTATTATTATTTTATTTATTTTACCTCCACCTTTTATTAATTTTATTTTATTTTATTACCTTTAGTATGGATCACTATTTTCTGAAACTTTTTTTCTTTTATTTTACCACTTTTTGTTTTTATCACTTTTTATTATTATTATTATTATTATTATTATTATTTTATTTTATTATTGTTTTCTGAAATAACTTTTATTTTATATACATATATATATATATATATATATATATATATATTATTATTATTATTTTGCCTCCAGGCCTCTTTTACTTTCATTTCATTTCATTATTTTCAAAATTTTATTATTATTATTATTTTACCTCTACCTTTTATTATTATTATTTTTTTTTTTTACCACTTGGCTTCTTAACTGCCATCTTTGTTTGCAAATGCTAACATAATCAACTAAATCATGACACAAAGACACATATTCATAGTCATGTGCACATTACACAGTTTAATGAATCACATCTATTCAGACAAAGTGTAGTTGTGTTCCTGACAGCTCTGGCACAGATATGATGAGGATTTTAATCACGAGCCCTGTGTACGCAATGGCCACAAAGCCCACTGGGCAGTCGTCTCAGGTTAGACTAAACAATAAACAATTAATAAGTTAAAAGTTACATCACAGAATTACATAACGAAACAGTACTTCAATCTAATAATTTCTGTCTTTATCCAGGTATATTATTAGGCTTAAGACAGGGGTGTGTGGACAGCAAACACTTCTCCCACGACGTCACCCTTCCCTGGCTGCATCTCTCTCAAAACGAGGCTTCTATCTCTTGGTTGCCCGATGACATTAAAGAAATGTTTGTTCTGGCTAAACAAGGGAAGAGTCTACGTTACCAGCTTTGGAAGTTTGAGTCAGTAACACAGAGCAACAATCAACTCAAGGAGATGGACCCTCAGAGAGCCAGCGATGGGACGCGTTACGTGCTTCCACCTGGTGGCGTACAGAAGGGTCTAGCAGGACAAGTGCTGCTGCTCCACACCAACACACAGATCAAGAGCTGATCAACAACACCAAAGACTCTTCTGAAGACGGTATGAGCTTTTTCAGAAGCTGGTTACACCTGTATTTTCAGGCTTCATCCACTAGGTGTCCTTACAGTTTGAGTGTTTCTAAAGGTGCTAAGTGAAACGATAAAGTTACGTTCTGTAAAAGTAAGAAACTGATGCAGCTTCCATGAGATGGGATATTAGGATTTTACAATCGAGGTTACAGAGATGAATTCTTCTTGGTAGTTTGGTTTGAAATCTATTTCACAAGCTTACAAGCTTGTGAAACAAAAGTGGTTTCGAAGATTAAACTGAAAGATTTTCTCATCTTGTGGTTCAAGTCCTTCTCTTTTTTAACTCTGCTGTCTGGTAATTCGGGTTTGTGCGACAGTCGTCTTGTATTGTATTTAACGGCATTTAGATAGTTAACTGTTTTGTTGACGTGTGAACCGGTATGAGGTAATCCTCTAAACATTCGGTTAGTTTCAGGACAAACAAACTGAACGAAGATGTCATTTAGTGATGACCCTCAGTAATAGTACAGAGTGTTTGGCTGTTCTGATGTCATCCAGCGGTTTCAGAACTCTTCTGTTGTGCAACTTGCGGAAGAACTTCTCTTTGCACAGGAAATTATGACAGAGGAAAACATCACTTAGCAGGAATAGAACATTGACCGTAATAAAGTGAGCAGTATCCTTGTAATCCAAATCATTTTCAAAACTTCCTCTTTACTCACAAGAATGTTTAAAGGAGGTTGCATTAAAGAGGTCAAAATTAGAGAACTGTACTTGATTTTTACCTGAAATATATTGTTAATCTTCATCGTTCAAAGTTTGAAGGAACTGCTGCTGTTCTACTAACACTGTTTGACAAAATATCTAGGACATTTCAACAAAAACCCTTATTTTGTGGAAAACGCAGTGATCAAAATTAGAAGACGGTAAACACTGTAGCATGAAAAAAGAATACAAATAAAAATTTAGAGGGTCAGAAATTAAGTAGGAAGTGTAGAGGCACTTGCTTTAAATGACTCCAGCATATTTGTGGCCGCAGGACATTGCTAGTTTCTCACACACTCTCTTCCATAGTTTGGTAATTGTAAATGGGTTTCTTAGCCATAGTTGGATAACTTGGACTTTCAGTCAGGTTTAGATCAGGACTCTGGCACTTTATTATTTCAGTGCTCTTAGCTTCAAGGAAGTGTTTTACCCATTTTGCAGTATGACTGTCAAAATTAAAATTAAATTAAATTACATTTTCATAAAAGTGTGATTAAAGCAAAAAGAGGCCTGGAATTAAAATAATAAAATTAAATAGGATAATAATAATAATAATAATAATAATAAATGTTTTAGAAAACAGTGAAAAAAAAAAAAGACTTAGTAGTGAAATGAAATGCAATTTATTTATTTCCAAAAATAGTGATCAAAACAAAAAGAGGCCTGGAGGTAAAGTATTAAAATAAAATAAAATAAAATAATTAAAAAAATTCAGAAAACAGTGGTAAAATAAAATAATACAATTAAATAAAATAATAAAAAGGTCCCACAAATGATTTGGTTTTCAGAAGTTTTCACCCCCTGCCTTTTAATGCATGGTTTTTCCTTTTGAAGCATCAGTGAGCATTTGAACGTTCCTTAGTTGTCTTCAGTGTGAAAAGATGCATCTCAAAATTATACAGTCATTTTTTGAAAGGGTTCAAATAAACAAAAATACTGAAAAGCCAAAGAATTTGTGGGACCTAAAGTATTTTTCAAAAGAACATTGGATAGTTTAACTGTTCAGGACTAACAAGGGACTCATGAACAACTGTCACTAAATAAAAAAAAAACACCTGTGGATCATTCAGGTAACAACACAGTATTAAGAATCAAGTTTATGTAAACTTTTTAACCGGGTCATTTTTATAAATTCAACTATAATTTTCTTTTGTGGACTATATGTAAACATCTTTTATGTGAAATACCTTATTAAGGTCAGTACTAAATAAACAGTAACATGCATTTTGTAGGATCCCTCTTATTTTGGTAAAATAATTAACATTTTTATTGATTCTGAACGGGGTGGGGGTGTAAACTTTTGACTTCAACTGTAACTTGGAGGTATCTGTGTTTCTCATACTTTCATACTGTAAAAATAATATCCCCTTTTTCAGAGGCCGCTCCCACGATAGTTGATTTACATGAGCGTCTTACCTCAGATCAGCTGTAACAGTCCAACCTCCATTGTTTCGATGCTGGAGCAGGCATGTAAGTTAGACAAGAATATCTCTGATTGAGCGATTGAGGTGTTGTTGTGTTGGATGTAATAATGAACGTAGTGGTCGTCATTTACTCCCAACATTTGAGCCTGAAGATGCAGTAGATTACATTTGTTTGTGAAGGGAATGCACCTCCAGATCTACATATATCCGTCTATGTTCACGCAAATCATTCGTGATCCAGCTTCACCTACAGCAGAAGTGAGTATAAGGTTTTTTTTATGAATCTCTGCAATCTCTTTTCCTAATAAAGTGCTAGTTAGCAAGTTTAGCGGCTAAATGCGGCTAAAGTAAACAGGCTCGTCACTCCACAGAGAGAAGAGAGGGGTGGGGCAAGCAGAGCTCATTTGCATTTAAAGCAGCCTCAACCAGAATGAGATGATTTTTGCAGAGCTGATTTTGACAAGGTAAAAAGGGTGTTGTTTTACACAACTATTGAGAATTTTTTTTTACCAACGTATATTATAAACTTTTCATTAAAACTCTAAAGATTCATGTCAACTTGTGGAAAATGGGCATCTGATGACCCTGTTAAGACTAAAATGTAAGTCTGAGCTGTTTCAACTGAAAGAAACTTGACTGATCTTAAACTATATCAGTGCCTTCGTTTTGTCTCAAGATGCACACCAGTAGTTTTTTTTTTCTAAGCATGTTTATAAAAATAATTTAAATGTCCTAAATGGTCGGCACCGTTAGGTTAGTGCGCTGACATGTAGCACAACTGTGTTCGCGAACGACCCGAGTTCGAATCCCATCTCGAGGTCCTTTGCCGGTCCCACCCCCCTCTCTCCACCCAGTACTTTCCTGTCTGCTCTCTACTGTCTTATCTAATAAAAAAGGCAAAAAGACCCCAAAATGTCCTAAATGAACTATGGCCTAATCCTAGCTAGTCTAAGCCCGGTTTGTGAAACCAGGCCTATAAGCTGTTCTCTAATTTTGATCTTCACTGTATAGTAATATTATGAAATATTGTTACTATTTAAAGTAACTGCTTTCTTTATTAATAATATCTTTTAAAAAGCAATTTATTCTTGTGATGTCAAAGCTGAATTTATAATCTTTAGTATCACATGATTACTAAAAAAAAAAAAATTCTAATATGCTGATTTGGTGCTTAAAAAAATCTTATTTTCAATGCTTGTGCTGCTTAATATTGTTGTGGAAGTGATTGGCAATTTAATGTAGTGTTTGACAATCATTTTGTAGTAATGGTGATTCAGGAAGTGAACAGAAGAAACAAAGTATGTTAAACAATGATAGTTCCAGTTTATTGTATAATATTATTGGGTTTCAAGACAAGGATTCAAGGTGATGCGAGTACAGATCCTCACCATGTCTCTATTGCAAACTGTTGTCTCAAACTACTAAATGAGACACAAAACAAAAAGGCATCACCATCCAGTTCTCTTTCCAGTCTAAAACGTGCAGTACGACAATTTCAACTATTTGAATGACATACAATACTTTGTATAATCTGTAAACAATGCAGTGGATCTCCAAAAGAATGTGTGAGACATTATGTTCGCTGTTTCCAGTCAGATGGGGAAATACTGACAGCTGGAATGTTGTTGGAACGCTGACAGACACACCAACAGACAGTGTGCAGGTCCGTTCAAGACGGAAAATACAATCTCTGAAGCTGTAAAAAAAAAAAAAAACAGAGTGGTAGAACATCAAGTTCCATAAACTAACATCAAAAAAACGTGTCCAGGTGAGGTAATCGCTTTAATATCATCGTTGTGATATTGTGCAAGAATATCTGAAGCAAACATGAAGTTTTAGTTTCGGTCTTATTTTTCTTTTATTTAATCTAATTTGAGAACTAACGCGATGATATCAGCGGCCCTAACACTTACAATCTCCTCGTGAACACCAAAAGAAAATTTCCACCAGTTTGAGAGATCAACCGTCAGATTTGTTCTTCATGCAAACAATATGCTGATATGATCACTATGAGGATAAACTCCACAGTGCGTGCTATGGTGAGAAAAGAGCTGAGGTCGGAGGGTCATTCAGCTGTGCGTACCAACCCAAAAGCTCAAAACCATTTATTTAAATAAATAAAAAAAAAAATTATAAATCCAATTAGTAGTTGTTGATCTAGATAAAGATGGTTAACCTCTCAAACTTGCATAAAACCAAAACATATGACTAACTCTCCAAACAGGTCAGTCACCGATGACCTTAAAAACCAATTGTGAACAAACGGTTGATTTAGCTTGGTATGTGTCTTTGTAACCGTGGCTAGTTTAAAAGAAACACTGCATCCATTTCTCATCAATACAATACAGTCTTGGTGGGGTTTAACTATTGTCCTTATTGTCTTGGGTGGTTAGTTAGGTGCAAAACAACCTTATTTCTGACTGGTAGTATTTAAACTTATGCTGTATTAGACTGAACTGTTTCAAAGGCGATACCGTCTGCAAAAACTCAACAGGACATATGAGTCATGGAAATATACACCACATGTATCATCAAGATTAGACGACCACAGGAAATAAAAAAAAAGTGTCAGTCTGCATGTAGTTTGACAGACCCCCTTTTAGAAACAAATGAGGTATGGGTTAGATAGAAATACAACAAAAAATCTAAATTATGATATTAAAAAAAAAAAAAAAAAAATTAAATAAGC
Organism: Labeo rohita; assembly: GCF_022985175.1. Taxonomy (NCBI): domain Eukaryota; kingdom Metazoa; phylum Chordata; class Actinopteri; order Cypriniformes; family Cyprinidae; genus Labeo; species Labeo rohita. The sequence goes on along the minus strand of NC_066886.1, from coordinate 19,052,299 downwards.
ACTATTTACATAACCATGGCAACCCGAAGAAAAATTTACATGGAAAAGCGCATTCCAGTTTGATAGTGTTATCATTTGTAGGTGGAAAAAAAACAAAAAAAACGTGAATTTAGCATATATTCTTAAAAGAATAATCAGCTGTTGTGGCCTTAAAATGATTGTTTCTTCTCATTTGCTCCTCAAGTCTTTTTGGTTTCAATATCAGTGTGTTTTGACACCGGTGGAGCTTCTGCAAGACCACATGTGCAAATTAAAAGAGCTTGACTAAATGAGCTCAAGTTTTTCCACTCGTGTTTTGTCCGCTCTTTATCTCTCCGACAGCACTAGAGCACACTCATTTCAGGACTAATATCCCGTTGTGTGCCTCCCTGGATCAACGTGTCCCTGCACGCGATGCTTCAGGTTCAGTCATGTTCTGTACATCCATCATGGTGAGGGAGGGTTCGTGTCGTGCAGCATGTCTCTGAAGATCTGAATGAGGTTGTCCAGACCCCACAGGTACCCGTCTTCCCGGTTTCCCTCTGCCCAGGGTGTGCGATGGTCCAGGGTTTGGGGTGGCGGGAGTGGGACGGTTTTACCGAAGTCAATCATCCATACTCTGGCCAGGCCTGAAGCGTCGTGAACGAACAGTAAGGAACTTCCCACCACCTGATGAGAAAAAGAACAGAAGGTTTCTTAAATGAGGGCAAAGTTTTGAAGTTATGAAACGTGGTTTCTTTGTGTTCCAAGATGAAAATATTTTGGCCCGGGCAGGAAAGATTTCACAATACGGAAAGAACATTCCTCACCTCATGTGTCCTGAAGAACTCTGACGCCTCTAGAGCGCTGCGCAGCTCCTCCAGCCTTTGCAGATAACTCCTCTGCGGGGGGAAAAAAAAAAAAAAAAAAAAAGTTCAAGACAGCTGTAATTATCTGTTGCCAGTTCCTGAATTCTGATTGGTTAACGATGTGCTCCCCCCACTGAATAAAAACTGTAAAAAAAGATTATTCTGACTTTTTATCTCACGATGTTTTTTTGTTTTTTTTTTCTTAAAAATGCATGATATAAACTTGCAATTCTGACTTTTTTCTCTGAATTGCGTGTTATAAAGTCAGAATTGCGAGACATAAACATACAATTGCAAGAAATAAAGTCAGAATTGCAAGGTAAAATTGTCGCAATTGCGAGTTAATATCTCTCAATTCTGACTTTTTTCTCACAGTTGCAACAAAGCAATTCAGAATTGTTAGATAAAAACTCAAAACATTTTATCTTGCAATTCTGACTTTTTTTTTTGCAATTGTGAGTTATTCTTGCAATTTTTACTTTTTTCCTTAGAACTGCGTCATATAAACTAAATTGGAAGTTACAAAGTTGAAATTGCAAGATAAAGCTCACGATTCTTTTTTTTGTTTGCATCTAGCAATTTTGAATTTTTTTCTCAGAATTCCGAAATATAAACTCAAATATATAAATATATAAATATATATATATATATATATATATATATATATATTTTTTTTTTTTTTTTTTTATTATTTATTTATTTTTTATTTTACAATTCTGACTTTTTTTTTTACAACTGCAGGTTAATATCTTGCAATTCTGACTTTTTTTCCTCAGAATTGCATGATATAAACTCACAATTGCAAGAAATACAGTCAGAATTGCGAGAGAAACTTTTTTTCTGAATTTTTTTTCTAACAAATGCAAGTTCTCTTGCAATTCTGACTTTTTTCTCGCAATTGTGTGTTTTTTTCTCAGAATTGCGTGATACAAACTCAATTGTGAGTTCATATCTAATGACTTTTTCCCCGGAATTGTGATATGAACTCAACTGCGAGACATGAAGTCAGAATTGTGAGCTAAACACTCAAATTTATTTCTCAAAATGCGAGTTCTCACAATTCTGTTTTTTTTTTTTTTCCTCAGAATTGGGCGATATAAACTCAATTATGAGTTATAAAGTCAGAATTGCAAGATATAAACTCACAACTGCAATAAAATCAGAATTGAAATATAAAAATTTACAATCCTTTTTTTAGGTCAGAATTGCAGGATAAAAACCTTGCAATTCTGCAAAACAAACAAAAAAAAAAGTCATTTGTGAGTTTACATTTTGCAATTCTGAGAAAAAATTCAAAATTGGTAGATACAAACTCGCATTTGTGACAAAAAAATTAATAATTTTCCTCGCAGTTCTGAAAATTACTTTTTTTTTTTATTATTCAGTGGTGGAAACAGGCTTTCATAAAAACGTATTAGCTATAACTACAGTAATAACATAGCAGAGCCTCTCTAAAATGGATTTCTTAATTCTACAAAGCTACTGAAGTCAGAACAGCAATTCAATGAAATCAATATTATTTGTTTTTTTTCACAAGTATGATTATCAAGTAAAACAGGAAAATCATTGGCGAAAGTTGAAAGAGTTAAAACTTGCAACATACCAGTAACTGTGTGTTTCCATCCACAAAGTCACTCAAGGCCTTCATCACCTGCTCCTTATGTTTGGTTTTTTTAAAGCTGGTGTTGCATGTGCCATCTGCTTTCTAAACAGAAACACAAAGATTGTAAACAGAAGGGAAGAACTCATGTCAGCGCTTCTTGTTTTTAATAACAAAAAAGTGCAAATTTGCAAATGTCAGATCTATAAATAATAAACATGGATTCAGGAAAGTAGTTTATTTGTGTGTATTTACTACTGCAAGTTACCATTTATATCTATATTTGCATTTTTTACAATGCACAGATACCAACTTGGTGGTTTTACTAATCACATCTATAAAAAGATTTTGTTTTATTACTGATGTTATCTGTATTTTCAATACTATATATGATACAGCAAAAACAGTTGAAAAAACTCTTACTTACACTTTAAAATAACTCATTTGTATTTTAATATATTTTTAGAAGGTAATTTATTCCCGTGATGGCAAAGCTGAAGTTTCAGCAGCCATTACTCCAATATTCAATGTCACATGATCCTTCAGAAATCACTCTAATATGCTGATTTTGTGCTCAAGAAACATTTCTTATTATCAATATTGAAAACCGCTGTGCTGCTTAACATTTTAATGGAAACCATGATACACTTTTTTAATAGTAAAAAAAAACCTGTCATTTTTGATTAATGTAATATTCTTGCTGATTTCATATTTTCGTAGTATTTTTAGTATAGTATATATTTTCTATGGAAGCCCGTTTCCGCCACTGAATAAAAAAATTTAAAAAAAGGTTACTGCAACTTTTTCTCTCACAATTCTTGACTTCCTCAATATTGCGTGGTACAAACTCGCCATTCTGACTTTTTTTCTCAGAATTGAGAGATATAAACTTGCAATTGTAAGTTATAAAGTCAGAATTTCGTGATATGAACTCATACTCATAATCTCATAATTGGGAGAAATAAAGTCAGAATTGCAAGAAAGACTTTTTCTCGCAAATATGGGTTTATAACTCGCAACTCAACTTTTTTTTTTTTTTTTTTTGAGAATTCTGACTTTTTTTCCTCAGAATTACGACAAACTCACAATTCAGATTTTTATTTTCAGAATTGCATGATATAAACAATTGCAAGATAAAAATTAGCAAATTCTGACTTTTCTCACGAATGTGAGTTTATAACTCGCAATTCTGACTTTCTCACAGTTCTGACTTTTTTTTTTGAATTACATAAACTCACAATTGCAAGATAATTCTCAAGTTAAATTCTCCAATTCTAACTTTTTTCTCGCAAATGCGAGTTTATAACTCGCAGCTCTGACTTTTTTACTTAGAATTCAGACTTTTTTCCTCAGAAGTATGATATAAACAATCGCGAGATAAAAACTTACAAATTCTGACTTTTTTTCTTGCAAATGTGTGTAACTCACAATTCTAAATTGTTTTCACAGTTCCGCCTTTTTTCCTCAGAATGCAAGTTCAAATGCAGTTCTGACTTTTCTTCTCAGAATTACATGCTAAACTCACAACTGCAAGATAAAAATGTGCAAATTCTGACTTTTCTCACAAATGTGAGTATATAACTTGCAATTCTGACTTTTTTTCTCAGAATTACATGATTAATTCACAATTGCAAGATAAAAATGAGCAAATTCTAACTTTTTTCTCGCAAATGCGAGTTTATAACTCGGAACTCTGACTTTTTTTCTTAGAATTACGGCTTTTATCCCCTCACAATTGCGTAAAATAAACTCACAGTTGTGAAATAGAAAAATTGACTTTTTTTTTTTTTTTCAAATGCAAGTTTATATCTCACAATTCTGACTTTCCTCAGAATTGTGGGATATTAACTCGCAATTATGAGTTCTACAAGTCCAATTCTGAGGGGAATAAAAGACTGATATATTCTCAGACTTGTGAATTTCTATTTCACAATTTTGAGAAAAAAAGTCATAATTGTGAGTTAAAAAGTCACAGTTACCTTTTTTTATTCATAGGCAGAAACGACCTTCCACACGTTTCAGTTCATCATGTTTGCAAAGACATGAACTGACTATTTTAACAGTACCCCGTGTGATATCCCACCTTGATGCCTTCTATGCGGAAGCCAAGAGTGGCGGTTGAGCTCAGTGTCTCCCTCCACTGCATGTATCGAGGTTTGAGAACGGCCTGCTGGGCTCTTTCCTCCGGACTGGGTGCTCCTGGATCCACAGCAACCATTTTCTCATACATGTCCTTCCTAAGACGAGGACGCTCACGGGCCTTTACCAGCTCCTCTTCCAGGTATGTCCTGTGATAAAAATTAAAAAATAGACCCAATTAATCACACCACAGCCTTCACACATGTCTGTCTCTGTCCCAGTCACAGTTTCTTGGTTAAATAAACATTACATCTAAAAATAATAATAATAATAATAATAATAATAATAATAATAATAATAAAAGTTTTAAGTTTTTACATTAAAAATGTAATCAATATTCTATTTAGATTTATACTTGGTTTTAATAATCAAGTTAGTGTTTTTAGGCATTTTACATTTATTCCAAAATAATAACTCAAGGCAGTAACAATTTAAACAATATATTTTTTTTAAATAGTTAACTTTGAACTATATTTGAATTTTTTCGAATCATCAGTCATCAAAGCTCGGTAAATATTGGTCATTGCCTCCCTTGCTTCCTTGGAGGAAACACCCTTAATATATATTTATATATATATATATATATTTGGTTAGGGTGGTTTTATTTATCTCATTATTAAGATTTAAACAAAGCTATTATTTTTAATCTCTAAGCGTCTTCTCACCTGCTTCCCATCTTGCAATCCATGATTGAAGGCGAGTCAAAGTCGGTTAGCAGATCATCCATAAGGTTGTAATCCTGGTCGTTCTGCTGCACAATACCATAGTAACCAGGTACAAATGGCCGAAGGTTGTCATTCATCAGCTTCTCGAGACATTGCTGCTCACATTCACAATACTTCTTCAAGAGTTTCCCATACTCGCCTGCCTGAAAATTACCTGCGCACAAAGTCGCAACAACAGTGTTCATTTCATCAGTCCAAAATGATGGGCAGCAATCTGTTCGGATACAAGATTCTTCCTCAATACAGGAATGAAACAAGAATTTGTTTTTACCTGCATGACCTGCAAGCTGAACCCAAGGATATCGTTTCTTAAATGAAACCACAAATGGAGAGCAATGCACCATGGTCTTTAACTTCCTCCACGATTTAGCCTGAAATCAAAAATCGCAAATGCACAGATGAGACCAACATACTGCATTTTCTTGATTTACTTATGAAAACAAACCACATCTGTTTTCTCTAAACAAACATTTAGTGTCTAGACTGAGTTTCTGTAGAAATACTGACACCTTTTTTTTTTTTTTCAGACAAGGGAACTAAAGTTCCAGAGGGAGGACTTTATCAGCGACGCAAGGTCAACACAGAAGCCGTGACGCACATGGCCTTACAGATTACAGGTTATTGATTATAAAGCTCTGATCGACGAGGAATGTGTGAGTGTGGGAAATGACATGAGCCAGCTGTTTGCGGGGGAACTGGAAAAACCTCCTCATGACGTCCTGGGATGCCATTCAAACTTTCACATTCACAATGACAACTTCCTTCCATAATTCCTTAAATGTTTTTCAAATCTGTTTTTCAATTGTTTGCACAGGAATACGAAAGCAACATAATAACTCTTCCTGGAATGAGTAGTTTCCAGAATATGCTTGGTATTTGACCTTAAAAAAACTCATATATGAAAGTCTAAGAACACTACTTTTTTTCAACCTGAAAATAAATAAATAGGTTTAGAGTTGTTAGATTTTGCTGTATTTTGCTGAACAGTGGTTTGGGTGGCTCGCCAAAGCATTAAATTTCTCTAATTTTATTTTATAAGTAAGCTTGAGTTCTTTTGGCGAGAAAAATTTATTGAAGGTAGAAGTGTACCAGGTCTTCAACAGCAATGTTAGCTTCTCAGGAATTTTTACCCTTGTAAGAGTTCTAGCTTCACCCTAGCTTCTGGTTGGCTTGCCAAATTGTTAGATTTTGCTGTATTTGGCTGAACAGTGGTTTGGGTTGCTCCTCAAAGCATCTGATTTCTCTTATACATAAAATAAGTAAGCTTGACCACTGTTCGTGTGGGGAGAAGAATTTATTAAAGATAGCAGTGTAGCAGGTCTTCAGCAGTGATGTTAGCTTTTTGGTCTTCAAGAATCTTAACCCTTGTAAGAGTCCTAGCTTCACCCTAACTCCTGGTTGGCTCGCCAAATTGTTAGATTTTGCTGTATTTGGCTAAGCAGTGGTTCAAGTGGCTCGCCAATGAATTTGAGTTCGTTAATACATAAAAATAAGAAAGCTTGACCACTGTTCGTGTGGGGAGAAGAATTTATAATAGATAGCAGTGTAGCAGGTCTTCAACAGCGATGTTAGCTTTTTGGTCTTCAAGAATCTTAACCCTTGTAAGAGTTCTAGCTTCTCCCGGGCTTCCTGTTTTTGAGGAAAGCATTTCAGGATTTTTCTCCATATAATGGACTTCATTGGTGCCCCAATTTTGAACTTCCAAAATGCAGTTTAAATGCAGCTTCAAAGGGCTCTAAACGATCCCAGCCAAGGAATTCACTTATCTAGTGAAACGATCTGTCATTTTTTTTTTTTTTTGAAAAATAGATATTTGTATACTTTAAGCACAAAAGCTCATGCAGTACAGGCTCTGGGATGTGTGTCTACGATGCTACGAATTAGTAATGGGTCGTTCTTGAACGATTCTTTCATTTTGAACGAATCTTCAGTTCAGTGTGACTTTGGAAGAACGAGTTGCCTCGGGGAGTGATTCGTTCAGTCACGCATGCACAACATCCTATTAGTATCCTATTAGTATTAATGACTCAAAAAAAAGATGTGTTCATTTTGCTGAACGAGACTCAAAGGTAAAATGAGTCAGTAAAATGATCCGAACTTCCCATCACTACTACGAATCACGTGTAAGTTCATCGTCTGTGTACCAAGTATGGCGAAAAACTCCATCTTATTTTCTCCTACAACTTGAGAGGAGGACATCACTGTACCTTTTTGTTTGTAAACAGTGTTTACAAACTTAGTTGCACTTTCTGAGTCTTTGCACATTCGCTTTGTAAATACTGGGTCTGTAGTTCTGCATGACCTTTCAACGTCATTCAATAGTACGTAGCGTCGTGAACGTGCATCCCAGAGCCTGTGCTGCATGAGCTTTTGTGCTTAAGAAGTATAAAAAAAAATTATTTTCCGAAAAAAATGACAGATGGTTTCGCTAGATAAGACCCTTTTTCATCGGCTGGGATCATTTAGAGCCCTTTGAAGCTGCATTTAAACTGCATTTTGGAAGTTCAAAATCGGGGCACCAATGAAGTCCATTATATGGAGAAAAATCCTGAAATGCTTTCCTCAAAAACCATAATTTCTTCACGACTGAAGACAAAGACATGAACATCTTGGATGACAAGGGGGTGAGTAAATTATTTGTGAACTGTTGTTCTGGAATTGGAGTTCTCCTTTAAAATATGTAAGTTTCACCAGAGTTCTTGTAGGGAGAGGAATTTATTGAAGGTAGCAGTCTTCAACATATCTTAACCCTTGTAAGAGTCCTAGCTTCTCCTACAGTTCAGTCTGTGAGACAGAACTATACCTGAAAACAAAAGGGCTAGACACAATAGATACTGTCCTGAAATCTACAAGAAGTTACTGAGGAGTACTGTTCTTTTGTTATTCTAAATATATGGACCATTTGGTTCACACCTTTACAGACAGACAGTTCCTGTTGACTGCGTCTGGGGCACAGTCACAATGTAAATGCATCTGACTAAAGATAAACAAAGTTTAAACAAACAAAAAAAAATGAATTAAAAAAAAGAATTTTTAAATCACCTTTGTTTTTAAAATTCAAATTTAGAAAAATGCAAAAGAAGCATATCTCTCTTTATCTGTCCCCTTTCAGGTCTCTTTATACCTCTTCACAATTCACACATTCATTCCCTCTTCCAAACCATCCCCCCCCCTTCACCGTGTGCTCTGTAAAGTCGACAGCTCGCTCTCCACACTTAGATGTAATTCAGTCTGTCCTCTCTGTTCCTGACTGACCCCCTTTGATGACACTATAGCCAACAGGGGACAGACGACACCTCATAAAAGGCCTCTGTCTTTCTTCCCGTCCTTCTGCCTAGTTATAGACACTTCTTGAAACTTTATGAGAAGTATTAATTACATTTTACTTTCTAAACAGACACCATATGCCCTCCAGTTTATGAACGGAAACAGTATTACATTCCAAAATGTCTTTATCTATCATGGAAAGTTTAACTGATCATTTCCACCATTGTTAAACAATTACAACACATTTAATTGCAACACATGCTACCGATTCACGACAGCCGCTCCTATTCTGATAATTCTAGAATATGAGTTGTTGTCATGGTGATAACGGCCAGGCCTTGTGGAGAGTCACACTGAGATCCACCCCCGGGTCAAAGGTCACACCCACCCTGGACAAACAGAGCCGCTCTATCTTCGTGTCTGACTTATCTCAAGGACTTACACACACACAGAGGCTTTAATATTTCAAGCTCATTTGTCAGGTTACTGTTTCTAGTGAATAGATCTACTGCATATCCAACTCGTAGAACATCAGAAGTCTCTTATGCTCACTATGGAAAAATACAGTAAAAATAGTAATATTGTGGAATATTAGTACAAATCAAAAAACTCGTTTCTATTAAAACATTTTAAAATATAATATATTCTTATAATGGCAAAGCTGAATTTTCAGCAGGTATGGTGCTTAAGAAACATTTCTGATGTTTTCTTTCACATATCAAGCAATTCTGAGAATTATGAGATAAAAAGTCACTTTTTTTATTCTGTGGCAGAAACGGGCTTCCATAATAAATGGAAAGTTTAAAGAACACCCATTTAAAATGGAAAACTTTTGTAAAATTGTAATATTATATGTAATATTATAAATGTCTTCACTGTCACTTAAATTTTATGCATCCTTGCTCAATAAAAGTATTAATTTCTTTCAAAGAAAAAAAATGTACTGAACCCCCAACTTTTGAACAGTAGTGTTTCTTGTAAAAATAAAATAAAATAAAATGCTTAACTTGCTTAATAATATTTGAAAAACTTATGTCAGACAATAAAACTCATGCAATCCAACTAACATGAAAACATAAATGAAAACCAAAACAAAAACAGGAAATGATATTATAAGGAGGGCCTCATCATAAAACATGACTTTTATTGACAAGGCGTTTAGGTTGTAAAATATCAAGTGCTACACCTCCTCCTAAAAAAGATATTTATGACTGAATAATTCATTATATTTGTAACAATACAAAAATACACTACGCTAAATAAAAATAAAAAAGAATGAAAATACACTCCGACGTACTCAAGAACTAAGTACAATATGTCATTACTTTTTACTAGTTACACCATATGAATTTACAGATTTTTTTTGTTGAAAAGAATATAACTTTATGAATTCAACACGAATACAAAGACATATCAAAGAACGACGTGCCTTTTAAACTACATTTTATACATTTTTCCTTTTTTTGTTTAGAATTTGTCACCAACCCTTGTCAAATAAACCTAGTAGTGTGTGTGAATGTCTCTTACCTGACAAGCAAGACAGCAGGCAGTCACAAATGTATGGGCAAACTCAACAAGCATGCACAACCACACATTTAAAGCACATACTTCAAAAACAAGCGTGCAGAGACCCACGACTCCCGCACTGCCCTGTAACCACAGAAGCATCCGGGAAGCAGACTGAACTGTCACACACTCACATCATGTGCATGGAGCACTGATTACCTCACAGCTCTGATAACTCACTCACTCTCTCTCTCTCTCTCTCTCTGCTGACTCCAGGTCTCTTGCTCACATGCACTTCTGTCTCTTTCAACATCTCAGTAAATTTATCAGTCCTCTGTCTAACTCGTCAGTCGATGTCTTTCCTCAGATGTCCCCCCCTACACACTCTTATCTTACGCTCCCTTCCTCTCTGATCCTAATCCACTGTCCTCGCTAGCTCTCATCAAGCAGATGCACTCCCTTCTTACTACACACTGACAAGCTTATAAAGAAATGGGTAAAAGAACATGTAAACAATGTCATAAAATGAGGGTGGTGTTATATGGTTGGGTTTTCTGAGTGGTTGCTTTATTTTTTTTGTTTGTTTGTTTTTCACAGAATATATAGGGGAGTATGGGGCACAACCTAACACTTTTTGAATCTCTCAGTTTGTGTAAATCCACGTGGGGTTCAGAGTATAATTTTCACACTTCTCTAGGTCAAATAGCTTTAGCTGTAGCTTTGTTTCATAATTACAATGTGTACGTTTTTTGTTATTTACCTCAAAAGAAAGGAAGTGAAAAGTGACAACATGCCCACAATGGTGGAGTACATTGTAACATGTGAGGGGCACGTTGTAACATGACCATATGACAGCTTAAAATGTTATCTGATTGAATGAAAAAAAAATAAACACAACAAACTAAAATATTTTGTCAATAAAACAAAATTGTTACATTTTTCAAATAAAATAATGGCGTTTTTTAAGAATTAAAAAAAGGTCAAATTTTTGAGGTTCACAATGAACAGACTGCAACCATGCGTGGGACGGCTATCATCGCAAAACAGCTATACAGTATAGTTGAAAACAATGTGTGCAAATAGATGACACACATTCAGAAAAACACTTCCCTCCCTCCAAACACCGCTCTCATTGAACACGAGACGCATAAACGAGCCAAAATGCTTTACATTTCTTGAAAATAATAATTTCAATAATTTCTCAACATTAAACATCGATTGTCAGTCTTTATTTACCCAGTTCTTGTGGTTCTTTTTAAAATCCATAAAAGTAAATAGTGAAAATTACATTGCTAATATCATAGAATAGCATAGTTTAATATAGAGGGGCAGATTGTAACGCAGTGTTACAACATTCCCCATCAGCGTGACTACAATATAAAAGTGGTTCGTGTCTTCTGCTGGTTTGCCAAGCATTAATCAACTATCTTAACTGATAAATAACAGATTGGAGATTAAAATAATAGCAGATTTGTCTCATTTTGAATGAATACTAAAAACTGTGATGAAAAACTTACTTCAGTCAGAAATGTACTTTTACTATGGTAAAATAAATATTCAGCAATATCTTCAAAAGGCTTTTGAATTTTGGCACACTTTTTTCTCTGTAAAGTGTTGCTATGGCAACTAGTAAACGCTGTAAATTTGGTTACGCTAGCGTGTGGAAATATTTAAACCACGCGTGTTACAACTAACCCTGCGACTACACGACAGGAAAAAAAAACATAATTTTATCATTGAAATTGCCATAATTTTAACATTACATTTAAAACATTTTAAATACCAAGTTAAAATCAAACGTTTGAAAAATAATACATTATTTTTAAAAGTGTATCTGAGCGAAAACTACGTTTTTACCTCAGACCTTGCATGCCCTTAAAGAGACCTCATGACCACGCAAAAGACTAAGGTGTGGGATTATTTTGAATGAGAATGATTCTGAAAAGTTTTGCATAACCAGTGTAATATCAAATTGGCTTACAATAACTCTACTGGAGCGACGCAAAACAGGCACGTCGTAGGCATTAGCTTAGAGGCTAGCCAAAGCCAGCAAATGTCAATCACGGCATTCACTACAACCTGCAGCCACTGCGATCCATTGTTTTGTTTTTAAATGACATAGCCTGCATGACGTACATTTTTAAAAGCTGTTTTAATGTTATTCCTTGATAAACGTTTCTATTGTTTTTGACTTGTTTTAATATGTTGTCTAACGTTATATGAAGATGAATAATTCTGTCAGGCTATTGATTGATTTTAGATTGCTCTATATTTTATATTGAATAAATAAGCTATGCAGTGGCTGACATTGAGTGTATGCTTTTCTTTTGTTTCCTTTTTAACGACCTAAAATTAAATGTTGATTAACGCGAGGCAAGCTTATGGCAAGCAGAATTCATTGAGGGATTTGACAGTGTGATTTATAGGCAAGTATTTCAAATGTAGGCTATTATATACATGCACATACATAGGTTTTTTTCTTACCATCTTTTGGGGGTATCTTGCTTTTAGACTAATCGATTAGTCGGATACAAAACTTTCGTTTAAAAAAAAACTATCAAATTAGTCGTTGCGCACATCCCTATTTATATCCAATGGAATGGAAAGCTAGAGATTTTGGTCTATAAAGTTTTAAATATAGATATTTTAGTTACAAAAACATCAGTTTGCTTCAGAAAGCCTTTATTAACCCCTTGTAGCTGTGTGGAGTACTTTTTATGATGGATGGATGCACTTTATTGGACTTCAAAATCTCAACAGCCATTACAAAGCTTGGAAAAGCCAGAACATATTTTAATATAACTTCAAATGCATTCGTCTGAAAGAAGAAAGTCATATACATCTAGGACGGCTTGAGGGTGCGTAAATCATATGGTATTTTTTATTACTGTTTTCATGTGAACTGTCCCTTTAAATGGCTTTTTAGTGATTAAAATCAAGTACAGTGTCATTGGCCTTGGCAAACACCACTAATGCAATAAATGTGCTTTTCTGGGCTGTTTGTGTTTGAACGCACTGTAAAAACCCCACCCACCCCATCACCCACCTCATCACCCACCTCATCACCCACCTCCTCCCTCACTGCAGCTATCCATTTTCCACTTCTCCCCTCCCTCTCGTTCTTTTGATCCGTCTTGGTTTCTCTGTCTCTCTCTCTCTCTCTCTCTCTCGCTCGCTCTCTCTCCCTCCTTTCTAAGAAGTTCCTAAAGCATTTTCATAATAAAGATAAACCTGTCAAACAGCTTCACGCCCAATGAAAGAGCCAGGAACAGTGAGACCGAGACAGACAGATGTCGTTCAGCCTTCCCGTAAACTCTTTTTAAGCTAGTATAGATTGTTTCGCTTTGTCTTAAAAGTGGTGGAGCGAGATTACAGCTTGAAACTAATTGTTTACATCATCGCACAGTGCAGTGATGTGAGATATGCTCAGCATGCCCAAGAGGAAAAAATAAAAAGTAAAAAAAAGTGTCAAACTAATAATCTGCACACACACACACAGATGTAAACAAAGCATGGTAATCTGCGTCATGACCGATGAAGTAAGGCACGGCACAGATTAAGAAAGAGATGAAGAAACAGAAATGAGAAGTAACACCATATTTGGATTCACGGTTACTTAGTGACAAAGGAACCGCCCACAACTTAGTTTTCCATGACAGTATGAGTGATGATAGCTCAGTGATGGCAACAGAATGTGCAGCTGCGTGAGTAGGCCTGTGGATGTCAGCAGCTGATGGAACAGGGTCAAATCTTTCAAACAACACAAAAAAAAAAAAAATTTTGAATAGGCAGCTTGGATAAGGTCAATGTAGAGCAAACGCAAATGAAAAAAAAAAAAATTATAAATGATAAACAAAAAAATACACCCTGACAGGCTTATTACACACTGACTGATAAAAAAGCTAATAAAATTATTCTGAATTATGTGAGATGAACTGTGGACTGTTTAAAAAAAAAAACGTATTAAATAAAAAAATAAAGTAATATTTTTATTTAGCAAAGGACACATTAAGCTGACCACTGAACTGAATTCCTTTGACAATTTATTTAGGCCTTTTTTTTGGAAAACAAAAATGGTTCTATCTACATAAGTCTATGGAACGCAAACACTTTGAAGCTCAGTATCTCAAAACTGTTCAGAATGCAGACAGAACCTTATAATTCCGAGGCGGCGATTGATAATTAAAAAAGATTTCTTGAGCACCAAATTAGCGTGTGACCCTGGACCACAAAACTAGTCATAAGGGTCAATTCTGTTAAAAAAAAAAAAAATACATGGAGAAAGCTGAATAAATAAGCTTTTCGATTGATGTATGGTTTGTTAGGATAAGACAATATTTGGCCGAGATACAACTAATTGAAAACCTAGAATCTGCTGCAAAAAAAAAAAAAAAAAAATTGAAATATTAAGAAATGTATCGCATTTAAAGTTGTCCAAATGAAGTTCTTAGCAATGCACTAATCAAAAATTAAGTTTTGATATATTTATGGTAGAAAATTTACACAATATTTTCATGGAACATAATCTTCACTTAATATCCTAATGATTAACGATAACGATATTTTGGACCCATACAATGTACTGGCTATTGCTACAAATATACCTGTGCTACTTATGACTGGTTTTCTAGAGTCTTTACTGATCATGTGAAACTGTCAATGTCTGCTCAAAAGTCAGCTTTGCCGTCACAGGAATAAATTACATTTTAAAACAAATTTAAATAGAAAACAGTTTATTTGAATTATAATACCATTTCATAATATTACAGTATTTCTGCCTTGGTGAGCATAAAAGCTTTTTCAAAACAAACAATTTTTTTTTTAAATATTACAGATGCTTTTGAATGGTAGGAAATAGTTTCCTTGGTACTGGTCATTTGAAGGCTGTAGTGCTCATTACTAAAATATTTGACCACAGAATGCTGCCTTTGACCAGCTGGAATCCAAAATATTCCAACATTTCAGAAATCCATCTAATAAAGAAATATGACGTTTGAAGAATGACAAAAAAAAGACTATGCAGAAAAGATGGAAAGATTAAGAGCAGCCAGCGAACTTCCTGACAGTCATTCTCTCCGATCTGATTCATCCTGATTCACGGATGAGGCAGACATACACAAAACATTAATCGTTTGGATAATTGGAAACGGGATGAGAGAGATTAGCACAGAACTGCTGATTAAATGCATATTGTATGATCCCAGAAAAAAAAGAAAAAAAAAGTGCACTTCCA
Organism: Labeo rohita; assembly: GCF_022985175.1. NCBI lineage: Eukaryota > Metazoa > Chordata > Actinopteri > Cypriniformes > Cyprinidae > Labeo > Labeo rohita. Next base: position 19,037,002 of record NC_066886.1, on the reverse strand, counting down.
TAATGAATTTAAAGTGTTCTGTTCTACTTCTTAAGATAATCTTAAGAACATCTAAGTGTACTTTTTTTGGGACACCATGAATATGAATTAAAATGCGCTTTTTAACTATCTCTGTATTTAGAAAAATGTATTTAGTTACCACTTGTAGTACATTTGAACCCACTAGTGTATAAAAGATGGGTTCAAGTGTACTACAAGTGGTAACTAAATACATTTTTACAGAGATAGTACGTTAAAAGCACATTTTAATTCATATTCATGGTGTACTAAGAAGTACTAAAGAATAATTTTTAGTATATATATAGTGCACTTTAAGTACAATTTGAAAGTGCATTTGTCTTTCACCTAGGATATCAGGCCTGTTTCTGCTGACATAAAAAAGCAATAGCTTTTCAAATGAAATGATTTACATAACACCCTGTAAACACATATCATGGTTATTTACTGTAAGGCCTCAAGGCACATTTAAAGTAGTATACGTTTTAACAGAACGTCTGTTTCTGGAAGTTAAACACATGACCTTGGTGTTGCTAGCATAATGTTTCACCATTTGAGGTTCGGTAACGTTTTTTTGGATCGCACAAATCCCTCTTAGACTAGTTACTATTCACATCAAGGTAAACAAATGTTTCATCAGAGGTATGAAGTCACTCAAAGTTTCAGTGTGTGACAGAAAGCAAGTATACGCCGCCCAGTTTCAGAGGGATTATCCATCCAGACAAAAACTGGCTGAGCACGTGTCTAACCGAGATTCAGACGTTGGATACGAAGACACTCGGGATTTGGGGGATTTTTCCAGATGAAATCTCTGGTATCACTCCAGGGAGTTTGATTTTCTCTATTAGTCATGTATGAATGACTAGGACAGTGAGTGTATTATTAAATCAATCATTGACCTTTGGAAACAATGTCACAGTTCTATTTTTTCAGTTTCCAGAAATTAGAATAGTTTCTATTCTTCACTTTCAGAGTTTTGCTCATATTTTAAAAACATCCCCGTGAACATTAGGTTATTCTTACTCACTTTTCGTCTAACATTTGAAAGCTAAATATCTTGCGTAGTTACTAATTTTCCACAGAAAACAAATATCTCACTCATCAACTGTTCCAAAAGCCGACAAATACCGTACATCTGAAACCGAAAAAGTTTGCCAGACTGGAAGCTCTTTGTCAGAAAGAGCGAAACTACAATATTTCAGTAACCTTGTGATAATTTCTAAAAGCCTGATGAGTTACATATAAAATAACAGGTTCTTATTTTCTTTGTGCATGTCAAGGTTTGTTACCTTCACAATACAAATGTATGCAATGTACTGATAAGAAGCTAAAAATAGCAGCAATTTCTAATAAATAGTTTCACTGTGACTCAGTGCTCAGCCAGTCTCATAATCTTCATTTTTGCATGCAAACTGAAGCTGAAGTATCATTACAGATTAAAGGCAAATCAAGAACAAAACCGTTGTATAATCAATGTGTATAATATAATATAATATAATGTGTATAATCAATGTGTTCTACTTGAGGAATATCAGTAGATAAGCTGCAAAGACCTCATGTCTGCTACAAGACATGATAATAAAAGGTTGGTGCACAAACATCTACCAAAAGCCCTTCCCCTAACCTTTGAAACATAGCCTTGGGGAAAAGTAGTACACTTAAGTACTCTTTTTAAAAAGTATGCTAAGTGTAAGCTAAATGTAACATTTTGAACACTTCATTGCATGTTATGTGCAAGAAAATTTAATTCTGTTACAGGTAAAATGTATATTAATTGCAGTTAGCTAAACATAAGAGTATTTTTTGGACATACTTAAGTAGGACTTCCATACGTCTTTATATGGAATTTCATATTTCTATTGTATTATGGTTTAAATGTAGTGCTAAATGCACTGACAAGCATTTATGGTAAACTAAAATACACTTCAATGTCATGTCATTTGTAAATACACATGCAACCATAACATTGCAATTTAGTGCACTTAAGATATATTACCTTTAATGATGATTAAGGTAATTACATAATTAAATAAATTAAAGTAACCCTGTCAAACATTAAGTCACAATTAATCACATCTAAAATGTTTCTGTTTACATAATATGTGCGTGTGCGGTGTATATTTATGTGTGTATATACACACACACACACACATGCATGGATATATTTAAGAAAAAAAGTTTATATATTAAATATATTTTAATATTAATTCTATGAATAGAACAGTGGCGATTTCTTTAAGACTGCAAGGGAAGCTCAGCTTCCCCTATAATGTCACAAAATTAATGGTCAAATTATGTACTATTGTATTAACATTTTATTGACTAAAAATGCGTTAGAAAACGTTCATCTCAAAGACGAGTTCGTTCAGAATCAGTTAGATATAGCAGGTCGGCTGACTTGATTTTCTTCTCATACATTCCCGTAGCGTCACAGTGCATTTCCCCGTTGAAGCCCAGCGTCCATTGACTTCAATGCGGCTGCTTTGAACGTTTTTTTTCAGTGCTTTGAAACTAGACGGTCATTGGATAAACGCTGCGATTATGTCCCGCCCACGGACGCTCAGCGTCTCTGGGGGTGAATGAGGAGCAAATGAGGAGTGGGCTGGCCTGGACTCCGAGCTTCTGCGTGATGATTGGAGGGTCTGTCGAAAGATTGCATCTCCTTTTGACTGACAGCGATTTTGTACTATAAGGAATCGCTGAAGCTATTCGCGCTCAGTCCCATCGCGGATTTCTCAAGTTCAGTCGAAATAAAAACTGCTGCAACCTATTTCTTTATATTTGCTTGGCGAAATTGCTTGATTTTAATCATACATTTCACACAATTATACACCACATTCCTTGTTTCACTTTTACAGAGTTTAATATTTTTTTTTAGATCGTTCATTCATTCATTGATTACTTGGTGTTCCTTAAAGACATGGAGTTGGACAGTGCAATGCCTCAGCTTTACAAACTGTTCTCATTAGTGGCAACAATTGGAGCTACATCTGCAGGTGTAGAAAGGAGCTTCTCCTGTTTAAAGCGGCTCAAGTCCTACACCCGAAACACAATGGGCCAAGGCCGTTTAAGCAGCCTAGCTCTGCTGGCCATTGAGAGGACACTGGTCAAGTCACTGGAAAAGACGCCTAGTTGGTACGACAGGGTCACAGACTGTTTTCTTGAAAAGGAATGTAGGGCAGAATTTACTTTTAAATAAATAGACAATTTTATGATGTAGGCCAAAAATGAGCTTCCCCTATTTGACAGACCAGTAGCCGCCACTGGAATAGAAGCATATACACGTAAAGGTCTTCAAATTATATAATGTACGTGTGTATTTATGTACACTAAATAAATATACACAGTACATAAACGTATATTATGTTAAAAAACACTTATTTTGGATGCGATTAATCGCTTGACATCACTAATTAAAAAAGTATTTTACATGTGCTTTAGTGTGTTAGTCAACACGTCAAAATAAGTATACTTCATTTCAAGCATTAAAAAAGACTTAAAAAAATCTATTTTTAGAAGTGTACTTAAGACACTTCGTCTGGGAAGTGCACTCGATGAACACTCAAGTGGCTTTTTCTTTCGTTAATACATGTCTTCAAGTGCTGTACACTTTTAAGGTTTAAAGTGCACTACAAGTGCACATTCAATACTGATCATTTTTCACAAGCGTAACGCTATTTGGTATGAAAAATAAAACACATATGCAACAAGTCAATTGGATCTTGAAAATAAACAAAACATTTGGAAAAATTGGACACCTACCCCTGTCAGTTCATCAGGACTGCCGAACATACTGGGGGACAGGCTGCTGGGCTCAATGTCACTGCCTGTGAAATCATCCTCAGATTCCTCAAACGACGAGGCAGAGGATAGTCCAGCCGAAGAGGAGCTGGACAGTTTTCTGTGGAACAGAGAGGGCGCAGGGGAGCCTCCACAGCCGCTGTCCGAGCAGGGCGAGTCCTCGTCGGGATGCAGATCCAGCGAAAAGCCGCCCATGCTCAAAGTCAAATCACTGATGTGCGGACTGTCCTGACCAGGATCTAAATCATCATGGGTGACTATTAGTTTGGGAATAATCCTTGGGAACGGGTTTGAGGCTTGTTGCTCCACTTCTCCACCCAGCCGAGCTGACACCGAGGGTTGCAATGTACTTTTGGTGATTTTATGTTTGGCTAACGGAGACGAGCAACTGAAGTCTACTAAAAAGTCTGGTGTGTTCAGGCACTGGGTCACATTTTCCTCCGAAACTCTGCCTGGAGTCACGGCACCTCCTTTTGACACTCTTTCCATGTCCCACGGCGAGACGCAACACTCATGGTTCTCCTCACGTACTCCTTTCTGTCCGCTTTGGGAATTCGGGACAGAACTTTCCAACTCAGTGCTCCGACTCAGAAATATCAAGTTTTCGGTCGCATGTTGATTACCGGAAGAACTCGCGTTTAAAATAAGTTTTTTCGGCTCATGTGCTCTCACACCCACAGAAGTCGTCCCCTCTTTAAAATCGTCCTGCCAGCACTTCTGAACAGATTGCAGCTCCTTGGTTTTCATCGGATTCTCGTCTAACCGGTCACCGGTATGTGGAGAACAATAAAGTCCTTGCACGCGCACTCGTGTGGAGCTTGCGAGTGCTGCGCTGTTACAGCAGTGTGAAGAGCTGCAGCCGCTGCTGGATGATGATTGGCCCATCCTGCGTACCGTACAGATCACTCATACAGCCCTTTAAATGCCACTCCCACTGTCCAAAGTTGCTGCTCTGATCAAGACTTTTAACCCTGCACAGCCTGACATAAAAAAATAACAGTCAGAAAAATCATTTTATTGTATTTTTAAACGGTTTATTGTACCTTTATACAAAGTATTAGATATAAAAGACAATTTAATCTAACAAAAAATATATATATTAATTTGTAATTTTTTGCAGTATGAATTTTCTGCATGTATTGAAACCATGGAAAGCCATTTCCACCACTGAATGAAAAATAAAAACGGTCATTATAACAATTTATCTCACAATTGTGACGTTTTTTTTTTTATCAACTGCGTGTTTTTAAGTCAGAATTGTGAGATATAAACTCGCAATTCTGAAAAATAAATTGCAAATCTGAGAACTAAAGTCAGAATCACGAGATATAAAGTCTGACTTATTTCTCATAATTGCGTAATATAAACTCACTTGCGCTAACTAAAGTCAGAATAGCAAATTTTGCAATTTTGTTTTTTTTTCTCACAATTGTGTTTATATCTCGCAATTCTGAATTTTTTCTCATAATTGTGAGATATAAATTTGCGAGTAAAGTCTAATTTTGTGGGGGGAAAGACTGACGTTCTCAGAATTATGAGTTTATATCTCACAATTCTGACTTAACTCGCAGTAAAGTCAGAACTGCGAGATATAAACTGGCAAATCTGAAAAAAAGTCACAATTGTGAGATAATCTCATAATTCTGAGAAAAAAAGTCAGAATTGTGAGTTTATGTCTTGCTATTCTGACTTCATAACTCAAAGCGAAGTTAGCAATTATCTCACAATTCTGATTTTATTCATTAAAATTACGATTTTGTCTCAAAGTTCTGACTTTATAATTTGCATTTGCAAGTTTATATCATGCAATTCTGAGAAAAAGTCAGAACTGTGAGTTTATATCTTGCAATTCTGACTATAACTCGCAAATTTGAGTTTATATCACACAATTATGACTTTGTTTCTTAGAAATGCAAGACTTTACATTTCACAATTCTGACTTAATTCACAAAGGCGGAATTGTGAGTTTCTGTCTCACAATTTTATTTCTCAGAATTGCAATTTTTACGTCTAGAAAATCTGAAAATCTAGAAAGTTAGAAAAATAATTTTATTTTATTTTTAAACAGTTTATTGTACCTCTATACAAAGTATAAGATATAAAAGAAAATTTAATTAAAAAAAAAAATAATAATAATAATTTGTAATTTTCTGCAGATGTATTGAAACCATGGAAACCCATTTTCACCACTGAATGAAAATTAATTAAAAACGTCATTTTAACAATTTATCTCACAATTGTGACGTTCTTTATCAAGTGCGTGTTATTAAGTCAGAATTGTAAATATAAACTGGCAATTCTGAGAAATAAATCGCAAATCTGAGAAGTAAAGTCGGAATCACGAGATATAAAGTCTGACTTCTTTCTCAGAATTGCGTAATATAAATTTGCGAATTTGTATCTCGCAATTCTGAATTTTTTTCTCGCAACTGTGAGATAAATTTGAAATTGCGAGTTATAAAGTCCAGTTTTGTGGGGAAAAAGACTGACATGTTCTCAGAATTATGAGTTTATATCTCACAATTATGACTTACTAACTCGCAATAAAGTCAGAATTGCGAGATATAAACTGGCAATTCTGAAAAACAAAGTCACAATTGCGAGATAATCTCATAATTCTGAGAAAAAAAGTCAGAATTGTCAGTTTATGTCTTGCAATTCTGAACTTTTTTCTCATAATTGTGAGATAAATTTGCAATTGCGAGTTATAAAGTCCAATTTTTTGGGGAAAAAGACTGACGTTCTCAGAAATATATTAGAGATTTAAAGTGGCAAATCTGAAAAAATGTCACAATTGCGAGATAATCTCATAATTCTGAGAAAAAAAGTAAGAATTGTGAGTTTATGTCTTGCTATTCCACTTCATAACTCAAAGTGAAGTTAGCAATTATCTCGCAATTCTGATTTTATTAATTAAAATTATGATTTTGTCTCGAAGTTCTGACTTTATAACTTGCAATTGCAAGTTTATATCATGCAATTCTGAGAAAAAGTCAGAATTGTGAGTTTATATCTTGCAATTCTGACTAACTCCCAAATTTGAGTTTATATCACGCAATTATGACTTTGTTTCTTAGAAATGCGAGACTTTACGTTTCACAATTCTGATTTAATTCACAAAGTCAGAATTGTGAGTTTCTGTCTCACAATTTTATTTCTCAGAATTGTGACTATTTCTCACAATTGCAATTTTTATGTCTAGAAAATCTGACTTTATAATTTGCAATTGTGAGTTTATATCACGCAATTCTGACTTAAGCAATGAAGACAGAATTGTGAGTTTTTATTCTATTCAATTCATTTCTCAGCATTGTGATTTTATGTCTAGCAAATCTGACTTTATAACTTACAATTTCATGTTTATGCAATTATGCGAGTTTATATCACAGTTCTGACTTTATAACTTGCAATTGCAAGTTTATATCTCATAATTCTCACTTAATTTGCAATAAAGTCAGAATTGCGAGTTTCTAACTTTTCTTTATAACTCACAATTCCGAGAAAAAAAGTCCCAATTACCTTTTCTCTTTTTTATTCAGTGGCGGAAACGGCCTCCGTACTGATCTTATTTATCTGGCAATAAAGTCAGATAAAATTATAACAGCTTGCAAATCAACTCAATGTTTATAACAGTACAGCAGACTATTAAAATAAACTGACGGAAGTTCTAAGAAATTAGTTTCCAGGAACCAGTTACATAAACTTAGCCACTATGTTAAGACTACTTTAAGACCTACTTTGACCAAGTAGCAGTTAGCCAAAGGGTAATGTGTCTTTAATTTTTCAGATCCAAAGTAGAACAATCTACATTTTTAAGTAAACGACTTGAAAAAGTTCTGACCAGTTTTAAAGAAAAAACGATTATAGATGACTAACCTGTAAGACTAGTCGAAACCTTTTACGCAAGTGGCCCTAGGGAAACGCACAGGCTAAAGTAGTTTCAGTCAGGTCTTGATTATGATCATATTTATGTGGATACCAGGTCACAGAAGAATAAAGGGCAGAGAAGTGGTGGATTGGTTAGCAAAAAGATAGCAAAGAAGTGATGAACATTTCACTTAGTAAATGTGAAGCAAAAGGAATAATAATGAAATATGCCACTAAAGAAATGCAACAAAAATTGGATTCAGGTCAAACAGGATGTCAGCTTTAATACAACAATGAGGAAAGAGAAGCACCAAAGAAAGAAAGTATTTTAACAAGATTAAGGGTTGGGCATACCAAGCTTAATAAAACACTGAAACTAATACATAAACATCCAACAGGGTTATGTGAGCAGTGTGGAATAGAGGAGTCAGTAGAGCATGTAATTTGTTTCTGCCAAAAGTTTTCTAAGGAATAGGAAATACTGAAGAGGGTTCTCATAAAAATGGGAGTGAAAGAATTAAAGCTTAAGAATTTAATTGCATACGGATTATAAAGTGTACTCCATTATTTAAAGAGAATAGAGCTGATTAAAATAATTTAGATTTAAATAGTTTTTTTTTTTCCCCTTATGGATAACAGACTTAGGTAATTCACACATGTTTACACAGCTACAATCTCTCTCTACAGATGAATAGAATACATATAAGAAGATGCATCTGTTTGTTTCATTTATATTCTTGCACACTTAAAATGCTTTCATGGCTGTAAATTGTTGATGAACTGTACTCTGGGTAACAAACACCATACTAAAATGTTTTGAAATTGTTTAAAAAAAATACTTTTGTAAATATGTTTGGATTGTCTTTTGATTTGTAATGTAATTTTGATTATCACAATTTTACTAACTATTTGTATGTACTATTCCAACTACACAATACACAATAATAATTACACAATAGCAAATTACAGTAGAAACAAAATACAGTACAATACTGTTTTGTAGTTATACAGTACATTGTTCTACATACTGTTAAATTGCATTACAGTACATTGCTGTAAAACAATTTACAGTAACTTGCTGGCAACCTTGCTGCCAGTAACTTACTGTAAATATACAGGAACATTTTTTAACAGTGTAATAATACCTGCATTGTCAGTGGCTCACGCCTCTGTTACTAGCTCTAAAATTAAATTTTGGAATTAGAAACAAAGGCTTGCGATAGATGCGTATAAGAAATTAGTGCTACACGCAAGAGTGTGTAATAATTCAAAAGCCTGTTGTCAATTATTCCTTAATTAAATATAATTTGTCTCTCTATATCTCACAATAAAATATTTAAATGCTCATCGTTTGACGATCAAAGCTGTTTTAATTGTGGGGGGGCAAAACATGTAATGCTGCATACATATTCCTCAAAAGTGTGTTGTTTAACTAGATTTTTTCAAAAACTGATGTATGGAAAAACATATTTTGCTTCAGTCTGGAAAATGTTTGTCTTGTATTACTAATAACATATAAAAGTTATACATTTACTTTATAAAAATCATTAAAGATTTCACAGAAAAAGACATTTGATGTGTACCACAACCCTGGTGAAAAAAAACAGCATATGCTGGTAGGTATGTTTTGATGCTGGGATGCTGGTTAGGTAGGTTTTGATGCTGGTTTAAGCTGGTCCTTAGCTGGTTTATGCTGGTCCTTTGCTGGTTCATGCTGGTCCTTGACCAGCAACATGACCAGCACAAACCAGCAAAGGACCAGCTTAAACCAGCATCAAAACATACCTACCAGCATATGCTGGTTTTTTCACCGGGGAAGGGGACATTATACTAAATTATACTAGAATAATACTAAAAGGGATTTTACTTGCTAAAAACATATGATCTATCAATTATAGGGTTAACTGAGCTTCTTATGAGGCAATATGCAATATCTGTGAAGACGGAAGACAATGCAGTAATTCCAAGAAGGAAAAACTGTCTCATATCTCAAATATAGATACGCTTATTTTTATTTCCTTAAAAACGCATACACGTGGACATGCCATAAATTTCTATTGCTTTTGTTGTTGTTGTTTTCAAGATTGACTGCTACTGATAAAAATATAGTTTAACAAAACAATATTGTAGAGTTAGATCACACCCCCTGCAACCACATCAATAAATGTCACTCACGCGATCACCACAAACATATGTTATTACACAAACAAGGTTATAAACTTTAATGAGTGACTTATAAGTGATTCCAGCACTTACCAGAAGTACTCTTCTTCAATAAAATGCCGCATAAATCAAAAGGGAAATGTTTAACCAGCTCAGCCATTTGATTCAATGAGATAATGACTATGTGTACGGTATAAACAGAACCATGTTTTTGTGGCTGGATTGAGGATCGCAGCTGTGTGATTATTAAATCCATTTGATTATTTGTCTCCCTCTAGTGTTTAAAGAAGTAAAGTATAACGTCTAAACCGTCTGTAAATAATGGGATATTATATTATGTTGACTTTTGCTGTTGTTGGTGTTGTTTCACAGAAGTAATACAGGTTCGGAACGACATGAAGGTGAGTACATAATGGTGGCGTTTTAATTTTTTAGCATCAACTGTTCCACCCTGCATACAAAGGCCCTACTTGTTTACTCTGCTTTAGGCAGTACTAACTTAACTGTATTACTGTAAGTAACTTGACACAATGACCACAGGACACCTTTCAAGACAAGACCACATTCACCACTGTTACAAGCTATTCAGTACAAACCACAAAAGAGCAAGAATAATAGTTATTTTAAACAGACAATAAGTTTACATATGATCCAAAATAAACAGTCATATAAATGGAATGAAAATTGTACCAATGTGAAGAGTTCTGTTGCTGATCTGTAAGTACACTGATACATGTTGATGTATTATTGTGGCAAAACACTCTTCCTGAGGTACAGGAAGTGTGAACTTAAGTGAGAAGAGCTTTTGTTGCATGACAGACCACAATGAAGGCAAGCCACTCTGCATTCCTTTTTGCCTGACCTATATCAACACTGATAGCTATTTAGAAAACTAAAAAAAGCTACATAAGCAAGTATTTCTGGTCTGATAAGCATTCTTTTTACCCTCATTGCTATGTTGTTCTACTGTATAATCTACACACTTGTTTTAAGTTAGTAAGAACTTTAAAAATAAATTAATACTTAGCAGCAGTTCAAATAATCACAAGACATTTGATGTTACAAAAGATTTCTAATTCAAATAAATGCAGTTCGTTTAAACTTTCTATTCATCAAAGAATTCTGAAAATACAGTGTTTCCACAAAAATACCAATAGCTCAGCTGTGATCTTAAAAAAAAGAAAAAGATTTCTGGACTATGTGACACTGAAGACTGGAGTAATGACTGCTAAGAATTTAGCTTTGGTTTCACAGGAATAAATAACATTTTAAAGTATATTGAAAGAGAAAACAGTAATTCTGTTTTTATCATATTTTTGTGCAAATAACAGAACAAATCATCGTAGATTTGATATATACGTAAAAATCTTTTAACATTGCTATTTTAACAACTTAATGACACAATCTAATAAACACTAAACTTGAGCTTACCGATTCCACCAATGTCAGATACTCCTGAGTATGTTTTGCTTGTCAAACTATTGCCAAACTGATTGACTGTACAGTATGAAGGCTGAAGTGAACTTTATTAACCTACTTTTTCTTACTCATTACAAGTCATGAGTCAATAGGCTTAACTGAAACACACCCTTCTTGGCTGAGCCAACCTTTGATTTAAGTAGGAAATAAGTCAGCACTGGGCAACTGAATAGGCTGATAAACACCTGAGGAGGTTTATGAACATTTATGAGCTTAGTGAGATAAAAGTAGTCCTTATCGTCTTTTTATAGTGTCAGGAGGAGCTCATGGATAAAATGAGAAACTACAAACTAAATCACATTAAACTGAATTTGGTTTGATGACCACAGAAACAAAATGTTTGTGGAAATTCTCACGTGTTACAAGCGAGTGGATGACACCTAGGTGATTCAGCAGTATTTTAGGGATTGAACAGGTAAATATGATTAATTAGAATTATCCCAATTTGCTCAACAAATACAGTCATCACAATACAAATCAGTGACGGATGATAAATGAGCTTCGTTTTTGAAGAATATTGAGTGAACTTAAATGCCTTTGCTTATTCTATAATAGAGACTCTTAAAAATAAAGGTTATTTAAAAGGTTCTTTACAGTGATGCCATAGAAAGAACCATTTTTGGTTCCACAAAGAACCATTCAGTCAAAGGTTCTTGAGAGAACCATCTCTTTCTTACCTTTTTATAATCTGAAGAACCTTCTTTTGCCACTGTTTCTGTTTCGTTTTTTTATGGAACCATGTAAACAAAAAAAGGTTCTTCTATGACACCGTGAAGCACCTTTATTTTTAAGAGTGTATTTACAAACTGAGATTATGTTAGTATTCATTTATAATATTATTTTAGGACAACCAAAGAACTGATTGTTTTTTCTTTAGGGGGTTTCAAGCTTCATGTTCGAAAGTGAGTATAGAATAGGCGATCAGTTTCCTCAATCTCCAGGATATTAAGCTGGACTTTTGTGGAAAAAATGACTCAGTGGTTATTCAAAAACCCCGTAAATCTTCGGTTCCTACTGTGAAAGCAGATCAGAAAATCAAACTGTAGACTGAGGTGGAGGGCAGTATCAGCACTTGATCACATGCAGTTTTACAGGAAAGCTGAAAAGTTGAACCAGGAGCGAAACCGAAAAAGATATTTTGAATAATGCTGGTACACAAATGAATCACTAAAATAAAAGTTCTTCTGAATCACTAACTATAATTGGTCCAAAACTCATCTGGTATCAGCAATGCCTTGCCCTTTTCTTCAAATACAGTCAGCAAACAAGCACCGGCATGTACAGGCAGTGATTTTTAAGCCATTTGTTTTTTTCAGGAGACCTTTGGGAAGGTTTAAGAAAGGCTCATAATAATCATCATTATTATACTTAATTCTGTTGTTGTTATGTCAGTCTGTAAGTTACGTAACTGTTTCAATACTATAATGCAGTTACAATGCACAGAAACAACACACCCCAAAATATGTTTGGATGTAGAAACCTTCAAATGTTAGGGATGTGCTTAGGAGCACCTAGCAGCGCTGAATTATGTTGTTTATATAATGTTACTTGACTTAAATATACTATGGAATTACAGTGTACTTATAGGGTTAGTTCTCCCAAAAATGAAAATTCTGTCATTAATCACTCACCTTCATGTCGTTCCAAACCCATAAGACTACTACGGAAGACATTAAGATTTTTTTCGATGAAATCTGCGAGCTTTCTGACCCTGCAAAGATAGCAACACAACTACCATGTTCAAGGCCCAGAAAGTTATGTTGCTGTCTATGGAAGGTCAGAAGGCTGTTAATTTTCATTAAAAAATAAAATATTTATATGTTTGGAACAACATGAGGGTAATTAAAGGAGAAGTCCACTTCCAGAACAACAATTCACAAATAATTTATTCACCCCCTTGTCATGCAAGATGTTCATGTCTTTCTGTCTTCAGTCATGAAGAAATTATGTTTTTTGAGGAAAACATTTCAGGATTTTTATCCATATAACGGACTTCATTGGTGCCCCGATTTTGAACTTCCAAAATGCAGTTTAAATGCAGCTTCAAAGGGCTCTAAATGATCCCAGCCATGGAAGAAGTGTCTTATCTAGCGAAACGATCGTTAATTTATTTTGGAAAATAAAAATTAGTTTACTCGTGTAGCACAGGCTCTGGGATGCGCGTTCACGTACTATTGAATCATGACGGAAGGTGATGTTGAGTCATTTAGTTCATTTTAGCAAAATCAGCATCACGTGACAGCCCCATAAGATGAACGAACAACTCGAAAAACCCGAAGAACTAATTCCAGTACAGAACCTAATAGGATGTTGCACATACGCGACTGAACGAATCACTCCTCAATCAATCATCAAGACGACTCGTTCTTCCCGAGTCAAATTAAAGATTCATTTAAAAAGAACGAATCATTATAGAACGCGCATCCCAGAGCCTGTGCTACAGAAGCTTTTGTGCTTAAAAAGTATACCATTTTTTATTTTTCAAAAACAATGACCGATCATTTCGCTAGATAAGACCCTTCTTCCTCAGCTGGGATTGTTTAGAGCCCTTTGAAGCTGCATTTACACTGCATTTTGGAAGTTCAAATTCGGGGCACCAGTGAAGTCCATTACATGCAGAAAAATCCTGAAATGTTTTCCTCAAAAACCATAATTTCTTTACGACTGAAGACAGAAAGACATGAACATCTTGGATGACATGGGGGTGAGTAAATTATTTGTAAATTGTTGTTTTGGAAGTGGAGTTCTCCTTTAATGACAGATTTTTCATATGAGCAAGAATTCAACAAGATATTTATTTTAATACAACAGTTCAGTAAACATGATGTTAATATCATAGAGTCATAGAGTCATAGAGATAGTCACTTGATTTATTCCTGAATAACTCTGTGTGTTTGGATGAATCGGTTAAGTGAACAATTCAGTGACTCTTTTATGCAGTGGAGATCAAAATTAGAGAACAATTTGTAAATACTTCATTTTTTTCTGAAATACTGTTAATCTTCATTACTCAAAATTTGAAGTAATATTAGCTGTAGGTATATCACTGTTCTACTAATACAGTATGTTTTACAAAATATCCAAGGTATTTCAACAAAAACCTTTATTTTGTGGAAAACACAGTGATCAAAATTAGAGAACAGTAACCACTAGGGCTCAGCGATATGACCTAAAATCTTATCTTATCTTGATTATGGTTATTAAACAATTATTTTTATTTAATTATTACTATCATTATTATTTTTCCCTTCAGTTATAGACGCAAATCTAACTCATGATTGCTGTTGCATGTTATCTTACTCTCAGCGATCTTATCAGTCTATATGCACAAGTCAGAAAGAGACACTCTAGATTCTTACTGGCCGTTCACGCAGAACAGCGAGGACTGGAGTTGGGAAACACTGTCCTAACACACCACTCACGTACGTGACACTGCAAAAAACGTGAGCACAGCAGTTATACACGTCCGTATAGCACCGACTACACTCGTGGTAGTATGTTTGGAAAAGTTTTAACAGGACAGAAAAAAATTAAATAACCGACATGAGAAAATTATTTCGGTTCTGAATACTTTTCGATTAATCGTCCAGCCCTAGTAATCACTGTAGCATGAAAGAAAATTTTAGAGGGTTGTAGTAGAGGTCCTTACTTTGAATGAGCATATCTGCAGCCACAGGACATCACTGGTTTCTCAGATTGCACTGCGTGATCTTCGTCCACTCTTCTTCCACTCTCTTCCATAGATGGGAAAGTAGTGGCTTTCTTAGCCATAACTTTGTCGGCAAAGGATTTACCAGAGATTTTCAATCAAGTTTAGATCAGGACTCTGGCCCGGCCATTTCATTATTTCAGTGTTCTTAGCTATGTTTTGCAGTATGACCGGGACATTGTCCCACATGAAAATTGGAGACATATTGGGACATACTTTCAGGGAGGGTACCGCATGTTGCTTGAGAAATTGCTGATGAGGTTCTGTGCTTCAGTCTTTCCTCAGTTTGACGCTGGTCAGTGCCTGGTCAGTGCAGAGAAAGCGTTCATCGGATTCACTTTTTCATGTTGTTTGAACATTAATGTGTGTTGGCAGTGTATGTACAAATCTACCCTATAATGATAAAAATCCATGCAGCGGTTTTTAATTAATCTGTAAAAATAATATCCCCTTTTTCAAATTGAGCCATTCTCAGATACCTGTCGTTGTTGCGTCACACCAACAGAGGCCGCTCCCACAATAGTTGATTAACATGAGCGTCTTACCTGAGATCAGTTGTAACAGTCCAACCTCCATGTATGGATGCCGGAGCAGGGATGTAAGTTAGACAAGAATTGAGCGATTGAGGTGTTGTGTTGCTGGATGTAATAATGAACGTAGTGGTCGTGATTTACTCCCGACATCTGAGCTGCTGAAGATGCAGTGGATTACGTTTGTTTATAAAGGGAATGCAGCTCCCGATCGACATATATCCATCTATGTTCGCGCGAATTATTTGTGATCCAGCTTCACTTACAGCAGTGAGTGAGTATAAGGGTTTTTTAATGAATCTTTGCGATCACCTTTCCTAATAATGTGCTAGTTAGCAAGTTTAGCGGCTCAAGCAAACAGGCTCGTCACTCCACAGAGAGAAGAGAGGGGTGGGGTGAGCAGAGCTCCTTTGCATTTAAAGGAGCCTCGACCAGAATGGGATGATTTTTGCAGAGCTGATTTTGACAAGGTAAAAAGGGTGTTGTTTTACACAACCATTGAGAATTTTTAACCAAAGTATATTATAGACTTTTCATTAAGACCCTAAAGAATCATATCAACTTCAGCGGTCAGCATCCGATGTCCCCTTTAACTAAACGGTTGAGTAGATGATTCAATGACTCACTCCTAAACACAATCACTCGATGAATTAATAAATGCCTGCAAGTGTACTACTATTACTATTCCTCCACAGAAAGATACTATAAAAATAGTAAAAGTAGTATGCTAGTATGTGGTTCGAAGTTCAGCAACTTATTTTCTTCCAGTGTGTTTAAACAAAGTAGTTGAGTGATATATTCAGTGACTCACTTATAAACACATCACTTAATTTGTTTTGGAGCACATCAGGGTGTTTGAATAAATTGGTTTAATGAATCAGAGATTCAATGACTCATTCATGAAGACAGTCACTTGACATTATAGAGTAAGGATTATAGGAATATATAAGAACATTAATCAAGTACAAAAGACACAGACAACAGACAGAACCCTTTGTGGCAAATAAAAGAGTTCAGACAGCGGTGCTCTTAAAATATTAGAATCTGTTTAATGTGCATTGAAACACAGGATATAGCCTGATACACAGTCAGATCCAGAGAAGACAGTTGATTTCTTCCCTCTGTGAGCTCTCAGAGCAAAACACACCAAAAGACCTCAACACACGCTCTTAATGTGCTGTCACAACATGTCAGCAGAACGCACAAGGTGGAACATGCACGTGAGTTCGTTTCAGTCTCTTGGAGACGTCTGATGCACAAATATCAGAGACCTACGACTACATACCTCATCTAGATTCAACAAAAATAAAGTGTGAGATTTCGCCAAAAAGAAGAATAAAAATCTAAAAGGCAAAAACACATCATCTTTGTTACCACTACGTTAACTTAATCTAGCTCACATTCCTTTTCCATTTTTCTTCCCCCCGCAAAAGTACATAATAAATACTCACTTGTGACATAATGAGTTCATAGTATCTTAATTATTTAGAGCTCCAACAAAAATATATTATCTATGTATTTAGGTGGATAAATTAAGTTGCAGTCTTGCTATCTGAATGACACAGTCCACATCAAGGTCTTAAATGACAGTATAGCAATATAAATAATACTGTGCATATAGTCATAATAGTGCTTCGTTCCCATAATCAGAGTAAATCGTCTTGAAAATCTAGAGAGGATGTTTTTAATAAAACAAATGACTCTCTCCACCTCTCTATATTGGTAATACAGCATTATGTAGCGGGACACCACAGCAAGAATACAGTGTCCCATTATAAGACTCTAGAGTGCAAAACAGGTGGTTTCACATTTTTACAAAGTTAAAACTTCTCATGAGACCATTTGTTATTCTCTATAACTTGAAACAGAGGCGGGAGAGAAATATTGGGGTTGTAACACTTTCCTCTCGAGAATAAAATGGTATTAAGATATTCGGTTGCACGCATTCTCACATTCGCTCGATGTTCCAGGGAAAAAAAAAAACCCTGGTTTGATATTTGTCAAAATGCTTTTTATGTTTTTTAAGTCACAGAACAGGATGCTACCACTCATATGGCTATATTTCTGTGGTATACGTGAATAAATAAACATAAACAAAGCTATATACGCTAAAACGAAAAGATCTAGACAGCTATTCTACACATAAAAAGATCACTACGGACTATTAATAAAATCATACTTAAATCCTCACTGTACTGTTAAGATTCAACATTAGGCACTGAGATTTTTTTCATAGTGACAAACATAACAGAGAGGAAAGGAAGGCTTCATTTAGGGGTGTTTGTTCATTTTGGCTTGATTTGATTTAAAAAGTCCTTAGTGGAGAAATAAAGGCCATGTAGTGTATATATACAGTTTAAAATACTTTCTTCTGACACAACGTTTGCTCTTTTCTCTCGTTTAGTCATGGGGAAATCAAAGGTTTTGTTTTATGAGTGAGTTTGTGTGGTCTGTGTGATGTGTTGGCTGGGTTATGAGTCAAATCAAGGCTATAGTCTGTCATTTTTCTCTTGTTCCCTTCTTTGGCTATTTTTTTTTTTTCATTCTTTCCTCTGTGACTCTCATTCCTGAAATGATACTCGTACACAAACACACACTTTCAAGGCTGTAGAATTAGCCAAGCTGATCCTCATACTGCTTCCTGAAACAGTCACCAGCTGGGAAGAAGTCCCAGCATCGCTCCTGGTACATTTTCCACACATATGACTCCTAGAAAGAGAGAAAATAAAATGAATGCATTGCAAATTCAGCAAAATATTGTGAAAATGTAAATAATTTTTTAAATCTAAATTTTTGTATATACACATTACTGTTCAGTACTCTTGATGCTCTAGAAGGAAACACGATGCATTAAGAGCCAGGAAGGGGTGAAAACTTTTAAACAGGATGATGTCCAAAATTTTTCTTATTATGTCAAAATATCTTGTTTTGTCCATTTAGTACTGCCCTTCAGAAGCAACAGAACATACTTGCATGTTTCCCAGAAGTCAAATTAAGTACAATTTACCTTAAACTTCAAATTCCAAAAGTTTTCACCCCCTGGCCTAATGCATTGTGTTTCCTTCTGGAGCATCAGTGAATGTTTGAACCGTTTTTAATAGTTTTTAATAGTGTTTGAGTCCCTCAGTTGTCCTCAGTGTGAAAAGATGGATCTCAAAGTTATACAGTCACTGCTGGAAAGGGTTCAAATATGCAAAAGATGCTGGAAAACCAAAGAATCTGCAGGACCTAGAGGATTTTTCTGAAGAACAGTGCTCAGTTTAACTGTTCAGAACAAACAAGGGACTCATGAACAACCATCACAAAACAAACAAACAAACAAACAAAAAAAAAAACAGTCGGAGATCATCCAGGTAACCACACAGAGTATTAAGAAGCAAGGGTTCCCAAACTTTTGAAGGGGGTTATTTTAATAATTTCAGCTATTTTTTTGTCTTTTATGTAAAATATCTTACTCAGGACAGCACTAAATAAAAAATAACATTTATTTTGTATGATCCCTCTTATTTTGTTAAAATTTTTCATATTTTCATAGAGGTTCCCAAACTTTCACACTGCATTTAAAATGTATACCTTCTTAAATGCAAAGTTTTTTTTTTCCTCAGAAATGCAGTTTTGGACAGTGATAAGAATAAACCAACACTGACCTGTCCTGTGTGCTCCGTTTCATCTTTATTGATTAAATACATCAGGAAGAACCTACATGTCAGAAAAAAAAAAGATTTCAGAATGAGCAAACAAAATATTAGCTCTCACCATTTCTGAATAAACAAAAGTATACACTTACATGTAGTTGGCTAAATTGTGCTCTTCCATCGTATGCGTCTCGAAGCCATGCGGAGTTGAGTCAAAGTAATCGCTTCCAATTCCACAGATGAAACACTTAGTCTTTGAAAAAACAACAAAAAGACATTCATATTTCAGAATGTGTCCAATCGCGATCCATAACGACACAATTATCCACTGCACTCTCAGCAATTGCCATAGGCAACATGTTTCTGACATGTTTATCAGGTCAGAAAACTGACTGTATAAGATGGATACTTGACTCATATTTTGTCTTAATGATGAATTTGTTTCATACAAACACGCAGTTTTTTGCTTAACAAGATGTTAATTGGTGGACTGGAGTCATGTGGACTACTTATGGATTATTGTGATGTTTTTAATCAGCTGTTTGGGCCAGGGTTCCTAAAATCTTGATGAGCAAACTCATCAAGGTCTTCAGGATCCCTAGAGGTAAATGAGTTGATCAGGGTTTGAGCTAAACTCTGCAGTGGCCTTCCAGGAACAGATCTGAGGAACTCTTGTTTGGACCCATTCACTGCAGAGGATCCATTGGTGGGCAAGAGCTAAATGCTAAATTTCTTTAAAATCGGTTCTAATGAAGAAACAAACTCATCTACATCTTGGACTGCCTTTTTAGCAAACGTTAATTGTTTGGGTGAATTATTTCTTTGAGTATAAATTTAGCAGTTATACCTCCATATCCTCCCGGACCTGCTCCTGCTGATCTCTCAGCTCACCAAAGGCATCAATGATCAGACCTGCACATAACACAAACATCATTTCATAATGAGGGATATTATTATGTCCAAACCTTTTAAACAGTACATTTACAAAGTAGTAAATTGTCCACAGTGTCTACATTTCTCTAAAAACGGCATTCCTCACCTTGAATGATGGCCAGCAGGATGACAATGACAAAAAAGAAGAAGGTGATGTCAAAGACCACACGGTAAAGCTCATACTCGTCTCCGGCTGGATCCTCGATCTCGTCTCCTATACCACCACCAGCTCGCACACCCACGTACATGTGGAACAGATAACACTGAGAGAGAAGACATTTTCACAGTCAGCACATGTGATTAAACGAAGTGTAGATATGTGTGTAGAAACACTTACAGTCATCATGTCGTCACACTTCATATCCGGTTCGTCTTCATCCTCACTCATGTTGTAGAACTTGCGGAAGAAATTGAAGGCCACCACGGTGTAGAGGTAGACCACCACAGCCAGCAGACCCACCGTCATCACCAGCTAAACCACAGTCACCATCAAGATTAATATCTGGAGGAGATTTCTATAAAATCTCAGTCAAATATGATGATGGTACATAAGAGTTGTACCTGTTTGCCATTGTGGGTTACAGAGGACAGGATGGTACGCAGGGTTTTGACGCCCATAGCGATGTCCAGCAGATGACAGGCGAAGAAAAAGTTGTTGTAGTGGCCAAGCAGTGACATGACCAGATACCAAACTAGGTACAGGAACGTCTGTAAGGAAAATAGAATCCAAATGAATGATCATTGTTAGAAATATCCTCAACCTATGAACAAGTTAGAAAAAATGGTGTCTTTACTAAAACTCACATTATCAGTGAACACCACTCCAAATTTCCAGATCTGGTATTTTATGTCAATAGATGTCAACCTGTGGATTCATAACATTTTATAATGAGAAACAGAATCTCCATCCTGAATCTCTAACAAATTATTCTTATGAGCAGGTTTATTTTATTGAATCCTAAAAATCAGCTTCACCAGAGTAGTTCAAATGACACTTTTGAGCCACTTTTTTAGTGATTTAAAAATAAAAAGTAGTACACTCCAACCAATTCCCAAATACATAACTTAAATAAATGGCCCTGTCCACACTAATACGTTTATTGTTTGAAATGCATCTTTTTCTCACCGTTTCGGCTTTCCGTCCACACTAAGACAGTATTTTTGTTGACTAACTAAAAAACTAAGCTTTTTGAAAACACTCTCCTAAATGGATACATTTGAAAACACCGTTTTTGCAATGTAGTGTGGACTGTGAAAATGGAGGTATCTCAAAAACTATGATGCATGTTTAGTCAAGTGACACATATTGTACTGATAGATATAAATGTTTATATGGTTTGTGCCTATTTTGTGCTATTCACTTTCACATCTTTGTTAAAATATGTTACTTTGTACAATTTACGCTAATGCAGATGGAGGGCGTTTTGAAATGAAAACACCATTTTCAAATGTGTCTAGATTAATAGACATCTTTAGCCTTTAATGAGCTGTTGTGAACTATAGCTGTAGTGAATCATATATAGTTTACAACTTTCTTTCTTTCCTCATCATTCGGCTACTAAATTTCATTTTCCAAATATTCCTGCTTCAAAAATTGGAACTTTTAAGCAGTTGGAATTGTTAAAGCGGTTCCTACCCATTGGTTTATTTGTTTTTGTGGTATCGAATTGTTGTTGTTTTTTTTGTTACTGGTATTGGCTATTAACATTTTAGTGACACTTATGAGTGTATTTCCATCTTTCTGTACCATGTGAACATTGAGGGATCAGGCTGATGCTTCTTCTCATGTGTCATAGCGCTGACATCAAGGGATGCTAGATCCATGCCGAGTAGTTCTGCGATTCTTTCTCTACCGTAGATATCGCCATATTTCTCTAGCACCTACAACACAGACACGCTCAGTCACCGACATCTCTCAATAAATGAAACATTTGCACAAACAAATATAGAATCCCACTGACTTTTCTCTTCACAAATTTGTCCCAGTAGTTGTTCGGGAAAGTCCTGAGTGGAAAATAAAAGGAATGTCATTTCATATCACACAGTCTTCAAAAAGATACTTGTTCATAAATGTATAAATAATAATAATGTTGTAGTATTACGGTGTATTGAGGACAAGTCTGTCCCACTGGCCCTTGATGTCATCATCTTCTGGTTGTTCAGTTACGTACAGACCGTCAAACTCCAGTTTACGGGCCAGTTCCTTTTCTCTCTTAAAGATGACCAAAGGAACCTGGACAGGTATGAAAACGTTAGCAGCTCACACTAACTTAACCAAAGAAAATCTCCAAAATGAGATTTCTGTCATCATCTACTTAATACACGACTGAAGGGAAGGATCTTCAGTGACAGCAAATGTAAACTTTGATCTGTTTCTCACACAAAGCTATTGTGCTTTTTGGTCCTTTCTGTGGTCATGTAATGCTTTCATTGTTTGTAAAATAGCAATTAATACTTCCTAATGCTTTTACAGAAGAAAGTAAGTCATACAGGTTTGAAATGCCATCAGGGTGAGTAAATGATAACAGAATCCAGTGAGCTCCTGACCTTCAGACAGTTGTAGCCGATGATACACAGGAAGGAAATGACGGTGTGTAAGATAGAAAAGAAGGCCAAAGCGGGTTCCATATATCCAGTGCTCTCCTCCAGGAAGTAGTAAACAAACCCATCTTCCTCATCTTCCTCTCCATTCTCCTCCATTCCAGATCCTTCGGGTTCTCCACCAGAGCCCTCAAAGATCCCAGAGCCCTCAAACACACCAGAGCCTTCAAACACACCAGAACCCTCAAATACACCAGAACCCTCAAACATAGCTGAACCCTCAAACTCCTCCTCTTCTCCAGGTGGGCTGTCAGATACCTAGGGAGATATGGCCAGCTTCAATCAAACTGTTCAATCAACGGTTCGCAACTAATGCAAAGGACCCCACAACTATGACTGAGACTCAAGTTTGAAATGCCCTGTTTTAAAATCATACTGACCCTGTAGAAGAGCAGAATGAAGTTGAGTGCAAAGGCGATGAAGAGAGCAAGGAAGCGCAGGTTGTAGAAATTACGAGACAGGTAGTTCTAGAAGAAGAGAAAGTTCAATTTTCAGATGCAGTCAGAATAAAAAGTGATGAATGAAAAAATATTAATTATACAGATAAATAACTATAATATAATTACCATGAACTTGATTCTTTGGACTTCAAGCTCATTCCAGAGTTCAAAGCCGTCTCCCTCTGCCTTCTTGCCTTTCTTTGCTTTAGCCTTTGCTTTTTTCTCCTCTTGCTCTTCATCTGGTTTTTCTTCAGACTCAGGTTCTGCCTCCTTCTCTGCCTTTTCTCCATTTTCAGCACTTTGATGGACAGAAGGATAAGTCAATGCAACAACAGCACAATGTTTATATTGTGATAAATATGACTGCACAACAGTTTACCAACGAAAGACTTGATCTTTGTTCTCCTTTACTTACTCTGCTTTTTCCGGTTCTGGGGCTGCTTCTTCCTCTACTTTCTCCTCTTCTACTGCTTCTCCCTCTCCTTCTTCACCCACCTGAATATGCGGCAAAACATTGAGGAGCACAGTGAGGAACTGGATGTTTACTCTTAAGGTGAGGTCACATTAGTACAGTTTGGGCAAAATTTCACAGGGTAAAAAAGACCAAAGTCTGTTGTCTATAGCAGGGGAGACCAACATAGGTCCTGGAGAACCATAGTCCTGCAGCTTTTTGCTCCAACCTTGATAAAAGCTCACCCTGTAGCTTTCTAGTAAGCCTTAGACCAGGGGTCACCAAACTCGGTCCTGGAGGTGCGGGTGTCCTGCAGAGTTTAGCTCCATCCCTAATTAAACACACCTGAACCAGCAAATCAAGGTTTTACTAGGTAAACTTGAAACTTCCAGGTACATTTATTGAGGTAAGCTAGACTAAACTCTGCAGTACATCAGCCCTCCAGGGACGAGTTGGGGTTTAGTGACCCCTACCTTAGACCTTGATTCGCTTGTTTGTGAGTTTGATTAGGGTTGGAGCTGAACTCTAGATGAATGTGGCTCTCCAGAACCAACGCTGGCCACCCCTGGTCTACATTGTAGCGATGTATGAAGCACCTTTCATACTAAGTTGCAGATATCCATGTGACCAACTTGTAACCATTGTGAAAAAAGTGGGGAAATATTTTACCCTCACATGAAGTTCCTAACTAATTCCTACTGAAACAAACAAAGGTAACTGTGACCGCATCTTTAGACTATAAGCACAAAACTCTTCTTCTCACCAGCTTCCTCTTCAGCAGTGGGCTGCCTTCTGGAGTAGGAGGCTCCTCTGGCTCAGTTTCTCCCATATCTCCTAGACCGCCATGAGGACCAAAACCAGCTCTTTCACCATCATCCTCTTCTCCCTCTTCTGCTTCCTCCTCTCCTCCTCCAGTTCCCTCCTCTCCCTCACCAGCGCCGCCTGATTCTTGTACTTTTCTTGCTCCTGGCTCAGGTGGAAGGTCACCGTGCACCTCATCTTGAGTTGGGTCGGGCATGTTAGTCAGAATCTCTGTCAATGTCATCTTCTTAGCTCCCTCCACCAGACCTCCTCCAAAGAGAGTGTTCCAGATGAGCATGAAGAAACCTCTGCAGACGCTGTAGATGAAGTGCAGGATGCCGAAGAGGACAGTATAGAGGAACATCACCAGACCAACAATCATGTCCTTTATGGTCATTTTCCTGATTTTGCGATAACGCCGTCTGAGATTGCGGAAAGTGAATAGGCTAATGAAGTTCATTACGCTCTTGATGAAATCTGCAAAGGCTGAGCTGGATTCAGGTGGTGCTGCTTCTCCATTACCTTCTTCTCCTTCTCCCTCTCCATTTCCACCACCACTGCTTTCCTCCTCTTCTTCTTCATCCTCATCTTCGATTACCTCCTCCTCCTGCTCAGAGATCTGTGAGGCAATGTTCATCTCAAAGATGGTGTCCTCACAGAAGTTCACAAAGAGCTCCATCTTCTCAGACTCACCACCCTCATTGACAACATCAAAGATGAACTGCCTCTTTGACTCTCTGACCTGAGGCATCTCCCACTGGTTGCGGTTGGCCTCGCTGATTTCAAAGTAGATACGTTCAATCCTCTTACTGGCACCCATGATCTCGATACGGCCCAGGAACGGTCGGAAGTAGTTCAACACACTCTCAGCCTGCTCCAAAAAGTTCTGCAAGCGGGTGTCATGAGGAACATGCTCAGACAGGTTGGTGAGTAGCACGGCAATGTTGAAGCCGATGTCTTTGGCTGGCTCTTGGAAGCGATCGGCAAACTCCTCGAAGTTGATCATCTCGTTCTCATCGGCTTCAGAGCAAGATAGCAGGAACTGGATCTCAGATGGCGTGTACTGCTTCTGACTGTCCATAGCCTTGGAGAAGTCCTTCTTGGAGATAAGGCCACGAGGGTCCGTCACATAGTCACGGAAGGCATCTGATGCCACAATATCCTTCAGTTTGAGGAACATGTCGAAGAACTTGAGAATCATCTCTACGTTGCTGGATGACTCAACCAGCATGTCAACCATCTGGCGAGCGATTGTGCCATTCACAACATTACCTGTAATAATACAACAAAATTGGCTATAGATCATGACTTGATTTTGCTTGTTTTACAGATTAAAGTTCAATTTGATGGATAGATATCTCTTACCCTCCAGTAGAGAGAGTAGCATCACCACCATGTCCTTCTGCAGATCCAGAAGCTCTTTCAACAGACCAATTTGACTGGAGTCCTGTTTCACACAACCAAATTCAGACAAAATAACATATCAATCCACAAAATGTCTTAAACTCTTAGTGACAAAGAACATAAAAAGACCTCTCAGTTCACATATATTGCTGGTACTCCATAGTTTTATGGAACCATGAAAAGAGATGTACCAAGAATACCAAGTATTCTGATCAGGCTAAATTTTAGTGGCATCTCTGGCATGAGTTTTATTTTTTGGGGCAATGTGGGAGATGGCACTACTGGGACAAAGTCCACCTACTCTCAGCTTACCTCAGAATGCGTTCTACTCCAGAAATGATCCTGGGTTTGCGTTTATAAACAGATACAAACATAGCATGACATACTGTAACCTATCACAAGGACATTTAAAGATGGATATGAAGACAAATCAGCCAGAAGCAGATGTCAACTCTGGCATGAATGAAGCAATCTGATCTCATGGCGAAAATGTACTTGTGGGAACTTTTTTGTGAGATGGGAAATACGTACCAATAAGTACATATCACTGCAGTTTCCAACAGAAATTCCCACTGAGTGGCACTAAAAGAGTGTTATTTTTTTTTCCCAGAACAGATGAACGTACATATGGTACGGTTTATGGTAAATGCTAGATGGTATACATCTGTAGAATAATTACTGTTTTTGCATTATTGTAAGGGGTAGGTTTAGCATTGGGGTAGGGTAGATGTTAATAAAACACAATCTAATAGGTAGAAATTTTAGTTTATTATTAGTTTCCGGCCATAACTGTATCAACCACATTTTATGTGATGTTGGTTTTGAATGTGTCACTGCAGTTCTGACTTGAAATGTCTGTTGAGTGGCACTATAACTCTAATGCTCCATAACATTCTACGTTCTTTTACACCTAAGCCTAGCATGGCATTTTAGCTTGTTTTTCGACCTGTCATCTTTCAGCTCTTTTATCATGAGTTATCATGAGATTTTCACAAAATTTGTACCCAAGGATTCTGCATCCTAAGTCCAATTCCATGCTGAGCTACTGTGCAAACTTGTTACATCCGGTGTTCTGACAATTTGTACTACCCTGTCATGTGCGTCTATCCCAACCCTAAACTTACCCTTATAGTATTAAAAATACAGTGTTGGTAGCATAATCTGATATGTAGCACTATAGGTGTTCACTTATTGCTACGTATTTGGCGTCTCGCGAAAAGTTCCCACAGGTACGTTTTCATTATGAGACCAGATTGGAATGAGGACTATCACATCAGTCTTTAAGACTTTGTATCAGCAAAATACTGCCATAAAGTGACGTAATATGCAATTCCCATTATTAACAAAAATATCCAGGAATGCCAGCAGACACATAAACAGTCTTTTATACAGAACAGTATCACCAATATTACACACGCCTGCAAACACAGTATACTCACTCAACATTTATAACGACAAAAGAGCACAAAGGCCTGCACATACACATTAAGAAAGATTGGATGTATCTCACAAAACCTTGTTGATAATTCACCACAAATTCAAAAGAAAGAAAAAAGAAATGGTATATTACTTCAAAGAAATGAAATGAATTATAGTGAATATCATTTGGCTTATATATAAAATAATTTCATACTTATTGAAATGTGACCGGGGCGCAATCCTGACAGATTTTGTGAGATTTACAAAGTATTTTATAGATTCTTCTTTGGACTGTATGTATGTCTGTGTATGTAAAGAGTAATATGGTGCAGGTCGAGGGAAATAAATTTCCTCTTCAAGTGAGCAAAAGCAGAAACACAGCATAGTGACACCTCCCTCAGCTCCAGTATATCAAAATCAGCCCAACAAGGTTAAGACTGCTTTCGGAAATTCAACACTGATACAGTAGGAACAGAGGGAATGTACGTGACAAAAAATGCAAGTGGAAACACTTGCGCAATACAACACATAAGCAATACATGGAAACAGGAAGCAAAGAAACTGTTCTGTGTACTGTGTACATGTGTGGAAAACAGTGCAAAAGTGCGTAAGATGGAAGCAAAAACAAAGATCCTTACGCCATTTCGGAGTCCTGGGTCAGGGTGCATCTGGCAGGGTTACACATCAGAATAAAAATGTTACCGATCAACATTTTTAATGCATTTTTGTATTTTGTATTGATTTTGAGATCTCCCACTCTCCAGATGCATACATTTGATAGTCTCTCACTTCTGCGTATGCAAACAACCAGGGTAAAGGGTTATGTTGGCATCTTTTAGGCCTCACCTATCCACCTTATTTTTCCGGTAAAAGTGGGCGTGGCCATTTGTAAGTTTTATGGGTGTGGCTTCTGGTCTCAATTTTGTGCAGCAATTTTTGGCTGTACAAAACAGCATGATTTTCAGCTTAAAGGAGAAGTCCACTTCCAGATCAACAATTTACAGATAATGTACTCATCAACCTTGTTATCCAAGATGTTCATGTCTTTCTTTCTTTAGTCATAAAGAAACTGTTTTTGGAGGAAAACATTTCAGGATTTTGCTCCATATGGACTGATATGGTGCCCGAGTTTGAACTTCCAAAATGCAGTTTAAATGCGACTTCAAACGATCCCAAATGTGGTTGTAAACGATCCCAGCCAAGGAAGAAGGGTCTTATCTAGTGAAATGATTGGTTATTTTCATAAAAATAATACAATTTATATGCTTTTTAATGGTCATGGTCATGTCAGTTAGGGTATGTTGAAAAACTAAGGCTATGTCGATCGTATTTTCTCCCTCAACTTAAAAATCGCCCAATATCGCTTTTACTTTGTTAAGGGTGTTTGATATTCTTTGCATTTGCACTTTGGGTCGGAACTTCTGCAGCGATGTAGGATGATTTTGAAATGATTTTTGAAGTTGAGGGAGAAAATACGATCAGAGTTTTTCAACATACCCTAACTGTCTTAAGCCAGAATACACAGAGTTCTGGGAGAGCAAGACAAGACAAGCATTTGAGATTAAAAAGTATTTAAATATTGTATTTTTGTAATGAAAATAACCATTGTTTCGCTAGATAAGATCCTTCTTCCTCGGCTGGGATCGTTTACAACCGCATTTGGGATCGTTTGAAACCGCATTTAAACTGTATTTTGGAAGTTCAAACTCGGGGCACCATATCAGTCCATTATATGGAGAAAAATCCTGAAATGTTTTCCTCAAAAAACACAATTTCTTTACAGCTG
Organism: Labeo rohita; assembly: GCF_022985175.1. Classification (NCBI taxonomy): domain Eukaryota; kingdom Metazoa; phylum Chordata; class Actinopteri; order Cypriniformes; family Cyprinidae; genus Labeo; species Labeo rohita. Next base: position 19,007,986 of record NC_066886.1, on the reverse strand, counting down.
AAGAAAGAAAGACATGAACATCTTGGATGACAAGGGGATGAGTAAATTATCTGTAAATTGTTGTTCTGGAGTGGACTTCTCTTTTAATATTCCAAATGTTGTGTCTTACCACAGTATTCAAATGTATTATCTTAATTATGAACACTGATTTGTAGTGCAAATAGTTTTACTGTTTACTGCACGTTGTTATTCTTCTCGTCATTTTACTGTGGCGGCTAATGAACCAGAAGTCTCCCCCATAGGCTCACTTCTGCATTGATGAGTAAGGTGGATAATGTAAGACACAACCGTGTCAATTTGTTGGTGACGAACCAACTTTGACAGGCACTGATCTTTCGCCAATCTGGAGAGGACTAATTAAGCCACACTATCTGCTATATTTACATTTTTGAAGCCTGAGAGAGTGGGAGTGATTCTCGATTTTAAAAAATACAAGAATGCAGTACACAGGTACCAGATGCGTAACAAATATTAGAACAAAATCAAACAACACAACAGAAAGGTTAAGAGAAACAACACGTGATTAAAGATTACAAGAGCATCAACATTCACCTCACGCTGTGAACATGTTCCACATTCATGGATTAGTGGTGATACTGGACTAAACATTTACTAAACATAGAATACAAATACAATCCATTCGATTACCCAGTTTGGAAATAGTTGGAATATTACACTATAAACACTTATCAACTATCAGTTAATCAATCGATAAACACCACAATCAGACAAATTCTATTCTATTTATACCACAATTAAAATTTTAATTCCAGTTAAGCTTCCCATAAAATATATGAAACTCCAAAGAAATTTAACAACCACGTTTCCCTATCCCAGATAGCACACATACATCTGCAAGATGTCTGTTAAAGATCTCTTGATCTGGAAAGCATCTGCTGTCAACAAACATCTGACACACATCTTTCAGATGCAAGTTTACATACATTCTAAATCACAAACATCTTAAAGACATCTAATATACATCTATTTGACATCTGATAGTAAAAATGTCCAATAGATGTATTGCAGATGAGCAAACACTCTAAAAAAATATGTCTTACAGATGTAAATGTATTAGTCATCTCCGTGATGTGCGTATGCTATCATGTTTTATTAACTCCAATAAGGTTTCTTCCAAATCTATAATTTATGATATGAAGAGGCAGAAATTGACTCAGGGAGTTAATAACCACAGTCAACACCAAATTAGTAAATGCATCAAATAAATAAGGACAAAATAAAATAAAATTGAATGAATGAATGAATGAATGAATGAATAAATTAGACTAAAGTGCTGAGAAAAAAATGCAACCTCAAAAACAGAAAAAATATTCTTCATTAGTCTACTCTGATCATACTTATATAGAATATATAAGTATGTACATGTATGACATGCTTTCGAGTTCTATTCTGTTGCACAAATGCAGCTGAAAGACTATAAAAATGAAAAATTGGAACATCTGAGAAAAGCTGTGGTCACACTTTACTTAAAGCCTTTATGTGCATAATAAAGGAGTACTGAAGGGTATAATGCATGTATAATGCATTATAAATATTCATAATGTGTGTTGCAATACATTATATCTTGTCGTAAATTACAACAGAATTTAAAATGCATAGTGTAACGATGAATTGATAAGTGTTATAATGTATTAACCATGGTACACAATATACACTACCAGTCTAAAGTTTTTTAATCTTTAAATGAATGTTTTAAGATTTTTAATTTTTTTTTTTTTAAAGAATTATCTTCTGCTCACCAAGCCTGCATTTATTTATTGATTTCTAAAGAATCTTGTGACTAAAGTAATGATGCTAAAAATTCAGCTTTGAAATCACAGGAATAAATTCTATTTTAAAATGTATTCACACAGAAAGCAGTTATATTTATGCTGTACTTTGGATCAAACAAATGCAAGCTTTGTGAGCAGAAGAGACTTCTTTAAAAAAAAAAAAAAAAAAAAAAAAACATTAAAATCTTACTGTTCAAAAACTGGTAGTGTACTTGATCTTAAAAATGCATTCACAAACATTTGTGACATTCTTACTAAAAAAATACAATGCATTTTTTTCTCTGATTTACTTTGTGTAAAGTTGGTGAAATTAAGCTTTGATTTTAGATTAGGCAAAACTCAATAGCAAGTATTTTAATGTTGATATAAAACAACATACAGATAATACTGATTCAGTGTTGATGGAACCTTCCCAGGAAAATTCCGGGGTCTAGGTGCAATAAAATCGGTCAATATAATAAGATTTATCAGTCACATTGGGGGTGTGTGTGTGTGTACTCAACATTTGTTCCTACCTGTGCCAGCTTCATCATCATATGTGCAAACACGTGCAAGAAGCCCACAACGGCATCCCACAATCTGCTGTGAGCCAAAGACTGCTGATTACCGGTGCAAGGACCCTATGTTGGAGAAACAAAAACAGATAAACTATACTGAAGACGGAAATTTAAAAGTCTGAAAGAGATTGACTGCATATGGCAGTGACATCAGTACCTGGATATACTCTGTCAAGCTGTTGAAAACCTGTTTTGCAACCGTCATTGCTTTAGAAAAGTTTCTTTTGCCTGGTTCATCAATGATGTCCTTCCCAGAGTAATACCAGTAGAAGTCACTGATAGACTCCTGAGACGGAAAATAAATTAATTAAGAGACCACAAAGCTTACTTAAGACATTCTTAAGCCACATTTGAATGTCATTTCACTATTTTCTGTCATTTTCAATCACTTGTCTTTCTTGTTCTCAAATACAATGACATTAACACATTTTTAAGGGTTCAAATACTTTTGGCGCTTCCGTATATACGGATGTAGAGGAAGACGGGCGAGGTGAAGCTGTACCTGCAGTCTGAGCAGATAGTCAACAGTGCAGATGATGATGTTGATCGTGGTTGTGCTGCCTGTCTGGGTGCGCAGATAGTTCTGGAAATCTGGAGGTAGATGGTAACTTAAAACAGGCTGTTCTTTCAAATAATTAGGTATTATGCATGTATACTACCATTGAAACATTTGGGGGCGGGAAAGATTTTTTAATACTCACCAAGGCTGCATTTATTTGATAGAAAATACAGTAAAATAGTAATATTGGGAAATATTACAATTTTTAAATAATGCAATATATTTTTTAAAACGCAATTTATTTAGGCCTGTCAAATCGTGATTAATCGCATCTAAAACAAGTTTGTGTTTACCATATACTTAGAATATTATGTGTGTGTACTGTGTATACTTCTATGTATCATATAAACACACGTCTATTATGTAAACACAAACTTTCATTTCAAACGCGATTAATCACGATTAATCAAATTGATAGCCCTAAATGTATCATTTTTGTGGAACCCATGATGCATTTTTTTAGAATTCTTCAATGAATAGGAAGTTAATTTGCAAATGTATTTAAATTAGAACTCTTCTGTAATATTATAAGTGTCTTTACTGTCACTTTTAATCAGTTTGATTGGTGAATAAAGGTTCATTTCTTAAAAAAAGGTGTATAGTGTATATGTAGTGTATATGCAAAGGCACAGGGTCTAAATAATTAAATGCTTTTTTACTCCAGCAAGATATTAAAGGGGTCATCGGATGCAAAGTTCACTTTTTCATGTTGTTTGAACATTGATGTGTGTTGGCAGTGTATGTACAAATCTATTATACAAACCTATAATTATAAAAATCCATGCAGTGGTTTTTAAGTAATCTGTAAAAATAATATCCCCTTTTTCAAATCGAGCCATTCTCAGTTGTGGCGTCACACCAACGGAGGCTGCTCCCACGATAGTTGATTGACATGAGCGTCTTACCTCAGATCAGCTGTCACAGTCTGACCTCCATTGTTTCAATGCCGGAGCAGGCATGTAAGTTAGACAAGAATATCTCCGACTGAGCGATTGAGGTGTTGTGTTGCTGGATGTAATAATGAACGTAGTGGTCGTCATTTACTCCCAACATCTGACCCGCTGAAGATGCAGTGGATTACGTTTGTTTGTGAAGGGAATGCACCTCCCGATCTACATATATTCGTCTATGTTTGCGCGAATCGTGATCCAGCTTCACTTACAGCAGAAATGAGTATAAGGGTTTTTTTATGAATCTTTGCGATCGCCTTTCCTACTAACCCGCTAGTTGGCACGTTTAGCGGCTAAATGCGGCTAAAGTAAACAGGCTCGTCACTCCACAGAGAGAAGAGAGGGGCGGGCCGAGCAGAGCTCATTAACATTTAAAGGAACAATCCCTCAGAATGGGATGATTTTTACAGAGCTAGGCAAGGTAAAAAGGGTGTTGTTTTACACGACCATTGAGAATTTTTAACTAAAGTATATTATAGACTTTTCATTAAGACCCTAAAGAATCATATCAACTTGTGGAAAATGGGCATCCGATGACCCCTTTAATGTTTTTGTAACATATTTTTCTTATCTTCACTGATCTTCAAAGACTACAGTGAGTAAACAGAAGTGAAGGAATTACTTAAGAGTACTCAGAAGCATTAATCTACACCTCAGGAAGCTCACCGTTGTTGTGGCCTTCACAGAGCAGCTGCAGGAAGCGGAAAAGGTCGCAAGTGAATTCATCATCCGCCATCACTTTCTCTTCTAAACAGGAACACACACATACACACAGCATGAATGTGGGAGAAGAACTCGTGAACAGTGCGTTTTTCTGTGTTAGAGCGTGAACTACGCTAGACTTCTAAATGCAAAGTGGTTAATTGACATCAAATGCTTTTACAATTAATTTCAAAGATTTAAATGGTTAATTAGTGAACTAAAATGTGACAAATACTTCTAGATAGGAATATGACCAAACCATTCTTACGCTGATGGACAAATTTCTTCTCTTACGTATAGAGACGGTTAACACAAAAACAAAACTCCTGTCGTTGTTTACTTACCTTGTGTTATTTTAAACCCATATGCTATTTTTTGCAATCTGAATTCTGTTATGCTCACCAAAGCTACATTTATTTAATAACATATAATACTGAATAAAGAAAATAACAGCATATGGGTTTGGAACGACACAAGGGGCAAATGAATAATGACGTCATTTTCATTTTAGCATGAACTGTTCCTTTAGTATTCAGGGTGAATAGGGTATGTGTTCTGTGAGTATAACCACTTCACAGCACTTCCAGCCCCTATTAGCATGTTAGTAGAACCACAAAGACCTGCTGTGGCACATCCGTTTAGCTGTTCACTGCAGAGCAGACCAGCAAACGTGGAAAGGGGAGGCCGTGACCTGACGTCCACATTGAATCCACAGATTAAAGCCCTCCCCTCTCCCAGAATGGCAACACTAGTAGACACACACACACATTGAAAGTACGGCCACTTTGAAGGGACATTTATAACATGTATACACTAACTGAAAGAAAACGTCACTGTGTACAGAAACATACATGAATATAACAGACATGGAACATGGATGAACGCAAACAACATTGAAATGACACAGTGAGATCTTCATGGAGGACACAAATGGAGAAGAGTTTTGGTCTTCTCAGACAAGACCTAAACAAAAAAAACTGCACATAGACACACAATCATGCAAAACAGATCTACTGCACTCCTGGAGGTGTGGGAAAGAAGTGAATGGAAGGGGAGAGATGAGCCAGAGGAAGTTTGGGCCTTGGTGGATTATGGGTAATGTGGTATAAAGTATAAGTGATGGAATAAGAAAAAGGCTTATAAGAAAAAAACATGAAAAATACCATTGTGAGAAGAAAAAAAAGGTGGTCTTATAAAAATTAAGTTTTTTTTTTCTAAATACAAATACAAAGAAGAGAAAGAAATAGGAAGTAATACATATAATACACATCACACAGGTTTAGTGTCCAATATATAGTATATCAGTCCGAAAGTGAGTATCTGGAAACGAGGTTAGCTAAAAAACATTTAAGCAATTTATACATTTTAAAACAGCAAAACTTTAAAATGACCAATAAATAAATAAATAAATAAATAAATAAAATAATAATATACAGACACTGGTTACATCTTTATGAGTGCACTGCTATGTCATTAAAACACAATTCAAATAATTGACTTACAGTATCATTTATTCAATTATAAAGATTACTGTTATCATGCATTATATTTTGGCCATCTACTGTAGTTTCAGGATGCACTGGCAAGTAGGATGTGAGTCAAATCATATAACTAAAGCATTAATGAATGTTAAATCAGCAAGTTGTTAATTTCAAACTTTCAGTTACTTCCATTTAGTAGGCCTTGAAATCTTTTGAAATGCTCTCCATAAGGCTTTCAAAACTAAATGACTCCATTGGGGTTTAACATTGCTAAGCGTTTGCTAGGATGTTTTGGGACCAGATTTATGAAAATCTTCAGATAAACACTAAAAAGCTTGCAAAAATGTTCCAAAGTCTTAAAAAGTTCTTTGCATGATATAAAACTTGCAATGGCAAGTTACTGTATAATGTCAGAATTGCAAGATATAAACTCATAATTCTTACTTTTTCTCTCAGAATTGCAAGATTGCAGAAAAAAAGTAAAAAAACAGATTTTTCATCTTGCAATTCAGAATTTTTCCCCCCCAGTTGTGTTTATATCATGCAATTCTGAGAAAAAAAAAAAGTAAGATTCTGACATTATAACCTGCATATTGCCGAATATTCGGAATATAAACTCGCAATTCTGAGAACACATCAGACTTTTTTTTTTTCACAATTTTGACTTTTTTTCATGCAATTCTGTCTTTTTGCTCAGAATTGTGATAGAAACACTTTTTCTCAGAACTATAACCTATAAACTCACAATAGTGAGTTATAAATTCAGAACTGCGTGATAAATAGACTCTCAATCGCAAGTTATAATGTCAGATTTGCAAGATATAAACTCACAATTCTTACTTTTTTTCTCAGAATTGCATGGTTGGGGGAAAAAAGTAAAAATTCAGATGTTTCATCTCGCAATTCTGACTATTTTTCCAGTAACTGTGAGTTTATATCACGCAATTCAAGTTATATTCAAGTATATCTCATGATTCTGACATTATAACTTACAATTGCAGAATATTTGGAATATAAACTCACAATTCTGAGAACATATCACTCTTTTTTTTACCCCTTAAAACTGGACTTTATAACTCACAATTGTGAGTTTATATCTCACAATTCTGACTTTTTTTCTTAGAACTGTGAGATATAAACTTGCAATAGCGAGTTATAAATTCTGAATTTAATTATTTTCTCAGAATATGTTCTCAGAATTGCTAGTTTACATATCACGATTCTGACTTAACTCAGTTGCGTGTTGTAAAGGCAGAATTGCAAGATATAACCTTGCAATTCTGAGAAAAAGTCAAAATTGCAATATATAAAAGCTCACAATTTTGAGAAAAAAAGTCAGAATTGTGAGTTTAAGTCAAAATTGCAAAATATAAACTCATATAAACTAAATTTTTCCAATTTAATTTAGAACTTGCAGTTTCAAGGTTTTATCTCACAATTCTGACTTTTTAACTCACAATTGCGAGTTTATATCTCACAATTCTGAGAAAAAAGATCAGAATTGTGAGATGTAAACTTTCCTTAGTTTTTTTTATTTTTTATGGAGAGCAAATCTGGGCAAACTTTGTAAGAATGAAATGGAAGATGAGTTTTGTTGATGTTACTGATGACCATTAGTGAAGGTTAAAAAATGTTCTATAGCTAAAAACTAGATAATTTCTATATTATACAGTGCCATGTCAGAAGCTTTTGTCCTTCTGAAGTAAACATGGCAGCTCATTATTTGAGGGAATCGTTCAAATAATGCTAGATGGCTCATTTCAGGAGATAAAGAACTTGAGGAGTTTCCTGAATCTGCAAATCATTTCATGGTTTTGGTGACACTGGTCACCACAGTTCTCTGTGATCTCCTCAGAGATAACTGATCAGAAAAGAAAAGACAAACGTCTTTCTTTCCTCTCAATCAGTCAGTGAGTGTTGGAGTTACAGTAGATCTGTGATAGAGCACTCAAGGGCAAAGCGCAAAGAAACTTTACAGCCATTGCTAAAAAGCTGTTGTAGAAAACTTCTCTGAAAACAGAATTCAATTATAAGAGCTGCATAACGAGTTTCATAATGTGGAATCTATATAATTTTTTTAAGAATCATAAAAGTGTTGGCTACCCCAAAAGCTTTGCAATGACTGAAAAGTTCTCTTTTAGGTTCCCTTGAGTGCGAAATGAAATGCAGGTAAACTACACGCCAACAAAAGGAGATCTTCACAATGTAAGAGCTGAAAAAAGGAGGAAGACAGGAGGAGATGGGACAGAAGGAAAGAGGGAGTGACGATAAATATATAGAGACAAGATTATTTACCACGTTCTAGCTTGATGTCTGAAAAACAAGGAGGAAAGAAGGAGAGGAGAGGCATATACGGGGAGGTTGGGGATGGAGTGATGGTGGTAGGGAGAAAGAGAGAGAGGCAGTGAGTTGGATACCGTAGGATTGTAGGCTTCCAGCATGGGAAATATAACAGACTAATACAAACAGATACACTATGATGGTTCTGTAAGAAACAAAAATAATGTACATTAAACACTCCTACACAAACAAGTCTAAGTCTTACACATAGACAGTGGAAATGTCTCCTGTGGACCAAAATATTAGTAATACATTCGCATGATTAAGTACAATACTGCAAAAAATAATTAATCAATATTTCTGTATAGTTTTGCAGTAAATGGGTCTAAACAAAGCCTTAAAATAAGATTAATTTACTTCAGAGGAAAAACTGAAATATTAACACTTGCTTTCAAGAAATATATTGAGCTAAGCAAAATATTTAAGCATGAACCTCATGAAATGTTGTTCGATTTATGCTTAAAACAGGTAAAAAAAAATTAAACTAAATTAAAAATCCAAAACATATTTTCTGAAAACAAGTCTAATTGTCCTATACAGTTTTTTTTCTGAAGTAAGACAGATATTTTTACTAAAAAAAAGACAAAAATACTGATTAAGATTTTTTTTTTTTTTTTTTTTTTTTTTTTTTTTGCAGTCCAACAATCTTTGCGATAATTGTGAAAATATTTTATAGTACGTATGAAAATACAAAAATTTAATTTAAGGCCTGTTCACACAACTAAAAAAATAAAAAAACACACAAAATAAAAAATAACACACACGACAGATTATCATAGTATGATATTTCAGAATCAGTATGGAGAAGTTTCTATTCCTGATCAACACGTTCTCACTCTCAACTCGTCATATACTAATGCTTGGTCAGGACCCTTGGTGTCGCTTTTTGATGCTCAAGGTACCCCTTTAGCGTCACTTTTTAGCGTGCAAGCTTCTCCATTGATTTCAGTTGTTAGCCATAATTTAATTGTTTGCATGCATTTGTAAAAAATATCAATAATTTTATATACATTTATACTTTCATTGGAGGACCTAACCCCACCCCTACCCTAAACTTACCCACATCTGAACAATATAAAACACTTAACAGGCAAATGTAAGTACAGTCACAGGTATTTATTGCAGAAATTGACCATAAACAAGCATTACAAACAAGTCGTGTTGCATTCCGAGTCTTCTGAAGCTGTACGATATCTTTATGCGAAGAAGAGAGTAAAACATAAATGAAAATGATCCCGCTTCTGTGCTCACATCTCATTCAAATGATACTCCCGAACATTAGCATGACACAATCGGTCACGAGGCACACCAGAGCCAATGGCATTTCACAACCAAGGCTGACATAATGTTTCTTCTGGCGGCATTTTTTGAATTTACGCACAAACAGACTGAGCTTTACGGAGGATGGAGAAGGCGATCGTGTCTATCCCTCTAGATCATCATAGGTAGATTGTGACCTCGGAAGTCTTGGAATATTAACGATAATACTTTTAAAATAAATTATGACTGTATCTGTATCTGCCTGTTATATCCTGTGTTTTATTGACAAATGGTAGGTTTAGGGGCAGAGATTGGGGTACGTGCTCGTAAATGTGTAAATAATTAAATGTAAATAAAACTGTTGTGACTGTTTACATTGAAAAATCACACGCCAACATATATGCAATAATGGCAATATTATTACCCAATATATAATTTTCTCATGACGAAAAAATTCTCAGTGCCTTTTGTGCCAGCATTATGATTAAGTTTCTTATTTAAAGCAATGAAGGACCCTGCAGCCGAAAAATGATGCTAAACGGGCACCCTGTGCATCAAAATGTGACGCCAAAGCATCAGTATGTGACGAGTTGGAATGAGAATGTGTTGTCCTGTTCTAATTTTAAATCTTGTTGTGAATATTTTGAATTTCCAATGCTGAAAAGGTGTGAATAGGTCTTGAACTTAAGGACAATTTTCATTTCTAAAAATGCAAGAGACCAGAGGATGCAAAAGCTACATGATGTACTCAGGTGTCAGTGGTGTTAGACCTACTTGTGCCCTCTTCTGACACCATCCCAAGACCCTCAGCCTTATTCTGTCTCTCAAAGGCATTCAGGTCCAGAACACTGTTAACAAACAAAACACCTTAACATATTTCTCACATAATGTCAAAACCTAGAAGACAATTTTAAACCGGGCTCAAACTGTGCGATATTTAAAAGTCCTTTAGAATTGTATTTGTCAGACTGTATGAACATGATGATCATGTCACACTGTGGGATCTCAGTTGTTATTAATATCAGACTGTACGATAGTCAAGACGTGTTAAAAACAGGTGCGTGCAAGAAAACTCATTCGTAGTTTTACATTATCAAACTATAAATGTTCAGTGACTGTGAGCTGCATTGTACGCGGCACTGTCCACTATGCAGTGTTTATCATAAGCAAATGCAGCATATCATATGATCACGATGAGTTTATGCGGTTAGAAGAAATCTCTAGCCTTATTTCTGATCATGTCTTCGGAGACAGTTTGACATTCGTCAGAAGTCACACTGCAGAACTGTGCGCTAATTCTTCTGACACTGCCAGAATTATGTTAGAGGTAAAATTTGATTGCAACAGCCATTAATCAGCTGTCGGTGAACATGTCAAAACAGCGATCAAAGACTACAGATTTCAGCCTAAGATTTTTGGAATCTTTTAGGATTTTCAAAATTTGTCTCAGACAGGCCAAATCGTGGCAAAAATCAAACAGTGTGAGCCGGGCTTTAGCTGAAAATACTGGTAAAGTTCAACATAATTATCAAAGGAATAACATTTATCTTTTTAAAGTTAGCAATAAAATAAAAAGAAAGTGACAACCATGTACCTGCAGGTTTGCATGAGAGCCTGTAAGCTCAGAAAGAAGCCCACATCTTTCTTGTCTTTCAGGTAGTCCAACATTCTCTGTCAAAAAGACATGTTGTCAGTGTTGCACTGAGTTAAAGGAGAAGTCCACTTCCAGAACAACAATTTACAAATAATTTACTCACCCCCTTGTCATCCAAAATGTTCATGTCTTTCTGTCTTCAGTCGTAAAGAAATTATGGTTTTTGAGCAAAGCATTTCAGGATTTTTCTCCATATAATGGACTGATATGGTGCCCCGATTTTGAGCTTCCAAAATGTAGTTTAAATGCAGCTTCAAAGGGCTCTAAACGATCCCAGCTGAGGAAGAAGGGTCTTAACTAGTGAAACGATCTGTAATTTTTTTCGGAAAATAAAAATATGTATACTTTTTAAGCACAAGAGCTTGTGTAGCACAGGCTCTGGGATGCGTGTCCATGATGCTATGAATTAGTAATGGGTCACTCTTAAACGATTCTTTCATTTTGAACAAATCTTTAATGTGACTCGGGAAGAACGAATCGTCTCGGGGGAGTGATTCGTTCAGTCGCACATGCGCAGCATCCTATTAGGTTCTGTACTGGAATTAGTTCACCTGTTTCGAGTCTTCGGGTTTTTCGAGTCATTCGTTCATCTTATGGGGCTGTCACGTTATAAACGAACGACTCAAACCCGAAAACTTGTCAGATAAGAAGTGAGGTGAGCTAAGCATAGACTAAAGACCCAGGTAAACGATGAATTAATCTTTTCTCTTTCTTATAGCATTATAGTTTTGTCTTGTTTGTGGTGTGATCAACGTTTTTGTAAGCAGTAGATGTGTTCGGGAAATAACACGTACAGTTTAATTATAATTTGCTAAAATGAATGAAATGACTCCAAAAAAAACGTTCATTTTGCTGAACAAGACTCAAAGGTCCGAGTCGGTAAAATTAGCAATTTGCTTTGTAAACACTGGGTCTGTAGTTCTGCCTACATTCCGCGTGACCTTTCGACGTGATTCAATAGTACGTAGCGTCGTGAACGCGCATCCCAGAGCCTGTGCTACACGAGCTTTTGTGCTTAAAAAGTATAAAAACTTTTATTTTCCGAAAAAATGACCGATCATTTCGCTAGATAAGACCCTTCTTCCTCGGCTGGGATCATTTAGAGCCCTTCGAAGCTGCATTTAAACTACATTTTGAAGTTGAAAATTGGGGCACCAAGTCCATTATATACTTTCCTCAAAAACCATACCCTTGTGAAAAAGCAGCATATGCTGGTAGGTATGTTTTGATGTTGGGATGCTGGTAAGGTATGTTTTGGTGCTGGTTTAAGCTGGTCCTTTGCTGGTTTATGCTGGTCCTTAGCTGGTTTATCAAGGTGACCAGCAACATGACCAGCATAAACCAGCAAAGGACCATCTTAAATCAGCACCAAAACATATCTAACCAGCATATGCTGGGTTCACCAGGGTAATTTCTTCACGAATGAACATCTTGAATGACAAGGGGGTGAGTAAATTTGTGAACTGTTGTTCTCCTTTAATCTGTTTATAGGATAATTTCTGAAAACAACCAGATCATAAATTTAGCACAGCAACTTCGTTTATGAAATTGCACAGGTTCATTATTTGTACTAATAGAGAGTACTATCAGCTGACCTGCTGAACATCACTGTTGCCACCATTGAGGATGGAGATGCCAAGTTTGAGAGTAGAGGACACCATGGCTCCCGTCTCACCTGAGACAACACAATACAAAAGACAAAATTATATTTGACCAAAGCTTTTGTGTTTGTTAGTCAAACTGGTAAGGTTATGTTCTAGAAAGATCCGGGGTCAGATTTGCTAACAGCTTGTGCCAACGTGAACCATCATTTGCAACAAAAGTCAAGTCATTCAGTGAAAAATTAGTAGAGTTGGGGTACTCGGACTCGTACTCGGACTCGAGTCCGGTCTCGAGTACAATTTTTAGGCGACTCGGACTTGTCACGGACTCGGATGCATTTTTACTCGGACTTGACTCGGACTCAAGCCTTTCGGACTCTGAAAATATCCCGAGTCCGTCCGAGTCCAGAGACAGTTGACGGAAATGTCACTGACTCGATGCATTATCACGAAAATCTTGTCCAGAAGGCTACTTGAAAGCCGACGGGTTTATGTGCGGGTCAAAGCGCGATCACAGAACGCGCTTCTCAGTCAGTGTGCGAATGCCGAGTTGTCTTTCACTTTTAATAGGTTCTCTTATTGCTACACACATGCTCGTCTTGGAGATTATTCATGTAAATTAAGTCGTTTTTGTCTTAAGTAAACCTGAACAGTTGGGAGAAATGCTGATGCGTCAAAATATTTGAAATGTGCATCAGATCTTAAAGTGACAGCAGCGTAAACCTGCATCCGCAGACCGCGTCATAAATATTAATCAAACAACAAAAGAAAAAGAGAATCACTCACTTTTCTTGACTGAATCACTTATTAACTGTAATAAGAATTATCTTTAATGTATACAGATTTTGCAGTGTTTTATTTTAACATTTATTACTTCATGAAATGTCTGTAGTCTATTTCTGTAGTAGCCTTTAGATAGACCTACCTAAAAAAAAAAAAAAACCTAAAATTCTATTTTTAAAAAGGTTCTATTTTTTAAAAATATTATTTAATTTGTATTTTTGATCAATATATTTATTAATACTTTTGCTTGAGTGTTTACTTGCCTTGTGCTTGAGAATATTTTACTTACATTAGTTGATTAGTTTTTGTGTGCATTGAAATTATTATCATTTAAACATAATGGCAGTTTCTAGCTTGAAAAAATTTTTTTTTTTCTAACATCTTTGCAACAAGAGTTTTTATGGGTCCAAAACCACCTTGATTTTCTAATAATTAAATGGCCCATCATCAATTATTCCTTATATAATTGAATTTATTGTAATTAATGTAACTATAAATGCATTCAAAAATAAAACAGGTGTGGGTTGGCTGTGACTTATGGAAAGTATATGTAGGGCTTTATACACAGTGTGTGCCATTGTAAAGACTAGGTTTATCCCTCACAACCTCATTTTCATTCAAGAAAAAGTCATATACAACCCAAAACACACACAGCTACAATCAGAAATAAAAGAGGTGCATTTTCTGCTCTTAAGGTCCCATTTACCAAGATACCTACTCCTTTACACCCACCCTTGAATTTATACATTTACTACATCGATGAATTACTACACTCTAAAATATGTCACATTACATAGATCAGCCATAACTTCTGTTACATGACTTCAAGTTTGCTAAGCAGAGCATGGACACTAATTATGAGATGTTGTGAAATCAAAAATCAAAATGGCAAGATCCACTAGAGGTTTGCTTTTCTTATATTTCAACTGACATTGCGTTTTTCTAGTTGTAAAGGTTAAAAACAGGGGTGCCCAAACTCGGTCCTGGTCCTTGGTTTAGCTCCAGCTTGCCTCAGCACACCTGCCAGGCGGTTTCTAGTATGCCTAGTAAGAGCTTGATTAGCTGGTTCAGGTGTGTTTAATTGGGGCTGGAGCTAAAATTTGTAGGACACGTCCCTCCCGGACCGAGTTTGGGCACCCCTGGGTTAAAACAATGTTAAGATACCGACAAACAGTAGTATTTCCTTGGAATCGGACTCGGCCCTTTGGGACTCGGACTTGAGTCCAACTCGGCCCATTTTGGACTCGGACTCGTCTCGGACTCGATTGGTTAAAGACTCGGACTCGACTTAGGTGGACTCGACTTAGGTGGACTCGAACCCAACACTAAAAATTAGTGCTGGAAAGGCGTGGACACAATTGTTTTTGCGCCTGACCTTACTGAATATGCATTTGTAGATGTCTCCCTATTCAAACGCAAAATTTATGGGAGGAGAGTATTAAAATGAATCACGCAACGTGATTTACTAATGTTTGCGCTCATCAAATTACTGGTATTTGCACCATTATTTAGCAACCAAAAAAAAGTCTTAAAGCAGGCAGTAATTTGTGCTGCTCTTGGTAGATTGCACTGGTCATTATGGAAATGATCTGGCTGCATTTGCATTTTTTAATGTGTGCAATGTCAGTAAATCACACGCAGAATTTTCCCCTTCCATCATCACTTTTATGAAATTGCACTCTGATGCTAATTTGCCCTGTTTAGTAAATCTTAAAGCGACAGCAGCGTAAACCTGCATCCGCAGACCGCGTCATAAATATTAATCAAACAACAAAAGAAAAAGAGAATCACTCACTTTTTTTGACTGAATCACTTATTAACTGTAATAAGAATTATCTTTAATGTATACAGATTTGCAGTGTTTTATTTTAACATTTATTACTTCATGAAATGTCTGTAGTCTATTTCTGTAGTAGCCTTTAGATAGACCTACCTAAAAAAAACAAAAAAAAAAACAACTAAAATTCTATTTTTAAAAAGGTTCTATTTTTAAAAAATATTATTTAATTTGTATTTTTGATCAATATATTTATTAATACTTTTGCTTGAGTGTTTACTTGCCTTGTGCTTGAGAATATTTTACTTACATTAGTTGATTAGTTTTTTTGTGCATTGAAATTATTATTATTTAAACATAATGGCAGTTTCTAGCTTGAAAATTTTTTTTTTTTCTAACATCATTGCAACAAGAGTTTTTATGGGTCCAAAACCACCTTGATTTTCTAATAATTAAATGGCCCATCATCAATTATTCCTTATATAATTGAATTTATTGTAATTAATGTAACTATAAATGCATTCAAAAATAAAACAGGTGTGGGTTGGCTGTGACTTATGGAAAGTATATGTAGGGCTTTATACACAGTGTGTGCCATTGTAAAGACTAGGTTTATCCCTCACAACCTCATTTTCATTCAAGAAAAAGTCATATACAACCCAAAACACACACAGCTACAATCAGAAATAAAAGAGATGCATTTTCTGCTCTTAAGGTCCCATTTACCAAGATACCTTCTCCTTTACCCCCACCCTTGAATTCATACATTTACTACATCGATGAATAAAGTCAAGTCCCGCCCTATAATTTTTCACATTCTAAAGTCTGTTTCACTCTAAAATATGTCACATTACATAGATCAGCCATAACTTCTGTTACATGACTTCAAGTTTGCTAAGTAGAGCATGGACACTAATTATGAGATGTTGTGAAATCAAAAATCAAAATGGCAAGATCCACTAGAGGTTTGCTTTTCTTATATTTCAACTGACATTGCGTTTTTCTAGTTGTAAAGGTTAAAAACAGGGGTGCCCAAACTCAGTCCTGGTCCTTGGGTTAGCTCCAGCTTGCCTCAGCACACCTGCCAGGCGGTTTCTAGTATGCCTAGTAAGAGCTTGATTAGCTGGTTCAGGTGTGTTTAATTGGGGCTGGAGCTAAAATTTGTAGGACACGTCCCTCCCGGACCGAGTTTGGGCACCCCTGGGTTAAAACAATGTTAAGATACCGACAAACAGTAGTATTTCCTTGGAATCGGACTCGGCCCTTTGGGACTCGGACTTGAGTCCGACTCGGCCCATTTTGGACTCGGACTCGTCTCGGACTCGATTGGTTAAAGACTCGGACTCGACTCGGACTCGACTTAGGTGGACTCGACTTAGGTGGACTCAAACCCAACACTAAAAATTAGTGCTGGAAAGGCGTGGACACAATTGTTTTTGCGCCTGACCTTACTGAATATGCATTTGTAGGTGTCTCCCTATTCAAACGCAAAATTTATGGGAGGAGAGTATTAAAATGAATCACGCAACGTGATTTACTAACATTTGCGCTCATCAAATCACTGGTATTTGCACCATTATTTAGCAACCAAAAAAAAGTCTTAAAGCAGGCAGTAATTTGTGCTGCTCTTGGTAGATTGCACTGGTCATTATGGAAATGATCTGGCTGCATTTGCATTTTTTAATGTGTGCAATGTCAGTAAATCACACGCAGAATTTTCCCCTTCCATCATCACTTTTATGAAATTGCACTCTGATGCTAATTTGCCCTGTTTAGTAAATCTGGCCCCTACACCACAGGTCAAAAGTTGTCATATGATCCTTCAGAAATCATTCTAATATTCTGTTTTGCTGCTCAAGAAATATGTCTTTTTATCAGTGTTGAAAATAGTTTGTGGAAACGTATTTTTTTTCCAGGATTATTTGATGAACAGAATGTGCATTTATTTTACACAAAATAGCTAAAAATACTAAAAATTCTTTTTGTTTTTGTTATAGTCAAAAATGCATGCGTTTGTAAGTGTGTGCACCTTTGCAAGCACTGATCATCTGCAGAACCATTTCAGCCGCTCCGCGGTCATGTAGACGAGACTGCTGGTACAGAAGCCTCTGCTTTTCCATCTCCTTCTCCTGTTAGATGGAAACAGTCCAGTCAGAATGATGCCCGTCTTTAAATACCCCTGCCCCACGACCATCCAACAAACACACACACATACACACTCATACACCAAGCACAACTGTGGCCATTTTACGCACTTTCTATACATATACGTATACTTATATTAAATATATTTTTATACAGACTATACATTATATATGATAAGAAGGATGATTAAAATTTAATTTAGTAAAATTAAAAATATATATACTTTTGTGTTTCTATTTTTCGTTTCTCCCTGAACACCTGAGAAATTGTCTTGTATGAAAATTATTCATGAAAAATGTTTTTATACCAGTTTTTATTTCTTAAATAGCGCTTATGCTAGTTTTTCTTCATTCATCTACATACACACGCATCGTACACACTCTTTCTCATCCAAAACACAAGTGCTATTAGTC
Organism: Labeo rohita; assembly: GCF_022985175.1. NCBI lineage: Eukaryota > Metazoa > Chordata > Actinopteri > Cypriniformes > Cyprinidae > Labeo > Labeo rohita. The sequence goes on along the minus strand of NC_066886.1, from coordinate 18,989,971 downwards.
ATGTGTCCGTTATTTGAGCCGTTCACGTTTGCTGACTGAGACAAACGTTAGACTACAGCAAGCAGACCTGCTCTCCCTGAACAATGAGGCACATCTGTATGATAATACTGGCTCTTCCCTCTGTTTTAACTCATACAGCTGGGTGATGCACTTTCTTATAAACCCTCACACAACGACTGCTCTATCAGAGTATGACATAACAAAGGTATTTTCAATTTATAATTAGAAGTAAATAGAAAACTAATATTTAAAATTAAAATAAATATTCCTGCAAAACTGTAACGGATGAAACTTTCACAAGGAAAATGTATAATTATCAAACATACATTGCATTCAAAGTTTGGGGTTTGCAAAAGTTATTCTTTAAATAAATGTCATTTAAAAATTTTATTTATTCCTTTCACCAGCCATTACTCCAGTATTAAGTGTCACATGATTTTTCAGAAATCATTTCAATCGCTTATTTGACATTATTGACATGCTCAATATTTTTGTGGAAACTGTTTTTTTTCCAGGATTCTATGATCAATAGAACGTTCAAAAGAACAGCACTGAAATGCAAATCCTTTTAGCACTGTAAATCAATTAATCAATTAATTTAATTTAAATAAAACTGCTGAATAAAAGCTTTTTTCCCCCCCAAACTATTGAAAGGTACTATAAAAAAATGATGTTTATGTTAAAACCCTAATGAAAACCAAAAATAAAATAAAATAAAGTTATTGCATTGTGAATTCTTGTCTGGGACTTATTCATTTTCAATGTTTTAGAGACTACTGATGTTTCATTGTATGTAGCGCATTGTTACGGCAACTGCATATTCACAGCAATAATATATCTCACAATAAACTGAAGAAATTGTTCTCTGTAGAGCTGAACATTTATCGAAGTGACCCATTTGAATTGATTTGGTGGTGATGATACCCTGTTGGCAAAAAGGATTATACAAGTACATACAGTGCATAAAGCGGGCTGATTTTAAAGCTTAATTTTTAACCCACCCTCAAAAAGCACCCAAGCGTCCCAACCCCAGCATGAAGCCCCACCCTCTCCCACCCCGCCCTGAGAGCCAGGCCATGTCCTACAAAATGTATGACTTTATACTGTATTGCTAATCTTGTAATGTTTTTTACCTGTTTTAGATGGAAATATGTCAAGTGTGTTCTTTCTGTAATGTGATGTTCTGAATGTGTTTGCATGTGTGTCTGTGCAGGCTTTTACTGTAGTCTTCGGTGAGTACGGAGAAAAAAAAGACTTGTTCCAATTCAAAACAAAGACATGGAGACACACTTTTGAAGACACAGAAGGTTATCACATAAAAGCCTGATCTAAATTCAGAAAATTTCTGTCAGCCTTCATAAAACCTTCACCACCCACACACACATATTCTATAAAACGCCTATATTATCTAGCGCTCATGCCATGTCGAAATTAGCCTGATTACTAGATGACAACCCATTTATCCACCCTTCTGTTACAATACTATTAAAGGCCAAAATGAATCTGTGTAATCAGAGTAATCAATAGATTTTATGTCTTGTTATATGTTACATTATTTAGTATTAACAATAATAAATTATAGTAATTATTAAACATAAATGTGACCCTGGACCACAAAACCAGTCTTAAGTAGCACAGGTATATTTATAGCAATAGCCAAAAATAAATTGTATGGGTCAAAATTATTGATTTTTCTTTTATGCCAGAGATCATTAGGATATTAAGTAAATATATTGTTCCATGACAATAATTTGTAAATCTCCTACCGTAAATACATCAAAACCTAATTTTTGATTTGTAATATGCATTGCTAAGAACTTCATTTGGATAACTTTTAAATCTCGGTCAACTATTGTCCTATCCTTATGAAAATTAACCATGGTTTTACTACAAATAAAACCAAAAAACCATGGATACTATAATTAAACCATTCTAACCTTAAATTAACCATGGTTTTGCTACACTAACCATACTAAACAATTTTCTGTGTGAGACTTCCATTTTGGCTAAAAATAACTGGAAGCATATGACACTGCCCTGCTGAAAAAACAATAGAAACCATCACAGAAATTCTAATGGTTTCCACTAAAAATAAATCATTACAGACCAACTTTTAACCATTAAAATCATTACAAAAATGGTTTTCTGCAGTGTGTTTTGGGACATATTCCATTAGGATTTAACAAATCACCAGTACAAGACGGCAAATTACCAGTAGAAACCCACAGGGTCCATTACAGTTTCCATTAAAACCAATACAAGTCTCATTTTAACCAGTAAAACCATTACAAATGTTGTGATGGTGTCCATTGTTTTTTTTTCAACAGCATGGAAGCCTTGCGCACTCAAGTTACGAATGTCCACACCTGCTTTTACATTTAAAAAGGTAAATAATTCTACTGCCTACTCTGGAATAACCTATGTATCAAGAACAAACTTTAACGATTTCTTAAAACACGCCGTAGGTTGCCAACTCACAAGGTTATGGAATGGAGCAACTGAATCTCCCTCAACCTGAATCTCTGTGGCCAGGTGAGAAGGTGAAGATATATTTTCTGAATTTAAATCATATCAAGAAGGACAAACAACTCAAGAAGTCCTTAGGGTTAGTAGGTCAGTAAAGCTGTGAGATACAAAAGATGCAGACAGAATGGAAAACTACAGGCGACTGCCTACAAACTCAGAGAAGAAAGGGTTCTGGAGAGGTGGGACTGGTAATGTATTAGGAGACCAGTTAAGGCATTTGTTGAGTGTGTGTATGAGTGCGTACCTAAATCTCACACGCAAACACACGCTCCAGAAATCATCAAAAGCGCTAAGAGTACACTACTCTAAGTAGCCCGAGAGAACAACAATGCGGTTTTAAGGCCTGACTCAGCCTATTCTGCATTATTGCTCTCGCAGCTGGGAGGAAAGTGCTAGAAAAACTATTCACACCTCTATTAGCTTCCTTTATTATTGTTGCCGGTCTACAAATGAAGCCAGATTGGTCAAAACTGTGATGTGTTCAGCATGTCTTGTTCTGTTTTTTTGTTTTGTTTCATCTGTTTTGTGTGCAGCCATTTCTCTGCACTCACTCAAGGCATGCAATAAACACAAATATAAACTGTTAAAGAGACAAAGACTCAGAATCCAGCAAAGGAGTGCACAGATCAGTCCACAACATGTATAAACAAAAAAGAGAAGAAGAGATAGAGAAAAGAAAAAAGACAGAGTGAGAGACACGAGTGTGCGGGGTGCAGTGGTTCTGGACGTGTTCACTCAGTGCGTGGAAGGAGCTGTAGCTGTAGCTGTTGGCTCCGCTGACTCCCATGGCCCCAGCCCCAGGCCCCCCCATACCATCTCTGTCTGTCGCACCTCAAAGGATGGCTCCTCGCCCCCCTCCTCTCCCCCTTCGTCCTCCTCACCAATGTGGCAGCTCTGAACAGAGAGATACGTAAGGTTAGCAGTTCACATTACATCTATAAACTGAAACATAAAGTCTTAAAAGTTAGCTTAATGACTTACTTTTGCCATAATATCAGCGTATGACATATACAGGTGATCCACTTCAAGTTTACTGCAGGGAGGATGAAACGAATGTCAGAAATATGAGCAGTTTGATTGATTGAGTTATGTAATCAGATTACTTTTGTCAAGTAACTAGTAAAGCAATGCATTACTTTTTCATTTACAATGAATCTGAGTTACTTTTTCAAACAAGTAATTTTGTTTTCCCATTTATTGACTGACAGCTCTCCTGCTCCCAACGGGAGTCGGAAGTAAGTGAAGTGGCGTTGTGTTCGTCATGTAAACATGATGCTTACTATAGTTCTGGACTAAATGTCAACATGCATTTACTTATATCACTGGCACAAAAACAGATTTAGTGTTTCTCAAAATAATAAAACAGTGAAATTCAAATGCAGAAGCGATGAAAACTGTGTTGTGCAACAATTAATCATGATTAATCACATCCAAAAGTTTTCGTTTACATAATATGTGTATGTACACACAGTACTTTAGTATATTTATTAAGTATATATAAATACACACACATACAGTATATATTTTAAAAATATGTGGATGTATTTACATGTTTTTGTTGATATAATTAATATTATATTTAAATATATTTAATATATAAACGTAACATATATTTCTTACATATATCCATGCGTGTATATTTATATATACATAATAATTACACACAGTACACACACACATATTAAGTAAACAAAAACTTTTATTTTGGATGATTAATCGCTGCACACAAGTGTACACAAATAAAACCTTTTTATGTATTTAATCATTTTATTAACCAATATGTGCATTTACATTACAGATTTGCGCAAAACATTTGCGATATTTTATCAGTGTTGATAAACCGTTGACTGATAACCAATATTATGCGAGTAAAACGTAATTTTTTTCTTTCACGATAAGTCATGACGACGTGTTGGTAGATTTATGTATATCGCACCCACCGCACTAGCCATTTATTTTTAATCGAAGGAGACGTAGATGTGCATCTTTAGCAAAGCAGCACAGCGTAAACACTTACGGAGCAGTTTTGAAACATGCCAGCCCGGCTGGTTTAAATACAAGCATTGACTAGAGTGTACGTGATGTGTCGGAGCCATAGCGCTCTGCAGACGTGTGCAGTGTAAATAAAAGGGTTATTCAAGCATTGAAGGAAAGGAAAGCCCCTTATACTTGGGAGCAGCCATGTATGAGGTGTTTCTTGGAGGTTATAGTACGTTAAAGCATGATCATGTGACTTTTATGTACGCCAAGTAAGCTGTAAATGCGAAAAATACTGTTTCCATTTCAGTTTTGCAAAATATTCCTTTTTCAAATTGCAGGAGAAACCAACTCCACCTTTTGCGATATATGGCAGTTTTTTTTTTGCGAAATTGATGTTTTTCCATTAAGTGCATTTTCAATTCGCAATTACAATTTGTGCAATTTTAAGGGTAATGGAAACGCAGCAAAGTCTTTGATGCTGACCTTCGATGATCCAATTCAACCATATCGATAAGCAAACAAATAAATATTGCTGAAGAGTGTTGAACTTTCTTCTCCTGTCACCTATTCTTCATGCAATTCAGAATGGCAGCACAACTGAAAAGTTTGTTTGAGCTCTACAGTACGGATGTGAATTTACATTTCCTTCAGCCTGAGACTTATACATTTTACTTTTTTGGTGTGAACACAATTAGTTACTTTTCTAGGGAGTAACGCAATCACAATATTGTAATGGATTACTTTTAAAAGTAACTTTCCCCAACACTGGCACTGGCAGTGACAATAACGGATGAGACTAAAACTGAATTTTTTAATAAATTGAGCTGGATAATGATGTCAAAAATAATGAACTTTGCAACATTAACTGTCATCAAAGTAAACTGAATCAACATTGAAATGAATTGAAAAATAATACTAATATTGCCTTCTGTAGAGCTGCTTTATAACTAGACTTAATATTTTATTTGACTAGTTATATTGAATTAATTTCAGCTCCTAGTTCAACATTGAACTAATTTGATCTGAATAATGACAACTACCTGTTTTAGCTGTTTTTAGCTGAATTTAATTTCTTTCATACTGAAACTTTGCAACACTGTTATTAAACTAAACTGAATCAACTTTGAACTAATTTGATCTGAATATTTACAGCTATCTTCAGTAGAGATGCTTTACAGCTGAAATTAAAGTAATTTTATGATTGATAAATTTTGAAACACTGGATAAAGCGCTATATAAATAATTGTGATTTTACTTAAGAAGAAATACTATGTCAAGACATCATGTTCACCAAACCACAGAGCATTTGCTTACGTTTTCTCGGTGAGAGCGGTGCGGCTAAAGTGAAGGATGAGCTGATGAAGGGGGTCTGGTTTGGATTCGGTTTCTTCCTCTTCTTCTTCTTCCTGCTCCAACGCTTTCTGCAAAAATCAACACTGTGAACAAACTGCGCTCAACATGGTCCAAACAGGGAGTGTAAACAGATACACACTTACGGATAAATCATCTATCATCTTGTCTTCAAACGAGTAGCCCTCATTTTCAATCCAATTGCGCTTGTAACCATCAAGGAACATGTTAGATGCCCGATGCCTATAGTGAAAGGACAAATGTGTCTGTGGATTCCACTTTCCTCTTTAAAGTACTCTTTAAAGGACATTGTTAAAGTTAGATTGTGTGTCTTACTTAGGGATGTTGTATAGAGGTGTCATTCTGAAGCAGGCCACCACCGCCCTACGACGCTGTTTGGACAAAAGCTTGTGCCAAACCATCTTCTTGGACTTGAACGGATGCTCAGTCTAAAGGAAGATAAAGAGAAGGAACAATGGCTTAACAATGAAAAAAAAAGGGTGGAACTTTATGTATAGAGCTGAGGTCAAAAGTTTACATACACCTTGCAATATGTTATTTTACCAAAATATCATACAAAATGCATGTTGTTTTTTATATAGTAGTGACCTGAATAAGATATTTCTTAATATCTTAAGAAAATAATAGTTCGAAACTTGGAGTCCCTTGTTTGTCCTGAACAGTTAAACTGCCCGCTGTCCAGAAAAAATCCTTCACGTCCCACATTTTCCTTTTGTTTTTTTTTTGTTTTTTTTAGCATTTTTGTGTACTTGAACCCTTTCCAACAATGACTGTATGATTTTGTGATTCATCTTTTCACACTGAGAATAACTGAGGGACTCATACGCAACTATTACAGAAGGTTCAAATATTCACTGTATTAAGCATTAAGACTTGGGGGGGCGGGGGGGGCCTGGGGGTGAAAACTTTTGAACAGATTGAAGATGAGAAAATCTTTCTTATTCTTCTTTTCTTCATTTAGTACTGCCCTTCAGAAACTACAGAAGATACTTAACAAAATGAGTTAAATTTACCCTGATCTTCAAATTCTAAAAGTTTTCACCCCCCCAGCTCTTAATGCATTGTGTTTCCTTTTGAAGTATCAGTGAGCGTTTGAACCTTCTGTACTATTTAAAAATGCTGAAAAACCAAAGAATTTGTGGAACCTGAAGAATTTTTCTGAAAAACAGCAGGCAGTTTAACTGTTCAGGACAAGGGACTCATGAACAACTATCACTACACAAAAATAACACAGCTGTGGATCATTCAGGTAACAACACAGTATAGCGTATGTAAACTTTTTATAAATTCAACTATTATTTTCTCTTGTTGATATGTAAATACCCAGATAGCACAGGTACATCTCGGAGAAGTCTATTTGACATCTGCAAGACATCTGCAAGACATCTGTAAGACGTAGTTTGCTCATCTGCAATACATCTATTGGACATTTTCTATCAGATGTCTATTAGATGTCTATAAGATGTTTATGTAGAATGTATGTAAAACTGACATCTTACAGATGTCTGCCAGATGTTTGTACACAGCAGATGCTTTCCAGATCAAGAGATCTTTGACAGACATCTTGCAGACATACGTGTGCTATCTGGGTATCTTTTATGTTAAATATCTTATTCAGGTCAGTAATAAATAAAACATAACATGCATTTTATATGATCCCTCTTATTTTGGTAAAATAATGAACATATTTCAGATTCTGCAAGGTGTATGTAAACTTTTGACCTCAACTGAATGTGCAAACAGGCCTCACCAGTTCAATGTGGTAGAGAACAGCCGAAACCTCCTGAACTCTCTTAACAACCTTCTCCGGTGCATCAGCGTCTTCAGCTTTACCTGAGGTCTCTTTATACAAAGCCATCTGCCAACGCATCGATGGATCCTCAACCTACAGACAGACAGAGATCTGTACTCACAGACACTTATCTTACACTTAAGATGTTTTCTTCACTTGACTGTGTCTGTACCTTTCCCTGTAGATGCAGGTTATTCTGCAAAAACTCCCTCACTTCTTCATCTGTGTCTTTCTGTAACATTCAAATCACAGAAGAGTCAACACAATTGATGCTACTCAGTGCACACTACCTTTCAAAGGTTTGTGTAAGATTTTTAAGTTTTTTAAAGAAATCCTTATTAATAAGAAAATCTTACTGACCCCCCAAACTTTGAAACGGTAGTATAAGAGTTTTTGGTGTGTTGTTTGGCACTAAATTAACCATCCCAATCAAACTATATGGCTAAACATGTGGCTAAGTACCAGAGAGTAGCGGATCTTGGCTAGGTTTATGAGCTCCTGGTCTGCAGGGGAGCACATGTTGAGGCCGATGGGGAGCAGTTTCTTCAGGGCTGCTACAATCAGCGAGGTCTGAACGGAATAACGATCCCCACGACGCTTCTTCTTGGTCCTCTCAACATCTGAGCCTCCACCCTATAAAAACTCTGCAGAGTTAGACTGACACAAGGATGCTCTCACCTAGAAAGATAGGTTTGGGCACAATCAGGCTGTTTTGGAATTAAAATATGGATTTGTTTTAAGAAAGACTGCTTTTATTCACAAAAACAGTCTTTAAGGGATGCTTTCTAAGTGAATACAGAAACAATTCTCTGTAAACATCTCCCTTCTGTAAGTGTATTGCTTTTTTGAATAGTTGATGATTAGCTACAGCTTTTACATTGTTAAATAATGTGTTAATTGGTGGCTGCTTTCTTTGTATTTACAGAGTAGCGAGGAAATGGGGGAATTTATCAAACTAGCATTGAGGGAAAACAACACCATGCTTCAAGGGCGTTTTATCAGTCAGTTTATTAAGAAATGTTAGAGCTAAACATACTCAGTCTTATTGTTAGTAGTGTAAGGTTGCCCACCATTCGGCACAGCACACTTTAAAACAACATTAGGCTTTGGGGCAGCTCCATCCCTCACACACACTCTCTGAGTCTGTGACTGTAAGACGTCATTAATGACTGTTGCCTTCTACAACAAGAGCTCCCTCTGGCCTTTCAGCATGAGATGACATCCAAGATAAGAGCAAAATGAAGATAAGAAGAGACTAGACAAGATGAGAGGAGAAGAGAGATTAGACTAGGGCTGCACAGTCCAGGGGAAATAAATTAAATTGTGACTTTTTTGATAAAAAAAAAAAAAAGTGATTTTTTTTTTTTTAAAGAGCTCCAAGTTTGCTGTGCTTGTTTGTAGGGCTGCAAAATGGAGTGTGGCAGCTGTTACGTCAACACCCGAAAACTAAATAATTTTATGGGTTTTTATAGTGGGTTGTTTTCAATTCATGAGTAAAATAAGGTCTGTGGTAAATATTTTGCTCTACAATGTGAATCACACACACATATACTGTAAATGTGAATTTTGAAGCAGTTATTTTATTCAGAAATTATAATAATTACTATAATTATTATTACTAGCTTCCTCATCATCATTATTATATAACAATGTAGAATAAATATTATTGTAATACAATTATTTCACTGTCTGTAAAGTTAAAAATATAAGAAGAAGAAGAAAAAGAAGAAGAATTTTATGTCAAATTACAATACAAATATTGGTGTCTTATTTTCTTAACTTTCAGATGTTAAACCACTAAGCTAAAATACACTAAAAACCACAGGGTTAAAGCTTCTCCTTTGTTGGAAAAAAGTGTATAAATGCTTCTCATTTAAATTCTGGTAACATTTTTGGCATGTGTTGCATTTTTAAACGCATGTTATGATGCAAGCTCACAGCACATGCAGAGATGGAGATGTATCTGATCCCATCGTTAGGAAAAAGTGGATCAACTTTATTTATTTATTTAATTTTTGCCTTTTTGCATATTTCTTGAAAGGTCAGTGGAGATATGACAGGAAGTGGGTGGGAGAAAGAGAGGGGGACAGGATCGGGAAAGGTCCATGAGGCAGGACTTGAACTTGGGATATCCAAAGCGCAACTGCGCCATATGTCAGCACGCTGCCCAAAAGCGTTTATGTGGTAAGTGAAATATATATTATGTACTCTAATATAACAGGCTTTATATTAAATCACTAGAACACTGAATCATGATTTAATATTTTTACCCCTACCCCATAATTGAATAGCTATTTAATATTTTTCTAAAGGATGTGGCCTGTGAAAATGGGGCAGGATGTGTTTTTCCTCCTCCATTGCTGTTGCTGTTTTGTTCTGACAACATCATGCTATTGTTATTATTATATTAACTAGAAGATCAATTTTTGAAATTTGTGAATCGATACAAATCACTAGAACATTGAATTGATGTAAATTTTCCCCCACCAGGTAATTTATGCATTCTATGAAGGATGTAGGCTAAACATACACAGAGCCAGTCATAGGCACATGTACAAAACTTCTTTGCAGGTAAATGCATTTACCAAACGTAGACGTATCTGCAGGAAACAGATGAGCAAACACAAAATACATCTTGCAGATGTAAATGCAGATGTCAAATAGATGTCTCCAGGATGTATGTGCCCAGATGGCACACATATGTCTGCAAGATGTCTGTTAAAGATCACTTGATCTGGAAAGCATCTGCTGTGTACAAACATCTGACAGATGTCTGTAAGATGTCAGTTACATACATTTTAAATCCTAAACGTCTTAAAGACATCTAATAGATGTCTATTTGACATCTAATAGGAAACGTCCAATAGACATATTGCTGATGAGCAAACACTCTAAAAAATACGTCTTGCAGACGTAAATGCAGACGTCAAATAGACGTCTTCAGGATGTATGTGCCCAGATGGCACACGTATGTCTGCAAGATGCCTGTTAAAGGTCACTTGATCTGGAAAGTATCTGCTGTGTACAAACATCTGACAGATGTCTGTAAGATGTCAGTTTTACATAGATTTTAAATCCTAAACATCTTAAAGACATCTAATAGACGTCTATTTGACATCTGATAGGAAACATCCAATAGACATATTGCAGATGAGCAAACACTCTAAAAAATATGTCTTGCAGACGTAAATGCGGACGTCAAATAGACGTCTCCAGGATGCATGTGCCCAGATGGCACACGTATGTCTGCAAGATGCCTGTTAAAGATCACTTGATCTGGAATGCAAATGGACGTCTCCGTGATGTATGTGTACTATCAGAGTGTGCTATCAGGGAACTAACAGTTATGACAGTAACTCGTGATTGAGTGGGAAAACCACTGATGTGTTACGGGAGGGGTCATGCTTAATTGCTTCAATACATCATTGAGACATGATTTCAGGCCCGCCTAAAAAATCCTGAACACAAAAATGGTGAAAAACTGTTTAACTCCACAATTCAGCACTACATAGTTCAGAGCCTTTATAACATGTTTTCAGCAAAACACTTCTAACATTTATAATGTGTTTAGAAACAATTCTCTGAATTGCCTTTAAATTGACTTTTAGTAAATCACAGCCATTGATAAAAATATTTGCTAATCACCACGTTCAGTTTTATTCAAATTAATCGTTCAGCCCTAGAAAAGAGCAGAAGAGACAAGCCAAGAAAACAGATGGAAGAGGAAAGAGACATGAGAAAAGAAGAGATGAGACTAGATGAGAGGAGATATCAGTAGGTATGAGACCAAAAGAGATGAGAATGTATTTAAAATGTATTAGGCAGAGAGGGGCACCCATGGTGAGGAGATAACAGATGGAGCTACAGTAATGGCCATCTCACAGCACAGAGGAGGAGGTGGTATCCTGCAAAGTGAATAGCATCATTGTGCTAGCTAACACCTAACAGAGACAAACCTTTTAGGGAAGTGAGCAAGTGAGTTGGGTTTGGGTAACACGTCAATTAATAACTTGTCAACAAAATGGACACAAAAGTCACATTAACTGGAATGAATTAAACAAAGGGAGGGAAATATTAGATGAGAGATGTAATGAGAACTGTTCCCTTTATAGGAAAAGTCATGTTCCCTCCCTACATTATCAGTGTGCTCATACATTTCCCTGAAATCTGTGATGATTAAGTGATGGGTAATGTTTTTTTTTTTGATAATGAGTATTTTGGCTCCTAGTGAGGGAGCGTCACCACCAGAGCTTGTGGGGGAAAAAACATCAAAACATTAGAGGAGATCAAACATCAAACATTAACATCAAACAGCACTAAAAGAAAGAAAAGGAACCAGACAAGTCTGCAAGAACTTGCAGCAGTCAAAAAATCCATCAGAGGCACATCAATCAAAATCACTGTCAGGACGATGGAACTCAGATCCAGCGAGAATTAAAGATCCAGCTGAAAAGGGGTGCCATGATCCTGAGACTAAAGACTATGGCTGCGGGCTTTCATCAAACAAGGTACCAACATACCTCTCACACACTGGCAATGAATGAGGGTATGAAGTTCTGGTTGGTGTGTATATATGTGAGTGTTTGCCAGTGTGTGGGAGTTTGATGGAAAGCCCTGCTTGTGCGCCATGCGATCAGCACAGCTCTTTTTTATCGTGCAGAAACACGGTCTGACCTCTCCGTCTCCGGCCTACACACCCCGAATCCACAGCGAGACAGGACACAGGGAGAGACAGCACTGTTAAAACTTACACCCTCCCAGACAGGAAAAACATCTATGGATCTATAAACCCACTGTGAGAGTAGAAACAGTGTCTGTCCTGAACAGGACATGAGGTCAGCAGTCGTCTGAAGAAATTGAGTTTTAACAAATCTAACAATTTTTATTTACTTTAAAAACAATTTCTAGAAATCAATGATTAAATAATTTCATATGATAGAGAGGGTACCAAAAAATGTCAATTTTCTCTCACCTTGCTCATCTTGCTTTTGCTGTCAGCAGTGAGGAAGGACATGTTGTTGATCTCATTCATCACCACAAAGTTCTGCTCCTCACGCTTGAAATTCTGCAAAGAATAATAAAAGAGTTAATAGAAAAGGAGAAAGAAATGGGAGCAGAGACAAGAAGAGACAAAAGGAGACAAGAGACATGGGAAATGACAAGACAAGAATCAAGATGAAAAGAGAAGAAATTAGACAAGAAGTGAAAGATGTGTTGAAGGAGACAAAAAGACACAAAGAAACTAGACATGAGACAAGACAATGAGATTATAGAAAGGGAAAAAACAGTCTTACGTGAGATTTGGACCAGAAGATGAAGACTTCTCCAACCATCCTGAAGAGGTCCTCAGCATCCGGGTCAGGACAGGTCAACCACCTCGCCCTTTAAATGACACAAAAAAACAAATCAGAGAAGATTCTCCAGAACAACCGTCTTAAAGGGACAGTTCACCTAAAAATGAACATTACTCAATGCTTTACTCACCCTCAAGCCATCCTAGGTGTACATGACTTTCTTCTTTCAGACAAATACAGATTCTGAAGACCAATAAAGTGCATCTATGCATCATAAAAAGAACTCCACACCGCTTCAGGGGGTTAATAAAGGCCTTCTGAAGCAAATAGATGCTGAAGATCTATTTAGCAGAATATAGATTAGTTAGACAGTTAGCAGAAGATAGATTACAGCTCATAAAGAATTAAACATTGATATTTTTTCTTATAGAAACACTTTGATTTGTTTCAGAAGGTCTGTATTAACCCTCCGGGGCCCTTAAGATAAATGGATGCACTTTATTGGACTTTAAAATCTCAACAGCCATTCACTGCCATTATAAAGCTTGGAATAACCAGGAACATTTATACCTAGGATGGCTTGAGGGTGAGTAAATCACAGGGTAATTTTCATTTCTAGGCAGACTATCCCTGTAAGGGTCGTTCACATCAAGGACTACAATTTTAACAATAACTCTAAAGTTTTAATAATAGTTCTATTTCTGTAAGAACAGGGATGTCCACACTACATCTATACAATAATGACACAGAGCAAAAATATTATCTGAATCAATTTCAAAACTCTTTTTTTTTTTTTTTTTTTTTTTTTTCAAATATTGCTGTAAATATTGATTGTTTGGCTTCCTTCATAAGACCTCAATATATTATCAAGAACCACAGGTATTAATTATTCTTTTATTCTATTAATCTTCTTTACTGTTCTACTCAAGAAAAACTATCAAAAGTTTACACACACCTTGCAGAATCTGCAAAATGTTCATTATTTTACCAAAATAAGAGGGATCATACAAAATGCATGTTATATTTTTTTAGCACTGACCCAAATAAGATATTTCACATAAAAAAAAACGTTTACATATAGTCCACAAGAGAAAATAATAATTGAATTAATCATATTCTCTTAATACTGTGTTGTTACCTAAATGATCCACAGCTGTGTTTTTTTGTTTAGTGATAGTTGTTCATGAGTCCTTTGTTTGTCCTTAACAGTTAAATATCCCATTGTTCTTCAGAAAAATCCTTCATGTCCTGCAAATTGTTCAGTTTTTCAGCATTTTTGTGTATTTGAACCCTTTCCAACAATGACTGTATGATTTTGAGATCCATCTTTTCACACTGAGCACAACTGAGAGACTCATATGCAACTATTACAGAAGGTTCAAACACTCACTGATGCTCCAGAAGGAAAAACAATGCATTAAGAGCTGGGGGGTGAAAACCTTTGAACAGAATGAAGGTGTGTACATTTTTCTTATTTTGCCTAAATATTATATTTTTTTCATTTAGCACTGCCCTTCAGAAGAAATTGTTGGAAAGGGTTTAAATACACACAAAATGCTGAAAAACCAAAGAATTTGTGGGACCTAAAGGATTTTTTGAAAAAACAGCGGCAGTTTAACTGTTCAAGACAAACAAGGGACTCATGAACAACTATCACTAAATAAAAAAAACAGCTTCTCTGCAATGGTAACAAAAATAAGGCTTGAAACAGTACTTGGGCCATAAAATCTTCCTGTGGATGAGAGATACCTGTTGTTGTCCACGTATCGGATGAGTAGCGGGTAAAGAGCGTAGAGATCTCTGCAGAGCACAGCGAACTCATCACGGATGGTTCCCTGCTCACTGTCCACCTCTGTCTTCCCCTCCATACGCAGCTGATCCTCCTCGGCCACCACCTTTCCACAACGTTTCTTCAGCTTCTCCATGGTGGGGATGAAGTGGGACTTGAGCATCTCAGGCTTCGCTCTGCTCACGATTGGCTGGGCAAACACTGGAGGAATATCAGAAGGAAGTAAATTCTCCTAGTGCTGACAGCCATTTTTGAAGACTACATGTTAAGTTTCCACTCACCTGCCAATCTCTTCATCCAGGAAGCTTCATCAATGCCCAGGTTATTGACGACAATCTTCATGATGCTACCCAGGAGCTGATTAAGTTGTTCGGAGGTGACATCCGTGCACAGACTGCCTTCCTGCTCTGGGAAGTTCTCCGGTCCTCTCTCCCACCAGCGGGGCAGATAGTTGCACAGCATGGGCAGGGTGATCTCAATCACATGGGGCATCTCCGTGTAACGGGCCCCAGACTCTGCCAGATCCCCAATCTCTTTCATCAACACCTCCAGCTCAGGGATGTCCAGACACAGCTCCTGCACTTGACTGGGCAGACCCAAGACTGAAACATGGTTGATAAGGCAGTTAAGAAAGTTCTACCTGATCACAACACTTATAGATGGAATAAGTTTAGAGTGAGTTACTGACTTGTTCTCTCTCGTGGGGTTTTGGTAGTGTACACTGAGTATGCGTTGAACTCATTGAGGTTAGGCTCCAGAAAGGCAACAGGCATAGCAGCAGCCAGATGACCCAGACACTCTCCTAGAGCCGGTCTTTGGCTGTGATATCACAACATAACATTCATAAACATGACACGTTCTGTAAAAATGGATCATATGCAGTGGAAACAAACACATATACGCAAAGCTGTTTTCTTACTTCTCAGCATGAGGGGTCTTTACAGTGCCCAGGGAATAGATGCTGCACATGATACGGTAACAGGATATCTGCAAGTCATCCACTGAGTGATGAAGGGAGAGAGACACAATATGAGAGACAATGAGCAATCTCCTGAATATAACAATTATAATATCACAATTATTAGCATATTTATTCTTTGCATTTTCTAACTTTCGATTAATTAATGTCACTTCAGTAATTTGTTGCTGAGTTCATTAAATTAAATTAAATTAAATTAAATTAATAACTACATTTAACTATACTACTTATTCACGCAATTTACACTATTATTACACGTGAAAATGTCTCTTGAGCGGGCAAAAGTTTCTCGAGAACATGCAAAACTTTCTTGTGTACACGAGAACGTTTCTAGTGAGCATGCAAAAGTTTCTTATGCGCATGTGAAAGTTTTGTGAGCATGCAGTTTCTTGTGCTCGCGCAAAAGTTTCTTGTGAGCATGCAAGTTTCTCGTGTGCACTCAAAAGATCTTGTGTGCACGTGAAAGTTTCTCGTGAGCATGCAAAAGATTGTGTGCACGTGAAAGTTTCTCGTGAGCGGGCAAAACTTTCTTGTGTACATGAGAACGTTTCTAGTGAGCACACAAAAGTTTGTCATGCACATGTGAAAGTTTCTTTTGAGCATGCAGTTTCTCGTGCTCACACAAATGTTTCTTGTGAGTATGCAAGTTTCTAGTGTGCATGCAAAAAATATTGCGTGCACGTGAAAGTTTCTTGTGAGCACGTGAAAGTTTCTCGTGAGCATGCAAACGTTTCTTGTGCACGCAAATGTTCCTAGTGAGCACGCAAAAGTTTCTCGAGCGCATGTGAAACTTTCTCGTGAGCATGCAGTTTCTCGTGCTCACACAAATGTTTCGCGTGTGCATGTAACAGATCTTGTGGGCACGTGAAAGTTTCTCATGTGCATGTGAAAGTTTCTTGTGTGCATGTGAAAGTTTCTTGTGAGCATGCAGTTTCTCATGCTCAAACAAATGTTTCTTGTGAGCATGCAAAGATCTTGTGCGCACGTGAAAGTTTCTCGTGAGCACGCAAAAGTTTCTTGTGCACGTAAATGTTTCTAGTGAGCACGCAAAAGTTTCTTGTGCGCATGTGAAACTTTCTCATGAGCACGAAGTTTCTCGTGCTCACACAAATGTTTCTCGTGTGCATGTAAAAGATCTTGTGTGCATGTGAAACTTTCTCACGTGCATGTGAAAGTTTCTTGTGAGCATGCAGTTTCTCATGCTCAAACAAATGTTTCTTGTGAGCATGCAAGTTTCTCATGTGCACTCAAAAGATCTCGTGTGCACGTGAAAGTTTCTCATGAGCATGAAAAAGTTTCGTGCACGCAAATGTTTCTAGTGAGCACGCAAAAGTTTCTCGTGCACATGTGAAACTTTCTCGTAAGCACGCAGTTTCTCGTGCTCACACAAATGTTTCTCATGTTCATGTAAAAGATCTTGTGTGCATGTGTGCTTGTGTGTAAAAGTTTCTTGTGAGCATGCAGTTTCTCATGCTCAAACAAATGTTTCTTGTGAGCATGCAAGTTTCTTGTGAGCACACAAAAGTTTCTCGTGAGCACGCGAAAGTTTCTCGTGAGCATGCAAAAGTTTCTTGTGTGCATGCAAATATTTCTGTGAGCATGAAATAGTTTCTCATGTGCACCCAAAAGTTTCTCGTAAGCACTCAAAAGTGTCTTATGGGCACATGAAAAATTCTTGTGAGCATGCAATAGTTTCTTGTGCACACGCAAAAGTTTCTCATGCGCATGCGAAAGTCTGAGCATTTTTTATTTTTGCAAAGGTCCCTTTAGGGGCTCTGTAACAGCTTTTTAAAATTAATTCCTGCCACATGTTAATTACTACTGTAATTAATGAATCTGTATAATCTAAAATCACAAACAGATTATAAGTAAAATTACTTTAGCTATGTATGTTAAACTTAGTTAAGTTAAATGACTTTTAAAACCTATGAAAATAACTCACACATGACATCATCTCCAAACTGGTGCTGGGCGATGTGGTCGAACAGAGAGGTGAGCACTGGCAGAAGAGCAGTGGTGGTGTAGCTTATGTTTTGAGATACACCTTTCACCTGTTACAGAGACAGAGAGAGGGGGAGAAGATGCTCAATTTAGCAACTTTGACAAAGAACAAAGAAACATCTCTGAGAACAGGGCTATTATTATATATATATCTGACCTGGTTTTTGGTAGACACTTTCCCCAGTTTAAGGTTCTCAACCATCTTCTCAATATCATCAGCAGCACTCTCAAAGAAAGAGCGCAAACCAGCCTTCACAATCTCAGGTCCAGATTTCATCACAGTTCTGGAAGAGAAAGTAAAAGAAAAGACAGAAAGACACAAAATGAAAATTAAGGATGTAAATATCATTAAAACACATGTCAGGAAACATGTGGTCAACACACATACCTGGCGTCCAGTGAGCGGGAAAGAATATGAAGACAATTGACCACTGCTGAGGCATCAGTGCCTGCACACACACAAACATTCAGAGCATGACATACTGTAGGCCTTTTATTTTCACCTACAATCAACCTTCAACATGTGGACTGAGGGTACTATGCTACAATATATGATATAGCATGAAGTGATAGAATTAAGCCAAAGCAGATATTCTTCTGAAATACAGTACTCCTATGATAATAATTCTTACTATAGGATTACTGAGCCAACACTGCAAATGATGCACCAACATAAGCAAAGCACAGCAAATGATTAGAGAACCACCCAGAGAAAGAAAGAAAGGAAGAAAGAAAGAAAGAAAGAAAAAACAAACTAAATTAAATACCACATATTAATGCTATTTATGCCATTTTCATTATTATCTGACTTAAAGAATAATACTTATTTACACCACTTTCACCATTTATAATAAAATAAAATGAAACAAAATATATACTTCAGACAACTTTAATATTGTTATTTTATTTAAATAAAATGAATTAAATTAAAATATACTTCTAATTTATGCTATTTTTTAATAATTATTTTGCTTTAAAAAACAATACATTTCAAATAAGAAAGAAAGACGGAAGGAAGGAAGGAAGGAAGGAAGAAAAAAAGAACTGACTAAATTAAATATTGTTTTTATTTTCATTTTTGTTAAACAATTCTTCTTATTTATCCCATATTCATTATTATTATTTGACATTAATTTTTAACACCATTTTTCACTATTTTAATAAAATAAAATAAAATACATTATTTTACTTAAATGAGATTAATGATATTAAGTAATTCTAATTATTTATGCCATTTTCATTTTTGTTATTTGACTTAAAGAATAATACTTATTTACAGCACTTTCACTATTTTTAGTAAAATAATTAAATAATTAGTTAGTAAAATAATAAAATAATTATTGTTGCCACAATATTTATATAGAACTTGTGTATGCCTTTTTTTACAGTTATTTTGCTTTAAAGAAAAATTTGTTTCAAATATATTAATGCTATTTATGACATTTTCATTATTATCTGACTTAAAGAATAATACTTATTTACACCACTTTCACCATTTTAAATAAAATTATATAAAATATATATTTCAGACAATTTTAATATTGTTATTTTATTTAAATAAAATGAATGAAATTAAAAAATACTTCTTATTTATGCCATTTTTTAAGTTATTTTGCACTAAAAACAATACATTTCAAAGAAAGAAAGAAAGAAAGAAAGAAAGACAGAAGTAAGGACGGAAGAAAGAAAAACGGACCAAATTAAATATTGTATTTTTATGCCATTTTTATTGTTGTTATTTTACTTAAATGAAATTTTAAAATTCTACTTATTTATGCCATTTTCATTATTATTATTACATTTTTACACCATTTTTCACTATTTTAATAAAATAAAATAAAATAAAATAACACTTATGAAAATGACAAAATTGTTATTTTACTTAAATGAAATTAATGATATTAAGTAATTCTAATTATTTATGCCATTTTCATTCTTGTTATTTGACTTAAAGAATAATACTTATTTACAGCACTTTCACTATTTTTAATAAAATAAAATAAAATATTGTTGCCACAATATTTATATAGAACTATTTATACATTTTTGCAGATACTTTGCTTTAAGGAAAAATTTGTTTCAAATATATTTAATATTTAATGAAATTAAATTAAATACCATATTTTCACGCTATTTTCACTGTTATTTTATTTAAAAGAAATTAAATAATTTTACTTATTCATTCCATTTTCATTACTGTTTTCTGACTTAAATTAAAGAATAATACTTATTTACACCATTTTCACTATTTATAATAAAATGAAAGAATACTTATGAAAATGTCAATATTGTTATTTTACTTGAAATTAAATAATACTACTTATTTATGCCATTTTTATTAGTTAAATTTCAAATAAGAAGAAGAAAGAAAGAAAAAAGAAAGGAAGGAAGGAAAAGACAACTAAATTAAATTAAATACCATATTTCTATGCTATTTTCATTGTTGTTATTTTATTTAAAAGAAATTAAATAATTTTACTTATTGCATTTTCATTATTGTTATTTGACTTAAAATTAAAGAATAATACTTATTTACACCATTTTTACTATTCTGAATGAAATAAGAAATAATACTTAATAATAAAAGAAAGAAAGAAAGAAAAGAAAGAAAGAAAGAAAGAAAGAAAGAAAGAAAGAAAGAAAGAAAGAAAGGGAGACAAACCCAACAAGAATTTAGAGCAAATAAGTGGAACTATTAGGAATGGATGTACCAATGGTGTAAAACATTAAAGAAAAAGGGGATGATGGTGGAAAAATGAAATGTGCAATCAGGTCATCATGCAGGATTCTTACCAAAGAGGGAAACCCTGTGTCTCACCAGACCGGCCAACTTACAGAAGATACTGAGATAGAAGATACATAGATAGAAAAAGAAGAAAAAAAGAGGGGTGGAGGGTTGGGAAAGAGGAAATGGCATGAAAAGGAATAAAAGGGTGAGGTTAAGATGATGGAAAAGTAGGAGCAAAATAATGTGATCCATAAAAGATAAATGTAACAAAAGGATGAGGGAACCCGTGGGAAACAACTCCGGGAAGGGGCAGAGAGAAAACCACAGGCAAGAAGAAGTGTGAGGAGCAGAGAGGATGTGACAGGTCGCAACATCAAAACTAACTAACATTGTTTAAACATTCGTGTAATCAAATGAAATCTTTAAGGTACATAAAATCCACAGAAAAGGGAAGCTCTGTAGCATTAGTTACCTAGCAATCATCTCCTTCTCCTTGTTGGAGGCATGACCACCACTGCCCAGGACTTTAGCAGGTGTGGACAGGAAATACAAGCAGTGATTCTTAAAGTACTGGTTCACCAATGGAAGCAGAATCTACATGAAGAGAATATAAAGAGGAAGAGCAAGGTTTGAGAGGCTGTGATTCGCAGGATGGAAAGTCTGTATCTCTTCCAGCTAATTCCCTCAGAGATGTTTTATTCAGCATACAGTCATATTCCATGGTCAAAGTCGTCTCACCTTGGCAAAGAATTTAATCTCCTGTTCGTGAGGGGATTTCTCAACTCTTCCACTGCTCACAACAGCCTCTGGAGTAACAAATACACAGTGCGTTAAAAAGTGCAAACTAACATCTTCAGTTCTTTGGATCTAAGAAATGACTTCTATGAACATATACCAAGATGAGCAATAAACTCCTGTGCAATCTCCATCCACTTCAACAGCTTCTGCAGGAACCCGTAAGCGAAACGCTTCTCAATGGAGGAAATCTCCTGTTCCATGTCCTTCAAACCTCTGGAAAAGAATAACAAAACAAAACAAGGACAAAACTAATTTAGTTCACATCATTACTTTTGTTGATAACCTCTGATCAGCGAAGAAGAACTGGAGCTATGTTTGGAAGTACAATCTACAAAATTTTCACAGGCTCTAGCATTCTTAATAAAACCTGAGGAACTAAAAACAGCAACAAGAAATGGTCATTTTAGACCAAGTCACTTTAACATTCTTGTTGTATACCATCATTTAGGTACCTGGTGACAGCGTATCCATTAAACTGGAGGAATTTGAGCAGGTCTTGGGCTTTTTCTCTGTCTCTTGCCTTCTCTTTGGCTGTCAGTGTATCGTATGGTACCAACAAAGGATGGGTGCCACCACCTATGAACACACAAAAAAACCCCATCAAAACTAGAAGATAGCTCACAGGGTTATTTTATAAAAAATACTTCTATTTTATATACAGTTGAGGTCAAACGTTTACATCCCCCTTTCAGAATCAATAAAAATGTTAATTATTTTACCAAAATAAGAGGGATCATACAAAATGCATGTTATTGTTTATTTAGTACTGACCTGATTAAGTTATTTCACAAAAAAGATGTTTACATTAATAGTCTACAAGAGAAAACAATAGCTGAATTTATAAAAATGACCATCCACAATGAGTCCCTTGTTAATCCTGAATAGTTAAACTGCCTGCTGTCCCACAAATGATTTTGTTTTGCAGCATTTTTGTGTATTTGAACCCTTTCCAACAATGACTGTATGATTTTGAGATCCATCTTTTTACACTGAGGACAACTGAGGGAGTCATATGCAACTATTACAGAAGGTTCAAACGCTCACTGATGCTCTAGAAGGAAAAAAACATGCATTAAGAGCCGGGGGGTGAAGACTTTTGAAAAGAATGAAGATGTGTACATTTTTCTTATTTTGCCTAAATATCATATTTTTTTAATTTAGTACTGCCCTTCGGAGGCTACAGAAGATACTTACATGTTTCCCAGAAGACAAAATAAGTAAAATTTACCCTGATCTTCAAATTCCAAAAGTTTTCACCCTTAATGCATTGTTTTTTTCCTTTTGAAGCATCAGTGAGCATATGAACCTTCTGCACTAGTTGCATATGAGTCATACAGTCATTGTCAAAAACAGTCAGAGTTCAAATACACAAAAATGCTGGAAAACCAAAGAATTTGTGGGACCTAAAGGATATAGCAGGCACCCTGGTGAAAAAAACAGCATATGCTGGTAGGTATTAATGCTGGTCATGTTGCTGGTCTAGGACCAGCAAAAACCAGCAAAGGACCAGCAAAAACCAGCAAAGGACCAGCATAAACCAGCAAAGGACCAGCTTAAACCAGCATCAAAACATACCTAACCAGCATCCCAGCATCAAAACATGCCTACCAGCATATGCTGGTTTTAACTGTTCAGGACAAACAAGGGGCTCATGACCAACTAAAAAAACAAAAAACACAGCTTTGGATCATTCACGGTATTAAGAATCAAGGTGATGCAAACTTTTGAAACCGGGTCAACTATTATTTTCTCTTGTGGACTAATATGTAAACATCTTTTTTGTGAAATATCTTAATCAGGTCAGTACTAAATAAACAATGACATGCATTTTGTATGATCCCTCTTATTTTGGTAAAATAATTAACATTTTGCAGATTCTGAAAAGGGGATATAAACTTTGGACCTCAACTGTAGTCAGCATGATAACACTGGTTAAAATAGACAATTATACCCTTGGCTTGCAGCTCCATCTTTTTCTTGCGGCCCCAAGTGTTATGGTAATTCTCAGCAAGCTGTTCCGCCATGGACTGAACAAAGTGAAACATGGAGAGTGAATCAATCACAAAGGTTTTTGAATGCCTAAGTTACAGTCTTATACTAAATGAACATAAATAATATACCTGTAGCTCTCTGGACAATGCCATGCCTGCCAGGTCCACTGGTTGGGGAGAATATCCCTGGCTGGGATCATAGGTGGCCTGCAGGAAATGGATATTGAGGTATGGATATTGGGTTCAAAAAACATGCAATTTTCATTTTCTTTTTTCTATCTCTTTGTTACCTGAGCAGTCTGGGAGATCTTCCTGGTAGTCTTCACTTCAATTTTCTCTGTTTCTCCATCTCTGGCTTTCTCCAGAGTCCATTCCCATGCCAGCATGGCCTTGACGGACTCTTTAATGGGCCAGCGGTAGATCTCCTTATCCTAGAGAGAGAATACAAAAGAGAGGTTGATCTTGATTTTAGAAAACCAACTGTAACAACCAACTGACAAAGATGATTAAAAAAAGTCCATTCAGACCTTCTCTGAGAAAGTTTTGTATGGCCTAAGCATGGGGTGAGTTTTGCTGTTCTCATCTAGAACCTCTCCATATGTCCAGTTGTTTTGGATCTGGAAGGAAAAAACAAAAGGTTACAAAGCCTATTCCCAGTTCCGCAATGCTTTTGGCTTTCACAAAAGAGCATGAATGCTGATACTAACCTTCTCAAAAGCCCATTTATCATGCGTGTGCTCAGCATATTTGTTAATGAAGGCATCGAGTCTCTCAGGAATGATGGTGCTGCAAAGAAGCAAAAAGGAAACATAATCATTCAGTTGCTGCTGTTCATTTAAATACGAACCCAACTTTTATATTGTTTTAGACATATTTTGCACTATGCGGGGGTGCCATTATCTCAATGACATGAAATGGTTGCACTTGGTAAACTACTGGTGCTACCTGTTGCTATTTTTACTGCAACACAACTTAAATAGACAGCACACCCTGGTGAAAAAAACAAGCATATGCTGGTAGGTATGTTTTGATGCTGGTTTAAGCTGGTCCTTAGCTGGTTTATGCTGGTCCTTTGCAAAAAAAGGAATACTGATACAGTGCCACATTCTGCTGCTTTTGGTTGTAATTTTCAGTCAAAGGGAAACAAGAGAACCAGTGTAAGTCTTCACTAGCAATAAGACGAGGAGAAAAAAATTAAAAAATGGCTGAAGATGGCTGTGGACAAATAAAGCTTCCTAAAGAAACTTCCATGTCTTTGTTCTCTCCACTTTCGTCCTGATGCCTTAGAGGCTTTTAGTAGACCACAGCTACTGAAAAAGTATACAAATGGCAGAGACAAGAAACACTAGATGCCATCTTGGTAGGATGTAACCATGTCTACGCTTGTCATGATGCCGCAACCACTGAAGGAGTTTCTTAGCGCAAATTTCACTCGATATTTGGGGGCGTTTAGACTCTTCATGGGACAATTCAATGGTATGGCATTTGGTTTAAGTCTACGCTTATATCCATTGCCACCTGTAAGTATTAGTATTATATTTTCCAAGTTGTGTATTCCAAGTTGTGTTGAGGTAAAAATAGCAACAGGTAGAGCCAGTAGCTCACTGAGTGCAACAAATTGACCTCATCAAAATAACAGCATCCTCCATAGTCCAAAATATGTATAAAACAATGTGGATTTTTTAAATAACATAAATCTTTCATGGGTTTTCTACTACATATTTCAGTAAGAGACATCAATCATGTTATATTAAGCCATGCAAGTCAATACCTGAGGTTTCCCATTAAGTTATGGTAAAGGGTAGGATTATTAAAATGATAAATAAATGCAAGGATGCAAAATTAATACTGTAATTGAACCAGCTGATCATTTTCTCACTTGGTTGTCTCCACTGGTTTGGGATCAAAGTTTCCCTCAGCGTCTACAGATGCTTTCTTCTCAGTCATAGAAGAATAGCTAGCATCCACATAGTCTGGAGGGATGGCACCTGCGATGGCGCAGATGCAGGGCATAGCGATCTTAAACAGCTCTGCATCAAATTTCTACAGAGATGAGATGGCATGTAAGGGTACACAGACATTTCAGTTTGAATTTGTCTGTTGAGACTACTGAATCTATGTTTGTCAAACCTTGTGTGCGAGGGACTCAAAGATGCCCCAGAAGAGTTTGCGAGAGAGATGCAGCTCTTCCTCTGATGTGACTCCAAAGTTCGCCCATCCATTTGGCAGGCAGTAATACTTCCAGCAGCGCTCATAGTGATTGGTCAACAACTAAACGAAACAGTTAAAGGATTAGTTCACTTCCAGCATAAAAAATTCGGATAATTTACTAAAATGTTCATGTCTTTCTTTGGTCGAAAAGAAATTAAGGGGGTCATCAGATGCCCAAGTTGATATGATTCTTAATGAGTCTTAATGAAAAGTCTATAATATACTTTGGTTAAAAATTCTCAATGGTAGTGTAAAACAACACCCTTTTTACCTTGTCAAAATCAGCTTTGCAAAAATCATCCTGTTCTGGTCAAGGTTGCTTTAAATGTTAATGAGCTCTGCTTGCCCCGCCCCTCTCTTCTCTCTGTGGAGTGACGAGTCTGTTTACTTTAGCTGCGTTTAGCCACTAAACTTGCTAACTAGCACATTATTAGGAAAGGCGATCGCAAAGATTCATTAAAAAAAACCTGGATCATGAATGATTTGCGTGAACATAGACGGATATATGTAGATCGGGAGGTGCATTCCCTCTACAAACAAACGTAATCCACTGCATCTTCAGCGGCTCAGATTTCGGGAGTAAATGACGACCACTATGTTCATTATTACATCCAGCAACACAACACCTCAGTCGCTAAATCTGAGATATTCTTGTCTAACTTACATCCCTGCTCTGGCATCAAAACAATGGAGGTCTGACTGTTACAGCTGATCTGAGGTAAGACGCTCATGTCAATCAACTATCGTGGGAGCGGCCTCTGGCAGTGTGACGGCACCCCGACAGGCATCTGAGAATGGCTCGATTTGAAAAAGAGGATATTATTTTTACAGATTAATTAAAAACCACTGCATGGATTTTTATCATTATAGGGTAGATGTGTACATACACTGCCAACACACATTAATGTTCAAACAACATGTAAAAGTAAACTTTGCATCTGATGACCCCTTTAAGGTTTTTGAGGAAACATTGCAGGATTTTTCTACATATAGTGGACTTCACTGGGGATCAGCGGGTTGAAGGTCCGAATTGCAATTTCAATGCAGCTTCAAAGGGCTCTACAAAATCCCAGCCAAGGAATAAGTGTCTAATCTAGTGAAACAATCGATCTTTTTTTTTTTTTTTTTTTTTTACCACAAATGCTCATCTTGCACTAGCTCAACCTCGCGCATGTACGTAATCATGCACGTGTGACGTAGGCAGGAGCACCGACCTAGTGTTTACAAAGCGAGCATGGTAAAACAGCGATGTCGGACAATTTAGAAACCTTTTGAACCAGAGAACAGAGATGAAGAACTAACCACGATTAACCTTTTCAACTTAATGCGTGAAGACACACATCACAGAGCTAGTGCGAGATGAGCATTTGTGGTTAAAAAGTATATAAATTTAAATGTTTTTTTAGAAAATGACAGATCGTTTTGCTAGATAAGTCCCTTATTCCTTGGCTGGGGTCGTGTAGAGCCTTTTGAAGCTGCACTGAAACTGCAGTTTGGACCTTCAACCAACTGGCCACCATTGAAATCCACTATACGGAGAAAAATCCTGGAATGTTTTCCTCAAAATAAATATTTTCGACTGAAGAAAGAAAGACATGAACATCTTGGATGACATAGGGGTGAATAAATTATCAGGAAATTTTTATTCTGAAATCTCTTTAAAGCACAAAATATGAGTACAAGAAAACAAAATGTTCAATGTAACTAACTATACTACAGTAACTATACTTGCATACCTTAAGGGGCATCTTGGCATACTCATTTAAGATTGGCACATCAAACACCAGCCTTCTCAGCAGATGCTGCAACATAGATGGCCGCAAATACCTAAAACACACAAATATTACTTCATTAGCTATAATATTTTAAGTTGTCATTTCTACATTTGAGTGCAGATGTACTAACTTGACAAGAGACATAAGGCAGTCCTCAATGACATCCCTCTGGGCCTTGGTAAGGGCACGGCCACGGGACAGTCTATAGATGGTGTGCAGCATTGAGTCGATCATGATGGCACGGTGGTCTGTGCCAGCGAAAAGTGGAGCACACTTTGTGAGCAGAGGAAGCACTGCTGAGCACAGGTAGCGGTTTAGAGCTAGAGCCATTTCTGTGGTGCTGAATGCCGCCTGGAGGATCACAATTATATTATATTATATTATATTGTGAAAGGTAAAGAAGTGATAATGAAATATGACTGACAGTATTAATAGCTCACCGTATCTAGAGAGGCTGCGGCTCTCATGTCGGGCAGGAAGCCCACCTCTAGCACATGCAGCAGGAAGTCTTGGTTATCAATGCCATACACTCTGTCCAAGAAAAGCACCATGGAGGCTTTGTGGTCTGGCACGAAACTCGCTGACATTTTTGGCTCAACAATCTGACCATCTATGAAAAGTAGCATAGGAAAAATGAGAAGAGTTGAGCATACAGAAGCTGTGTGGAAGCCAGGTTCCACCTTAGAGTAAAAAGTAAAACAGACAGAAAAATAAGGATTAAAATAGGAAATAGTCACATGGTGTTTTTTTGGTTTTGTGTACCTTTGCCAAAGGTGGGGATCTGAACAGGAAGGCTTATGACTCCCACCAGGTCTTCAATGGGCACGAGAGACCTCAAGATGGCTCTGATTCTCAAAGCTTCACCTTTACCTGCTTGGATCAACTGTGGGTAAAGAACAGGTTTAAAATTTAAGTCCATATGAAATCTGTAAAAATATGATCTTCATCTCATTCACTGCTGTTCAAATGTTTGGGAAATGGTTTTTTTTTTTTTTTTTTTTTTTTTTTTATTTTTTTTTTAAGAAATAATATTTTTGTTCAGTAATGATTTTTAAAATTGTTAAAAAGTAACAATGTTGCAAAAGAATTTTATTTAAAAAAATATTGTCATTCTAAACACATTATCAAATAATTCTGTGGAAAAAATGTATAATGGTTTCCAAAAAAACATTAAACAGCACAACTGAGAATTATAAGAAATGTGTCTAAACTTATTTTAAATAGTAAAATTATTTTATAATAGTACTATTTTTGCTTTGTTTTTATCAAATAAAAGCAGCCTGACAGACGTCTTAAAAAATAAATAAATAAATAAATAAAATAAAATAAAATAAAATAAAATAAAATAAAATAATAGCATTTGTCAAGGATTCCACCAGTTAAATTAATGAAGTTAAATGAATGAAGTGACAGACGTCTTAAAATAAAATAAAATAAAATAAAATAAATTAATTTAAAAAATAATAAAAAATTAAATTAAATTAAATTAAATAACTTAATAACTTAATAAAAATAAACTTAGTTTAAATAGTAAAATTATTTTATAATAATTCTTTTTTTTTTTTATTAAATAAAAGCAGCCTTGGGGAGCATGACAGACTTCCTCAAAAAAATAAAAAATAAATTAAAAAAAAAAAATAAAAAATAATAATAATAATAATAAAAAAATAAAATAAAATAAAATTTGTCAAAAAAATTAATTAAATACATAAAATAAAATTTGTCATGGACTCCACCAGTTAAATTAATTAAGTTGTTATACATAAAATAAAATAAAATAAAATAAAATAAAATAAAATAAAATAAAATAAAATAAAATAAAATAAAATAAAATTTGTCATGGACCAGTTAAATTAATTAAGTACTTATACTCACATGCATCTCAGGAGCACAGCGACCCAGCAAGTCAATAAGAGCAGAGTAAAATGACATGATAGCATTTCCAAGATGCACTCTGTTCTCTTCATGTTGCTCCTCCCCTCCAAACCTGTGAACCAATCACAAGCGGCAAAAATGGAATATATAAATAACGTGATATATAACGACAAATTATTTAAATGAAAAGCAAAATTCAAGCATTCACTTCCACTGAAACATCTTACATGAAACGCCTGTCCTTTTTAGGAGTTGGCCCATCTCTGGCAGGGTCCTCAGAGATCTTAATTGCCTCTTCAATAGCAGCTAATAGACCTGCACCACCCTCTCCTCTCAGAGCGGGGCCGAAGCACTCAGGCCGACGAATCAACAGACGAACAACCACGTTGGCGTTCTCCTCTACGCTCTCGCCTGCAGGGGGCGACACAAAGACAAAGTTTAATTCTAAATGCCTCCAAACAGAGTCAAAAAGAGTATTACACTAAATATGCTCACCATTTACAAACACAGCAAAGCGCAAGAAGTCCAGATATCTCTCTCCTCCACCTGGATTCCATCCTATGTCAGGGTAGCCTTTAGACAGAAGCATGGGGCACATCCGAAGGCCACATCCAGCCAGATACGTCACCACCTGAGTAGCACAGTACATTACAAATGTACTGTACCGTAAAATCATTAGATACAAAATGCAATTTGTTCAGTGCATTACCATCTCAAGGTCTTGCTCTTGCAGAGCCAGTGCCAGCTCATTGTTGTCAATGCAAGAAGCAGCAGCAACATCCAAAGGAGTAGATCCACGCATTCCTAAAAAGCAAAAAAAAAAAATACAAATTTTAATTTGTGTTACGAAGATGAGCGAAGATCTTACAAGTTTGGAACAACATAGGGTGAGTAATTAAGAGTTTTCATTTTTGGGTGAACTATCCCTTTAAGTGTTGCAACAATGTCCCGTTCACACCAACAATATACACAATACACACAGTACAACAATACTGTAAGTTTAAAAACTCACTAATTCATTGAGAAAAAGGAAGTCCACGCTACAGATATAATAATATATGACATAATGACAGAGGTACAACATCACTGTGTCAGCTTAGTTTTACAAAGTGACTGACCCAGTCCAATGCCACTGTTTTGTAGCAGGTATGAGAGATGGTCAAACATGGAGCGTTGGTTCTGTCGGCTGATCCTGCAGAAGTAGCACAGGAAGCGACAGCAACTGGTAACCATTTGCGGGAATCGAATTTCCTATAGGTAGAAGAAAAGAAGTTTGTTTTCCTTTACATCAATTTCAATGACAGAGGCAGATGATGTTCAGTATATATAATAAACAGAAAAGTACCTTAGAGTCTCCTCCACCTCCGAGTACGTTGACCATAACCTCCATGACCGTCTCGTGCATGCCCAGTGCTCGCATCAGGTTAGGGTGCTGGTAGAACACCTTGTTGTTCATGATGTTCCTATGGGACAGGAGACAATACGTTTTGAAATACTACACATGATACAAAAGATATAAATGTCCAGCTAAACATAATGACTCTAGGGAAGTTTAGGGCATGAGAACAAACTAGGTACACTACCATTTGCAGTCAGAATTGTTTATTTATTTATTTAGAATATGAAGGAATTGCTATTTTTATTCAGCAAATAAAATGTTGTACTGTATATAATATTACAAAAAAACAATCATTTGAAATAAAACATCATTTTTTTTTAAAAATATTTAGCAGTTTTCTGGAGGCTAGTTTTTTTTCTCAGAATTGCATGATACTAACTTGCAATTCTGAAAAATGAAGTCAATTGCGTTATATACGGTATCGCGTTATATAATGTAAACTCACATTTGCGAAAAATAAAGTCAGAATTGCAAGATAAAAACTCACAATTGTAAGAAATAAAGTCGGAATTGTGCGATAAAAACCTTAAATTCTGAAAAAATAAGTCACAATTGAGAGAAATAAACTCACAATTCTGACTTTTTCGCCCCCCCAGAATTGTGTTATATAGTGTAAACTCACAATTGTGAGAAATAAAGACAGAATTGCAAGATAAAAACTCAGAACTGTGAGTTATGAAGTCAGAATTATGAGATATAAACTCACAATTCTGTCATTTTTTTCCTCACAATAAATTTTAAAATCTAGATTGCTAGATTAAAAACTCTCAACTCTGACTTTTTTTCTCGCAAATGCGAGTTTGTATCTTGCAACTCTACCTTTTTTTCATTTATATTTCGCATTCACATTTTTCCTCAAAATTGCATTAAAATAAACTCACAATCGTGAGAAATAAAGTCTTTTGTGCGATAAAAACTTGCAATTCTGAAAAATTAAGTCAGAATTCCAAGATATAAACTCACAATTCTGACTTTTTTCCCAGAATTGTGTTATATACTGTAAACTCACAATTGTGAGAAATAAATTCAGAATTGGAAGATTAAAAACTCACAATTCCAAGTTATACAGTACAATTTTGAGGGGGGAAAAAAGACTGATATGTTCTCAGTATTGTGAGTTTATGTCTCACAATTCTGATGTGCAATTGCGTGTTAAAGTCAGAATATAAAGTCAGTTTATAGCTCATAATTTTATTTCTCAGAGTTATATCTAAAGTTTAGAATTGTAAGTTGTATCGCGCAATTCTGACAGAAAAAGTCAAAATTGTGAGATAAAAAGTCGCAATTACCTTTTTAAATTTTTTATTCAGTGGCGGAAACAGGCTTCCATAGTATTAAACATTAATAATAATAATAATAATAATAGGAAATGTTACTTGAGCACCAAATCATCATATTAGAATGATTTCTGAAAGATCATGTGACACTGAAGACTGGAGTAATGATGCTGAAAATTCAGTTTTGCAATCACAGGAATATGCTACACTTTAAATATATTCTAATAGAAAACATCAGGTATTTTAAATTCTAATTATATTTCACAATATTACTGTTTTTACTGTACTTTTTATCAAATAAACACAGCCTTGGTCAACATAAGAAAATGAAGAAAAAAAAAAAAAAATCCAGGCATTTGAAGTACCCACCCAATACTCTGAATCATAAGCCTCTCCTCTTCCGGGCCCATCTGGACAATGAGAAGGGAACGGATCTGTCCCAGGCACTCCAGCAAGTCCATTGTGTCCTGTACGGACACAGCGTTGATGGCATAGGCCTTTGGCAGGGCGCGGATCAGCTCTCCCAGAGCATCATACTGCCGGTGAAGAAGACTAAACATGAGGCGCACCAGCTCAGGGTTCTGAATAAAGGACTCCTGTGCCCAGTGGATCATTGTGTGGGATATCAGTTCCTGCAAAGTACCTGAGAATAGAATTTTCTGGAAATGTTAGCCTAATACTAAAAAAAAAAAAAAGTACAATTTTGCACAATAAAAAAAAAAAAAGCAAAAATATTGATCTATAATTGCAATTATGAGATGAGGTGAATCTGAGTAACTTTCTCAAGATGTTTTACATGTTTGTACATTTACTCACTAGGTTTGGGCTCTTCCTCTGGTTCTGGCTCCTCTTCCTCCCTTTTCTTCCTAAAGGTCTTGACCTTCTCCACTAAACTTAGCAGTCTCCCTCTTAGAGATGCTTCTACCTCTTCTTCCTCCGCTTCTTCTTCTACGTGGACACCTGAGGTACAAAAACAATATGGAAAAGAACCACATAATCCAGTAAATTTTGTGGCACTTTTTTTTTGTTTGAATCTTCAGGAAAAAAAAAACAAAAAACAAAAAACAGAAATTGAAATAGTTGTTGAGAAGATGATTTTGCAACAACAGCCACTTGGTGTTTAGTTGTACACTGACCACAGTGATTCAGCAGCTCATTGTGGAAATTCTGGAGGGTTTCCCGCACTTCGTCTGGCACGGGGCAATCCTCTTCTTCTGGACTGTGCTTGAAGTTAGTCAACAGGAAAACCTACATGCACATAATTAGTGATTAGTCTCCCTGAAAGCATTTAAAATCATATTTGGGTTTAAAGTAAAGAGTTGTCAATTATACTTGTTCCAGAGGAGGAGAGCGAAACTCTCTGGTCCTGCGAGCGGTCTCTGCAGCAGACATGGTAAATGCTCTCATTAGTTTGTTGTATCTTTCACGCTGGTTTGACTGGATCTGCCGTACAAATGTATCAGAGAATGCCAAAATTGCCTCAACTCTGTGTCTGAGCTCACAGTCACAGAAATACTGTAGAAGGGTACACATCTGAAAGAGAGGGAAAAACACACAGAGGCAGTATTAATAAAACAAACAAGAGAAAATATACATAATATACAGTATACACAATAATATAAAGATATATATTCAAAGCATATAAAAATATGTAGAAGACAGACAGACAGACGATAGAACGTTAGAACAATAGTTAGAATGACAGATAGATAGATAGATAGATAGATAGACAGATAGATAGATAGATAGATAGATAGATAGATAGATAGATAGATAGATAGATAGATAGATAGATAGATAGATAGAACAATAGTTAAAATGACAGATGATAGCCAGACAAGTAATTACTTTAGAACGATAGCTAGAACGATAGACAGAA
The DNA here is from genome assembly GCF_022985175.1 of Labeo rohita. Taxonomy (NCBI): domain Eukaryota; kingdom Metazoa; phylum Chordata; class Actinopteri; order Cypriniformes; family Cyprinidae; genus Labeo; species Labeo rohita. The sequence continues at coordinate 18,956,306 of NC_066886.1, read as the reverse complement.
CGACAGAGAGACAGATAGATAGATAGACAGACAGACAGATATATAGATAGATAGAAGGATAGACAAATAATTACTTTAGAATGATAGAACGATAGATAGAACGATAGATAGAATGATAGATAGACAGATAGATAGATAAATAGATAGATAGATAGAACAATAGTTAAAATGACAGATGATAGCCAGACAAGTAATTACTTTAGAACGATAGCTAGAATGATAGACAGAACTACAGATAGATAGATAGATAGATAGACGATAGATAGATAGATAGATAGATAGATAGATAGATAGATAGATAGATAATTACTTTAGAATGATAGAACGATAGACAGATAGATAGAACGATAGATAGATAGATAGACAGACAAGTAATTACTTTAGAAAGATAGATAGATCGATAGACAGAACGATAGACAGAACGATAGACAGAACGATAGATAGATAGATAGATAGATAGATAGATAGATAGAGAGATAGATAGATAGATAGACAGAGGGACAAATAAGTACTTTAGATAGATAGATAGATGACAGACAGAACAACAGATGATAGCTAGATAGACAGACAAGTAATTACTTTAGAACGATAGATAGATTGATAGACAGAACGATAGACAGAACGATAGATAGATAGAACGATAGAACGATAGAACGATAGATAGATAGATAGATAGATAGATAGATAGATAGATAGATAGATGGACAAATAAGTACTTTAGATAGATAGATAGATAGATAGATAGATAGACAGATAGATAGATAGATAGATAGATAGATAGATAGATAGATAGATAGATAGATAGAACGATAGAACAATAGTTAGAATGACATGATAGCTAGATGATAGATAGATAGATAGATAATTACTTTAGAATGATAAAACGATAGAACGACATTTAGATAGATAGATAGATAGATAGATAGATAGATAGATAGATAGAACAATAGATGATAGCTAGATAGACAGACAAGTAATTACTTTAGAACGATAGATCGATAGACAGAACGATAGACAGAACAATAGAACGACAGATAGATAGAACGATAGACAGAACAATAGATAGATAGATAGATAGATAGATAGATGGAGGGACAAATAAGTACTTTAGATAGATAGATAGATCTAAGTATTAAACGTGCCTGCAGTTTTACAGACTCCGGCAGCTTCATTTGAAGAAGTCCCTCCTCTGGTGCCTCCTCTTCTTCTTCTTCTTTGGCCTCCTCGCCTACTTCTTCTGCCTCCTTTTCCTCCTCGGCTTTTTCTCCATCCACCTTCTCTCCCTCCTCCTCCTCTACTGCCTTCTCAGTCTCTTCTTCCTGTCCCTCCTCCTTCTTCAGGGCTTTCAGCTCCTCCTCCTCCTCCTCCTCCCCAACTCCCTCATCCACGGCTTCCTCTTCTCTTTCAGCCGCTTCTTCTTTCTCTTTCACCTCCTCTCCTTCCTCTTTGGGAGCAGCTTCCTCTTCTGGTTCCTCTGTCTCTCCTGCCTCCTCTTTCTTTCCGAACACACTGGGATCGATCATCTTAAGAATGTGCTTGACATCTTCATCATTAAAGATGCCCATAATGAGGAGGGTGCTGATGAGTTTGAGAATAGGAACAAAGTGGAACTCAACGCTGCCCCCGACAGGATCACGCATGGCCTGGCTTCCGTCAAACACAGCTTCGGTAAGCATGCTTAGAGCCATGGTCTTCAGCTCCTGTAAGGGCAGAAAAAATGCATTAGATGCTAACAGAGCTCATATGTCTACCAACAATCAGTTTTGGACCTCACTGTATCCTCTTCATACCTGCAGAGGGATGATGGGGCTTATGGTGTACAAATCTGGGTCAGTACCCACAAAGTTGATGGGAGAGAAGTGTAACTTGGGTCTGAGGCAGGTTGTGAGGCCCACTCCTGGAAGATCATGGGACGCCTCTGCATCTGGGAAAAGTGTGATGCTGAGTGTCTCTTCCGTCATGGGAACAATAAACTCACGATTGGTTCCCAAGCGGTTACGTTTGGCTGACTCCAGGTGGATACTGATGAGAAGGTCGTAGTAGCCACTGCGGAGAGGGCCTGGCAGGTAGGTGTTCTCGATTGCATAGAAGAGCTGTGATTCGTCTACGTGGCTGCAGAGGGCGTGGGCCACACGGTTGTTGCCCAACGCACACACGGCGCAATAAAGCATCAGAGTGTGGTAGTGGAACTTCAGCAAGTCATGCTGCTCAGACAGTTCCAGGATGTCAATACACCTGCATATGAGAGAGATAAACACATCCACTGTTGAACACAACATCTAGAACCAGCTAAGACCACCCAACCAGTTTAGGCTGGTTTTAACAGTTTTTCTTTTAAATTATTTAGGTTTTTGTTTTTGTCTCATTCTCCTGTACCTGTTCTCTTCAGGTATATGCAGAGCCATCATGGTGAGAGGCTCCGTACATTCCACCATCCAGCCGTGCCTCTCGCTCACCCGCCCCACTGTTGGATTCAGGAAATGGTTGGGCATCCGACTCCAGATCACGGGGGTCAGCATCTCAACATCCAGCCGAGGAGGACACTGGGGCACTGGGTTCTTGCGCTCACTACGAAACATGGCCGCCGAAAGAGGCATGATATTCTATGGGATGAAGAAACAAGTGAGAAATCGACTAGTAAAAGTATTTCTAAAAGAAAGCTGATGACTTTTAAGTGCCAGTAGCAGAGAATAGTACAGACCTTGAGTTTTCCGAGTTCCAGCTGCAGCATGTTCTGGCTGGTTGGCAATACAAACACAGCTGGGAACAGCTTAGTGTTGGGCTCCACCTGAGAGAGCATATATATGAGTTCAAATTCAGTTTCACTACAGTTCATCCTTTGAAGAGATGACCTTCACTTACCTGGTAGAAAGTGTTGATCTCCTTTCCATTGGCTGTGAAATTCAGAAGACCTGTTGCCAGGTCAACCAAGCAACCAATCACCAAATCTTCCTGGCTGAACCTCTGCTGGGTGCTGCTGCCAAACTCTCCTCCCCACACCATATAGCAGTTACTCCTCCTTATACTGATAAGCAAACAGAATATTTTAAGTGTCATATTCTTGAGTGATGAATATTTGTTGCATAATCAAAGTAATACAATACAATTAAAAAGTTTTAAAATCTCTTTTCTTTCTGAAGGTTCTGTGATTCTGAAGGTCGTTGAATGAAGTAGGCCACTGGCGCACCACTCTTACATCACCAAAATCAATATTCACCTACATCACCTCACTACACCCAACATTTATTTTTAACTAAATGCTTCTCTGCACTGCAGCTTCTTATATTTGTCGTCATTGGCCCACATTTCACTAATGTGACATGGCAGATCTGGGAGCTGAATTTATACATCATCTCACCTGTCGTGAATGTTGCCCTTGTCATCTCCAACAGTCACAGTGACGGTGCGGACCTTAGACAGGTCAAAGTTGAGGTCATACATGTGGAAGTCTGGGGTGACCCAACCCACCCATACCCCGCTAGGTTCTTCCCCGGCGAAGATACGGACTGAGTAATAGTACTACACAGTTGAGACAGAGAGAGAGAAGCATAAGTGAAGCATAAGTGAAAAAAAACAATGGCATAGAATGTGTTATATATCACAGAACTTCTAATGAAGACTGACTGTGGTTGTATTGAGGATAATCTCGGGGTCATCACGATCGTCAGGCACCACATCTTCAAACAAACGGGGCATAATAGGTGGAGGTGGAGGAGGAGCGATCATGGCTGCCTTTTTAGCTTTAAACAGAAAGCTGAGGGAAGAATTTTGAGGGGTCAAGCATAAACTACTTTTTCATACTTAAGTCCTACTTAGGAGGGTCAAAAAGCACTCTACACTTGCATTGAATAGAAATTTCAAAACACTACAATTGTCAGCATGAACTTCATAAAACTCCTCAGATCTCACCCTTTCTTCTTTCCTTTCTCAGATGCAGTGTCTTTGTCATTTTCCTTAATGCCTGGGATATCTTTGGGAATGGATGGCTCCTTTTCCTTCTCCTCCTGCTCTTTGCGACTTGCTGATTTCTTCAGCACCTCAAAGTCAGAGTCAGGATCCACCTCCAGCACCTCGTCTTCAGGGATAGTGAGGGTTCGTGTGAGAGGAGTGGTGCCTGCGGGCACCTTGAAAGTTAGGTAGAACTCTACAGGCATGCTCAGTCTGAAGAACAGCATGTCTGTGTTGGCATTTTGGGATCCGAAAGTCTTGTGGGTTATTTTAATACAGGGGGCGCTGTCTACGGTTCCATCCACACGAGAGACCTACAGGTCACATGAGAACAATAAAAATGTTCAGAAACTTTGTTTATACCTTTAAACTCAACCAAGTGATACTTATATACCTCAATGTGGTTGTGGTCGGTGGGCACTGGAACAAACTGGGGAAGGCTCTTACTGAACCACATTGTGATGTCTCTCTTCATGTTGATGGCGAATGGCTCAAAGCCTTCTTGCAGCCCACAGATGGCGAAATAGCGTAGGCTGCTAACATTCTGACCCAGATTAATTCGACCAACCTGAGAAAGACCCAAAGTGCAGACTGGAATAAAACCTAGAAGGAGGAGAACAAGGAGAAAAAGCTGATTTATAGTAGAGGTGGACAGAGAATGAATACAACACAGTACTGTGATGTTTGAATAGCAATATTTTTTTAAAACACACATGGCAAGTAGTCTGATTTTGCTACAAATACCATGGTTAAACTATGATTAGTGTAAACCATGGTTAATTTTCATAAGGGTCTATTTGACGTCTGCTGCTTTTTTTAGAGTGTTTGCTCATCTGCAATACGTCTATAGGACGTATATTTTCTATCAGATGTCAAAAAGACGTATATTGGATGTCTTTAAGATGTTTATGATTTAGAATGTATTTGAAACTGACTCTTACAGACATCTGTCAGATCTTTGTACACAGCAGATGCTATCCAGATCAAGTGATCTTTAACAGACATCTTGCAGACACGTGCTATCTAAACTCCTTATACGTTTTTTTTACGTACGTCTGCAAGATGTCTGTTAAAGATCACTTGATCTGGAAAGTATCTTCCGTGTACAAACATCTGACAGACATATGTAACATGTCAGTTTTACATACATTTTAAATTATAAACATCTTAAAAGACATCTACTATTTGAAAACGGCATTCATTACTGTGCCAAAAATGTCATCAAAGGTGTCATATTAGATTTTGAGAGTTACAACAGAATGGTAGATTTACAGAGAATAACTTAAATTTTGCTCTGTTCTTTTATTATAGGTACAAAGCTATTAAATGTCTTAAAATGTAGCATACTGATCATATAAGAAAAATTCTGATGATTTTTGTCATTTAGGAGCCAAAAAAAGGCCATGATATTCTCCAAAAATTACCATTCTGTTTCGTACCGGTGAATAATCCATTTATTATATTGAATTCCTTTTCTTAATTTAACAACTACTTAATCAGTGGTAATCAGAAGTAAATTTTCGTTATATAGATTTTAAATCCTAGACTAGGATTGATCTGTGTCTGTGACAACAACCCTCTTGACACTCATTCAAAAAGTAACTATGGACATTTCCTGACCAGCTAAATGGCAAAGCTTTTTTTGAAAAAAAACAAACAAACAAAAAAAGCATTACCCCACAAAACAACTCATTAAAACCCCGCTGATATACAACGTTATAGCCCAAATCTTTACCATCTCCAATCTCAATGTCTTTGAAGGCCATTTCAGAGCCAGAATCGCTGATCAGCATCTCTCCGTTAAGAGTGAACATGATGTTCATTTCAGTGAGGTCTATCATGCACCCGACCACATCACCGGACTGCCACTGACGGCCAAATGGCTCATTACCAATGTGCCATCGCTGAGCCTGCAGGAAGAGCAGAACAGAGTAATTCAGTGTTTATTGCAGCTATCCAAAATAGTTTGTCAGCAACTTGCGCAGCACACAAAATGTATTGGCCCAATTAGCTGGATAGATGGCCTACAGTCTGGTACCAAATAACACAGCAGAATTAGATTAATATGACACCACTGACCCTGTTTCCATTAAAGACATAGGCCAGCTCGTCAGAACCAAGCTCGATGTCAGAACGGACGTTCGGTCGAGCCCAGCCAACTCTCATCTCTCCTATGGTAATGGCCTCAAATTCAAAGTACCATTTTCCTGAGGTAACAGCATACTGCTTCTCCGCCCTGAAGATACGCACTTTATCTCCACGTGTGTTTTCAACACCATGACCACCTGTGGGGAAAAAGAAAGTTTAGGAGTGCAAAAACACTAAGAATCCTACGAATCTGTAGTTGGGCAATTACTTATTAAGGTCTGTTCCATATTCTGGATGCTATAAGATTTAATTGTTGAACGTCCACACTCCCACCCTCATTTAAGTGACAGTCCACCCAAAAATAAAAATTCTGTCATTGATTACTCACTCTCATGTCATACTCTAGTGAATGCGCGTTGAAGACTGACACAGAAGAAGAAATTGTTAAATAAAGTCGTTATTTTTGTTTTCTTTGTGCACAAAAAGTTTTCTCGTAGATTTATAACATTAAGGTTGAACCACATGGACTATTTTAACGAAGTCCTTACTACCTTTCTAGGCCTTAAATGTGTCAGCTGCATTGTTGTCTATGCAGGGTCATAAAGCTCTCGGCTTTCATCAAAAATATCTTAATTTGTGTTTTGAAGACGAACAAAGGTCTTAAGGGTTTGGAACAACATGAGCGTGAGTGATTAATGACAGAATTTTCATTTTTGGGTGAACTATCCCTTTAATACAGACACTGGTAATAACACACTAAAACAAAGACTTACTACTCTCTTGATCTGGGGGCTCGATGTTGTATCCATAGCCAATCAGAGTGCGCACAGCGTTGTTCACACTGTCTCTGTTGGTCTTCTTGGTTCTCTCGTCCAGCAGATTGTATGGTACCAGACGAGGGTTACGCTTATTTAGGATGTCCTTAGGGTCACAAAGTAAGTAACAAGAGCAAAAAGGTTGGACTTTGTTTCTAGTTTTTGTAGTACTATTAACTGAATTCTAGCTCACAGAAAAACCCAAAGACACACAACTACCCCGGTGAAAAAAACAGCACATGCTGGTAGGCATGTTTTGATGCTGGGATGCTGGTAAGGTAAGTTTTGATGCTGGTTTATGCTGGTCCTTTGCTGGTTTTTGCTGGTCCTTGACCAGCAACATGACCAGCATAAACCAGCAAAAGACCAGCAAAAACCAGCTAAGGACCAGCTTAAACCAGCATCAAAACTTACCTAACCAGCATCCCAGGATCAAAACATACCTACCAGCATATGCTGTTTTTTTCACCAGGGTGAGGTCCAAAATATGATTCTAACTTTTAAGTGAACCACAATCTAAACTAAATGCTATTTCAACCAAGATTGAATTTAACTTAGTTGACACTAATTAACACAGTGACCTAGAAAGTTTCAGCAATTTTTTTTTTTACAATTTTCTCACTTAAAAACATGTTTTATTATGACAGAGTCAGCACAGTATCCATATCTACCTGCACAATGCTGTAGGTCCATCCTTGTCTCACTCTGTCCCGTGCCCAAACATTATGCCCATTTTCGGCCAGCTTCTCCACCAGCTGGTTCTGATTGGGCGTCAGTTTGACATGACTGAGGTCCAGAGGAGCTGGTTTGTACCCGCTGCTCATCACATAACTGACCGAGAAACAGAAAAATATGAAAACCAAAACCTTATATATTATTTAAAACAAACACTGGGTGCGTTTTCAGGTTTACACACGTTTTGGGCAGTTTGATCTTCCTCAGATTCTCCTCTGCTTTCTCATCTCCCATGCCTACATGGCAGCCCAAAGCTAAGAGGGTTCTGGAGAGGTCAAGGAGACAAAAGTTGGTGAATAAATTGGATAGACAGATGGATGCATAAGGAATGAACTTCAGACATTTGAGATTCAACAGACACTCACTTCAAGGTCTCTCCAGACATCTGGAGGTTATAATTCCTCTCGGGTTCTGGAAGACTCTGAAAGTCCACCAGACATGGGTGCAACTTCTTATTATCATCCCTGAACTAAGAGAGAGAGAGAGAGTGAGAGAGAGAGAATTTACCTTTAATAAGGATCTTGAGTTTATATATATGTTTGTGTTTGAGTTGGTGCAAAGCACTCACCACTCCATAGGTCCAACCCTGTTCAATACGAGTCACAGCCCAGAGCTCATGGATGTTTTCTGCAAGCTTCTCTCTGATTCGCTCCAAATGAGGAGGTAAAACAATCTACAAATGACATTATACAATATACAGTAAATATACACTGAGTGTTCAGTCAAAGTGTTTTTGTCGAACAACCGAACAGTTTAAAAAAAACTGGTTCGTTCAGTTTACCTGGGCAGTGTCAACAGGACAGGGAGTGAATGAGGTGTGCGTGAGGGACTGTGTGGGGCCCAGCAGGTTTCTGACTCCATTAAAGTCATGTTTATACTCCTTAATGGGCTCAATGCGCATTCTGTCTTTGGGGAGAAGAGCTTCATAACATGGTGCGTAACCAGGTGGGGGCAAAAACTTAAAATCCCCATGGCGGCCACCCAAAAGGAAGCGAGCTCTGAAAAATGGAGGGGAAAAAGGTGACATCAATAAATTTTTGGTATTACTTTAGTATGGGAAACAATTCTCACTATTAACTAGTTGCTTATTAGCATGCCTATTAATAACATATTGAGTATTTATTAGTACTTATAAAGCACATATTCTGCATGACCATATTCTACATCCCTAATTCTACCCAATACCTAAACTTAACAACTACCTTACTATTAATAAGCAGCAAATTAGTAGTTTACTGAAGCAAAAGTCATAGTTAATAATTTGTTAATAGTGAGAATTGGGCCTTAAAATAAAGTGTGACCGTGTTTTCATTTATAAATGATTGTCTCTGTTGATAATATCTAAATTTTGGGGGTTGGTTAGAGTTTTTAATGTTTGAAAAGTAGGAGTGGATATACTAGACACAATTAACTGGTAGAAATTTGTCAACTGATATTTTGGACTGTTGTCTCTATCGCGGTTACACACTCACGTGATGTTGCTGTATTACCTGTTCACAAAAACATATCATTTGCACGTTTTTTAAGCATTGCAGTTTAAAAACAAATGATTTTAAGCTGTTAAAACACAATGAGAAGTGAAAGAGAACTTATTTCGCTATTTGCACTTGCTGTCAGAGATGCTTATAGAGCAAGGGAGTACTAAACTGAGTTATTTTTGCTGCTTTACATGCATTGAATGGTTACAGTAAATACACACACTTGTATGTGTCAAAATACCCGTATTCACAAGTATCTTCGTATACACAGTAATTTAGTTTTTACACCGTGTTCTAACAACTCGCAGCGTAACATGCGATAAAAGGTATCTTTTTCATTTTAATCTGAGTTTTTGTCCTAACTAGCCAATATGTTATATAAAATATATATTTTATAACATGTTATATATAACAAACATGTTAAACTCTAAACTTGCTAGAAAATCAAAGCCATAAATCTAAACAAGTTGTGTTCCAAATTTGAGGTTGATATCTCAAAAAATGAGCTTTCAGTAAGATTTTTTTTGGCCACAGTACCAGATTTTCCTCATTAGATGCCAGCAAAACTTCACTGGTGCACATAGTGGTTTGATTTGTGATTTGCAGTATTTTTTTCTCTCAAACATTACAAGAACACACATGCACATGCACTTTTTTTATAACACACATACAAACCACACTCTGACATCCATACAAACACACCCACACAATTATAGCTGCATTATTTATCCAATTGGCTCTATAATATGCAGAAGCAGAAAACAGGAATAAAGCGAGTATGTGCTTTATAGGCCAAACCTAAAAAAAATGGCTCCATCTGGTAAAAAATACTAAAGAATTTAATTGTATAGCCTTGCCAACTGAATTAAAGTCTATTAACAAAAATTACATCATTTTACAATTAAATGGCACTGCGATTAAAAATTGCAGTTTTAATGGGTTTCAATTGGGACATTTTTGTCCTTAAGGTCCTGACAGGGAACAAATTTGTGTACCTAGTGCAAAATAGATTTATTAAAGGAAATGGGGTTGAAATAGTAAAATTTCAATAAAAATACACGCCTGGGCCGAAATGTATGCACCTGGCAGTGACACAGGCAAAATTTATCAAAAAAAAAAACGACAAAAATGTCCAAAACATTGCACAAGGGTTAAATAGTTTACCTCAGATCTTGAAAAAATATTAAAGCAAACATGTTCGTTAAAACTGCGAACTCAATGCCAACCAACAAGCCTAAGATGGTATCAGTCTCTCAACATTAAAAATGTTAAAAAAGGTTTAATATTTATGAATTGGATTATAAAGTTGTCCATTTCATTGAAAGTGTAGTGCGATTCTCGCTTCTGAATGGCTGTGATATTTGAGTGATTCTCTCGTGTCGCATCGCATTCTGAATATTGTGGCATCGCATGTAGTTAGAAGACGGTGTTAGGTGAAAGCAAACAACTGAGAAAGAAAATGCGTGTAACAGTATATTGATTCTGGACAGCTCTTAAAGCGACAGCAGTCTAATATTCCTGCTGTCATTCATGTTAATCAAACAACAAAAGAGAGAAAATCTCTCACTGCTCTTGAGTAAATCACTTTTGTAGCTTTAAAACGAAAGAGATAACAGGGCAACGAAGACTGACACAGAAGAGAAGAAATCGTTGAATGAAGTCATTATTTTTGTTTTCTTTATGAACAAAAAGTATTCTCATAGCTTCACAACATTCCTGACCACTACTGATGTCAAGTGGACTATTTTAACAAAGCGCTTGAACATGGTAGTTGTGTTTCTGTCTATGCAAGGTCAGAAAGCTCTCGGATTCTATCAAAAATATCTTAATTTGTGTTCCGAGGATGGACAAAGGTACGGGTTTGGAACGACATGAGGTTGAGTTTTCATTTTTGAGTAAACTTTCTCTTTACAAAAAGGTTATGTAATACAAAATAATAATGTTAATTACTTCACTCCAGCGGAGAAGCTAATGACAGGGAAGAAGAGGCCGTCGACGTTAAAGTTCTCAAACATTCCCTGAACTGGATGGCCATTGATACGGAAGGAGATACTGGGCACGCTCAGATCCAGACAGCAGCTCACAACGTCATCTGCTGCCAGGATGTGCTGGTTGGGCGAAGCCACCTGACGTAATACGTGACCTACACAGAGCAAAAATATGGTTTAAACACTCACATCTATATATATACAGTGCAGAGCATAAATGAGTACACCCCCTCTAAAACATAACAAATTCAGCAATTATTCTTAACTTAGATGACATGTTAGGGTTTTTTGGAGATATAATGTTCCAACAAGCATGCTTGAACAATTACCGACGAAGAATGTCAAAATTATTCAGTTATTATTAAGTGATGCAAAAATGAGTACACCCTCCTGAAAGTTATTGAATAAAACAAACAAACAAAAATGTGTGTATAGGTTTAAGGCTATTTTTAATCAACAGGTAAATATATTGAGCCAAAACTTTTAAAGACAAGTAATTTCCTTACAATTAAAAGTGTTATATAGCCTACTGAATCATACTCAGACTTTATGCTGGCAACATTGAAACCACTTTGGAAAGAACTCCCAGGTGACTTATTTCTTAGCATAAAAGAGGACAATGGTACAAGAGCAATACCAAATTATTGTTTTAAGTGTGAACATACAGCAAAAGTAGCACCGACATTCAAAAACAATGGATTTTGACAAGGCTCCTGAAATAATCTGTTTTTATTTAGCGATTTTTTCCTAGAAAAAGAGCCAGGGAAATACCATGCAAGTGCCTCAGAGCCGGCAAAAGAGTCTATGAAAATAGTGACGCTTTATCTCGCAGAGTATGACGCAGCCTGCAGAAGTGACATGGATGGTTGTTGTCACCACTAGAATTACCTACTGTAGCCAAAGCACAATAAACTCATTTAAACCTCTTCCAAGGCCCGTATTTACAAAATATAGACTTCTGGGAATCCATACTCTGGTCTCAAGAGATCAAGTCCATCATTTCGGATCCAAAAGCATCCAAAATGTTCTGGTGTTGCTAGAGGAGGAGTACAGTGAGAAGTGCCTGGTACCCACAGTGATGTTCAGTGGTTGTAAAGCTTTTACACAGGGATGTATGAGTGCTGAAGGTGTGAGGAAGTTGTGCTTTATCAATGCTGTCATGAATTCACACACCACTGTGTGATGTTATACAAAAAAATATAAGATGCTACCCTCCCCTCATTCCCTGCATTATCAGGCTTTTTTTTTTAGCATAACAATGAAGATATTCATTCTCCCAAGGTGAAAATCCTTCAGTAGACATGTATTTCACACAATCTTAACCTTCTTGAGTGGCTGTGGGGGATTCTGTAGAGATGAGCTGAATAAAACTCCCCATTAAAGACCAGGGCATTTAAGGAGGTCGTCCTCCAGGAGTTAAACAGGACAGATATGAAATCACCAAGAAGTGTCAATGCAATGTACTTAAAGTTCTGGAGGACATAAGCACTAGAATATTATACATTTGCTTAAATTAAATCTTTTCTGAAATCCTTCTTTTAAACCAAATGGCTAATTTACTTATCTTACAGAAAATACTGGCATATATTTTGTTGTTTTTATTAAGTATATGTTTAATACATTTAAATTTTGCCACATATTAGTGATCATTAAGAAAATACACCTTTTATATTTATTTAGAGGGTGTGTACTCGTTAATGCTGTGCACTGTATATAAATTATGTAGAATATACAAGATCACCACACTCACCTGACCACAAGTGAAGGCCATCAAAGCCATAAGAATAGAGGTCATCACCCACACCGTTGCCACCCCAGCCCTCTCCTCCTCCTGGGTACGGGCTAAAGCCCTCAGTCAGTGCCCAGCCGACACGCAGATGGGTAGCCTGAGCGGACACAAATGATTCCACGTAGTCCACCATCACCTCAAAGTACCACTTCTTATACTGTGTAGAACCTTCACAAGTCCCCAAGAAGATATTGGGCCTCACGCTATAGGGAGCAAGCAACATTTGTTTAGTTTGAAAGGGTTTGAAATCGTTACAATTTCTTTGATTTAGCGCACGTTCAGGAACAAAAGCTGCAATGCAGTATTTTTAATTGGACTAAAACCTTTATATCTCAGCAGATGTTACCTTGATACATAGTTAACGATGTTAGTCTGCAGTAGGAGGTCACGGCCCGGAAGCAGATTTTCTGTGATGAGGTTTTGATTGGACCTCACAGCGACACCGTTACACACACACAGAGAACGTAATACATCTAAAACCTGTTCGGTCAAAGTTAGAGGAGAGTGAGATCTTCTATGTGTATCAAAATGATGAAACAAAATTTTAGTTGACTAAATCATGTTCGTAGTCAGACCTTATGGTTTCGACCGTGCTTGTCTAAGAGAGAAATGATAGACTTGATGTGATTCTCCTGAATGATGTTCAAGACTTCAGGACTTTCAATCAAAACACAATACAGCACCTCTAGGATGCCTGGAGGCCGACAGATAAGAAAGAAGTATGAGAGCAAGAAGTATGTGGCAAAGTTTAAAGACGGGGTGTTAGTCATTTTGTGGCATTTCTTGACCGTGTGCCGGAGGAAGGGGTTATATGTACCTGAAGAAGCTTCCAGACGATCCAGTTTACTAACCAGCCAGTCCAGGTTATCGCAAAACAGAGCACAGTTAGCACGGTTTCCTCTAATCAGCGACGCTGTGAAAACAGAGACACATTCACAAATTCAATCCATCAATATAGTCCAAAAATGTAAACAAACAATAAATAAATAAATGAATAAGAATGGATGAAATAGGAAAAAATATGCAGATTTATTTTTGAACAAATTATGCCTTTTAAATGCTATTCAATAGATGTTATGAATAAATAATGAGGAGTGGATGAAACAGAAACAAATATGCATATTTATTTTTGAATAAATTATGCCTTTTAGAAGCTATTCAGTACATTTTATAAACAAACAAACATATAAATAAATAAAGGATGAAATTGAAAAAAGTATATTTATTTTTAAATTGTACATTTTAGGTGCTATTCAGTAATGCTGTTCTAAATGAATGAATGAATGAATTAATGGATGAAATAGGAAAAAATATGCATTTTAATTTTTGAATAAATTATTAATTAATAAATAAAGGATAAAATAGGAAAAAGCATATTTATTTTTTAATTATACCTTTCAGGTGCTATTCAATAAATGTTATAAATGAATGAAAGAATAAATAAATAAATAAATAAATACATGTTTTTTTTAATAAAGTATGCCTTTTAGATACTATTCAATAAATGAAATAAATAAATAAATAAAAATAATAAGCAGTGGATGAAACAGGAAAATATGCATATTTATTTTTGAATAAATTATGCCTTTTAGATGCTATTCAATAAATACTATAAGCAAACAAACAAATGAATAATTAAATAAACAAAAAACAAATGAATACATAAATAAATAAAAATAATGAGGAGTGGATGAAACAGGAAAAAGTATGCATATTTATTTTTGAATAAATTATGCTTTTTAGATGCTATTCAATAAATATTATAAACCAACAAACAAATGAATAATTAAATGAACAAAAAAAAAAAAAAAAAAAAAAAAAAAATACATAAATAAATAAAAATAATGAGGAGTGGATGAAACAGGAAAAAATATGCATATTTATTTTTTAATAAATTATGTCTTTTAGATGCTTTTCAATAAATGTCATAAACAAGCAAACAAATTTATAAATAAATAATTACATGAATGAATGAATGAATAAACAAATAAATAAATAATGAGTGGAGGAAACAAGAAAAAATATACATATTTATTTTTTAATAAATTATGCCTTTTAAATGCTATTCAATAAATGTTATAAACAAACAAATAAATAATAATAAATACAAACAAATAATAAATTAATAAATGATAAAATAGAGGAAAGAAAGAAAGAAAGAAAGAAAGAAAGAAAGAAAGAAAGAAAGAAAGAAAGAAAGAAAGAAAATGAATGAAGAAGGAAAAATATGCATTTTTATTTTTGTATAAATTATGCCTTTTAGATGCTATATAATAAATAATGGATGAAAGTAAAAAGCATAGTTATTTTGGATTTATGCTTTTTAGATGCTACAAATAAATGTTATATATTTAATATATAATTTAAACAAATTATTTTTTTTATGAATTCCCTTATGCTAATCATGGCTGCAGTAAAAAAAAAAATACAGTAAAAACAGTCAAATTTGTAAATAAAAGAGTAATTTCAAAGGACTGTTCTTCTATTTTAACATATTTTAAAATGCATTCATAACCATTAATGAATGAGCACTAATAATAATTCATAGTAATAGATAGATACTACATTTTTTTGAAGGAGCATGTGATGCCATAGCTTTGGCATTACAAAGATTTTAAAAACTGTCTTTTTAAACTGTAATGTTTCACATTATTACTGTTTTTTGATCAATTAAATACAGCCTTGGTGAGCATAAGAGACTTCTTTCAGAAACATTTTTAAAAATTGTATTAATTCTAAACCTTTGACTGGTAAGTGTATATTTATATGTATTTATATTCAATCACCAAGCAGTTCATAGAGCAGGTTGACAATCTCCTTCCAGGATTCAGCAGCTTCCTCTCCAGCAAACTCAGAGAAGTGTGCAGCAGTGTTGTAGACATTCAGGCGGTCGATACACTCCAGCACGATGGTGATCATCCCCTGAAACAGAAAAAAGACAACAATCAAAGGGGATCAGGGCTGACTGTCAGACAGACAGGCACAAACACGCACACACATACCTCTTCTTGGAAGAGGTTCTGTCGGTTGCGTAGAGAGCGCAGCTTGGTCTGTTTCTCCTCGTGTTCCAGCTCCTCCTCTGGAGGCCGGAAATAATGGATCAGATCCTGCAAGGACAGGATCACTCCGTCCAGTGGCAGTGACACCGGACCGGGGGATTTGTTCTTCCCACTCAGAGAGTCCAGACCTCTGACGTACAAGAGAGAGGAAAGGATGCATGCACATTCACACACAGACAAACACACACATACAAGAAAATAAAAGGCAACTGTTTAGAAATATTTTTTTAAAGATTTTTAATGTTTTCCTATGCTCATCAAGGCTGTGATCAAAAATACAGAAAAAATGTAATATTGTGAAAAATTATGATGTAAATTATTATTTTTTTTATTTTAATATACATTGAAATCTAATTTGTTCCTGTGTTTAAAGCTGAATTTTCAGCATCATTACTCCAGCATTCAGTATCTTTTAAAAGAAGTTAAAAAGAATAGCATTTATGTAAAATAGAAATCTTTTCTAACAATATACAATACCGTTCAAAAGTTTGGGGTCAGTACATTTTTATTCTTTATTTTTATTCACGTCCAAGGATGTGCTAAAAAATGATTTAAAAAAAAGTGATAGCAAAGACTTATATTGTTAGAAAAGATTTCTATTTTGAATAAATGCTGTTCTTTTTAACTTTTTATTCATCAAAGAATCCTAAAAAAAAAAAAGTATAACAGGCTCCAAAACAATATTTGGCAGCACAGCTGTTGCCAACATAGATCGTTCTATTAATAAATCTGCATATTAGGATGATTTCTGAAGGATAATGTGACACTTAAGGCTTGAATAATGGCTGATGAAAATTCATTGCATCACAGGAATAAATTATATTTATTAAGTATACTAAAATAGAAACCATTATTTTATATTGTAATCAAATAAATGCAGCTTTGATTAGAATAAGACACACGTTACAATATGTTATACTATATATATATACTTATATTTGATTTTTTATATAATTATTTATAAAACTTCAAATTTTTTATTTATTTGCATTTCTATATACAATAGCAAAAGTTTGGGGTCAGTAAGATTGTTTAATGTTTTTAAAAGAATGATGTTCACCAATATGTCATATGTTATTTGATTAAAACAACATAAAATATTTAGTAATATAATATAATATAATATAATATGATATAATAATAAACTATTTTACAATATAAAAATATTATTGTAAAATATTACTACAATTTAAAATAATTTATCTGTGATGGCAAAGCTGAATTGTCACTATCACATGACCCATCAGAAATCATATTAATATTCAAATTTAGTGCTTCAAGAACATTATCAATATTGAAAACTGTTTTACAGCTTATTATGTTGGTGGAAACCATGATAATTTCTTATTTCAGGATTCTTTGATCAATAGAAAGCTTATAACCAGGGCCTTTTTGCCACACCTGCCAATGGCCGGTGAAGGATAAAATTTACCAGCCAAAATGTTTTTTTTTTTACCGGCCATAAAACTCTTGCAAAAACAGGCAGTTATTACTAATACAATGTCTACAAATATTTACGATGTTTTTGTCTCTATTAAAAGCATTTTAACATTACAGTATAACTGAAAGCCATTATTTTTAACATTTAATAGGGATATGAAATATATAACAACTTTTAAGTGATTTTAAGTGATTTTAAAACAATCTTCACATAAACTATTAATTGTATATGCATAAACTCTAGAGATTAATCTTTATTAAAGCCATCACACTGCTTATCAGCCCGTTTGTATCCTATTATTTGATTCAGTCTTTTCACTAATGACAGAACATCAGTCAGGTTGGATCAGGTTAGATCAGGTTGGTATGTACTGTAATGTAGAGTCGTACTTGATGAACTGTGTAAAAAGGCCTGTGGTGCTGTAGATCATACGAGCAGCCTGAGACTCTTCCATCTGAGAGCGAGAGCAAGTCAGTGCATCATCCATATGACCCTCTTGATGTAATATGGCCTGAGAGAAAGATTAAGAAAGAATTCAGTGTAAATGTAAGATCATAAAATACACTGCTGCCTAAAAGTTTGTGAACCCTGTTTCTACATAAAAATGACCAAAAATAATCTGTCAAAGTCTGATCATGTTTGTGAAAGTGAATCATGGCATGAACGAAGCAGATCTCTGAGAACCTCAGATAAAGAGTTGTTGTTGCTCATCCGGCTAGAAAAGGTTACAAAACCATTTCTAAAGAGTTTGGACTCCACAATTCCATAGTCAGACAGATTGTTTACAAATGGAGGAAATTCAAGACCACTAATAGTCTGTAATAGTCTGCAAGGTTGCAAAAGACCTCAGGGTAACTTTTAAGCACATAAAAGCCTTACTCACATTGGTTAACATTATTGTTCATGAGTCCATCATCAGGAGAACACTAAACAACCATGGTATGAATGGCAGAGTTGCAAGGAGAAAGCCACAACTCTCCAAAAAAACAAAAACAAAAAAACAAACAAACAACAGTTTGCTAAAGATCATGTGGACAAGTCAGAGGGCTACTGAAGAATTTTTTGTGCACAGATAAGACCGAAATAAAACTTTTTGGGTTTAAATGAGAAGTGTTATGTTTGGAAAAGAAAACACGTCATCCCAGCATAAGAAGAACCTTATCCCATCTGTGAAACATGGTAGTAGTAGTATCATGGTTTGGGCCTGCTTTGCTGTATCTTGGCCAGAATGGTTTGCCATCATTGATGGAACAATGAATTCTGAATTATGCCAGCAAATTCTAATGGAAAATGTCAGGACATCTGTCCAAGAACTGAGTCTTAGAAGAAAGTGGGTCATACAGCAAGACAACGACCACAAGCACACTAGTCATTATACCAAAAAATGGTTAAAGAAGAACAAGGTTAATGATTTGGAATGCCTTCATTCAAATGAAATGTTGTGGGAGGTCCTGAAGCAAGCAGTTTATAGGAGGAAACCCACCAATATCACAGGGTTCAAGTGTTTCTGTACTGAAGAATTGGCTAAAATTCCTACAAGCTGTTGTGCAGGACTGATCAGCGGTTACAAAATATGCTACCTGCAGTTATTGCTTCAAAAAGGGGTTACATCAGATACTGAAAGCAAAGGTTCACATACTTTTGCAACTCCCAAATATTTAACGCTGGATAATGTTTCTCAGTAAATAAATGCCACATTTTTTTTTTGGTCTCATTTGTTTGATTGGGTTCTCTTTGTCAACTTTCAGGACTTTTGTGAAAATCTGATGTTTTGTGTTATATTTATGCAAAAATGTAGAAAATTCTAAAGGGTTCAAAACTTTCAAGCAGCACTGTATACAACCGTTTAAAAGGCATGACATAAGGTTTATGAGTTGGTGTATGATCATGTGCTTTGCTTCATACCCTTCTCTTCATGGTTCCCAGGCGAGCCGCTTTAGCATCTAAAGCAGCATATGTGAGCCACAACCCTGTGGAATGATGCTGCATAAAACACATGGACTCGCCATACTTGATCTCAGGAACACCCATTCCTTCTACATCTCGCTTCTTCTGAGCCCCCTCCACTTTCTCCTATTCTCCAGGAATGAGAAATGTCATTAGAATTTGATAAATAGTAAAAACAAGCAGATATATTTTTTTTCATTTATAAAAGTTCAAAGCTACCTTTGATGCACGGAAGCAGAAGGCAGACAATTTGGTGTTGGCTTTCTCTGGATCCAAAACCATCAGACCTTTCTCCTCATCCAGACACAGGTACCGACCCGTTGTGATGTGGCGTACCCGAAAAGCCTGACCCCACTTCATGTGGCTACCGCTCCAACTGTAGAGAAATAGCAGATATGTATTACAAAACATATATGTAAAAAGATATATAATTAAATAATGAAGTCACAGTTAAGAGATGAGAGACTTTCTCACCCAATTCTCAGAGGCTCAAGTCTCCATAATGAACGGGCCTGACTACACACCGCCCCTCCTTCATACTGTGCAATCCTAGAGAGAAAGATTGACATTGTTATTTATATTAAACATTCAGTGTGAAATACACAGAATGATGAGGTTAGACAATCATCATACTGTGTAGGTAATTTACTGTACATACAGATGGTACAGTAATAAAAACAGCTTGCTTAAATAATTAAATATATGTAAATATACTAATATACATGTTTGTGTGTACATGTATACATCACTGTTCAAAAGTTCAGAATCAGTAAGGTTTTTTTAAAGAAATGATTTCATTCAGCAAGGACGCATTCAAATGATCAAAAAGGAGATTTCTCCTCAAATTAATTCTGTTTTTTGTGAGTGGGAGATGTTTATTAAGGCCTTGATTTCTCAATTTTATGTCGTTGCTTAATTTTGTTCTTTAATGTTACGTATGATTTGACTATACACTGAAAAATGTTGGTGTCCAAAACTGAAAAATTTTTTGGAGTCTGTGTCAAGTCTGAGCAGAAGTCAAAGCATGTGTGTCCAAAATTCATTTATGTTGTAGTCCGAGTCTCGTAATATTCAGTGGTGCTCAAAAGTTTGTGAACCCTTTAGAAATGTCTACATTTTTGCATTAATATGACCCAAAACATCATCAGATTTTCACACTAGTCCTGAAAGTCGGCAAACAGAACCCAATCAAACAACTGAGACAAAAATGTATACTTTGTCATTTATTTTTTCTGGAAAACTATCCAATATTGCATATCTGTGAGTAGCAAAAGTTTGTGAATCTCTAGGATTAGCAGTTAATTTGAAGGTGAAACTAGAGTCCATTTGTTCAGAGGTGTTTTCAGTCAATAGAATGACTATCAGGTGTCAGTGTGTGCCCTGTTTTATTTAAAGAACAGGGATTTATCAAATTTTGATCATGTTTGTGGAAGTGAATCATGGCACGAACAAAGGAGATCTCTGAGGACCTCAGAAAAAGAGATGTTATTGCTCATGAGACTAGAGAATGTTACAAAACCACCTCTAAAGAGTTTGGACAAATATACAGTCAGACAGATTGTGTACAAATGGAGGAAATTCAAGACCACTGTTACCCTCCCAAAGAGTGGCTGACCAACAAAGATCACTTCAAAGCAAGACGTGTAATAGTCAGCGAGGTTGCAAAGGACCTCGAGGTAACTTCTAAGCAACTACAGGACTTTCTTACAGTGATTAATGTTAAAGTCAATGATTCCACCATCAGGAGAACACCGAACAACCATGGTGTGCATGGCAGAGTTGCAAAAAAGCCACTGCTCTCCAAAAAGTACATTGCTGCCTGTCTGCAGTTTGTTGAAGATCACGTGGATAAACCAGAGAACTACTGGAGAACTGTTTAATGGATGGATGAGAACAAAATAAAAATGTTGGGTTTAAATAAGCAGCGTTTTCGTTTGGATAGTTCAGTATAAGAGCCTTATCCCATCTGTGAAACATTGTGGTGGTAGTACATGGTTTGGGCCTGTTTTACTGCATCTGGGCCAGGACGGCTTGCCTTCATTGATGGAACAATGAATTCTGCCATGAATGCACAATGAATTCGTCATGCAATTATACCAGCAAAATATGAAGGAAAATGTCAGGACATCTGTCCGAGAACTGAATCTCAAGAGAAAGTGGGTCAGCGCAACAAGACAACGACCCCATGCACACAAGCTGTTTTATCAGAGAAAGAGTAAAGAAGAACAAAGTTAATGTTTTGGAATAAGCGAGTCAAAGTCAGGAACTTCAGTCGAAGTCAGGAATCCAACTAAAATGTTGTGGAAGGATCTGAAGCAAGCAGTTCATATGAGGAAACCCACCAACATCACAGTTTAAGTGGTTCTGTACTGAGGAATGGGCTAAAATTTGGTCGCTGGATAAGACTAATCAGCAGTTTCAAGAAATGTTTAACTGCAGTTATTGCTGCAAAAGGGGGTCAATAATATTGGATAATTTTCCAGAAAGAAAAGACAAAGAATATATTTTCGTCTCATTTGTTTGATTGGATTCTCTTTGTCTACTTTCAGAACTTGTGTGAAAATCTGATGATCCTTTGGGTCATATTTATGTAGAAATCTAGAAAGGGTTCACAAACTTTCGAACAGCACTGTATATATACTCTTCTCTTACTTGCGCTGTTCTTCTCCCTGATCAGGTGTTGAGATGGCAAGACACTCATCCATGTGACCATGAAACAGTCTTAAGACATGACCTCCAGTTAAGTATCCTGAAAAGAGCAAATATAAAGACCAGAACACAGTCAGATAGGTTACAGATAGGACATTTCAGAACATTTTGGTTTTATTTGATTGGGAATTCTCTGTATTTGCTGAACACTTACCCTCTGCCAGCTCACAGCCTGAGCAGACTGGATTCATGTTCCATAAGGTCTGCATAAAGGAGGCATCTACCATCAGGTCCCCGCTGGCATACGATAGATGCTGCAAAAGATATCACAGATACCAGCTGTCAACTGCACAGAGAATCATGTTTGATAGTATTATTAGGATCTAAGGGTCTAGGAAGTCTTACAAGGTATCTCTCTGATGACACGCTAACCAGGATCAGGTCGTCTCCTACCCTGACCTTCTCACCCTCTGACCTCTGTTTGGATGCAGGATGGATGGTCCACCAACATGCTTCCCCTGAACATACAGACAGAATTTGATAAAGGACTGTTATAAAGAATAAATGCAATGCTACTCACTGCTCCTGTCAACCCAGCTATATTTGCATTTTACAGCTGCAATGTACACTACCAGTCAAAAGGTTTTGAACAGAGCTATTTTGACAGGTAAAAGGTAAAAAGGGTGTTGTTTTACGCAATCATTGAGGAATTTTAACCAAAGTATGTTGCAGACATTTCATGAAGACCCTAAAGAATCATACCAACTTGTGGAAAATGGGCATCCAATGTCACCTTTAATAATATTATATGAATAGTGTTATACACTACCAGTCAAAAGTTTTTAAACAGTAAGATTTTTAATGTTTTTCTTAAAAAAGTCTCTTCTGCTCACCAAACCTGAATTTATTTGATTCAAAGTACAGCAATAACAGTAAAATTTTGACTATTTAAAATAATTTATTTCTACTTGAATATATTTTAAAATGCAATTTATTCCTGTGATTTCAAAGCTGAATTTTTAGCATCATTACACCAGTCACATGATCCTTCAGAAATCATTCAAATATTCTGATCTCCTGTTAAAAAAAAAAAAATTATTATTATTATGTTGAAAACAGCTGAGGAGAATTTTTTCAGGTTTGATAAATAAAAAGTTCAGAAGAACAGCAATTATCTTAAATAGAAATCTTTTGTAACATTATAAATGTCTTTATTGCATTTTTGATCAATTTAAATCATTATTGCTAAATAAAAGTATTAATTTCTATCATTTCTTTCCAAAAAATAAAAATAAATAAAAATTATATATAAATGCTGAAATAGATCCAAAATCTTTGGATCTATTCATCAAAGAATCCTGAAAAAATGTACTCAACAGTTTTAAAAATGGTTAATAATAATAATAAATAAATAAATGGTTCTTACACAGCAAATCAGCATATTGGAATGATTTCTGAAGGATCATGTGACACTGAAAACTAAAGTAATGATGCTGAAAATTTAGCTTTGATCACAGGAATAAATTACATTTTAAAATATATTCAAATAGAAAGCAGTTATTTTAAATAGTAAAAATATTTGGTAACGCTTTAGATTACAACCCGCAAAGAACTACGTAAGTAAACTGAATTTACGGTGTATGTTTCTGTAATTATAGTGTACCTATAAAGAACGTACATGTAGGTATAAGGGAACAATATGTTATATTTGGGTAATAAGGGGATAACAAACCAGATATTCAACCTGCAAAGAACTACATAAGTATACTGAATTTACGGTGTACGTTTCTGTAATTATAGTGTACCTATTAGTACGTATGTGTAGGTATAATAGAACAATAGGCTATGTTACGTTTTGGTAATTCGGGGGGTAACAACCAGATATACAACCTGCAAAGAACTGCGCTAGTAAACTGAAGTTACAGTGTATGTTTCGCATTTATATTGTACCTACGTGTAAGTATAAGGGAGCAATATGTTACGTTTGGGTAATAAGGGGGTAGCAAACAGATATACAAATAATTTATAATGGAATTACTTAAAAACTTAACAGGTACCTATTCTATTAAATCGTAAGTTTGGTGTATCTATACGTAAGCTTTTTAAAATTACTGGGAAATTATACTCTTGTTCCATGTAGTTACAGGGTAAGTGTGCCCTCTGCGGGCTGTAAATTAAAGTGGCGATTGTTCCCCCTTGTTCAAGGAAGTTACAGGGTAAGTAAGTAAAAATATTTTTTATAGTCGCTAATCCCACTTCTACCTCTAAACCTAACGTTAACTATGACTGAACAGTAATAAAAATATTAAAAAAAAACAGGAAAGTGCAATCACAATCATTTATTTATTGCAAAAATGTCAACAGCCATACAAAAAAGTAATCCAAATAACGATGCGTTTGCAGCCGCAGTCCTCTCTGGCGGAATACAGTAGGTTTGAGGTGCAGTAGGATGAGAGCAGAATTTAAATTGTTAATCGCTGAAAATATTATCCAGATTATTGTCTTGATCCACTCCTCGAAGGCGCCCGCGCGTCATTCCAACACATCTCACCAGAAACACGGCATGTCGTAATCTGTGACGAATGCAGGCGAGAGCCAATGAACGTCCGATTTTCCTGTTGCAAAATGCACTTTAGCACGGGTTTATGGCTGTTGCTGCTGGACTCGCTGCTAGAGATTGAGATGAAGATCGCCGGACAAAGCCTTGAATTTGGTTCTGGTCCTCGCAAATCGTATGGATTCTGAAGATCTGGGTTACAGCACACAAATAAAATGGTTTAATTTGTAATTATGATGTGTGTTCGGTGTATTTTATGGTTCTATTGTTAGTCACAGCATGTTAGAGAAAACGCCTTTGTGTTCCACCACGGCAAACGAAGTTAATATTACATGAATGATTAAACGATTGCAGAAATATTATTTATTTTAAGGGTTTAACGTGTAGTCATGATAACATTATGTAGACCTATTCTTGGAAACGAGCTGGCAACAGAAATCACACAGAACAGAATGAAATGTTATAATTTCATATGAAGTAAACGTTAAATGTTTAGATGATGTAAATATGTCAGTATTGTACATTTAGTGTCTGTAAAAATGTAAATAAATGTACATTTTGTAGAACCACATTTTACGTCACGTTGTTATATGTATTGTACCCTGTAACTTCGTTGAACAAGAGGGGAACAATCGCCACTTTAATTTACAGCCCGCAGAGGGCACACTTACCCTGTAATTACATGGAACAAGAGTATAATTTCCCAGTAATTTTAAAAAGCTTACGTATAGATACACCAAACTTACGATTTAACAGAATAGGTACCTGTTAAGTTTTTTAAATTAATCTATTATAAATTATTTGTATATCTGTTTGCTACCCCCTTATTACCCAAACGTAACCTATTGTTCACTTATACTTACACGTAGGTACAATATAAATACGAAACATTCACCGTAACTTTAGTTTACTTACGCAGTTCTTTGCAGGTTGTATATCTGGTTGTTACTCTCTATTACCAAAACGTAACATATTGTTCCCGTATACCTACATGTACGTTCTTTTTAGGTACACTATAATTACAGAAACATACACCGTAAATTCAGTTTACTTACGTAGTTCTTTGCGGGTTGTAATCTAAAGCGTTACCAAATATTTCACAATATTACTGCTTTTGCTGTATTTTTGATCAAATAAATGCAGGCTTGGTGAGCAGAAAAGACTTCTTTAAAAATCTTACTGTTCAAAAAGTTGGTAGTGTATAACACTGTTCATACAATATTATTAAAGGGGACATCGGATGGCCTTTTCCACAAGTTGGTATGATTCTTTAGAGTCTTCATGAAAAGTCTGCAACATACTTTGATTAAAATATCTCAATTTTTATGTAAATCAACACCCTTTTTACCTTGTCAGAAATAGCTCTGTTCACAGCGACCTGTTTCGGTACATGTCTCTTTAAATGATAATGAGCTTCTGCTCACTCCGCCCCTCTCTTCCTTTTTTTTTGTGTATTCGGTGGCATATTACCATCAAAAACAAAACTAATCCACCTTATCCTCAGTGGCTCTGATGTTGCCAGAAAATAAAGACTCTTATGTTAACTTTTACAAAAGACTTTTACATGGAAAATGGCAGACGGCATGGCTGAGGGCACAAATATGTTAATAAGGGACAGTCCTTCAGCGGTTGTGGGCAGGGCCTGAGCAGTATGACATCATACTGAAAATCCAAACGTCTTGATAATTGAGATTGTTCATGTTTTTTGGGGATTAAAAAAAGACTGCTAAAACACATTTATAATAATATTGTGGATTATATGTACCTGTAGAATCCTCTTGTAGGCCCACATCAAAGGCCAGCTTGTCTGTGAGTGAACGTGATGTCGTCAGGCAGCTGAGATACTGTAATTCAGGGTAACAAACATGTCTCCTTAACATCAGTGCCATCGCATTAAACATCAGTAAGCGTTGAAAAGAACACATCATGCATCTCTCTTACCATGCCAGAGTGGTAGTGTCTGAGGAGGATGGCGTGGCCATAGAGCAGCGTTCGGTGTCCTCCTCCCTGAGATGACTGGAGATTGAGGAACAACAGAAAAAATAAAGTCAACACAACTTCTTTGTACTCAAATAGTGCTGTAAGGACTCAGCAAAGTGGACTACGTTGGATTGTAAACAGCAGCATTTTACATAGGAAAGGGAAGAGCTCCATCGTTTTCACATGGTGACAACAGTGAGACATAAGAAGAGGTAGACTGAAAACAAAAACTGTTATGAAGGGACAGAAGAATAAAGTACCAAAGATTTCTTCACATACTGTAAGTTGACATTCACAGGAAGTGGGTTACAGTACCATGGAGAGAGCATACATAAGGACAGAAACAACCAATGAACAGAAGAGTCAAGGAGTCAAAGGTCACATTCAGCCGTCATGAGGACAACAAACACATCCTGCGGACGGCTTACCTTTTCTCAACATCCAGTAAGGATTAAAAGCAAGAGAACACGATTATTGTTGCTATTAGTGAGTTTCGTCTATAGTCTCATAATTATTTATGAGTATGATTACATAAGTGAGAGAAAGAGATAGAGAGCACACACCGCAGCAGACCTTAAAAAGACGGTTCTACCAAAAAAGAAATTCTGACATTTTTTATCAACCTTATGTTGCTCCAAATCTGTTTTTGGATCACAAAAAGAGAAATATTTTGTATAATGTGCTGGTTTCTCTTTGTCATAAAATTGGACCACTTTATAATAATTAATGTGTTCTTTTTGAAGCATAAAAGGTCCACTTACTATAAGTGCACAAGAAAGAGCAGCCAGTTCATTATTCACAACCTTTTCTTTCACCTTTTCATATACATTTGGAACGACATGAGGGTGAGTAAATCATGGCAGAATTGAATTTTTTGGGTCAATTCACCACAACAGCGGTGTTGATCTAGATTGGGTCAGCATGTTACTTCTTCATTTGCCTGTGTATATTAGTACTGGCTTAGGCGTCTTGAGGCGTCAGCGTCTTGGCCATTCCTATTTAACTTCTACTTTTTATATATGTATTTTAAACCAAAATTGGCATGATAAAAACCCATAGACAATTCTTGAGAGAACTCATGGCTTGAAAATATGAATTCCTATGTTGTAGGACTACAAATTCCATAGGTATATGTAATTTTAATTATTTATAAAAATATATGATTGTACGAAATTGTTTTATTTTACTTTTTAGGTTAGCATAAATGACTATACTACTGAGGAGGCTAGTACAGTTAGTAGTGTAAAAGAGGAGAAAAAAACTTTTTTTTACTCTTAATTGTCTAATCATTTTACTATGGAAGCCCGTTTCCACCACTGAATAAAATTCAGGTAGTTAGTAGTTAGTCAGCTAGTTTTTATCTATTAGTTTTTCTTGCTGTTGTGAGTTTACATCTTGCAATTCTTTTTTTCTCAGAATTGTGAGATATAAACTAGGATATAAATATGCAATTTTAAGAAATAAATTCAGAATTGCGAGATAAAAACGTATTTTTATCGCAAATGCGAGTTTGTATCTTGCAATTCTGTCTTTTTACCGCAAACTGCGAGTTATAAAGTCAGAATACATGGATATGAAAGATAAAAACTTACAATTCTAATTTTTTTTAATTGCAAATGCAAGTTTGTATCTCACAATTCTGACTATTCTTGCAATTCTGACTTTTTTTCTCAGAATTGTGAGATATAAACACAACTGTGAGTTATACAGTCAGAATAGATGGATATAAACTTGTAATTGCAAGAAATAAAGTCAGAATTGCAAGATAAAAACTCACAATTCTGACTTTTATTTACCGCAAATTGCGAGTTATAAATTCAGAATAGATGGATATAAAAGATAAAAACTTACAATTCTGACTTTTTTTTTATCATAAATGTTAGTTTGTATTTTGCAATTCTGACTGTTTAATCGCAAATGCAAGTTTGTATCTCACAATTCTGACTATTCTTGCAATTCTGAGTAAGTCAGAATAGAGGTATATAAACTTGCAATTGCGAGAAATAAAGGCAAAATTGCAAGATAAAAACTCACAATTCTGACTTTTTAATCGCAAATGCGAGTTTTCATCTCCCAATTCTGGCTTTTTTATTGCAATTCTGACTTTTTTTTCTCAGAATTGTGAGATATAAACTCACAATTGCGAGTTATAAAGTCAAAATAGATGGAGACTTGCAATTGCAATAAATAATGTCAGAATTGCAAGATAAAAACTCAGAATTCTGACTTTTTTAATGCAAATGCAGGTATGTATCTCGCAAATCTGACTTTTTTTTCTCAAAATTGTAGATATAAACTTGCAATTGTGAGTTATAAAGTCAGAATAGAATGATATAAACTTGCAGTTGCGAGAAATAAAGTCAGAATCGCAAATCGCAAAAACAAGTTTGTATCTCTCAATTCAGATTTTTTAAAATATAACCTCTCAATTGCGAGTTATAAAGTCCAGTTCTGAATGGGAATTTTGTTTGTGATATGTTCTCATAATTGCGAGTTCATATCTCACTATTCTGACTAAATAACTCGTAATTGTGTGTTATGAAGTCAGAATTGTGAGTTTATATCACCCAATACTGACTTGATAACTTGCAACTGCAAGTTTATTTCACACAATTCTGAGAAAAGAAGTCTGAATTGTGAGATAAAAAGTCGCAATTACTTTTTTTTTATTCAGTGGTGGACACGGGCTTCCTTGTTTTACAGATAAGCATCTCCAAATGGGTTTTTTATGAGATGTTCTTTATGGATCTGAAGCCCACAGAACCTGCTATCTATTTATTATTTGTTGGAAAATCTGCTGAATGCTGCAGACCTATTAAAAATGTAATTTCAATTAAAATGTTTTTAATGCAAATGAAATTGTTATATATATAAAATTGGGAAAAATCACCATTATCAAATTAGCAAAGATATTTAATAAATAAACAAGCTACGGGCAAGGTACATGTAATACTTTATGAATGACATTTAAAATGTGCAGATCTGTGTGGCCATAGGTTTCATGTAGACCTGCTTATCAGCTTTCACGTTGGCCAGGATTGGGTGTTAGTGTTGTAGGCCGTGCACTGAAGATCATATCCTTAACCAGGATTCAGTGGCACTGATCTCATCTTACACACTGGAATGCTCTCTCTCTCTTTCTCTCTTTTTTTTACAAATGTACACACTTATACACACAGACAAGGTGTCATTTGAAATGCCATTTGGAGACCAAATGGGATTCCATCTCCAACCAAACCAGACAAAGTGCCGAACAGGTGACAGAGGTCAAAGGTCAGACAGAAGTAAAGGTTTAGGGGTGAAGAGAGCTACAGCATTATTTCATCCACACCGGACACTGAGTAGGAGATTTAGGTACAGAGGAGAGGAAGGGTGCTGAGGTTACGATGAGACATGAGACATACCCATTTATCCAAATCGACTGCCTAAAGTTGGCAGGAAAGGGAGATGAAAGGTCAGGAGAGAGACAAAAAGTACAGGAAATTAAGTTAAACTAACAATTTTAGCCTCTAATGCCAGAATATACCTCTTATAAACTGGGTTTAGGATGACCCCATGCAAAATATAACAAAACAGAAGGTTACAATTAAGAGCAAAATATGGCTGTTGTAGATACAAAAAATAGATATAAAATGGGGTCCAAAAGTCTAAAAAAACATTTGAAAAGTTATCTATCTATCTATCTATCTATCTATCTATCTATCTATCGCACTCCATATAGCTGTTTTTCTGATCACTAGTTCATACTGTATGCATTTGTAAACTGTAAAAGGACCTAATATTTAGATCTTTTGAGTTATCCCTACACTTTATTCATCATTCCTTTTCTTTTTGACCCTCTGCTTTTTGAATCACTCCCTGCTTACCACCTCTCCATCCTTCTCTCTCTCTCTCTCTCCTTCATGGAGACTCTCACCTCGTTCATCTCCACGGTGTTGGCCAGCATCTCTTGCAGGGCTCGTACTGAGAGCGACTGCTCCAGTACAAAGGCACAGATTGCCAGATCAGGCGGCACATTCTGCAGACGAAGATGAAGAAATACACAAATGTTTAGACTTATGCATGCTTAATTGCTTTGAAATTAACAAATTAAATTGTTATGTCAGCAGTCTAACCTTACCAATTCATGAAATCTTTAGAAACAATGTTTTGTTATGAAAAATGTTGTCTGCAGCTTTTACCAATGCTTGTAAATACACACAGTGCAGCACGGTTTCTATGTCTACTGCATGTACAGTTTCTTAGTGTACAGACAAATAAAATCAAATATGAATAAAATAACAATATGCATATAAAATGTAATTTTAATAAAAACAAAGTATATAGTTTGAAACAAAAAAAAAACCAAATTCAAATAAAACATCTGTCTGTTGATCGATCGGTCTGTCTGTCTATCTATCTCTCTATCATCTATATCTATCTATCTATCTATGTATCTATCTATCTATCTATCTATAATCTGTTTATACATATCTGTCTTTCTGTCTGTCTGTCTGTCTATCTATCTATCTATCTGTCTGTCTGTCTATAATCTGTTTATACATATTTATCTATCTGTTTACATATTTTTATATGCTTTGAATATACATCTTTATATTATTGTATATACTGTATATTAACTATATTTTCTCGTTTGATCTATAATCTGTTTATACATATCTGTCTGTCTGTCTGTATATCGTTTGATCAATCGTTCTGTCTGTCTGTCTATCTATCTCTATATCATCAATATGTATCTATCTATCTATCTATCTATCTGTCTATCTGTCTATAATCTGTTTATACATATCTATCTGTCTATGTCTATCTGTTTACATATTTTTATATGCTTTGAATATACATCTTTATATTATTGTATATACTGTATATTATGTATATTTTCTCATTTGATCTATAATCTGTTTATACATATCTATCTGTCTGTCTGTCTATCTATCTATCTATCTATCTATCTATCTATCTATCTATCTATCTATCTATCTATCTGTCTGTCTGTCTGTCTGTCTATCTGTAATCTGTTTATATATATCTATCTGTCTATGTCTATCTGTTTACATATTTTTATATGCTTTGAATATACATCTTTATATTATTGTATATACTGTATATTATGTATATTTTCTCGTTTGATCTATAATCTGTTTATACATATCTGTCTGTCTGTCTGTGTATCGATTGATCGATCGGTCTGTCTCTCTATCATCTATATCTATCTATCATCTATCTATCTATCTATAATCTGTTTATACATATCTATCTATCTATCTGTCTGTCTGTCCGTCGATCGATCGATCTGTCTGTCTATCTATAATCTGTTTATACATATCTATCTATATATCTGTCAATGTCTATTTGTTTACATATTTTTATATGCTTTGAATATACATCTTTATATTATTGTATATACTGTATATTATGTAAATTTTCTCGTTTGTTCTACAATCTGTTTATACATATCTGTCTGTCTGTATCTATCTGTCTGTCTGTGTATCGACTGATCGATCGGACTGTCTGTCTGTCTATCTATCTCTCTATCATCTACATCTATCTATCTATCTATCTATCTATCTATCTATCTATCTATCTATCTATCTATCTTTCTATCTATCTATCTGTCTATAATCTGTTTATACATATCTATCTGTCTGTCTATCTATAATCTGTTTATACATATCTATCTATCTGTTTACATATTTCTATATGCTTTGAATATACATCTTTATATTATTGTATATACCGTATATTATGTATATTTTCTCGTTTTATCTATAATCTGTTTATACATAACTATCTGTCTGTCTGTCTGTATATTGACTGATTGATTGGTCTGTCTGTCTATCTATCTATCTGTCTATCATCTATATCTATATCTATATCTATATCTATCTATATCTGTTTATACATATCTGTTTATCTATCTATCTATATATCTATAATCTGTCTGTCTGTCTATACAAAATTATATACAAATCTACACAAAATTGTGCATTATTCATATTTTCTGTGGTACAGTAAAATAATCTGGTATTATTAAAATATTAATAAAATAACAATGCCTATACAATGTTATAATTAATTTAATAATTTTAGGTAATTAAAAATAAATTATATATATATATATATATATATATATATATATATATATATATATATATATATATACACACACACACACACACACACACAACAATATATAATAAAATATATAAAAAATAAAAATATACACATATATGCAATATATAATAAAATATATAAACAATAAAATAATTATAATCAAATTATTTAAAATTTAGAATATATACAGTGCATGTATAATTATTAGGCAAGTTGATATTCTGATCATTTTTTTTTTTCCAAGCACATTTTACCAATTCTGAACCACATCAATCTTTATAACTACTATTAATTTGTATTTAATCATTTATAAGTGATATATAAATGTCCATTATGGCTGGAAGTGAACAACTTCTTGTATTCAGGTGTGCATAATTATTAGGCAGGTTTCCTTTTACAGATAAAATTAGCCAAAAAAAAAAGAGATTTAACTCAGACTGAAAGGTCAAAAATTGTTGTTGTTATTATTATTATTATTATTATTTATTATTTATTATTTATTATTAATTGCCTTACACAGATCATCATCTGTAGAACCATTTTTGTTTTCTAAAAAAAAGACCCATAATGTACACAGGTTACAAAAGAAACATCATATAA
Source organism: Labeo rohita (assembly GCF_022985175.1). Lineage (NCBI taxonomy): Eukaryota > Metazoa > Chordata > Actinopteri > Cypriniformes > Cyprinidae > Labeo > Labeo rohita. The sequence goes on along the minus strand of NC_066886.1, from coordinate 18,923,118 downwards.
TCTAAATAAGTTGTCATCGAATAAGAAAATGTGAATAACTCAACAACAAAATAACTGTTATATATATATTTAATATATTTATATGTAACTATATGTTATTTAGAAAATAACTGTGATATAGCTAAACATGGTACACTGTAATAGTTTGGTATTAGTAATGAGGAGTGGCTTTCCTGCCGGGAATATCAACACCCTGACACCTTTTTGATGACTGTACCTGGGCATTTGACGTTGTCTCTAGAAAGCACAGACGGTTCCCGAAGCCTTCACAGGAAAGGCATAGTTTGATCTGCTCCTTCAGAACAGTTGCAGTGCACTGGAGCACAACTTGGTCTTCCTGTGAGCCAGAGCAAATCGTGAAAAAGGAAGAGAAAAAAAAGTGAGAGTATGAACAGGGCCAGATGGTAAAGGTGACAATGACTTGTGACAATGGGGTCCAATAAATACCTATTCATAGTGAGACGTGCAAACATGCTGAATGACAGCACTCACATTAGTGAGACTAACACACACAAGGGCTAGTACACTCACAGCACACAGCGTGTAAATACAGTAATAAACACACCCGCTTCCAAACACTCTCCACCTGTCACGTATAGCATTCTCAGCTGTTCCCTCCACTGACTCATGATGTAGCCATATCCTGTGCTTCCTTCTTCTTCTCTCCCTCTCTCTCTCTCTCTCCAACCTCCTTTTCTCCATCATTTGTTCTCTGTCTTTCTCTCTCCTTCATATTTCACTGTGTCCTAGGGTGTTTTTTTCTCTCTTCTGTAACAGCACTTTTGTCAAAACTCAAACCTCACGATTTATCTTCTACGTTCTGTACAGTAGGTTTCAGAGATTTTTTTTTTTCCCTGGCACATTCTGTCCCACAATCCCCTGCATAGAGGAAACGGGGCCAGTCTATCCTTTGTAAGGGCATAGAGCCCTTTAAAAAAAGCTCTAGGTGTGAGATGTTTAGTCACTAAAACACTTCTACGATAAACAGATGATTCAGTATTCAGCTGGTATTAAAGCCCTCGTGAAAAATATGGTCAATAATACAGTATATATGTACTACTTATGATGTTTTATATCCAAAGGTCAAAGTAATTAATTTACAGAGATCACATTGACAATGATTTTAAGAGTTGGTCACATTTTAGTGTTTTAAAGTAGACAGAATTTAACGTAATAATGGGGCATGATCTCAGATTTGTTGCTGGAAGAAAGAACACTGTGTGTGTGTGTGTGTGTGTGAGAGAGAGAGAGAGAGAGAGAGAGAGAGAGAGAGTACAACCCTAATACTTACAGGTATATGAATTTTTAAAATAGCAAAACACTGGGTGATTCACACTCCTTGGACCAAATTCAAAATCCAGAGACAAAAGCAACCATCCAGAATGTTTCATAAATGCTAATACTAAAAGTACAGGGTGGCAGATACCTGATATGTTATGTATTAATATTTATGAATTGAATGTTAAAAATGTTTCGCACAATATTAATTTTAAATTCATAACATATATGTTTCCTCCAAAGAGGCAAGGGAGGCAGTGCCTCCTCAAAATATTGGATGAGATTTAAAGAAACGTGTAGTACAACAATAAAACAACATCAGTATTAGAAAATGTAACATTAAAAAGTGTATAAATCACTCTTTGCTCTAAAGAAACATTGTCCAACAGCGACACCAGCAGGAAAAGTTACATCGAATATGACTGGTTACGTTTGGCTGTGATTGGTTCATGCGATAAATCCCGCCTCTTGTGTTCGTCCACGTTCGCGAATCAGTCTTTATGAACAATATAATAGCTTCATGGGAAGACTGATTTATAAAAGTAAGTAAACAACTCACACACTTAGATACAACCACCTTGTTAAGTCAAAATTAAACTTAAAATGGCATGAAAACAAGATCTGTGGGAGTTTTTAGTAAGTAATTAGCTTGGTGAAATTTAACGTAAATCTCTGTAAACATTTACCAAGGTTTGATGACTGATGATCCGAAAAATGTAAAAAAAAAAATTAAAAGTTAACTATTAAATATAGCTGCAAGCAGCGATTACCAGGGTCATGCACTTTTAGGGCATTTAAGCACATAAAATACATTGTTTTTTACATTATAAAAAATACATTATTTAGTAAGTCTGTAACCACCTAAATTGATTTAAAAATGCATTTTTGGCAAATCCAGGTAATTTTTTAACATTAATGACTGTTATAGCGACAGCTATACAGTTTTCCTTTAGGCTGTATGTATGTATGTAAATGACCCCATCATAGCTTCCCAAAAGGGCACATTTCAACATTTTATTTAATAATTATTGACCTAGAGAGTCCAGAGAATTGTACTGCAGTGTTTTTTTCCAGATTGAGCAAAAAAAATCTAGGACTAGTTCGCAAAAGTAGTTTTTTTTTTACTCAATCATTTAACAAATGATTTGACTGACAGCAGTGGTTCTAGAGGCAAAGTTGTCAGGAATGAGGAGTTCTATCAGATGATACAAATATTGTGCAGCATACAAACGTTAACAAACCTTGAAAAATGCAATATCGCACCCCAGTGACCGATTTCTTTCAAATTTCTCTCAGACCTTTGGGGCCATGAGTCGAACAGGCCCATCGAGTTTCATTCCAATCGGCCTCTGTAAACCTTGTCAAACAGGTGCTCAAATTTCGTTGACCAATGACAGCCATGTTTTTTGAGATACACAAATGTCCTTGTTAACACTTGTGGCACTTCAGATCAAGACCGTTCACACCCCGATTTTCATTTAGATAGGACAAATGGTTGTGTAGTTATAGCCATTTTTATGTTTTTTCCTCTTATAGCGCTAAGTGGCCAAACTCATGATTTTTTTTTCTTGATCTCAGATTGAGCTTTTACATAAGGGTTCTGAGTTTGGCGGAGATATCTCATTCTGTTCAGGAGGCATTTTACTTAAGAGGCCCTGCCCCTTGCAAATGTTTTGGCATCCCCTTGTGACGGTGAGTCGAAAGTTCAACTTTTTTTTTGATAATTATTGATATTCACTCTCCAGAGAATCTTTCTGCACCGGTTTGGTTTTGTCCGGCGTGAGCCAAGGATTCCAATGGCTTAAGACACTTGAGCCTGCGACTGACGGGTTAGGAGTTAAACCTAAACCATACTTTTTGTACGCTGATTTTGTACTTTTGATCGCTGTAGCACCCTCATCAGGCCGACTGGGGCGAGCCTTGGTCATGTTGTACGCTCTGTGAGTACTACCATCCTTCCAAGTTTCAAGTCTCTACGACTTACGGTTTGGTTTGCACAATTAGTTCTACATGGAGTTCGCTTACAATAGGGTTTCAGGGCTACTCCCCTAAACCCCTAAAAAGAATAGCTGCACACAGATTGACAAAAATTATATTGTTTAAATTGTTACTGCCTTAAGTTATTATTTTGGAATACATATAAAATGCTTGAAGATACTAACTTAATGAGAATTATCTTTACCACCTATAAACTTTAGTTTGTCAAAATATTGCGCCCTTTCCTGCCTACTAAGTGATTCTCTATATGATTTAGCAGCTTCTACACATTTTTTCCCGTGGTTTAGACAGCATAAATTAGCACAACAATGTAATCAGTAGTAGATTACCTGTGCAATCCATGCTGTTGTTTACATCTGAGTATCGCCAATATGACCACGCATCTGGGTAACTGACCAAACTGTGACGTAAGTGTAAACTCTCTATATAATATTCATTTTGAGATTATATTGTTTAAGTGTATAAATGAACATCATCTGAGTGTTAGAAGACAGAAATATGTACTTAACTGAAAAAAAATAAAAATAAAAATAAAAAATACAATATCTTTAATGAATGAAGCAGACCCATTAATAAGGTCTGTTGTGAGCACTAAAGCATTCTGAACCTTTGCTGTCTGATATGGTGGTCTCATGGTAAGCTGCTGTGCTGAGCCTCATGATCTGCAGGCTTAGCTCATCCTTGTATAAATAGGCCCAGAGCAGCACTGGGATTTGGCAGATGAGGAACACTTTACACCACGAGACGCAAACAATCAGCGCTAATGTGATGGTTAAATGCTTCAGAGCTCATACAAATTATAGTGAACAAAGAGTGTAGGAGAACAAACTGGGAAGGTCTGGATGAACACCAACTTGAAAACCCAGCCCTTATCAATGTCACACTTATTTCTGCCTCTTAAGACAGGTATAAGATTACAGCCAAACCATATTTAGGTCTAGATTCATAGCAAGACAACCGTAAATACACTTAGGGTTTATTTTGAACATGTTATAACATAAGTGGGTAGAGATATACTATACTTTCATCTATGCTTCAGAAGGAAACCTGATGCATTAAGCTGGGGGGTGAAAACTTTTTGAATCTGACCATCAGGGTAAATTTAACTTATTTTGTCTTCTGAGAAACATGTAAGTATCTTGTGTAGCTTCCGAAGGGCAGTTTCAAATGAAAAAAAATATGATATTTAGGCAAAATAAGAAAAAATGTTCAAAAGTTTTCACCCCCAGCTCTTCTGGAGCATCAGTGAGCGTTTGAGCCTGCTGTAATAGTTGCATAAGAGTCCCTCAGTTGTCCTCAGTGTGAAAAGATGGATCTCAAAATCATACAGTCACTGCTGGAAAGGGTTCAAATACACAAAAATGCTGGAAAACTAAAGAATTTGTAGGACCTGAAGGATTTTTCTGAAGAATAGTAGGCGGTTTAACTGTTCTGGACAACCAAGGAACTCATGAACAACTATCACTAAACAAAAAAACACAGCCGTGGATCATTCATGTAACAACACAGTATTAAGAATCAAGTGTATGTAAACTTTTGAACAGGGTCATTTTTATAAATTCACCTACTGTTTTCTCTTGTGGACTATATGTAAACGTCTTTTATGTGAGATGTCTTATTCAGGTCAGTACTAAATAAAAACAACATCCATTTTGTATGATTTCGCTTGTCTTATTTCCATCTGTTAACATAAGAATATCAAAACATTTATCAATTTAATGGACTGAATGTAATGGATTGTGAGCTGACACAGCTGCTTTTTATGTTGAATATATTCGCTCTGCTCTCTATAGAGCCCAAACTGTGTTTACAGACGTGCTGTGGCACCTGTGGGTGTCAAAGAGCACGAGAGGCACAGGTGTTTCATCACCACTGATGTCCCAAAGGTCTCAGTGGGGTCAGAGGAAGCTGGGGGTGTTACTTGTTGAGAACAAAGTTGTGCAAGACCACAGCAGCCAAATGTTTCTATGCTGTTACTTATTGATGTTTCCCATTATACCGGTGTATATCATCTGCCTTCAGGAACACGGCAATGAATATTGACATTCTCATTACGATGATATGCTGTGCCGCAATTCAGCAATAAGGAATAGGAGGCCATGTTGCACGGTACACAGTCGTTGTTAAATACTCTTACCAGGTTTTAACCGAATGTTGAGTCACACTGACACTCAAAAACTCAAGATACAGATCAAGATTGTATAAACGTATAAGTACAATCAAGCTGCTGCTACATTAAACAAACTTCAAGAGTGAAAGAGGAAATGCAAAGCACGCCATCGAAACACACAACACAGTTTATAATTAGATACAGTGTGGGGATTCCCCCTCTCCTCTTGTGTGCTGATAAAGACCTCCTCAAGCCAAATCCCTTCATTTCACTACAGCCATCACTGACCGCTGACACTGACAGATGGAGGGACGGTGTGGGTGGATTAACAAAAGTCGATATGGAGGAGAAGGACTGGCTGGTGCATTAAAGACCGTCCATTTTAAAAGTGCTTTTGTCTGCCCCGACTAACCTGGACCACAAAGGCACATCACTCTTTACACGCAGGACCCCCTGCAAGTATTTCCCAATACAAAATGTCACTTCCTCTCTAGGTGGGCTGTCTGTAGTCATACAGCCACTGTGGTATTTATAGGGTGACGTTATTGTTTTCCTGTCCACACAACGAAATTCCAAAGTTGCTTGATACATATAGAGCGCTGCAGGGATGATGTATATTTGTAGGCCAAAACATGGAAACAAGTTTCCTTTTGTGACGTCCCAAAGTCAATGGGTTTTATGAAAGAGGTCTTTTTTTGGTCAGGAACTGGGCTAGTTTCATCCTCATGTGGTTTCAAAGCCGTAAGACCTTTGTTCATCTACAGAACACAAATTAGGATATTTTTGATGAAATCCGAGAGCTTTCTGACTCCGCATAAATAGCAACACAACTGACATGTTCAAGGCCCAGAAAGGTAGTAAGGACACTGATAAAATAGTCCATGTGACATCAGTGGTTCAACCGTAATTTTATGAAGCTACGAGAATAATTTCTGTGCGCAAAGACAACAAATATAATGACTTTATTCAACAATTTCTTTTCTTCCATGTCAATCTTTGACAAGCGTTTGCCATGGGTATGGTGCTGCTGACGCAGGAGTTGGCGTTCTGATGTAGAACATCCATCTGTCAAGTCATCCTCTCTGTCAAAATCTTCAAAAATGTTTACGAAGACTGTTTTATGTACAGCATGTCTTCTTCTGCTTGTAAACAAGGCGCAGCGCATCTGGGTTCCGTTGTGGTACTCACAAACGTGTCGAACACTGACACAGAAGAGAAAAGATTACTGAATAAAGTTGTCATTTTTGTTTTATTTGCGTACAAAGGTATTCTTGTAGCTTTCTAAAAATAAGTTTGAACCACTGATGTCACATGGACTATTTTACCGATGTCCTTACTACATTTCTGGGCATTGAATGTATCAGTTGCACTGCTGTCTATGCAGGTTCATAAAGCTCTCGAATTTCATCAGAAATATCTTAATTTGTGTTCTGAAAATGAACGCTAAGAGCAAGAGCTCATTTGCATTTAAAGGAACAATCCCTTTAGAATAGGATGATTTTCTGCAGAGCTCATTTTGACGGGGTAAAAAGGGTGTTTTTTTACACAGCCATTGAGAATTTTTAGTATATTATAGACTTTTCAATAAGACCCTAAAGAATCATATCAACTTGTGGAAAATGGGCATCCGATGACCCCTTTAAAAACTCACAGCACTGCATCACCGTATGTATTGGCAGTAGCAAGTTCCAGTACTTGCTTTGCAGCAGCAGCAATCTACAATACAACCATCTACAACATCAATAACCAACAGCAGATCTATTCCACCAAGACCAAATACATTAACATTGTCATATCCATTACCATGCTAAAATCTTTCAAGAGTTGTAATGAAAAAAAAATATTTGAATGCATAAGTAAGCACACAGTAAGCACACAATCATTATGCTCAATACAAAAAAAGGTTTATATATTTATGAATTCTGTAAGAGACAAAAGGTAAATACTGTATTGTACGGTTTAAACAAATAATACAAATTTTGCATAATAGTTATTTATTATACAGCATGACAGTACATGACAGCGTTTTCATTTTGGGTGAACTATGTGGATGTTAAAATACTTTTTCTGCAGCTGCTACACTAGTTTAACCACTTTAGTTTGAGAAATCTAGTTGGAAAACTCATTATTTTCGTAATAAATAAATAATAAAAGGTGGCTCAATGCACCAGTGACTAACTCATCATTCCTACAGATCCAGAAATAAGACACATTTTAAGACAGCATATATTTTCTAGCATCAAATGAACGTGTGTGCATGTCATAACATCAGTGTACTGTAGCTCAGTTGACTGGGATTTGATAGCAGATCGTACTGCAGGCAGTCACTCCAGGAAGGAGATATCACTTACCCTGAAGACAGGACCACAGCAGGTGAAGAGGACGACAAAACGGTTGTCAGTGTCCTACTTCACAGCTTTTTAAAGATTGGCAGCATTTTGACAGCAACAGAAACGCACTACAGAAACAGGCAGTGTGATAGAGAGGGTCTGCTAAAGAGTTCATCAGTCTTGAAAGAAAATGTGAGGAGGAAAAAAGAGAAGATACAAGATACACAGTGGCCTTAAAAAATAATTTATACACATAAAAATGTAATAGTATTAGATGCAAAATGGCATTTACTTTCAACTGACTAATGTCAAGATGATTGACATTAAGTTAATGTACAGTAGTGCTTCATTGCATTAACTATAAACACATTCTACACATTTTTGATCACTAGAAAGTGTCTAAATGCTTTGTTTTTGAAAGCATCTCATCTTCAACAAACATCTTTCAGTTGCTCAAAAACTAGCCTTGAGCTATCTTACTTTAAAAAACTGCAGTTGTTTTGATATTCTATCTAATTCAGTGCCATTCAAATGTATTAAATGATGACTTCAGTGTTCAAATATTTTATGAGATCATTCTAGCCATAACTCTTACTGACAGGAAAATTATGAATCTCTTCCAAACACACATACATCCCACACTTACAAATGCACCCTCTCGAGTCTTCAATTTCCTTTTTCTGCCTTTAACACTATATTAATGTAATTTGAAATATCATTGCAGTTCTCTTGGTCCTAAACATGTTTTGCTGATTCCTTCCAATTTCATCCATCTTTACATTTCTTCTCTTGCTATCTTCTCTCTCTCTTTCCCGCTCTGCCGTGGGCCTTCCCCCACTCCTCAACATTGCTATTTTGGGTGAGTGCACCTGTCATTCTCACATTCCCCTCCACTGCTGACTGGCAGATAGTTCAGAGGCTCTTTCAGGGCAGAAGAGTCTCTGATCCCAGAGCCACACAGAAAACCATGCATTAACTACAATATCCCACGTACAACTATTTAGACCTCTGAAACCTGTCACACATGGAGCTACAAAAAGCATTAGCACTCAAAAAGAAATTAATACTTTTATCCAACAAGGGTGCATTAAATGTATCAAATCTGACAGTGAAGACCTTTACAGTACATTGTTATGGAAGTTTTCAGGGCTGTCAAACGATTAATCGTGATTAATCGCAATTAATCGCAACCGAAATAAAAGTCTGTGCTTACATAATATATGTGTGTGTATTTCTTTACATACTAATACATAATAAATATACACACATATATTATGTAAGCACAATTTTTTTTTATTTTAGACGCGATTAGTTGCGATTAATTGTTTGAGAGCACTATAAATGCTGTTCCGCAAAATATTAAGCAGCACAATTTTTCACAATCATTTCAACACTGATAATAAATGATACTTGAGCACTAAATCAGCATATTGGAATGACTTCTGAAGCTTTTTAATTATTAGATTAATTGTTATTTTGACTCATTGCAATCAAGTAGGTTCAACTAAATGACAGAAATGAATTAAGCTTACTGTAAACTGTAATCTTTGCTACTAAATCAGTTAATCTAGGCTATTAAAACTTGTACAGCTCTCATAATTACACTTCAAGAACACTTCCTTCTGTAATGGTCAAATAGAAAGTACATTAAAGTCAATGTAATATTAGTGTAATTATGATTTGCTCAGCGAGTGGAACAACTTGAGACTTGAGGCCTGAAATGGTCATTTACAGTCAAAATGAAAAATATCATCTTTTGATATGATCAAAAACTGGCTTATGGAACAGTGATGACAAACTTTGGTTGATTAAACAGACAGATTACGTCCACCTCATTCTGTGAGCCTATAACAACTGTACTGTCTCTATGTCCCAGGGGTCTACATGAGTGGCACTTATAAAGGTTCTCATCACTGATGCAGTTTCATCAACTGTTGAAAACATCTAGAGCTCTTAAACATGAAAAATCTGCAGTTTTATGAGTCATAACCAGGACTTCACCAACCGCATTTCAAAATGTTTGACTCATAGAAGCTCAAACCTCTTCTTTTTGGTCATTTTTAGATAAATGTACATAAGCCTAAATGATCTTCAATCTTTGTTTATCCAACAAGCAGTTTCAGTTCCACAGTAAAGACTCCTAAAGTGATATAGTAGTTCAGCCAAAAAAGAAAATTCAAAACTGTTTGACTGAGTAAATGATGACAGATTTTAATTTTTGGGTGAACTATTACTTTAATGTGGTCCAGTATTCTACAGACGAGTATATATAATATTCTCATAGTCTCATTTGAAAAGTGGGCTGACTTTTGTTTACTTATGTGCTGAAACAATGCAGATATTAAAGTGACCCCACCTCTAATTTCATATTCTGATAATTGATTTCTGAACCTAATCATTGTTTTTATAAGCAATGATTAACAACCCATGCATGACTCAGTTCTTGATTTACCAGCATCTCACACTAAATTATTTTCAACACTGATTAAAAAATACATAAATAAATAAATGAAACAATAAAACTCACAAATTGGAGAGACAATGTCCATTCTGGCCCCACTATATCAACAATGACTATTTAACGTAATTAGATAAATTAATGACCAAAAAATTTCCATTTTCACTTGGTCAGGCAAACTGTATTTTAGAGGTTTAATGAACTACTAGAAACTACTAGAAAAAGTCGACACTATGTGTAAAAAAATAAATCAAAGAAAGTCCAATTTCAGGCAATTTAGTGTAAGTAACTTAAAATATTACTTAAACTACCTACTATACTTAAAAAAAAACAGCAATATCTTACAATGTATTTTAGGGGTCCAACTAAGTGTCTGTTGAACAAACTTTTGATTACTGATAATGCACTTAAATAACTGGTTAAAACATGGGGACTTACATTAAAATGAATAGATATACTAGTTTTGGTATAACTTCTTTAGAGGTTGCCTGATTATCGATCTGGCAGATTATCAGCGCTGATATAAAGCATTTTTATGGTTATCAGTATTAGCCATTTTCAAAACCGCTTTGCCTATAAAATAATTTAAAAGCATTTAAAGAAAGTTTTTGTCAGAGCCCTTGTTATTCTTAATTTTTACATTATTTTCATTTTTACAACAGACATATACTGGTTCAAAATATCACAGATTATCAGTGCCGATATTAGGCATTTTTATGGTTATCTGTATCAGTCATTTTCAAAACCGATTTGATAATTAAATAATTTAAAGCATGTAAAGAAAGCTTTTGTCAGAGTCCTTGTTATTCTTAATTTTGACATTAATTTTCATTTTTACACCAGACATATATTGCTTCAAAATATCACCGATTATCAGTGCCGATATTAGGCATTTTTATGGTTATTGGTATTAGCTATTTCAAAACCGATTTGCCCTCGAAATAATTTAAAAGCATTTAAAGAAAGTTTTTTTAGAGCCCTTGTTCTTCTTAATTTTGACATTGTTTTCATTTTTACACCAGACATATATTGGTTGAAAATATCACAGATTATCAGCGCTGATATTAGGCATTTTTACGGTTATCCGTATCGGCCATTTTCAAAACCGATTTGATAATTTAATAATTTGAAAGCATGTAAAGAAAGCTTTTGTTAGTCCTTGTTATTTTTAATTTTGACATTAATTTTCATTTTTACACCAGACGGTTCAAAATATCGGTTATCAGTCTACTTGACCTATAATAATCTGACAATTATGTAATGTTAATGTTATATTACTGATAATAGCACAGACCAATTTTATATTTGTTAAAGTACAATGTAGGGGGAAAAAACTATAAATAACTGCTTTGAACACAAAAATAAAGGTCCTTTTTTGCATCTACGGTTCATAAAACAAACTTTAACATCATTGGAACCTTTCTATTGCACAAATGATCTCTTATAGTAAATAAAGCTTTAAGAACTGTTTCCTGGTTTCCTAAAAATTCTCCGTAGAACCCAAATTGATTCTTCTACATCATTATTGCAAAAAATTAATATTTATAAATATTAATCAATAATATAAATATTAATGAGTAGATAAAATATGACAAGATCTACATTCACTTTTAGACATTTAGCAGAGCCTTCTATCCAAAGAGACTTACAAATAAGGAAAATAAAATGTACAGTATGAAACTGGTGCATTTGCATTATAATCTAAGCCTGGAGTAATTTTCCATCACACATTACAGTGCAGTAGTGGACTCAGGGGTAAATTAAAGTTTCCGGTTGACGTAAGTGATTCTTCTCTTTAAAGACACTGGAGTGCTACCAGATCAAACACCTGTTTATTGTGTAAGATGTGGTCATGACAGCACACATGAACTCTGGCTGTCAATGAACAGATGGTCTGTTGGGGCTGAGGTGTAGATTTGATCATCTGTGGGCTAAGTAAAACATAAGCCTAAGAAAGACTCCTGCTTTACACATTCAAGACCTGAGGAATCTTCTGAAGAGCTCATAGTCTAATCCTCCATCAAACACACACACGCACACACCTCGCACCTCTCTTTCTGCCCATGAAGAGTCCCCTGTGACAGACAGGACCTTATTGTGGGCTCTATCTGCATAACTGTGCACTAAAATTAGTGCTTCTAGATCCTTCTCTCCTCATTTCCGAGGCCAATCACATATCACAGATGTGTGTGTTTTCAGAGAAAACTTTCAACATTTCAAAAAATAACATAGCAGAAAACCCCTAAATACCCATATTACTAAGATTGTGAGAGGCTGAAATGTTCTAAAACATTTTCTTAGTGTGAACAACATTTAAAAAATCTAAGAAAATACCCTTTTCCCTATACACTCTTAAAAACAAGGGTTCAATGAGGGGGTTTCCATAGAAGAACAATTGTGGGTTCCCCAAAGAACCTTTCAGTGATCAGCTCCTAAAATAACCTTTTTTTTTCTTAGTGTGAACATTTTAATGATCTAAAGAAATTTTTCCATTATAAAGAACCTTTATTTTCAAAAACTTACCTTTTGCAGAATAGAAAGTTTTCATGGATGTTAAAGGTTCTTCATGGAACCACAGATGCCAATAAAGAACCTTTAAATTCAAAAATGTGATGGACCTTCTGCAGAATGGAAAGGTTTTATGGATGTTAAAGATTCTTTATAGAACCACAGATGTCAATAAGGAACCTTTATTTTCAAAAACGGACCTTTTGCAAAATGGAAAGGTTTCATGGATGTTGAAGGTTGTTCATGGAACCATAGATGCCAAAAAAGAACTTTATTTTCAAGAGTGTAACAGAACTTTTGCAAAATGGAAAGGTTTTATTGATGTTAAAGGTTCTTTATGGAACCATAGATGCCAATAAAGAACCTTTATTTTCAAAAATGTGATGGACCTTCTGCAGAATGGAAAGGTTTCATGGATGTTAAAGATTCTTTATGGAACCATAGATGCCAATAAAGAATGTTTATTTTCAAAAACGTAATGGACCTTTTGTAGAATGAAAAGGATTTGTGAATGTTAAAGGTTGTTCATGGAACCATAGATGCCAATAAAGAACTTTATTTTCAAAAGTGTACTGGACCTTTTGCAGAATGGAAAGGTTTCGTTGATGTTAATGGTTCTTCATGAAACCACAGATGCCAATACGAACCATCCATGAAACCTTTCCATTTTGCAGAATGGAAAGGTTTCATGGATGTTAAAGGTTGTCCATGGAACCATAGATGCCAATAAAGAACTTTATTTTCAAGAGTGTAACAGAACTTTTACAAAATGGAAAGGTTTAATGGGTGTTAAAGATTCTTTATGGAACCATAGATGCCAATAAAGAATGTTTTTAAAAACATAACAGACCTTTTGTAGAATGAAAAGGATTCATGGATGTTAAAGGTTCGTCGTGGAACCATAGATGCCAATAAAGAACCTTTAATTTCAAAAACGGACCTTTTTCAGAATGGAAAGGATTCATGGATGTTAAAGGTTCTTCATGGAACCATAGATGCCAATAAAGAACATTATTTTCAAAAGTGTAATGGACCTTTTGTAGAATGAAATGGTTTCATGGATGTTATGGAACCACAGATGCCAGTAAAGAACCTTTTTGCCATTATAAAGAACCTTTCGTGCAAATGAAAGTTTAAATAGATGAAGGTTCTTAATGGAACCATGGATGCCAGCAAAGAACTTTTGTTTTTAAAGAGTATAACAGACCTTTTGCTGAATGGAAAGGTTTCGTGAATGTTAAAGTTCCTTTATGGAACCACAGATGCCAATAAAGCCAATAAAGAACCTTTATTTTTAAACGTGAATCTTTTGCTGAATGGAAAGTTTTCATGGATGTTAAAGGTTGTTGATGGAACCACAGATGCCAATAAAGAACCTTTATTTTCAAGAGTCTACAACTGATTACTAAAGTGATTATTTGTTTTTATGCTTCACGTGAAGCACACACATGTAAAAACACATACACACACCGCTGTCCTCCCTATGGATTCAGGCAAAGACGAAGTAGGACACAGACTCTCTTGCTCTCCCTCCTGAGTGTCAGGCACTTATAGTGGTGGAACTATAAAAGGAAACTGCTGCTATAGCCTGGAACCCGAATACCCCCTCAAATGCACTCCAACACCACTGATGCTATTCTCTCTCTATTTTCCGTCTCTTTATTTTCAACACCTTTAAGGAGCTCAATGAAATCTGGAGAAACCTATCCCTTAGCATTTGAATTTGCATTCATCTCAACGGCAGTTGCTTGGCTGGAGCAGGACCCCCTTTTGAAATATAGCATCTTTGATCTTGGGCACTTGTTTGCGTCAATCACCTGAGCTGTAAATGCCATGTGATTTATGACATTGTTGATTGCCTCTATTAGAACCCTAGGGGTGGCACACTACTCTTATATTGAAACTCTTATTATGAAAGAGTGGCATGACAAAAGGAAAAAAGAAACAGTCTCAGAAACAGTCAGTGAAAGCCAAAGGGCTTTCCTGAAAGGATTCCCCCAAGGACCAACACTGGTGAGCCCTTCAGAAAACTGCCGGTTCTTGACTGACCCACACATGCTGAGTCACTGTATGGATTACAGCAGTCACACACTCTCACACAGCACATAATACTGCACCTCTGAAATGCATACAAAGAAAATCTTACATAATCTGCACCTTTCATTACATTTATGTTGAGATATTGTCATATATGCAGATAAAGAAAATCAAACATATTTCGGTATGCCGCTTTGGTCCATTTCTTTTATTTTTTCACTGTAGTCCCTATTCATAATACATTTTACTTTTATAATCTGAACTTTTCAAAGGAAACAAGACAAAAAAGTAGTTATTGTTATTGTTTTTTATTGATTGTACTGTGAAAAGTCCACAGCCAGGATTTAATGAAAGTTTGCTAAAACAAACCCTGAATAGCAATGGCTATTTATGATTGTGACTAGCCTATAATTACATTATACAAAATAGAAAAAGTAGATTCAGTAACACTTCAGTTTAGAAACCAATTTTCCCTATTAACTATTTGCTTATTAGCATGCACATTACTAGCATATTGGCTGTTTATTAGTATTTATAAAACACAGTCTGATTGACCTTTTTCTACATGCTTAATCCTACCCAAAACCTAAACTTAACAACTACATTACTAACTAGTAATAAGCAGCTATTAGGAATTTATTGAGGCTAAAGTCATAGTTAATAGTGTATTTTTGCTTAGGTTTTTAAGTTAAAGTTGAATCGAATTGTTATATTTAACTGTATTTTAACTTTATTTTAATTAGCAAAAAAGCGCCTTGCACAGATTTCGCAACGGGTAAAAGTTGTCCGTGCAAAATTCCTGTGTTGTCCAACAGACATTTATTTAATACAATGTACTGCAAAAACAATAACATTTTGAAATATTTTTACTATTTAACTGTTTTCTATTTGAATGTATTTCGAAATTAATTTATTCCTGTGATTTCACAGCTGAATTTTTAGCATCATTACTCCAGTCACATGATCCTTCAGAAATCATTCTAATATTCTGATTTGCTGCTTATAAAACATTCATTATTATGATTATGTTGAAAACAGCTGATTTTTGTTTATGAAATTAAATATTTCATTTGATATGAAGTGACATGCAATCTTCACAATAAGTAAAGTAAAACAGGGTTTTCATCACTGATCTATATATAATTGGATCGCTCATTGCGTTCTAAACTATAATTTATATAAATATATAAATTTTATATATAAATTTTATATATATAAATTTTATATATTTATAGTACTAAACTATATTGTGTTCTCTATTATAGATTAGTGGTTTTCATGCTGACTTTAAATCACACTGACAGAATATGTTCTCTCATACCTGATTTGGGTACAAAACTATTTTGAAGTGTATTACATATACACTCCTCCTTCATTTCCACTCATCCCTCTCTTCTCAGTCCTCATACAGTGATATAAAAAAACAACAGAATAGGTGGTAGGTGGAATAGGAAGAGGTGGGTCATCTCTACCATACACACACACACAAACACAGATGACACTAAAAAATAAGCATAAAAGAATGAAATAACCAACTAAATTGATTATGTAACCAATAGATCAAAGTTCAAAAGTCACTTGTTAGCCTATATTTGAAATCTTGTGATACCTGTAAAGAATCATTTCCACTACAGACAAGTCTATAGTCTGTTTCTTTCCCAACAACAATACAAAATTGTCTGTTTATACACATGTGGGCACAGAACAGCTGTGAGACTTTGTTTTGGTGTCTCGTGAAGAATATAAAAAGTTGACCTTTGATCATAAAGGGATTCTTTGCTGCACTGTCATCCACATAACACTCTTATTAGCATTCCTAAAAGAGACATGAGGGTGTATTATGAGATATCAGCTGATCCCACTGGACAAATGGATTGACAGTCTTCCAGACAGACGTTTCAAAAGACAGCAGAATGTTCTTCAACGTCCATTTATAAAACCGCCAGCTACAACTCTAAAATATAATTGGATACTGCATTGCTATTTACGTTGCAACTGTAAATAGCCTAGAGTTAAGCCAGTGAATAAATATAAAATTATACATAAAATACTGTATATTAAAAGTAGACCATATTTTTATATATCTTTAATAATTTATAATAATATAATTTTTATCCAGTGGCCTCCTTGGAAATTTGCTGAGGCCCTCTAGCGGGCCCTGGCCCCCTGAGTAAGAACTCTGACAATCTCAGCTCAAAATCTTCCACTTTCTTTTTCACAATCTTTCAGTCTCCTTTTATATGCTACAAATGCTATACAATTCTATTTCTGCTTGTTCTTGTTCTTTTCTTATTTGCCCTTTTCTCTCAAACCTGGTTTTGTCTTTTGTCTGTACGTCCGACCCTATAGATCGTCTAAGCAGTTGGCTTCTCGCTTACTCTACCTCAGTTTAAGAGATGAGGGGGCAGAGGCCAGCTGTCCCCCCTCAAGGAGCTGGCCTGCTTGTTGCGTCTTCCACTCCTGTTCCGAAAGTCTCTCCTTTCCTGAGGTAAAAATAGCTAACGATGCAAACAGATGCACCAGCCGCTGTCTATCCACACACACTCACATACATCCACTGAATGGCAGAATCTTCTAGAAGAATGAGCGAAAAGATGCAGCACTTACAATATGTGTTTACAGTCAGCAATAATAAAAGCAGGACATGTCCCTGATTAGAGACGTCGTCCCTCACTGAGCTGTTAGGCAGACTATCAACTCCATAAGCAGGTCAAAAGACATGTGGGCCACCATAAAAATAGTCAACTAAATACAGGGTGAGAACCAGGCTTGCAAAAACGTCCATCAGAAAATGTCCAAAAACACCACGAGGACAATTCAACAAATTAGTCCACCTGAAAAGACCGAGAGCGTGAATGGGAAACATTTACCATTCTTTGGCGAATTTTCATGGGTGAAATCCATTTATTTCAATTGGAATCCATGAGAGTTTTTGAAAATTTCCTTGCGCAGATTTCGCAACGGGTTCAAGTTGTCCACGCAAAATTCCTGCATTGTCCAACAGTCAAAAGTTTTTGAACAGTAGGGATTTTTTAAAATGTTTTTTAAAGAAGTTTCTTCTGCTCACCAAGCCTGCATTTATTTAATCCAATTTACTGCAAAAACAGTAAAATTTGGAAATATTTTTACTATTTAAAATAACTGTTTTCTATTTGAATGTATTTCGAAATGTAATTTATTCCCGTGATTTCAAAGCTGAGTTTTTAGCATCATTACTCCAGTCACATGATCCTTCAGAAATCATTCTAATATTCTGATTTGCTGCTTTTAAAACATTCATTATTATTATTATGTTGAAAACAGCTGATTTTTTTCAGGTTTCTTTGATGAATAGAAAGTACAGAAGAACAGCATCTATCTGAAATAGAAATCTTTTTTAACATTATAAATGTCTTCATCATCACTTTTGATCAATTTAAAGCATCCTTGAGTAATAAAAGTATTTTTTTCTATATTAATCTGCATATTAAAATAATTTCTGAAGGATGTGTGACACTGAAGGCTGGAGTAATGATGTTGAAAATTTAGCTTTGATCACAGCAATAAATTACATTTTCAAAAACAGTAAAATAAAAAGCAGTTATTTTAAATAGTAAAAATATTTTACAATATTACTGCTTTTGCTGTATTTTAGATCAAATAAATACAGACTTGGTAAGCAAAAGAGACCATTAAAAATCTTACTGTTCAAAAACTTTTGACTGGTAGTCACTAAACTATTGCCAATGGACATTTTTCCCGTGAAATTTCACTAAGCACTTGACAAATAAATAAGCATGCATATTTAAAACAAACAAACAAACAGATGCCCAATCACATGCAGAAATATTTATAACTCTTTAACAACAGCAATGATGTAACCATATGTTCAAGATTGTACCAGATGAAAAAGTTTAAGAATTTTGCATTTTACTACTTAACCACTAGTCTGAATATTAGAGGGGGAAACATAAGCGCCCCCCTCAATGTCTACGATGGTTTGGCCCTGTATACACAAAAATACCCATAATGCACAGGCAAAAACTAGCTAGAACTCTTACGTTGTGATATAACTTTGAGTCCCCCCCGCCAAAAAAGTATATTTATAAAATCAAAATGGGTCAAGAAGGCATCACTTACCGTCCGTAGGAACTGTATCTCTTCATCTCCCCCCTCTCCCTCTGCCATCCTTCTCCGAGGGTTATTTGCAGCTCCTCAGGAGAAATCAGAAAATCCTTCCGTTTTCTCTTCAGTGTGTTTCAGTGTCTTCTCTCTCTCTCTCTCTCTCTCAGTGTGTGTGTGTGGGTGTGCTGGAGGACAGCATGAGTCCTGTAGCTCTCACGGTGGAGTGAGAGAGAGTGACAGAAGATTCAGCGCTGCTTCTGTCTCTCTCTCTCTTTCTCTCTCTCTCTCTCAGCTTCCTCGCTCTCAGATCCTGTGGATGGTGCTCTACCTTCTTACACATTCACACCGCAACCATATTTGCACAACTGGGCCACCCCCTTTGCCTAAAACTGATCCTCCCACAAGTCTAATGAGCTATAAATGGAAAATGTGCTTGTGTGTGATGATGTCTGGCAGAAGACACTAAGACACACATGCATACTCAGCCATACGAGAAGCACAGATTACATCAGAATTGATCAAATAATAACATTTGTGTAGTTTTTCAGAACTTGTGGTATTTTATGGCAATACTGTGCAAAAACACACAGTAAACAGATTGAACACAGTGGAGTCCTAATGTGAGCCGAACACAGCCGGATATATTGGGTACATATGTGTGCTCAGCACGCACCGTGACTGAAACAGAATACAGACCGCGAATTAATAGAAAAACAGAATTAAAATTATTTTTAATAATAATGCACTGCATTTGAAATAAATTTATATATATATATATATACATATATAATAGACAAACAATTATATATTATGTACAATTTGTATAGAATTGTATACAAATACTTAACAAAAAATACAATTGTTTAAAATTATATGCAATTTAATACAATTAGAAAACAAATAGTTAAGTGGAGGATGAGGCCATTTTGCCAAAATTTGGGTGCTGGAGAACCAAAATTCTCTAAATTTCTTTTTACTAAAATGCTGAAGCGTAACTTTTGTCTGTTTAACCTTCGTTTGGAAATACAAGAGTGGTATTGGGTATAAATTACACTATGAAATTACATTAAATTATACAATACACTATATAAACATCACATTAAAATAATAAAACTCTGGAAAAGGAACAAAACGTAAGCGATAAACATAAAATCAACACAACAGTCTAACAGGCACTGAGCCAGTAGGCCAATTAAACAATCAGTTAGATAGATAGATAGATGTGAATCAGAAGTACAGACAGATAGACAGACAAGGTAATTCTATTTTCAATCAAATATTTCCCATTTCTGCATCAATGGACCACCAGTCGGCTAGACAGTCTGACAGCTGCATAAGCAACACACCCCTAAAATTACTCTAGGAAAATACAGCCAATGTGCTGCACCCAACCACACACACTCTCAAACAGGCCACAAGCATACAAAGATGACAGCTGGCATCACTCCTCACCTCCACAATCTCCATCTAAGTGTCATCTCTGAGCGTGTCCCTCCTCTCTCCTAAGTCCAACTGCAACTACATCTGAGTATGGAGTAACAAGGATGCTGATGGATTTTGGGGGGTCTTCTTGGCAGCCGAGGACTGAACTTCAGGGAGCATGCTCAGACAGCACGTAATGAAGACTGGGAAGCCGAGTGCATTTGCTCAGGTTTGCTGCTGCTCGCTATACTGTAGTCATGTGAAGTGAACGTTAGATGGCGTCGTAGCATCTCACAAACTTGGCACGGAAATAAAATTGAAGCTAGAACTATTTGCAGTATAAATATAGTCTAAATGAGATAATTACTATGACTGTAATGCCTTTAGACTATGTTTAAAAAATTAGATAATGTATTAGGTTCCTATTGCGGTAATACACAATAACGTGATACTCTTAATAATAAATTAGCCAAACTGGTTACACCGCCGTTGAATAAAACACTGCCTGATGATATTCATATTCCGTAACGTAACGATTTCCCAACTAATGAAAAGCAAAAATAAATAAATAAATAACTCAAACATAATTAGATAATGACAGTAAACATTAAACAAGCCATGTAGTAAAAATTGTTCAGTTTTTCAAAAATCCAGTTGATAACGTGCCTAACGTCCGATTGCTAACGTAAGCTAGCTTTCTAGCTAGCTAGTTATTTATTTATGTTAAACATTATATAGGCCTAATTATTGAAGTGGTTCAGCATTTTATTCACTTTTTAGCTGTTTTTACCTCATCATTTGAGTTCTGTGCTAAATAAATTTGTAAAAGTACCTGTATTCAATGTAGTGTCAGTTAATAGAGAGTTCCCAGATAGCACGTATGTCTGCAAGATGTCTGTTAAAGATCACTTGATCTGGAAAGCATCTGCTGTGTACAAACATCTGTAAGATGTTAGTTTTACATACATTTCAAATCATAAACATCTTAAAGACATCTAATAGACATCTATTTGACATCTGATAGGAAACGTCCTATTGCAGATAAGCAAACAATCTAAAAAATACGTTGTGCAGATGTAAATGCAGACGTCAGATAGACGTCTCAGAGATGTACCTGTGCTATCACGATTTGTCAGTTCCCCAGATGTGTGGCCATACTGCCGATACTCGAATGTAAACAACAGTATGGATTACAAGGTTAATGTACTACTTAATACATTGTTCTGGTAATTTATGCTGTATAAACCATGGAAAAATGCGTGGAAGCTGCTAAATCATATAGAGATGGACTTAGTAAGCAGGAAAGAGTGCACTAATTTGGCAAACTACAATTAATAGGTGGTTAATAGATATGTACAACAGTATTATTTAAGATATTAGCCTAATACTTCACCTACCTGATTGAAAGTGATAAAAACAAACACAAATGTTGTCAAGATTTTTGCTTTCTGGAAATCCTGGTTTAGTTTGGCCAACCACAAACACCTTTCGAAATTGATCATTTTCAGCAGCAATAAGTTTTGTTCAATTCAGTGGAATTGTTTACGTTCACTGCCGCCAATATGGCTGATTGATGATGCGTTGTGAAAGCACTCTATACAGATGAGTGTGTGGAAAAATCAACACATTTACAGTAATATCTCATAGGTTATTATTGTGTATATTAAATATATAATTGCGTATTGTATATAAAATAGGATAAAAGTTAATACACTGATAAAAATCATATACATTTTATATTTGTGAATATATTTACAAAATTTGTAAAGGTTTTACTGGTTATAATGATACTTTTATTAGTTTTAATGGAAACTGTAATGAACCCTGAGGATTTCAACTGGTCGCCTTTTATTGGTGGCTTGTTAAGACCGCTAAATCCTAATGGAATATGTTCCAAAACACACTACAGAAACCCATTTTTTAATGGTTTGTAATAGTATTTGTAGTGGAAACCATTAGGATTTCTGTGATGGTTTCTATTGTTTTTTCAGCAGGGAAATTACCACAGTTTTTGCCATAGAAATAACCATAGTAACAGTGGTATTTCGGTGGAAATGATGGTTACATATTGGAAATATTTGCTCATTTTGTGCTCTGACTGACCTAACAGATGAAGTAATTAATAGCCTGTCTAGGCTTGATAGAACCAGTTTCTAGTTAGTCACTGAGCAGGCCTAACTGATGCGACAATTCAGTTTAATTTCTATTGATACCTTAGTAATTGTAAACTCTGCAATACGGAAGGCAGATGACGGGTGCCGATGTGGTTTCTTCAGTTATGCAATCACATTGCAGAATTTGCAGCGAGACACTATTACTGAAAATGACATGGTCAAGAACAAGAAAAAAAATATTTAGCTACAGGAGAATACATCTAGCTTCGCCTGTTACTGACAAAACACCACCCTCTCTTAGAAAGAACTCTGTACAATAAGTTCTTCTTGCTATGTGAAAGTTTTAGATTAGTTTAACCATTTTGAGGAAGTAAACAAAGGTGGAGTGATGAGCAAGGGCCCTGTTGCAAGTTCATTTGTGGTGAGGAAAAAAAAAAAAGGTCAAAAACAGTCTTCATACAAAACACGACAGCATCTGCAACAACCCAGACATTTAATACAGAACAGACGGCCCACATTTCACAGAATTGATATTCTAGGTGTCATTCTGAACGATAGCGGTTGATTCATTCTCACCCATCCTTTAACCGACAGAAGTCCCCCTCGTCTGGCTTGTATGAGAATCCCACCTCTGTGTGAAAACACACACGGGCACAGGTTCCCACAGAGTTTGCATGCAGACACACGCACAAACACACATGCAGCAGTCTTTCCTATCATCTCCCCTCTCCTCCATGCTCAACAAGGCATCCTTTCAGTGTCCCGCTCCAGCTGCACGTGGAGGGATTCAACCCTGGAGACACTACCTTACTGTTAAAGAGAGAAAGAGAAGGGATGAAGACTTAAAAATTGGACCCTAGGCTAACAAATGAACAGACACAGCAGGTACAGACATGCAACTATTACATATGGTACGTTGTACGCGGAAATTCGTGGAATACACACCCGAAGGCTTGCTCATTTACCTGTAGCCTAAAGGCAAGGAACTGGTACAGACTAAAACAGCTGAAATATGTGTAGACATGTACACATGTAGGAAGCCAAGAAGAGCAAATTCAGTCCTTCAAGACTGATTTCTCATCCTGTTGTCAGTTCTGTCTATTTTCAGTTGGCCTTACAATGATTTTTATTTGTATTACTTACTCTTACACTCTTTCAGAAGAGCTCAATCTCTCCCTCTCTTCTCTCTCACTCACTTTTTCTTTCCCCTCCCTCTCTCACACATGCACACAGATGACAGTTCCCCTATCTGTCAGAGCCAGTGCCTGTATTTCAAAAAGGGACTTGTTTGTATTGAATTCAGTTAAGTGTTTGTTGTGAATATGCTGATTCTGTTAACTTTTTGGAGCCTACAGTTGTACTTTTTCATTTTTAATGCACTGTTTGTCGAATAGGGGTTCTTTTATTTATTGTTTTGGTTAACTCTGTGCCCTGTGGTTCACGTTCTCTGGTAATATTCTGAGAGAAAGAAAGAGGGGGTGTGTGAGAGAGAGCGCGAGTGAGTGAGTGAAAGAGTGAGAGAGAGAGAGAGAGAGAGAAAACTCTGAGCCACAGCAGCTGGTTTTCAGGTTTTGAGTTTTGACAGCCGTGACTGAGCAGCCACTGTTCGTCCCAGCCTGTAAGAGGTCACTCAGTACCTCTGGCTGGAGGAGAGAGACTGTAAGATACCCAATGGGACAAGAAAGGGTTTAAGCAGCCCGGGGGACACCGTCAGGACACCGGTGAACAGAATTTGGCACCATGAATCGCAAGGAGTCAAAAAGGTACACACTTTTAACTGTCTTTTCAATTCTGACTATGCTTTGACAGGTGTCCACACTCTTGAGAAATGACGTTGCTTCAACGCAAAAATCTGCTTTGGTTCTTTGTGTCGCTGAGTTTAATGTGCATTTGAGGTTTGATAATACTCTGTCTGTGCCTCATTTTGCAGCGCACTGCAAAGTGATCACTGTGGTTATCTGACAAAGCTGTGGTTTCTCCTCATGTTCTTCAGAACTTTGTGTTTAGGTTTCAGTTCTCTGCGAGAGAGACAGGCTAGTCGCTCTCAAAACGGTTCAAACTGCACATTCATCATTCAGACTCTCCCTTTGGGGCTCTGGCTCTAGGTTTGCACTTGCAAGACGGTGTAGATTCACATGTGTACGCTGTGAAGTAGCAGTGGTGCTTGTCTCTGATCTTTAAGAGGGGATTTCGCACTAGGGAGATGAATTGCTTTTGACCTAGTTATTCTCCTGTGACCTGTTGTGGATAGAGGTATGTTCGCTCGTTGTGTTTACAGTACATAAGAGGCATTAGCAGGAACATAATGGTCGGTGTTGTGAAGAAACACTGCTAGTGTCAACTCATTTCAGGCTTAATCAGTGAGTTAGCCAACGCTACATATGGAGTCAGATTTTAATATATGTCATAATGTACATGAGTGTCAGTATACATACAAAGTCTGCCTGTGTATAACTACTACTTAAATGACATGAAGCTACATGAGAACGATAGGATCGATAGTTTTGACTAGAAGCTTTTGGGGGCGTCTTTTTTGTGCATGTTATCGCAGAGGTCTTATCTGATTGCTTGGAAATGACAAACTTAGCAGCGGCTACAATGATGGTATCAGCAAGTCTCATTACAGCAAGTTTTTGCAAGCATGTAATATTTGATATTATATGTGACTCTGGACCACAAAATCAGTCATAAGGGTCAATTTTTTGAAATTGAGATTCATACATCATCTGAAAGCTGAATAAATAAGCTTTCCACTGATGTATGGTTTGTTAGGGCAGTATTTTCAGTATATGCAACTATTTGAATTTCTAGAATCTAAGGGTGCCAAAAATCAAAATATTAAGAACATCGCCTTTAAAAGTTGTCCAAATGAAATTCTTAGCAATGGAATTACTAATCAAAAAATAAGTTTTGATATATTTACAGTGAGAAATTTATGATCTTTACGTAATATCCTAATGATTTTTGGCATAAAAAAATCAATATTTTTGACCCATACAATGTATTTTTGGCTATTGCTACAAAATATACCCATGCTACTTCTGACTGGTTTTGTGGTCTATACATATATATATATATATATATATGTATAAAAGCATTTAATATTGCATACAAATTTTATATTTAATATAATATATAATAATTTTATTATATGATTATATATATATATATATGATAACATTATTTAATATTCAATATATATTTATATATATATACACACACACATACACACATTTATTGTAAAATATACATTTCTAACAATTATACATTATAAAAAATTTATTTAATATATACTGTGTGTGTATATCATATTTATGCTATATATGTGCTACATGTGTGTATAATATCTAAAAACAATAACAATATTTAATATTTCATATTTAGTATTAAGTATAATGAAATATTGAATATTAAATGTATATTAAATATATGCATACATGTAAAACTAATACATGAAAGTATAATATATATATATATATAGTTAATTTGTACTACAATTATTTAATATGTACTATATGTGTGCATACACACATTATTAGTATAGTAAATTATTAAGTATATAGATTTTAATAATACATAAGTATAACAGTTTTATAGATATATATAGAGAGAGTATAGTATAGTAAAGTATACATATTTAATAATTATACATTTTAATAGTTTATATATATATATATATATATATAGTTAATTTGTATTGCAATTATTTAATATGTACTATATGTGTGTATATATACATATATATAATATTTATTTTATATTTGTTATACGTGTGTGTTATCTAAAAATATTTCTAATCAATTTAAGAGAAGTATTTTACATATATTTTTATACATAAATATAATTAACAGAATTTAATATTATAACATGTATTTAATATACTTTATGTATTGTGTATTGTTGTATATTTTTATACAGAAATAAAAATATAAATATAATTAACAAAATTTAATATTATAACATGTATTTAATATACTTTATGTATTGTGTTAAGATTGTTTCAATTTATATATGTATATATACTTTGAAAGAAATATTTAAATTCGTTATATCTGTTTAAATTCATTTAAATTCGGATTTGTCAAATATACTTGTTTTGTCATATCTGACATCTACTGGTACATGGAGCACAGAGATGAAGAGGCTGCAGATAGACTTACGGAGGGAAAGATAGAGTGAGGGTGGGTGACAAACAAGGCCTTCAAAGGGCTCTGGCATCAATTAATCAATTAACGAGAGAAAGGGAGGAATTTGCATGTTCCCTGACTTGTTAGCACAGGGAGAAAAAAAGGGAGATGAGGAGAAAGCAGGAGGCAGGAGGGAGAGGGTTGGGGGTAGGGTAAAGGAGCTGGAGATGTAGCCAGGAACT
Source organism: Labeo rohita (assembly GCF_022985175.1). Classification (NCBI taxonomy): domain Eukaryota; kingdom Metazoa; phylum Chordata; class Actinopteri; order Cypriniformes; family Cyprinidae; genus Labeo; species Labeo rohita. Next base: position 18,896,390 of record NC_066886.1, on the reverse strand, counting down.
GGGAGTACAACACTGGCTACTGTGGCAGGGAAGGGGTAGGGGGATGTTGGGGGGATTTCCAAAGAGAAAGGAGAAGTTGTTTTCTGAATGACATGAATAGAGCAAAGAGTGCAGGAGGAGAGGAAGAGAAAGTGAGAGAGTAGGTGCTATGCATAGCTGAAACACTCGTACAATGTATGATTGCAAATGTTTCACTGGATTATGATACTCGATGCCAGGGTGTGATGTGCAAATGCAAACAAACCATGCTGCTCAAAAAGAAGTTCACTGCGCTAAAAACGACACATTAGTTCTATACGGGCTGATATATTGAAGTATAATAATTTAGCATTTTTCACATTAATATTTGTTAAAAGAAGGGTATATTTGTAGCAAGAGCCAAAAATACTTTGCATGGGTCAAAATGATCAATTTTTCTTTAATGCCAAAAATCATTAGGATATTAAGTGAACATCATGTTCCATGAAGATATTTTCTAAATTTCCTACTGTAAATGTTTCAAAACTTAATTTTGATTAGTAATATGCATTGCTAAGAACTTAATTTTAACAACTTTCAAGGTGATTTTCTCAACATTTTAATTTTTTTGCACCCTCAGATTCAAGATTTCAAATAGTTGTATCTCTGCCAAATATTGTCATATCTTAACAAACCATACATCAACTGAAAGCTTATTATTCAGTTTTAAGATGATGTATAAATCTCAGTTTCAAATGTTGACCTGTTATGTTGTCCAGGGTCACATATATACAGTAGCATTGGATCAGCAGATGTTTTTTATCAATTTTTAATTTTCAGAAGTCTGTTTCTGCCTTTAGGTGTGTTCACATTTGTTCTGCAAAGTTTCTTGGGCAAAATCCAGCAATTTCAACAACTATCAGCACTTTTTGAAGTTTCGCTTGAGGGCAAAAACGTTTCCCATGCAGATTTCCCTCACGTTCAAGTTGGTCATGCAAGTTAGCCATGCTGACCAACAGAAATAAAGAGAGCTTAATACATCACTACGCTATTAACAATAAACCTTTTTTGCCAATGAAATTTTTTTGGAAATATGACTAATGTAACCATACCTTCCAAGCAAAATGAACAGGTAATTATGCGATTGTTTAAAAAAAAAGTCATAATTGACTCTTTGCAAAAGCCCGCCCTCCTTAGTTACTGTAGCTATGTCAGACAAACACCACTCTTTACACAACACATCACGTTCTCACGCAGTGAAAAATACATCGTGGAACAAAGAGGAAACAACATGTTGACAGACAAGACAAAGCAGGTTAATTCTATTATAAAACAAGGTCTCAGCTTTAAAATGTTGTAATTATTTTAAGAAATTCAAATAATTACTACCATTTTGTGGCTCTTTAATGTGTCGTGACAAATTACAGTATTGCCTCATTAGATCAGACACGTGAACCAATTATCATTTCTTATTTACTTATTTAAGATGTCAATACATGCAATTTTTCAAGTTTAAGTCCACTGGACTTAATCTACTCTCCTGTCTGATTAGCTTGTTGGACAAAATGGCAGATTCACCTGTTTGGAAAGGGTCAATTGGGTGATATGAAATCACAATATTAAAGAGATGGTTCATCCCAAAATGATAATTCAGTTATTAAAGGAGAAGTTCACTTCTAGAACAGAAATTTACAGATAATGTACTCACCCCCTTGTATTCAGGATGTTCATGTCTTTCTTTCTTCAGTCGTAAAGAAATTATGTTTTTTTGAGGAAAACATTTTAGGATTTCTCTTCATATAGTGGACTTCTATGGTGCCCTCGAGTTTGAACTTCCAAAATGCAGTTTAAATGCAGCTTCAAAGGGCACTAAATGCAGAAAAGGGGTCTTATCTAGCAAAACAATCAGTTATTTTCTTATCTCACCTTAAAATCTATTTTTCTTCTCAACCTGCATCGCTGTTTTACCTTTGTTTGTAAAGGGCATTTGATCTTCTTTGCATGTTCACCTTGTAAACACTGGGTCAGTACTTCTGCAGCGATGTAGGACAATTTTGAAGTTGGACAAGAAAACTAGATGGGAGTTTTTCGACATACCCTAACTGTCATGAACTAGAATACACAGAGCTCATGCAGAGCTAGACAAGACGAGTATTTGAGGTGAAAAAATATATAAATTGACAATTTTTTTTAGAAAATAACTGATCGTTACACTAGATAAGACCCTTCTTTTTTAGCTTGGATCATTTAAAGCCCTTTTAAGCTGCATTTTGGAAGTTCAAACTTGGGGGCACCATAGAAGTCCACTATACAGAGAGAAATGCTGAAATGTTTTCCTCAAAAAACATCATTTCTTTATGGCTGAAGAAAGAAAGACATGAACATCGTGGATGACAAGGGGGGGAGTAAATTATCTGCATATTTTTGTTCTGGAAGTGGACTTCTCCTTTAATCACTCACCCTTATGTTGTTCCAAACTCCTAAGACCTTCATTCATCCTCAGAACACAAATTAAGATATTTCTGATGCAATCCGAGAGATTTCTGACCCTGCATAGACAACAATGCAACTGAGACATTCAAGGCCCAGAAAGTTAGTAAAGACATTTTTAAAATAGTCCATGTGGCATCAGAGGTTCAACCGTAATGTTATGAAGCTACTAGAATACTCTTCGTTCGCAAAGAAAACGAAAAGAACGACTTTATTAAACAATTTCTTCTCTTCAACAATTTCTTGTCTTTATTGTTAAAGTTATTATTTTTGTCACATGGACTATTTTATCTTACAGGTCTGGTACGACATGAGGGTGGGTAATTAATGACTGATTTTTCATTTTGGGGAGAACTATCCCTTTAAAGACTAAAGTACATTATATAAGTTCAAAAATCTGAACCCGTTAAAAAATATTAGGCATCACACACTTGTTGACTGTAAATAGTTACAGAGGAAAATTTAAACGATGGAGGATTCCACTCCATCAGGGCAAAATCTGAGCAAAAGTTGTGTGTTCCGGCCAGTAATATCTTATATTCAGGTCACAATATAAGATATCGTTTAAAAATGTAACCAAGTTTAGTTTGACTTCCCTTTTCAATGTTCTAATAAACATACAGAATTGCAGTATCTTCATAATATCATTATTGTATCGTGACCCAAATACCGAAGTCACCAGGACCTAGCTGATTCCACGCTGCATATCAATTTGCATAGACTTGTTTACAAATTGATTTACATTAACCGAGTGCATTTTCCCTAATTTGTTTACTGTATGTGTGAGTCTGTATCCATGTGCATGTCAGAGGCCTGCAGACCATGTATTGTGTATTGTCATCAGCTGTAGAGCGGGTTAATGCAAATAAGCGAGAGAGAGAGGTGAAAATACGATGTGGAATTTGCATATTGAAGTCACGTCTAATATTCGACTTGTCAGGAATAGAATGAACAGAAAGAAGGAAATTTGAGGCGTATTTCATGAAGGTATAAATAGGAAGGCTGTGTAAAAATCTTCCTGGTCTACAAACTTCAACTTTACTCTCTTGGCTGGAGTGTGTATTTGTGTGGGCCTGATCTCAGTGGTTAGACTTGGTTTGCCTAATGAGGTGAGAAGGTAAACGTCAGTGTGTCTGTGCGCAGAGAGAATTGAAAACGAGTGTGCTGAACTGGACACTGATGCAGGAGGAAGGGAGAGAGAGCGGTTGGGAGGGGTTTGGACGTTCTAAGAACTCATCGCTACTTCTCTGCAGTCACGGCCAGCTTCCTGTTCGTGTCACTGCCGTCACAGACCACAGTGATTCTTGCTGATGCTGTTTGAGACACAACTCGACATCCAAGTCACAAAAACACACTTTTTAATTTAAGATTAAGCTCCATACTACTAAATTACACAGCAGCTTTAGAGTTTTAAAGACTGTTACCCTGATGTACAGAGCTGTTTGTTCTTTTTGTGTGACTGACAAACAAAAGACAGAGCAAAGCAGTGAGACAGAGATGTTTATCTACACTTTCTAACTGTCTCTCTTCCTGTGACATTGACGGCCTGAATAGTGACACCTACTGTATAGGGTGGCAGATATCAACACACAGCCTTAGATATAAACATCAACATACCTGATCTACTGGTAGGGCTTGCAAGGTGCCAACAGTCGCACATGTACACAAACTTGTGCTGCAGACTTCAAGGGGAACTCATTGCTCTCAGGTATAATGTCAAAGGCTTCAGAGGATGGAAAATAAAGATGTTAGGAGCAGATCTGGTGATATTTTATTTAGTCTCTGAAGTAAATGTACCTACAGGTTTCAATCTGAACAATTTAGGCCACTAGATTTATATATTTTATAAAGAGCAGTGCTCGCTTGTGCGAAAACTCACAGCCAAGGTGTTAAGTTGGCTGCTATGGTGTTGCTATTCAGTCACTAATGTCTTCTGAGGAGGATTTAGCATGGTGCCTTTGCTAGAGTGTTCTGGTAGGTTGCTAAATTATTTTAAGTGGTTGCTAGGGTGTTTCTAAATGGTTACTAGTGTGTTTATAAAGAATTGCTGAAGTGGTTAAAGTGTTTTATTCTGAATGGTTTCTATGGTGTTTCTAAGTAGTTTTTGGGGTGATATGACAGTTTACTAGGGTGTTCTAAGAGTATACTACAGAACATATTAGTAACCACTTAGAAACACCCTAGAAATCATGCAGAACACCTAAGCGACCATTTTAAACACCCTAGTAAACTGTCAGATCATCCTTACAACTACAAGGCAGTTTATTAGTGTTTCCAAGTGGCTTCTAAGGTGTTTATAAATAGTTGCTAAAGTGGTTAAAGTGTGTGGTTGTTTTGGGGGTGTTATGACAGTTTACTAGGGTGTTTCTAAGCGTAGATTACAGTACATATTAGTAACCACTTACACCGTGTCTAGACTGGATGCGAGCGGCGCGGTGCGACTGTCAGACCACCCTAACAACAACTAGGGTGTTTCTAAGTAGTTTTTGGGATGTTATGTCAGTTTACTAGCGTGTTTCTAAGAGTATATCAACCATAGAAACCACTCAGAACACCTTAGTGACTAACTAAGAACCCCCCTAGTAAACTGTCAGACCATGAAACAACTATGTTTCTAAGTAGTTTCCAAGTAGTTTCTAGGGTGTTCTGGCAGTTTATTAGTGTTCGTTAAAGTGGTTCAAGTGTGTGGTTGTTAGGGCAATATCTGGATGGTTTCTATGGCGTTTCTAATAGTTGCTAGGGTGTTATGGCAGTTTACTAGGGTGGTTCTAAGAGTATATCACAGAACATATTAGTAACCACCAAGAACACCTTAGCGACCACTTAACTAGTTAACTGTCAGACCACCCTAATAACAACTAGGGTGTTTCTAATAGTTGCTAGGGTGTTATGGCAGTTTATTAGTGTTTCTTTGTGGCTTCTATGGTGTTTATAAATTGTTGCTAAATTAGTTAAAGTGTTTAGTTGTTAGGGCATTTCTGGATGGTTTCTATGGGTTTCTAAGTAGTTTTTGGGGTGTTATGAGAGTTTTCTAGGGTGTTTCTAAGAAGTATATCACAGAACATATTAGTAACCACTTAGAAACACCCTAGAGACCACCCAGAACACCTTAGCGACCACTTAACTAGTTAACTGTCAGACCACCCTAACAACAAATAGGGTGTTTCTAATAGTTGCTAGGGTGTTACGGCAGTTTATTAGTGTTTCTATGTGGCTTCTATGGTGTTTATAAATTGTTGCTAAATTAGTTAAAGTGTTTAGTTGTTAGGGCATCTCTGGGTGGTTTATATGGCATTTCTAAGTAGTTTTTGGGGTGTTATGAGAGTTTTCTAGGGTGTTTCTAAAGAGTATATTACAGAACATATTAGTAACCGCTTAGAAGCACCCTAGAAACCATGCAGAACACCTTAGCGACCACTTAAAACACCCCAGTAAACTGTCAGAGAACCCTAACAACAACTAGGGTTGTTCTAAGTAGTTGCTATGGCACTTTCTAAGTAGTTTTTGGGGTGTTCTGACCGTTTACTAGGGTGTTTCTAAGACCATACTACAGAACCTATTAGTAACTGCCTAGAAACCACCCAGAAACACCGTAGTAAACGGTCAGAACACACTAACAACAACTAGGGTATTTATAATTGGTTCCTAAGGTGTCAGGTGGTACTGTAATATCTTTAACTGTATGTGGTAATATTTAGAGTTTGGTTTTAGCAACACAGAACATTTCTCATGACCAGATCTCATCAGCTTTAAATATAACCTATGACATGCAAACATCAAAACCCAGCCTTCACTGCTGTGGTTTTCAATGCAGCATTAAAGGTATAGTTCATCCAAAAATGACAATTTGGTCATGATTTAATCATCAGTTCTAAACCTGTATGAGTTTCTTATTTCTGTTGAACACAAAAGAAGATAATTCAAAGAATGTGTGTAACCAAACAGGTGACGGTAGCCATTGTGATGTGTATGTAACTCCACAGTACGGAAAAAAATACAGTGGCTACCAGCAACTATTTAGTCACCCACATTATTCAAAATAATCGTCTTTTGTGTGCAGAAATAGGAAACTCATACAGACTTGAGGGTGAGTAAATGATGACAGAATGTTATTTTTGACTGTCGCTTTAAATAACCACAGATTAAGTTTTCAACATCAACAATGCATTTCATAATATTAAATATTAAAAAGATCAAAATGCTGCTTAGCCTGGTAGAGACAAGTGGTTACTGCGAAACATCTGTGGTCTGATGAGTGGTTAAAACTACGTAAATGTCTGTTGTTATGGATACTTTGTGTTGCTTGTTTGTGAGACCCAGTTTGAATAAATTCTTGCGTCAATGCCCAGTTGTACCATTGATCACATTGGTTGTTTAAATACACCTGTACATTGTTGGGACTGGGTTAAGCATTTCATCAGCATCAAGCCCCAAAAATCCATTTTTTCGTGTGTCTCCAGCAGCAGGAAGTCCCGTCCGGAGGGAGGAAGTGTGATAAAGAGCAGAAGACCAGTGCAGAGGAGGATGACATGCCCCAGTCCTCAGGAGATCAGCCGGGCTCTTCAAAGTCCACCGGCTCACGCTTCTTTCCGCTCTGCCAGTCTGGATGAGCTCATCCTCCGCTGCCTCCACTGCTTCGGTCAGTGTCCAGCTCGTCTATATCTGTCTATCAATAAGCCCCACCCTACAATACATCTGTCAGGTCACATATTCTGTTTTTAAGAAGAAAACATGACGAAATGTCAACTTCTGGTTAGTTAAAGGAAGTACAGCTGACATGTCACAACACAAAATCATATATCTCCCACATTCCACTTTCCTGGGGTTCTCAGCCCTGTCTCTGGCCTCATGTGCCCATCATTCCCAGTCTCCGTGTGCCAGCCGGATTATGTAAGTCTGCTGAGGGACAGCAGCTCTTGTCAAAGAGAGAGGGAGAGAGAAACAGAGAGAAAGAGAAACAGAGGGAAATCTTTTGGTTTACTAGGATTCAGGGCCTGGGAATGTGTTTGTCCCTCTATGCTAATGAGACAAAGCCTGATTGTGTGCCTCGGTTTCGCAGGCCTGCCCTCTCTCTCACTTTCTCTCTCTTTTGATGTCTCTCCCCCTCTCTCTCATTTGTTTTTTCATCATCCTCTATGCCTTGTTTATTTGAAATCTACTTTGCTTTTTCTTACCCTACGTATTTGGACTAGAGATGCAAAATAAATTTGTACCATATTGGTTATTAGTAGTTATTTAAGTGTTTCTGAATCATCAGTATCTGTCAATACTGAATATTTGGTGTTCTTTTTCAGTATTTTTCCATTTCCATTTTGGTTCAAAAACAAGCTGGTTGTTATGTTAGCAATCACTAAGTTAAGTAGTTAAAAGGTCTAATGCCCTGTCCAAATACCCACACTTGCAGTCTTTGCACTTGACCACTTGACTACTTGTATGACGTATTTCCTGTATTTGGCCCAAGTGTTCAAATGAATATGAAGACCACAAGTGTGTGTACAACTTTGCATTACCTCATGGGACACATTTATAGTGTTGTAAAAATGCAAGTGCTTTTCAATACTTTTAAAATTAACTTCTAAATGTCTGTTCAGTAGCCTCTCTAACAGATGACAAAATTAATTTGTGGTGCTTCTAATTAAAGTGATAAAATGCAAACGTTGTACAAAATAAATATACTTATCTCTGAACCAATAAAACATCCAACACTTTGTTTTACTATATTATACAGCTGAGGTAAAAAAGTTTTCACCCCCCAGCTCTTAATGCATCATTTTTACTTCTGGAGCATCAGCAAGCGTTTGAACCTTTTGAAATAGTTGCATATGAGTCGCTCAGTTGTCCTCAGTGTAAAAAGATGGATCTTAAATAAACAATAACTTGTATTTTGTATGATCCCTCTTTATTGTGGTAAAATAATTAACATTTTGCAGCTTCTGAAAGGGGGATGTAAACTTTTGATCTCAGCTGTATGTAATATCAAATTATTAGTAGTATTTATCTTACACTGGAAAGGTTTCTGTCACCGCTTGCGAGATCTCGGTAAAAAGTCTCACGATTTATTTCCAGATCATGACGCATGATGGGATACACTAAACCTCGAATACCGCTTCAGAGTGAATGTGGGTTTTGTGTGCTTTAAGGTCACTGCGGTTTGGCATTTTTAAAGTCCCCCCTTTTTTTGTGTTGTTTATTTGTCTATGTGGTGTTTTTAATATGCTTTTAGACAAACTATGTGGCTTATTTCCTGGCACGTTCATGCGCTTTCATGTGGCCAAGACTGCAAGTGTGGATATTTGGACAGGGTATAAATGTATTTATATCATCTTTGGAAGGCGTAGGACCATAAAATGTTCGTCCAATCAGATTGTTCGGTCCGAGAATTACGATAGGCTGTCCTATCTGCCTGTCAACATATGTAATGGATGGCATTATTATTTAAGAATTATGCGCTTTGTGCTGTATTTTTTTCTCACCGGTGTATGAGACATGAGGGAATCTGACAGCGCTGCATTCAACTCTCCACCAGCGCGTCTCTCATCATGTCGCTGGTTGCGTTCATGTGTTTTAGTTTGGAAACTCTGGGGTTGCATTTCAGGCCCTGTTTACACTAGTTGCATCCTTTTCTACACTAGCCTTTTCACTGCATTTCAGAAACTTTTTGTCACATGACCATTCATGCAGGTACATCCATAGATATATATAGGTACATGCCCTATTATTAGATGGCGAACACGTCTACGTGCTTGGTCGAATGATACATATCTACAGTGAGCATGATGTTATTGTTTACACAGTCACTAGGATACACAGAGAGAATGTGGGCAGCCACGCCATCATTTTCAAAAGTGTCTGTTTTGGTCCGTTTACACTGAAATGCAACCCTGGAGTTTTTAAACTAAAACAGGGTCTGCAACGTTTTCGAAAGTCTCCGTTTTCAAGGGCTGAAAACGCTGGAGTAGTGTAAACGACAGGCTAAAAGTAGCAAAAATTATGAGTTTTAAACAAAAACGCACTAGTGTAAACATAGCATCAGTGTGTCCTTGATGACCGTGTAAACAATAACATCATGCTCGTTATGAATGGTCATGTGACATGCGTTTTTATTTGTGAAGTGTGGACGGAGATCGTTTCTGAAACACAGTGATAACTGAAGTTAACTGCAGATAACTGCACTAGTGTAAACAGGGCCTAAAACAACTGGTTTAGATAAAATGAAAATCAAAATTGAAGGTTTTTGGCTTTTAGTATGAATATGTTAGCCGTAAGGTTACCTATAAGCTAGTGTGCTCCAAAACAATGGATGCTTCTCATTTCTTATTTGTGCATCCTCGTTTCCTTTCCTTGCATCTTAGCTCCACCCCCTTAGGATACGAGGGAAGGATGCAAGGAAAGGAAATGAGGACAGAGGAATCAAAGGATGAACACTGGAATATTCTTGACCACTCAAGTGTCACTTCAAAGCATCATCAGCTCCGCTAAAGGGATCTGCCCTTATGTTGTTAAAGTTCGTTAAAGTTATTTAAGGCATCCATAATAAATATTAATAAAGCAAGATGCCCTTTTAAAATATATGATTTTAAATATATTGTTATGACAGATGTGAAGAGCGAGGAGAATTTACATGTGTGTCACATTTAGTCGATAAAACACCTGTGTATCCTCGCTCATGACTCCTCAGGAAGCCTCCTCATTCCTCGCCTCCTCGCGATGTTATTAGAGAGTTGAGATGTCCTACAAGATGGCTGAGCTCGACTGATTTCCGGGTCATAGGATGGAGGACGGAGGAGTGAGGAAACGAGAAAGGGTATTGAGAAGCACCCAACGTCAGAATTAGCGTAGATATAAGCATTAAAAACTTACAGTCTCTTACTTCCGCCAATATGGATCAGCGATTTTAATGACATCACCCTGCACTTCAGCTTCTCATCAAACTTTCTGTCCAATCAAATGCTCTCTAGAATCCCGCCCCGCTAAAGCTGCGGCTGAAATCGGTCACTTGTTCACTGAATTTGTATTTTCTGTACGGTGAATGGCATGTAGTGCACTATGTAGGGGATAGAGAGCGATTCAAACGGTGTTTGAATCGAAGCTTTGAATCTTTTTCCGAAACAGTCAGAGGAAAGTCTCGGTGCTTCACGAGGCTTCATTTGCCCGTCACTCCTGTCAACTGTTGAATGAATGAATGTAACGTCCCGCTTGCTTACTTTGAACCGGAAGGCGCTCCCACTTTTGACACAAGGCCTCATTGGGCGTAGGAAACTTGTGGGTATTTTGTAGCAATGTGGTTGAGATTGTGGCTGTAATACGACGTGGTTTTGAGCTCACCGGCTCTGGCCGAAGCCTTGATATAAACAAAACAGCTGTATAGCAACACAGTAAAAACATGCAAAACACTTTAGCAACTGCATAGAAATGTCATAGAAGTCTTGTATCTAATCCTAAACGTTTGTTTTGTAGACTCGGATGGGAAGCTGATCAGAGGGACGCAGCTTGTCCATATGACCCTGATGATGCATAACTGGGTCGTGCCATCACACATCTTCGCCCAAAAGCTGCTTTCTCTATATCCTTCTTCAAGCTCCACTGAACCTTAATTGAAAAAGATTGATTTATGCAACTGATTCCAGAGCAGCTGAACAGCTGAGTCCATCATTCAGTAGAATAGTCCTGGGTTCAGTCACAGCAACACACAGCCTCACATGGCTCTTAATCCCACTGACAAAGAAACAAGAGCTGCCCTGTTTTAGTTTAGCCTCTTTATTGAGGGTGGATTATTTTCTCTGTGTGTAAGTTTTAGCCTTGCTGTTGTGTGGTTCCTCCTTGACTTGTGATAACATATAAGGATTGTCCTGCAGAGAAAAGGGGACAGAGGCGGCCACAAATCTGCCACTTTATCAGGTTGGTGGATCCACAACATTCGCACGTGCACCTAAAGATCCCAAAATGAATGTCAGGATTCACGTTTGTCCTTCGCTTCTTCTGTGTCTGTTTCAGGCAGTGGATTAATCAGTTCCGAATCATGTTTGAGGTGAATCCTCTGTTGGAAGAAGTGATGGGAGATCTCTGGGATCTGGTCAGGGTTGAGGGAACCGATTCACACTATCAGCTCTTCAATACGCAATACATGTGAGTTTTACATTTGAGAGTCACAATAGCTTTATTGACATAGCAAAAACTAATATGTACTATAAGTAAACATTATAGACACACCTGTTTCTCATGATGTGATATATATTTACAATAGAGCTGGGTAGATTACTTATAAATTGTAGTCCATTACTGATTACAGATTACATGATGAAAACTGTGGTTAGTAACGTAATCTAGTTTACTATAAATGCCTCATTCATTCATTTATTCATACTCATTTTAGGCAATGTATTCTGACTACTTTTTAGATTACTTTTCATATAACGTAGGGATTCTTTGTATGGATCGAAAAATTATTTACATGACATTTACATGGCCATTTTATATTGTGAATATATTGTGACAGTAGAATTTCTAAAAAGGAAAATTTTAATAGAGAAAAAAAGAATTATGGAGAATCATTAAATTAAGAATAATTTATTATTGTGTGAATAATATTTAATCATGTAATGCATACAAAAGTAATGAAGTAAGAAGTCTCGTCTGCTCACCAAGCCTGCATTTATTTGATCCAGCAAAAACAGTAAAAAAAAATATATATATATATATATATTACTATTTAAAACAACTGTTTTCTATATTTTCTAATTTTAAAATGTAATTTATTCCTGTGATCAAAGCTAAATTGTCAGCATCATTACTCCAGTCTTCAGTGTCACATGATCCTTCAGAAAACATTGTAACTGGGGACGCCCGTAGCGACATACAGCGCCGTTGCGCTACGGGCATCCCGAGTTCGAATCCTGGCTCGAGGGCCTTTCGCGGTCCCGCCCCCTTGACCTGTATGATCTGTCCTATCACAATAAAGACAAAAAGGCCAAAAGTAAACCTTAAAAAAAAGAGAAATCATTCTAATATGCTGATTTGCTGTTTAAGAAACATTTTTGTTATTATTATTATTATTATCAATATGTAAAACGAGTACATTTTTTTTCAGGATTCTTTGATGAATAGAAAGAGACAGAGATCAGCATTTATCTGAAATAAAAGCTTTTGTAAATGCTTGTAGTTATTTTTATTTATTTATTTATTTTTTTTTTTTTTTTTTGGGGGGTGATAAAAATTAATTTTAAATCAACATAATAATAATGAATTGTTTTTGAACAGCAAATTATTATATTTGAATTATTTCTGAAGGATTATGTGACTGGAGCAATGATGCTAAAAATTCAGCTTTGAAACCACAGGAATAAATTACATGTTAAGATATATTCAAAGAGAAAAGTTATTTTAAATAGTACAAATATTTCAAAATTGTACTGTTTCTGCTGTACTCTGGATCAAATAAATGCAGGCTTGGTAAGCAGAAGCAATTTCTTTAAAAAACATTAAAATTAAAACTTTTGAGTGTAATCAGTTACTACCCAGCTCTGTATAGTTTTTAGAACAACATAACATTATTTATAAGCATATATTATATTGATATTAATATATCATGATAGTATATATTAATATATTGATATTATGGTGATGTAATTAAATTATTACCAAATAACTGATCACATTAATAAAGTAAAAATGGTTTTGTGTGCTATGTGACAAGCCTTTGAGCATTATAAGTAATTTTGACTGTCTTTTTTTATGACTATACTCCTGTCTTCACCTGTCTGATTTGTGATGATCTGTTTGGTTTCTGTTTGTCCATCACTATGTCTGAAAGCAGTAATCCTCCAGTGAATATTTCCCAGTCTCCCTCTCCCTCTGTGAAGAAAAGGAAAGTTTCACTGCTGTTTGACCACATGGAACCAGATGAGATGGCTGGACACCTCAGCTACTTGGAGTTCAAAAACTTCTGCAACGTCTCAGTAAGTCACACACCCCGAAGGCTCATGACAGTTTCACTCACATTCTTTGACCAGATGTTGCTTGTGCAAACGTTCTGACACCTCAGTATAGCGCTGTAGTGACGGAACAGACTCATACCGCTGATGCTTACTAATATAGCAACCTCGATCACACCCGTTGTACTCATACCTGGACGTGTCAGTTCATATCAGAGGATCGTTATGTCTTGATGATCACATTCGTGAGTGCTTAGCACATCTGGAATTCAGATTCAGCTGTGTCTGTTGTTGTGTGTGTCATCTTAGTTTCTGGACTACCGCAGTTACGTGGTCCATGGCTCGGTGAGAGATAATCCGGCGCTTGAGCGCTCTGTCATGCTCTGCAACGGAGTCTCCCAGTGGGTCCAGCTCATGATCCTCAACAAACACACCTCACAGCAGCGAGCAGAGGTCTTCACCAAGTTCATTCATGTAGCACAGGTAATTGCAAACACACACATATTCAACCGAATGCATCGGAAGGAAATATAAAATAATCAAATTACATTCAGTTTTTCCTGAGAAATTTGTTTCTAGCAAAGCAATATAACGTGTCAAGATGCCTACTATGAGCTCGGAGGTTGTTAAAGGGGTCATCGGATGCAAAACTCACTTTTACATGTTGTTTGAACATAAATGTGTGCTGGCAGTTATGATAAAAATCCACCCAGTGGTATTTTTGTAATCTTTATAAGAAATATCCCTTTTTTCAAATTAAGCGATTCTCAGCTTCTGGTCAGTGTGAGGACACACCGACCCAGGCCGCTCCCACGATATTTGACTGACATGACTGTCTTACCTTAGACCCGCCCTGACTAAGCTGTAACAGTCCCACTCCAACCGCCATTGTTTTGACTCCGGTGCAGGGGAAGACAAGAATGTCTCTGATTGAACGATTGTTGTGTTGTTGGATGTAATAATGATCATAGCAGTCATCATTTCACTTCCGACATCTGAGCCGCTGAAAACGCAGAAGATTAACGTTACTTTTGTTTTAGAAGGATGCGTCCGGCGATCTACATAAATGCATCTATGTTTGAGCGAATCGTTGGTGATGCAGCTTCACCTATAGTAGAAGTGAGTATAAGGGTTTTTATGCATCTTTGCAAATCGCCTTTCTTAATAATGTGCTAGTTAGCAAGTTTCGCGGCTAAATGCGGCACAGTAGAGAGGGGCGGGGTGAGCAGCGCTCATTAGCATTTAAAGGAACATGCAATAGAATGGCTCACTCTGAACAGGGCTGATTTTGACAAGGTAAAAAGGGTGTTTTTTACAGTGCCACTGAGAAATTTTAACTAAAGTATGTTATAGACTTCTCATTAAGACCCTAAAGAATCATATCAACTTGTGGAATTGGGTATCCGATGATCCCTTTAAATGTTGGTAGCTATATGTTTCTGTAGAAAAATTGTGTCTATGAATCAATTTTTCAATGAAGAACTACACTACCCATAATCCCTCCGATTTGAATTTGAAGATCAGGGTAAATTTAACTTATTTTGTCTTCTGGGGAACATGCATCTTCAAGTATCTTCTGAAGTGTAAAACTAAATAAACAAATGTGGTATTTAGACAAAATAAGAAAAAATGTGTTCACATCTCCATTCTGTTCAAAAGTTTACACCCCCCGGTTCTTAATGCATTGTTTTTTCTTTTTTTTTTTTTCTTTTGGAGCATCAGTGAGTGTTTGAACCTTCTGTAATAGTTGCATATGAGTCTCTCAGTTGTCCTTGTATTGTATTGTATTGTATATCCAGTTGTATTTAAGTACATATACATATAGTATCTCACAAATGTGAGTACACCCCTCACATTTCAGCAACATTTTTACAAATCTGCTTAAGGAACAATACTATAGAAATGAAATTTGGATATATTTTAGAGTAGTCAATGTGCAGCTTGTATATTTACAGTCCCCTGAAAATAACTCAACATACAGCCATTATTGTCAAAATAGCTGGTAACAAAAGTGAGTACACCCTAAGTGAAAACAGTCATTTAACCATGCAAAGCAACATGTCCTATTCATCATGTTCATGTTTTTGTCTGCTTGACAGGACCATACAAAGTTGTGTATCTTGTATTAGAGCAGTTAAAATTTGGTGCTTTGAGTATAGTTCTCTCATACTGACCACCGGATGTTCAACAAGGCACCTCATGGCAAAGAACTCTCTGAAGATTTGAGAATTAGAATTGTTGCTGTCCACAAAGATGGCCCAGGCTATAAGAGGTTCAGTAACAACCTGAAACTGAGATACAGTACTGTGGCCAGGGTCATACAGAGGTTTTCCAAGATGGGTGCAGAACCGGGCTTCAAAAAACAGATGCATGAGTGTTGCCAGCATTGTTTTAGAGGTTGCAGAAGTAGAAGGTCTGCTTGTCAGTGCTCAGACCATACGTTGCACACTGCAACAAGTCGGTTTGCATTGGCGTCATTCGAAAAGGAAGCCTCTTCTGAAGCTGGCTTACAAGAAAGCCACAAACAGTTTGCTGAGGACAACCTGTTCAAAAGCATTACTGGAACCATGTTCTATTGTCTGATGAGACTGAGATAAACTTGTTTGGCTCAGAAGGTGTCCAGCATGTGTGGTGATGCCCTGGTGAGGAGTACCAAGAAAATTGTGTCTCTCCTACAGTCAAGCGTGGTGGTGGTAGCATCATGGTCTGGGGCTGCACGAGTGCTGCTGGTACCTATGGGGCATCCTCAAGCGGAAGGTGGAGAAGCACCTTGTTTGTAACATCCAGCAGCTCCATGATGTCATTATAGAGGATTTGAAGAGGATCCCAGCAACAACCTGTGCAGCTCTGGTGAATTCAATGCGCAGAATGATTAAGGCAGTGATAGACAATAATGGACACAGTTTTGACAAGTTCACTTAGGGTGTACTCACTTTTGTTGCCAGCTGTTTTGACAATAATGGCTATATGTTGAGTTATTTTTAGGGGACAGTAAATATACACTGCTATACAAGCTGCACATTGACTACTATATTGACATATATCCAAGTTTCATTTCTATAGTATTGTCCCTTGAGAAGATATACTAAAATGATTGCTGAAATTTGAAGGGTGTACTCACTTTTGTGATATACTGTATGTATATGTATATATATTTATATATATATATATATATATATATATATACCATTTGTAATATGTAATTCAATTTCAGAGCTGGGTGGTTTGGTTTTTAACTCTTTTCTTAAACTCTTTTTTTGGATAAATACTTCCGCAAAAAAGTGAGCTGTCACTGTTGCGTTATGTTGCGCATCTGAAAATGAAAGGATTGTACAGTACATGTTAAAAATAAGCATGTTTCAGTAATGCTCTGAAACAAGACTTCCATAACTTTCAATCAAGACACTGATATAAAATGTACTGTCGAGACGAGCCCTTGCATGACAAAATTTGTGGTTTTAATCCAACCCTGCAGCAAATAGTTTTTGAGGTTCCCTGTGATATCTGTCCGTGAGGTGTCTGAGTCATTTTAACACATTTTACGGCATGACACCGAAGGTATGACGTTATTTTGGTTACAAAATTCAAGGAAATTCCTCAAATGGGTTGATGATCGACATCTATCAGGACATGCCAGTAAGACAGCTCACTTTAAGGATGCCTGAACATTTAATGTGTTAGTACAGAGGAAACGATTACATCATGTGCTTTGGGTACTGCCCTGCTTTTAACCACACAAACACAAATGTACGAACAAGACAACCCAAAGAAAACACCTAGGAAATAAGCAAATGCGTCAAATGAGGTGGTAGTGAGGAAATCTGATATAAGTGTGCCATCAAGAGTAATGTTCCTGTATTGGGAAATGATTTGGGAGGACTGTTGCATAACTGTTGCTTACAAGGGCTTTTTTACAGGAAAGAGGATGTAAGCAATGCTGCCATGCATTCATAGAGAGAATGTACGAACTCTACGATTCACTGTTTTTTTTCCATCTGTACCCGTCTGAGCAGAAGCTGAGAGCCCTACAGAATTTCAATACTCTGATGGCGGTGATAGGAGGTTTGTGTCACAGTTCCATCTCACGTCTCAAAGATACAGCCAGCCTGCTGTCCTCCGATGTCACAAAGGTCAGTCTGGCCCCCAGCGTTGCTACCCACATCCTTTTTGTTCACACGCAACTATTTTTACAAGCATAACCAATAATGATCTTAAGCCATTGATTTTTCAGCTATTGATCTATATATTGAGTCTGTGGTTTGGTAGAAACACATGGATCCCAATGTTAGCTTAGTGGTCACATGTTGTGAAAAATTCATATACAATACATTTCATATTTATATCCAAAAGGCAAACAGGAGTGTATCGTTTTTAGTGTTTTCCATGTTTATGCAATTGTGGTGTCTAGTGGAGACAAATCTACAGAAATCTAGATTTCCCCTAAATCCAGTTCCAAAAAAATGATTGCAGATTCTTTGGGCCTGTTCATGCTTAAGGATTCAAGCTCCTTACGCAAACGTTTTAGTTGCTGTCCTATCGTGGATGGAACATTGAAAAGACAGTCTTGTTGTTTGCCCTTAAGCAAGGTACAGCACAAGTTGCTTCAGGTTTTTCCGAGCAGGCTACTATAAATCACTTCATAAAAACACAGTCAATAAAAAAAGCGAATGGCATTTGGCAAATAAAAAAGGTGAAAAATTTAAGGTAAAAAAAGTTTAGATTCGTTAACATTACTTTATGCATTAAGTATTATAAACTAACAATGACAATTTGTAAATTAAAAAAAAAAAAAAAAAATATATTATTCTTGTTTATTTAATGTGAAATATATATTGTTCATTGCTAATTCAAGTTCAATAGTAAGTTAAAAATACTTGTATTCAGCAAGGATGCATTAAATTAATCAAAAGAGACAGTACAGACTTTTATGATATTACAAATAATTTCTATTTCATCAAATAATTCAGCAATTGTTTTCAACATTTATAATAAGAAATGTTTCTACATTACAGCAAAAACAGTAACATTTTGGAATATTTTTACTATTTAAAATACAAATATATTCCAGTGATCAAAGCTAAATTTTCAGCAGCATTACACTTTAATGTCACATGATCCTTCAGAAATCATTCTAACATGCTGATTTGCAGTTCAAGAAACATTTTTATTATTACTATCAATATTTAAAACAGTTCAGTACTTTTTTGCAGGATTCTCTGATGAATAGAAAGATCCAAAGATCAACATTTATCTGAAATAAAAGCTTTTGTAACATTATATACTATACCATTCAGTCAGTATAATTTTGGGAAAGAAATGATAGAAATTATTACTTTTATTTAGCAAGGATGCTTTAAATTGATCAAAAGTAATGATAAAGACATTTATAATGTTACAAAAGATTTCTATTTCCAATAAAATTCCTATTCATCAAAAAAACCTAAAAAACATTCTACATAGCTGTTTTCAACATAATAATAATTCATGTATTTTGAGCAGAATATTAGAATGATTTCTGAAGGATCATGTGACTGGAGTAATGATGCTAAAAATTGAGATTTGAAATCACAGGAATAAATTACATTTTAAAATATATTCAAATAGAATCAGTTCTTTTAAATAGTGAAAATATATATAAAAAAAAAAATACTGCTTTTACTGTACTTTGGATCAAATAAATGCAGGCTTGGTGAGCAGAAGAGAATTCTTAAAAAACATTACAAATCTTACTGTTCAAAAACTTTTGACTGGTAGTGTATATATATATATATATATATGTATGTATATATAAAATAGAAAACAAGTACTACAAGTACTACTACATTTTTGATCCAATAAATTCACCATAAGAGATCTTTTGAAATTCAAATAATGTAAAGTTCTTTTTTTATATATTAAACAACTTAAAAAATTGTAGTATATATTGAAATTAACATAACCAAGATTCATAAATGTAATACTTATTAATATTTTATGTTAGAAAGTACCATACTGATAAAATAACAGAATTGTTTTCCCACTTTCCCACAGACTCTCAGTGAGCTCACCGAGCTCCTGTCGTCCTACAGTAACTATTCAAACTACAGACGTGTGTACAACGAATGCACTGGATTCAAGGTACCCATCTTGGGCGTTCATCTCAAAGACCTGATCTCCCTCAACGAGGCGCTGCCAGACTACCTTGAGGACGATAAGATCAACCTGGGGAAGCTGCAGCATTTATACAGCAACATTAGCGACTTGTTGGCCATCCATGACTGCACCCCACCGTTTGAGGCCAACAAAGACCTGCTGCACCTGCTAACGGTGAGACAGAGGCAAAACGGTGGTTTGAGAGAGCTGTTGTCAGCGGAAAGTTATTGTTACTTGAATGCCTCACTTCTCGGAAGTGTTTGTTGTCCCTCGTGCTGTGGGTTTTGAATACCTGCCTAGACCCCGTCAGTACATGGAATAATTGTGCCTATTTAGAGGCATGTAAACATGCCTTTATTTCATTTCCACAGAGAGCCTGCATCTATTTTTAGGTCTAAATGAGTATTTTTAAATTCTCACCGGGCAGCCCTCATCTTTGTGGTTATGCTCGGCTGTTTGTATGTGATACTGAGAGATGTGGATTGCAAACAGTGGGCGTCCTCTCATGTGTAACCGTTGTGCCCCGCCTTGCCCACAGCTCTCGCTAGACTTGTGTTACACGGAGGACGAGATATATGAGCTGTCCTACACCAAGGAGCCCAAGAACCCCAAAATTCAGGTGAGGCCCTCAAAATAAACACCGCTTTGTATATTGTAAATTCATGGCGTCTCACTATAGGTCATTCTCAGGGATCAGGATTCAATCAAACTCTTATCACTACACTTTACAAATGTCTTTCTACTTCCAAATTTTATGTTATTGTAATGTTACTTCCTGTTTCTTTGTACAGTGTTGGGAAGGTTACTTTGGAAATGTAACAGGTTACAGATTACAAGTTGCCTTATTTAAAACGTAGTGTAACTGTTTCAATTACTTTATTAAAGTAATCTAACGGACAACAAATTAATAACAACAAATCCTTTTTACGGAAAATATTCAGATGTAACCCCCTTTGTAATCGTTAACATTTTCACAATTAAATAATTTAATTGCATATTTTTTCTCAGTAACCGCAACATATTACAGTTACAGTTAGTTTGTAATTAAATTATGTAACGCCGTTACATGTAACTAGTTACTCCCCGACACTTGTAATTAATTGTGAAATTTACTTTCAGTTTCTGAAAAAGCGAACATTTTTCAGTGTAGATATTTGCGACAATGATGTTTCTCATACAACTTATATATTTCTTATATATTAATGTATTTAAAAAATACATTCATTTATTAGAACACTGAGAAATGGTGTAGGATTTACTTTGATCACTATTTTCACTCAGAAATTGCTAGTACAAATAATTACGAAGAAATGATAAGCAACACATTGAATTTAACATGATTTTTTGAAATAGAAAGACTGAGATAGTATTTTCTTCTACTCTAAATTATCGTTTTATTTGATAGTTCAAAAAATCTTTTTTTTAAGTGTACAATGACTTTAATACACATCTTCATATATATATTTATATATGCATAACGTGTTACACAAAGAAAAATGGGTAATACTTTACAATTTGTTAACATTAGTTAATGTATTGACTAACATGAACAAACAATGAAGAACACATTTATTACTGTTTTTATTCATCTTTGTAAACATTAGTTAATAAAAATACAGTTGTTCATGTTAACTGACAGTGCATTAACTAATGTTAACAAACACAGCGTTTGATTTTAATACTGCATTAGCAAATGTTGAAATTAATAAGATTAGTAAATGCTGTAGAAGTATTGTTCATTCTTAGTTTGTTGTTACCTAATGAAACCTTACTGTAAAATGTTACTGAAAAATGCATTAGACATCAAGTCTCTTAAAATATATCATATAACCTTTTTATGTCAAGTTGAAGTTAGATTAGGTTATAAATTCTGAAGTGGTGCAACTCCCCAAAACAAAAATGATTTATGTATATACATATATACACTACCAGTCAAAGGTTTTTGCACAGTAAGATCTTTTATGTTTTTTAAAGGGGTCATCGGATACCCATTTGCCACAAAATTCTTTAGGGTCTTAATGAAAAGTCTATAACATGCTTTGGTTACAATTTCTCAATGGTAGTGTAAAAAACACCTTTTTTACCCTGCCAAAATCAGCTCTGCAAAAACCATCCTGTTCTGGTTGAGGCTGGTTTAAATGTTAATAAGCTCTGCTCGCCCCGCCCCTCTCTTCTCTCTGTGGATTGACGAGCCTGTTTATTTTATCTGCGTTTAGTCGTGTTTAGCCATTAAATTTGTTAACTAGCACGTTATTAGGAAAGGCGATCGCAAACATTCATTAAAAAGCCCCTATACTCACTTCTGCTGTAAGTGAAGCTGGAGCACAAATGATTTGTGCAAACATAGACACATTTATGTAGATCGGGAGGCGCATTCCCTTCACAAACAAACGTAATCTACTGCATCTTCAGCAGCTCAGATGTCGGGAGTAAATGACGACCACTATGTTCATTATTACATCCAGCAACACAACACCTCAATCGCTCAATCGGAGATATTCTTGTCTAACTTGCATCCCTGCTCCAGCATCGAAACAATGGAGGTCAGACTGTTACAGCTGATTTAAGGTTGATCTGAGGTAAGACGCTCATGTCAATCAACTATCATGAGGGCGGCCTCTGTCGGTGTTCAAACAACATGTAAAAGTGAACTTTGCATCCGATGACCCCTTTTGCTCACCAAGCCTGCATTTATTTGATCCCAAGTACAGCAAAAACAGTACAAATTTGAAATATTTTTACTATTTAAAATAACTGTTTTCTATTTGAATGTAATTTAAAGCTAAATTTTGGCATAATTTCTCCAGTCACATGATCCTTCAGAAATCATTTTAATATTCAGATTTGCTGCTCATAAAACTTTTATTATTATTATTATTATATATTATTATATTATGTAAAAACAACTGAGTAGAATTTTTTCAGGTTTCCTTGATGAATAGAAAGCTCAGAAGAAGAGCAATTATCTGAAATAGAAATCTTTTGTACTATTATAAATGTCTTTATCATCACTTTCACTCAATTTAAAGCATCCTTGCTAAATAAAAGTATTAATTTCTATAATTTCTATACAATCAGCGTATTGGAATGATTTCTGAAAAATCATGTGACCCTGAAGACTGAAGTAATGATGCTGAAAATTTTGAATGAATTACATTTAAAAATATATTCAAATTTTAAATAGTAAAAAAATGTACTGTTTTTTTTTTTTGGTGTACTTTGGATCAAATAAAGGCAGGAGAGACTTAAAAAACCCCTAAAAAAAACATTAAAACTGTTCAAAAACTTTTGACTGGTAGTGTATATATGGATCACCATATCATATAACAGCTAAATGTGTGCTCTTTTTACATGGAGCCAGTAGAAACACTATAGCAACCACATAGAAACGCCCTTGAAACCACTCAGAACATGTTAGCAACCACATAGCAACACCCTGGTAACCTCAACCAGTACCCTGGCATAATTGGGAACAAGCAGCTCTCCAATTTTCTTCAGAAATACAAAAATATAGTTATCTCTAGCATCTGAAGACTGCAAATGCAGACGCCGACTTACTTTACATATGCAGCAGTCTGCTATTCATGATTTTTGCCTCTATTTTCATATAGCCTGACCTTGTATGTGACCTGTTTATAGACAGGGAGTATCCCGTGCTAATGTGTGGGTACAGGGCTTAGTGCACTCCTCTTTGTGCAAACACACTTCAAAGAAAACCACAAAAAAGACACACTGCTGAAAGACGCACGATCGTTATCTTCGTCGCTTCAGTGTGGGTGTCGTTACGTACAAGCTTTTTTGATTGTTTCCTATAAAGCCTCTGCCTGTGACAGCAGTCTGTTTTACAAATAAGCCAGCATCATTGGTATAGTGTTTTCGCAGCAACGTTTCTCACTTGCTGATCTTATGCGAGCTGGTGTTGTGTCAAAACAAAACTGTCAGGTTGCTAACCACCCTTTTTCTGCAGCCCGTAGCCCCTGTGAAGCCCCCAGTGGTAGCCGAGTGGGGATCTGGAGTGACTCCGCGTCTGGATCCCGCCACCATCTCGAAACACGTTAAACAGATGGTGGATGTAAGTGAGAAACGTGTTTATTCCCACTTTTAGGGCCAGTTCCTTAGTGTGACAAGGCGACGGCCGGTTCCTGGCTGTCCACTCTCACTTCCTTAATAGCATGTAGGCCCTTCAAGACCAAATGTCACAGGATGATAATTTTAGACATTCAAGATCACAGTGGTTGTGTTGCCCCCTACAGTCTATCATGAAGAATTATGATTTGAACATGGACGGCTACATTTCTCTGGAGGACTTTGAGAAGATCGCTGCAAATTTCCCCTTCTCTTTCTGCACGCACGAGAGCGATAGGTAAGACGAGGCCCTTTACACTATGATAGACGTAATTACCGAGAACATACAGCGTTGTGTTTATGATAAATGAAACCGATATATTCACACTTTGGTTTAAATGTTTGGAGAGTTAGAGTTTATTTAATGTTTTAAAGCAAGTCTTTAAAGCAATGACTGTTTTCAATTTTATTACATATTAAAATGTTATTTATTCCTGTGATGCAAAGCTGGTTACTCCAGTCTTCATGTCACATTATTCTTCTGAAATTATTCTAATATGCTGATTTCTGAAACATTAAGAAACATTTCTAATTATAATCAGCGTTGAAAACTGTTGTGCTGCTAATATTTTTTATGGGAACCATGATACATTTTTATTAGGATTTTTTGATGAATAGAAAGTTAATAAAAATACCCCAAACCCGATAATCTTAAACAGTCTAAGATGGTATTTTAATAAGTTGGTATTTTTTTATTTATTTTTTTTATTTTCTTTTGAAAAAGAAAAAGCAGTTGAAGTTTTATCTGTCAAATCAAAGTCAGTGAGTGTTGTGAAACCAGCATGCAGGAAGCCATTCTGTTGTCATGTGACAAAGAAAAACATAAAACAGGAAATATCACAGAGGACCCCTTTAGATCTTTGAAATTTCAGATTTTTTAAAAAAACCTAACCCCAAGAAAACTTTAGAATATTCTTTATTCAAATTTTCAAGATAATGAAAAACATTTTTATTTTATTGTTTGTTTGTATGTTTGTTTAAATGGTTAATCAGGGCCCTATGAAATCCATTTGTTTTTTTCATTTCACAACTCATTTTTAATGGTTAAATTAAATTTTATTAATCAAAGAGCATGTCTAATTAATCAAAATCATGAAACTTATACAGTTTCACATCAATTTAATATGGATTTAACAAAAAATTCATGTTTAGGGCACTATGAAATGTTATATTTTTTCTCACCATGTGTTTTATTGTTATCAAATTCTGTGTTTTAGCATGTCTAATTGTTTGAATGCATACTTAATTTATTCATATTTATTCTTAAAATAGCCTTATGAAAGGTATTTTTACCCTCAGAAATTCCGTGTTGTGTATTTAAAATGTTCTGGTTATCAAATGAAGGCATAAAACATTAATTCAACTTATCTTTTAATTACTGAAAATTAAGCAAACTTTTTTTTGGCAAACAAAGGGGAATTTACTATTAAAAATAAAACATGGAAAAAATGTTGTGTGATTACACCCTAAAAAATAATGTTTGTTTCATTTTAGTAGTAGTAGTAATAGTAGTAACATATATCAATGTTGCCAAGTCTTGAAATGACCTTAATAACATAATATTTACCCCCTGGAATGCTAATTTTACCAGGGGAACCCCGACAAAAAACATGTAATTTACACCTTGGAAAGCGATTTTTAATAGGGGATCACCCTCAAAAGTAGCAAGAGTACCAATTGGGCGGGTTTTGTTGTGAAAACCTGGCAACCCTGGGCACAATGTCTTCAAGTTCATTTCGTTTCATTCAAACTTTGACAAATTCCGTTTTTATGACTGGATTCCGCAGTTCCGTCTGCGTTTTCCGCACTGTGGAAATCATAGGACCCTATTTAATGACATGGATTATTTTTATTTTAATATGTTCCTTGCGCTTTACTCATACTGTTAATAAAGTTTTTGCACACATAAATAACTAAATATAATAAATATGTGGAAAAATCATTTTCAACCCTGATCCTCTGTCTAAAATGACCTATTATTTTGGGCGGGTTCTTTAAGGCTTGTTAGTCATCGGCCACTGTTATGATTGGCTAACGTCACTGCATAGAAAACAGTATCAGTGCCCCTCCCCTCTCTAACACGTGAGTGTTTTGACAATATAATCAAAATAAAACCGTCATTTCCAGACAAAGCATTATAAAACCATTCACTTACCGTTTGTGATGCAGCTGCAATCAGATAGTACCGCTTCATCTTTCAACACGTTTCTTTGTGAACTCTCCATGACACTGTGCCTCGTTTACAAAACAACATACTCCAAACAATCCTCAGACACGATCTGGGATGCCATTAAGAATAAACTACCCACTTGTTCCTTATGCTGGTAAGCTTCTGATATCTGTACAAAGACGCAAACAAGCCAATTAAACCAAACGCGTCAAAGTGAACTGTCTTTCTCTCCATTTATCCTACTCAGGACAGACACAAGCGCATGGACTGTGTCCAAAAGTGAACATGCATCTGTATACTATATCCAGTATAGACAAGATAGCGGCAGTGAAGACGACTATTCGTCTATGTCTTACTCTGGAGGTGGTGTTCATGCAAACTTGCAACTCAGATCCAAATGAGCTGTTTTCTGAGGGTTATTACAACTGCTTTTTTATTGATGATGAGGACATTTTAAGTTATGAACCTGCAGCGTATATTAATCATACAAAGACCTCTTCTATGTCAAAAGATCAAGGGAAATTTGGTTTCCTCTGACCTATTTTATTTAACGATTTATCACTTTCAAATTTTAGTGTAAAATGTGGCCTGATTGACTTACTCTGTTGAAGTCATTAAATGAATCAAATCAGTTCTCATCATGCTTTGTTCTTTATTTTCAGGGAAGGAGAGATCAGTAGAGAGGAAATCACTTCATATTTCATGCGTGGGATGTCCGTGTGTGCCAAGCTCGGCTTTAATCTCCACAACCTCCACAACTTCCATGAGACCACGTACAAAAGGCCCACATTCTGTGACGCCTGCGGAGGATTTGTGAGTGTTTAATCGAGGACCAATTCATTTGTGTTTCTGACTTGTCTAACTTGTCTAACTTTTCCCTCTATCTTCCATTAGTTATGGGGAGTCATAAAGCAAGGCTATCACTGCAAAGGTCAGAACACGCAGTACTAATCAGTCAGTTTCCTATATATTTTCATCTCAGCAACCATTGTAACCCTGCTGCCCCTCTCTCTCTTTCAGACTGTGGAGTAAACTGTCATAAGCACTGTAAGGATGTAGTGGGAATGGAGTGTATGAAGAGGTTCCAGGTGACCAGTAGTTCTTGTCCCTGCACCCCGGGCCCCATATCAGGCCTCCACACTAAGGGCAGCAGTTGGAGTAAGTTTTCTTATATCAGTTTCAGTATACATTAAAGGGATAGTTCACACAAAAATGAAAATTCTTTCATTAATTACTCACCCACCATCGTTCATCTTCGGAACACAAATTAAGATATTTTTAATGAAATCCAAAGCTTTCTGACCCTGCATAGACAGCAATGCGACTACCGCGTTCAAGGTCCAGAAAGGTAGTAAGGACATGGTTAAAATAGTCCATGTGACATCAGTGGTTCAACCTTTATTTTATGAAGCTACGAGAATACTTTTTGTGCATGAAGAAAACAAAAATAATGACTTCAACAATTTCTTCTCTTTTGTGTCATTTTTCGATGCTTGTTTACGACAGTGCCTCAATGTCTTCCTCTGCTTGTAAACAAGGCACAGCGCATCCAGGTTCTACATCCGAAGGCCGGCTCCTCTGTCAACAGCAAGTGTTCTAATACTGTTGTGAAAATGCGTCAAAGACCAAATGGATCAATAAAGTTGTTATTTTTTGTTCTTTGCGTACAAAAAAATTCTCGCTTGTTGAAACACTGATGTCACATGGACTATTTTAACAATGTCCTTACTAACTTTCTGGGCTTCAAACGTGTTAGTTGCATTGCCTCATCAAAAATATCTTAATCTGTGCTCCGAAGATGAACAAAGGTCTGAAGTTACATTGACATAGGGCGTCAGTGTCAATGCCTCTTGTTTACTTTGAAGTGTTGCCGAACTGAATTGTGGGTCATTGTGTCATGCCACTAGCGTTGTTCATCGCAGAAGTTGAAAACTTTTTTTTTTTTTTTTTTTTTTTTTTTTTAGATTATTTTTTTGGCATTTTGCCTTTATTATGGACAGGACAGATCAGAAAGGACAGGAAGTAAAGTGGGAGAGAGATGGGGGGCGGGATCGGGAAAGGTCCTCGAGTCGGGATTCGAACACGGGACGCCCGGAGCACAACAGCGCCATATGTCGGCGCGCAGACGCTAGCTAATCATGTTTGTGTCGCATCCAAACTGGATGTGATTGGCTGTCATTACTATGACACGCCCTCCATAAGGCGTCAACCGTGATGCCTCGTGTAAATGGGGCGTTACGGATTTGGAACAAGTTGAGGGTGAGTAATTAATGACAGAATTGACATTTTTGGGTGAACTGTCCCTTTAAGGCAGCCGGTCATTACCTGTTCCTAACGAGGTTAATTTTGTGATGACTTTTTGACTGTAAAATATGCCATTTCTTAAATGCTTATTTATCAAATAAATCAGTTAAATAAGCAGGAAATTTGATGATTATTTTAATACACACCAAGACTATGGGGTGACATAAAATATAATTTTTTACCGACCTCATTATTTTATTTAAACTGTCAGATCTGCCTCCATCCAATCAACAACCAATGGACAGAACCAAGGATGTACGGATGTAACAATATTATCAATACTGTGATATTTCAATAGCAAAACTGTCTCGATATTATCATGGTCACAAGACGATATCAAACGACAGGTCTTTCGGGCAAAAAGTGTAGTTTTAGAAATGTAGTCCAAGTTCTTATTCTAACATAAAATGTCTTTAAATTAGTTTTGAGCCATTATGCTTTGATACAGTATGTAAAACGAACTAAAACCGAAAGTACAATATGACTCAATCCCTTCATCAAGTCTGTTTCCGTGGTACATTTCAAAACGAAGCGCACACTTTCTTGAGCCGATCAGCTCATAATCCGACGTTTTCTGTGCCTCAGAACAGCTCCGTTCACAG
Organism: Labeo rohita; assembly: GCF_022985175.1. Lineage (NCBI taxonomy): Eukaryota > Metazoa > Chordata > Actinopteri > Cypriniformes > Cyprinidae > Labeo > Labeo rohita. The sequence goes on along the minus strand of NC_066886.1, from coordinate 18,867,678 downwards.
TGAATGCAGTGAACTCATTTTTCGCATGTGCAACTTTAGCGAGATTTGGGAACGCAACGGCCACCAGTTATGCTTTTTTTTTTGCAGAAGATGATTACAGCATTTCACTAGATTTGGAAGCCTGTTTTCACTGAAGTTGGAGTTTACGTCAAAACAAAAGCTCTACTGCCACTTCCGTCAAAATAAAAGCTTAAAAATGCAGTATGAATTGCTGACAGCGGTTTAAATGGGTAACGTTACTGCAGTCCAAATTCAAAATGTCTCTTTTTTTAAGTGTAGTAATAGAAAAGAAGTATTGTAATTTCCCTACTGTAGTGTAACACAAAAATAATATACATATGAAATATTCATTTTTATTTTTGACAACAGTTTGCAGCTGTTTGACAATATATGGCTAGTACTATCATTGTTGTTATTATATTCTAATTCGTTTGGCTTCCTGAAACACTGGTGTGAATATACTTTGAGACAGTATCTAAAAAATAAAGAGGTTTGAGTCCCCTTTAAAATTCAGGTAGAAGTGCACTGACTTTTTATACCTTTGTTTTCATAGTTAAGAACATGGATTGGAGCTCTTCATTTGAACTCTCAAAATGCATTAGATTTTAATTTTACTTTAAACTGTACAAAATTTTCAATTTGTCTGATTATGTTAAATATCACAATAAATATAGTATTGTGGACTCCTTTTCGTGAAATTATCGTATTGTGAGATTTTGATATCGTGACATCCCTACGCTTTATTTACATTACGTCAGGCATGAGCTATTACTTCCTACTTGCTTTCAAATGTAATGGTATTAGAGGTATTTTAATTTTAGAAACTGTTTTATTGGAGAGAATATTATATAGTACAGAATGTCACACACAAGTCCTTGATAAATTGTTCAGCTAGCTGATTTATTGGCTCTTAACATGTTTTCCGGCCTTTCATTCAGGTTCTGAAGAGGAAGCTTTTGTCTTTCCTAATGGGAACGGATCGGAACACTCGAAGGGCCAAACTTCATCAGACAGCGACGCAGAGGCGGCCACACTATCCGACAGGTCCACTCAGACGGACCCTGGAGTTTGGACACCGGTGGCCAAAAGGAAAGAACGCGTTTCTTCCCAGAAAAAACATCCACCCCTAGAAAAGGTATTGCTATGAATCACATAGTGTGTGTTTTTTAATACATTCCCTAATTTTTCACAGCAAGCATAATGGATATTTTCAAAATGCATTTGGTAAGCGAGACTGGGTGGCATACAGTATACGTTTCGAGACTAACGTTACCTACCTGCCTTATCATCCCAGAGCGCTACGCTACCAGCAAGGGTGCGAGGTTCATCTGCCCCTAGTTCTCTCCTACTACAGGAGAAAATGGATGAACTGAAGCTGCGCAAAGATAAACGAAAGGAACCAGACTGAGCTAGACTGTGCATGTGGCCGCTTGTTTGTGTGTGGTGGAACTGTTAAATACACTGGACAGAAAAAAGACTGAAGAGCATGTCCTCATCTTTCTCGTCAACTGTCTTGTTCTATTGTCTTCAACAGATTGTTCATGACGTTCATTAAATGTGATGAAATTCTACCCGGAAGGGATTTTATTTAAGGAATTACAGATGGTCCCCTCCCTTGGGGCTCTTTAAAACCCTGACGGTGGATCCGTATGGTAAGAACTCTCTATGCACCAGCGTCTACTGCCAGTGAAGACGAGACTTCACATCTCCACAAGCGCTCAAAGGTGGACTGCTACTGTACTTCATCGATCTCACTACTACTCTCAGTCTTTATACAAGACAGACGGACTTTCTTAACCTTTTGTCACGAAGAACAAGGTTCGGTTGTTTAATTGAGTCTAAAACTGTTGCCTTAATATTCACACTGATGGAAAATATACACTGTGACCAACTGTATTGAACTTGAACAGCAAGAATGTACCTCCTCAGTTAAGGAACATGATTTCGGTGCTGATATAATACCCACAATGCATCACTGTGCCTTATGTAATGAACAATTTGTCAAGTAGGAGACAAAGGGTATTATATCACTGTTTATATCAGACAATAGTCCTGTCTCAGTTCAAAATGATCACAATCTGCTTTATTAGTGCTCGTGTCCATTCAGTGTATTAGAGCATGAGCATTAATGAATAAAAGAGCGGGAGAGCGACATTAGGGGTCAATTCAAACAAACACTGTGGACCTATTTGAAATTGTTTTTCTAATATGTTTTCTGTTAGATCTTTTGTCATCTCCAACTTGAATGTCTGTTTTACTAAATCTTGAGTGTAGGCTATAGATTTTTATTTATTGAGGAATGATAAAGCTTAAGTATTTTCCATAATAAAGCACTGCCTGATGTGATTAAAATATAAATGAAAACGTGATCGAGATGTTTCACTGCTTTCATGAGTCTGGTTATAACATCATGTTTGAATTAAATCATCGTCAGAGTCGCGGTGGTGTTTTATCATTTAATTCTCAAAGCAAAAACGGATTGGACAAATAACATTCACAAAGAACATGAACAGTTCAGAAAAAAATGCAGTACTTTCTCTTTAAGGATGATCATCCACACTTAAAATAGAAGAATAAAACTTTTTAGTTCTCAACGCAACATTCTTCATCTCATCTTGTGTGGTTATAAGTATATCAAACACTGAACAACTACAATTTAAACAAAAATATTCTTTTACGTGCTCAAAATTGTTAATATGAACCGCATCTACATTTCAAAATAAAAGGAATTTAGGCAAAACAATCAGTGTTGAGGAAGCACCTCACAGTTTCTACACCTGCAGGCTGTTTGTGGTACTACAAGAACTAGTTATCTTTCACATATACTAGAAATCTGTCATATCCCTGCTGTTATTTTAACTTTGGGAGGAGTACTATCTAGTATAATTATGTCAGTAAGGTTTATAGTGAATCATTTAGTTCAAATCAATCATTGACTTATAACAGTCAGCTTACTATGTCTTGAAAAAATGTGCAAATGTTTGAACAAGAAGGAGAAAATAAATTAATTTATGCTAGTTAAAGTGGAAGGATGTATTTTATGTAGAGAAGCGTAGTATGGTGTGTACACGTGTGTGATTACGGAGGTACTTCCTGTTCACTGTGAGCCGTGTGAGCTCTGGCTGCCCTGCTGTCCGGAGTAATTCCCATATTGACCGTAGTACTGGTTCCACTGGTTCTGATTCTGATAATACTGCTGCCACTGCTGCGCATACTGAAGAAAAAACATCATGCATTAATTAACAGACAACTTTTAACACTTTTACATACAGTATTGTTCTTTACGAATGTAGTCTATATCTGATAATGACAAAATGTGTTTAAATGTCATAAGACCAAAAAAGATGAATACATTCAAGAAATATTTAAAAACAAACTCTATCAACAGCTACTGTAGCATGCAGACAATTATAAACAGTCATTCAGTTCATAAAAAGGACAGAAAATGAATGCACTTAGAATCTGTCAGACAAGTGTTGTTACTCAAGGTTGAACTATAAAGTTGTCTTGTCCATTTAAGATTGAACGTCGATGAAATTACCTTTGCAATTCATGTAACTCATGTCTATGTTAACACTTAATGTTATATCCCATTATTATGTTTCTTCCTAGTTTTACTAAGCCAAAATAACTGGGTTTCTTTTTCCTAGCTGGTTATGAGTGAAAGGATTTGCTACAACAGACAAGCTTGCTGATCTATTCCATAACATCAGACTCAAGCTTCTTCAAATAATTTTTGAATGCTGTGGTTCTTTTTTTTTCAGTGAACCAGAGCAAAAAAATCAGTAACGCATGATGTTTTTCAAGATTTTTTTTTTATTATGTTAATAGTACCCATAAATCCAAGGCAAGTATTTTAAAATGATGTTTAAATGTCGTCTTCCTTTGTGAATGTGCTTTTTACACATCATACAGTACTTACAAGGAAAGAAACGTCACAGTGGGGAAAAATGTTATTGACAAAACAGTACTTGTTTGGTAAAAAAAATTAGATATTCAATTTTGAATTCAAGAATGCTTATGACTTTATAGATTGATTGATTGATTGATTGAATGCATGTTTGTTCGTAAAAGCATTCAGAACAGAATTTCGCATTGGTCTGAACGAAAACTGCAGATGGGCTGATTGAAAATGCTTTTATTATCTGCCAGCAGGGGGCGCTTTTGGAGCAGCTGAAATTGCAGTTTCCCTGGTAACGTCTGTAATTAAAGGGCTGCACTCATGAATGCTACTTTATCCAGCATGGAAAGGTGATATGAAAATGACATCAAAGCTTTTCTGAAGACAGATGGTTCCCTTCAAAAATACATTCATATAAAAAAAACCTGAGCCACATTTTGATTTTAAAACATGCAGTGCTCATGTTTATTCAAACAAAGTCAAAGCCTTTTGAAAAATCTATTTGTGACGGTCAGTTTTATATGGAAGCTGTTTCCGCTACTGAATAAAAAAAAAAATGTTGATTGCGAATTTTTATCTTATGACGTTTATCTTTTTATCAGTTTTGATTTTTTTCTCAGAGTTGTGTGATTTAAAATCGCAACGGTGAGTTATAAATTCAGAACTGATATAAACTTGCAATTCTGAGAAAGCAAATCAGAATTGCGCAACATAAACAATTGTGAGTAATAGTCAAAAATGCGAGACAAACTCACAATTCTGAAAAATAAACTTGCAATTCCAAGAAATAAAGTCAGAATATGGTGCCCCAATTTTGAATTATAATAATGTACAAAATGCAGTTTAAATGCGGCTTCAAATGATCCCAAATGCGTTTGTAAATAATCCCAACCGAAGAAGAGGGTCTTATCTATGAAACCATCAATTATTTTCCTTAAAAAAATACAATTTAAATACTTCTTATTCTCAAACGTTTGACATTAAAATGTATATAAATTGTGTTATTTCTATGAAAATAACCGATAGTTTGGCTAGATAAGACCCTTCTTCCTTGGCTGGGATCGTTTACAACTGCATTTGGAACGTTTGAAGCCGCATTTAAACTGCATTTTGGAAGTTCAAAATCGGGGCACCATATCAGTCCATTATATGGATAAAAATCCTGAAATCTTTCCCTCAGTAAAACATAATTTCTTTATGCCTGAAAAAAGAAAGACATGAACATCTTGGATGACAAGTGGATGAGTACATTATCTATAAAGTTCTGTTCTGGAAGTGGACTTTTCCTTTAATTGGGCTTGGAGCTAAACTGAGGCCCCTCAGTAGTTTGGACACCCTGTAATAGGTACTTATATGCACCCTTTAGGGGTAAATAAAGTACAAAAGTGCACCTTTTGAAAAGGTACCATCCCAGAGATAGTTTTGTACCTGTTTTTCTGAGAGTGTGTGGTATTCAACAGGATGCCATAAATGCTGTCAACAGAGCTGTAGAACATTGCTTGTAACTCACCTGTTGATACTGCTGATTGTAGTTCTGCTGGTTATATGATTGTCCAGATCCTTGATTGTCATGGTAACCTTGTCCATAATCTGGGTACTGGTTGTAGTTGCCATAGTTGTAGCCTTGGTTGTAGTTTCCCTGGCTGTAGTTGCCCTGGTTGTAGCCTTGATTGTAACCCTGATGACAGCTCTAAAAGAAATGTGGGGAGCGAACAAAAACACATAAACATCTCATGAAGCTAAATTTCTGTCACAGATATACGGCTGTTTACAGACTTACTTGGTTATATCCCTCTTTGTTATAGGACCCATAGCGGTTGTTACTGTAGCTTCCTCCAGACTGATGGCTGCTGCTGTGTCCATCTCGCCCGTCTCTGTAATGACCTCCCCAGCGGTTCTGATTGTAGCCATCACGGTTATAACCTGACAAACACAGAGAGCAAAAATGACTTCTCAAAGAATGCAAAAACACTAATGAGAGACTTTTTTTATTTTGAATTATTGGCTTTAAACCCTACTGAGGTCAATTCACCTCCCCTGTAGCTTCCTCCAGGTCCTCCACGGTTCTGATGGCCTCCTCTTGACCCTCCGTGGTTGTCGTAACGCTGGTAGCTGCTTTCGCGTCTACGGTGTCCCCAGTTATCAAAGCGTTTCTCAGGCGGAGGCCCGGCCTTCCGACCTTCTTCGTTGTACCGTTTGACCAGCTCTTCAGCTTCTTCTCTTTGCAGCTCAATGAAGGTCACTTCATCCAGGAAGTCTCCAACCTCGGGCAGCACGAAGTTGGCTTCAAAGCCATGGAAAGAGGAAAGGAGGAGGGACAAATCACACCACCAGAAGACAAGAAGAGAAACTTGATAAAATTATGACTAAATATTGCTATATGGATGATGGGAAAATGTCAAGATGATGCAAGAAAAATATTCATATCAAGTGTAAATCATGAAGAAAATGAACAACAGTACTGCAAACCAAGTGCAACCTCAAAAGCATTTATTTTTGGTACTAATGTGTCAATTTACTGGGAATAGCAGGATACTATTAGTATAAATTATTATGTTTATTCACATTTATAATGTTAATGTACTGTAACACATTGCTTGGTCTGCTGCATCTCATGGTTTAAGACATGGATGATCGAAAGACCCAATCAAACTGAGGACAGTGGTCCAAGACATTAAGCTGGTTCTTAATTACACACTTCAAAAAAGTAAACTAGTGATGAAAATCAGTTATTTTTTCTGATTTCTAATGTTTTCCAATGCAGCGTTCCTACCTTTCATTTCTAAAACAGCATGATCGGGCACATCCTTCCCTTCCTCGTGAGTTTGCTTAAGCGTTCGCTCTTTCAAATCCTCATCCGTGGGACAAATTACAATAGCCTTACGTTGAAACCCTTCAAAAGGACGCATTTTTCGTCTCTGGGCTGATCCGTATACATTTGTCTAGCAAAAGTGACAAGAAAGAAGCAGAAGCTGGTCATTATTGTTTCTTTTGTGTTCAGGCAGTACTTCACAGGAGGGAACATGGAACCCTGCAATGAAGTGAGAGTGGTTTTTCTTTCTTTCCCTGCACCAACTGATGGATGCTTAAAGGGGTCATTGGATGCAAAGTTCACTTTTTCATGTTGTTTGAACATTAATGTGTGTTGGCAGTGTATGTACAAATCTACCCTATAATGATAAAAATCCATGCAGTGGTTTTTAATTAATCTGTAAAAATAATATCCCGTTTTTTAAATCGAGCCATTCTCAGATGCCTGTCGGTGTGCCGTCACACCGACAGAGGCCGCTCCCAGGATAGTTGACTGACATGAGCTCTTACCTCAGACCAGCTGTCACAGTGCAGTAACCTCCATAGTTTCGATGCCGGAGCAAGGATGTAAGTTAGATTAAGCGACTGAGGTGTTGTGTTGTTGGATGTAATAAGGAACACAGTGGTCGTCATTTACTCCCGTCATCTGAGCCGCTGAAGATGCAGTGGATTACGTTTGTTTGTGAAGGGAATGTGGCTCCCGATCTACATATATCCATCTATGTTCGTGCGAATCATTCGTGACCCAGCTTTATTTACAGCAGAAGTGAGTATAAGGGGTTCTTTAATGAATCTTTGAGATTGCTTTTCCTTATAGTAGTTAAGAAGTTTAGCAGCTAAATGCGGCTAAAGTAAACATGCTCATCACTCCACAGAGAGAAGAGAGGGGCGGGGCGAGCAGAGCTCATCTGCATTTAAAGGAACAACCCCTTAGAATGAGATGATTTTCGCAGAGCTGATTTTGACAAGGTAAAAAGGGTGTTGTTTTACACAACCACTGAGAATTTTTAAACTAAGTATATTATAGACTTTTTATTAAGACCCTAAAGAATCATATCAACTTGTGGAAAATGGGCATCCGATGACCCCTTTAAAATACCTCATGCTTACCTTACACAGGTGTCTGTGAGGACATGGACGCTGGAACCAAAATGTTAATAGGGATCCTTAGTATAAATATATATACAGTTGAGATCAAAAGTTTACATACACCTTGCAGAATCTACAAAATGTTAATGATTTTACCAAAATAAGAAGGATCATAGCAAATGCATGTTAATGTTTATTTAGTACTGACCTAAATAAGATATTATACATAAAAGACATTTACATATAGTCCACAAGAGAAAATAATAGTTGAATTTATAAAAATTAGCCCGTTTAAAAGTTTACAATCACTTGATTCTTAATACTGTGTTGTTACCTGTTTTTTTTCAGCTGTTGTTCAGGAGTCCATTTTTTGTCCTGAACTGTATGATTTTGAGATCCATCTTTTCACACTGAGGGACTCATATGTAACTATTACAGAAGGTTCAAACACTCACTGATGCTCCAGAAGGCAACACAATGCATTAAGACCAGGGGGTGAAAACTTTTGAATAGAATGAAAATGCGTACATTTTTCTTATTTTGCCTAAATATCATTTTTTTTTTTTCATTTAGTACTTCCCTTCAGAAGCTACAGAAGATACCCAAAAGACAAAATAAGGTAAATGGCCCCACTCTTAATGCATTGTTTTTTTCCTTCTGAAGCATCAGTGAGCATTTGAACCTTCTGTAATAGTTGCATATGAGTCCCTCAGTTGTCCTCAGTTTGAAAAGATGCATCTCAAAATCATACAGTCATTGTTGGAAAGGGTTCAAATACACAAAAATGCTGGAAAAAAAATAAAAGAATTTGTGGGACCTGAAGGATTTTTTTGAAGAACAGTGGGTGTTTCAGGTACCTGATCCAAGATGAAGTTCCGTCTTTTGCGGGCAGCGATTTGAATCAGTCGGTTTAGGCATTGAGTGGCCTGCTGAATCAGGATGTCCCAGCGCCCAGCATAGTTTCGCTGGCGACGCAATCCCATCACCTGAGACCATAACAGAACCACAAAAAGACCATAAAAGTTTTATGATGTATGTAAAATATCCATTAATGTTAAAAAAAAAAAAAAAAAAAACTGGGGTTGGTAAGTTTAAATAAGTATCTTATGTTCACCATTTATTTGATCAAAAATAAAGTGAACCGAACAATAAAATTGTAAAATATTACAAGAAAATAATTTCTATTAATAAAAAAGGTAAAACTGTATATTTCTGGACAATTTTACTTTAAGTTTGTTTCGATTGCACTTGTTTGTGGACCCAAGAACATGATTTATTTTCTCAAATGTGAACCATAAAACACATTTTAACATGCTGGACCTAACCTTCATTTTCTCCATGATGGCGTTTGTGCCCAGGATGTTGTATTTCTTCTCTGGGTTCATCTCTGCATGCTTAGTGGCCCACGTGGTTTTACCGCAAGCAGGAAGACCGACCATCATCAGGACCTACAGACAACAGTGATATTGTCTGTACATTTTAAATTGTGACCACAGATTACTATTGAAAACTACTGTTAAAAAAAAATAATTGTATGGAGCCAATCAGGAGAATTTACCTCACAATCAGATTTGTTGGTGGGACCAACTGTGCCTCTGATCCTGTTCTCTAAGTTGAGGGCCCCGATGAACGTGTAGCCATCTTGCAAAGGAAAAAAAGGTTCCACTCGCTGGCCGAAGTTAAACTCAACAGAGCAGTTCTTCACCAGGACATGAGGATACAGCCCACGTCCAGCCAGTTCTTCTTTAGATATGTGAAACGCCACATCAAGCCACTTCCCGTTCTTTGAGAAAGCCATTTCCACCTGCTCATGACTGTCAAAGTCCTGTAAAAGACACATATGAGACTATATTTATTGTGTCAGCTACTTTAGGTAGCTGTATGTTTTTTTCGGTTTTGTTTCATTATTCTCTCAGTTCCAAAACCTAGTGAGCTGCCTACCTAGACAAAGGCATCATAAAGTAGGTCCCATCCCAAAGCTGTTCAATCAATTTAAAATTAGAGCATTTTTGTATTTTGTATGTGTGTATTTTCAGAATAGAGTATCATGTTGTTAGCTTAGCAACATGCTAATGCTAAACTCAAACAGAATCTATGTGTGTAACAACCTAAAATTGCGGCCTATGGAATTCGTTCCATATCAGTCACTTATAGGCATTTTATTTTAGTCAAGATGATGCCACAAGGTATTGTCACATTTACTGTTGCTCAGCGAATTTCATAGAAAGAGCAAGAAGGTGGTGATCATACAAAAATAATGATGATGAAATAAACATCCAAATCTATTCTGCCAGCTGCAAACCAATCCTAAATAACTGCTTTTCAAATAGCCTCTTTGTTTTACACATCATTTTATAATATTAAAGTGAATTTTGATACAAAACAGGCTGAGTAGATACTACTAGAATGAGTGCTTTGTCCATTACAGATCTTCGGTTTTGCTTTGTGTTATGAATCACTGACAAACCCAAACTTGAACCCAACTGAAAATTTGCATAGTACAACTTTCTTTTCGACTGGAAGTCTATCAGGCAAAACTGATAATTTAAATGATTTTTTATGTTAAATTTTAAGTTCCGGTAAATGTGACTGCACCTTTATTTTAGAGTGTACAGCAAATAGTTGACCAGGTTTTGTAACAGAGCCACTGAGCTAACAGATTACGTAATTTAAAAAAAATAAATGTAAGAATATCCCTCACAATATAACATCCAATGACATCACTTTCACCAAATTTCTCTCCGTAATCTTCAAATTTGCAACAGGCAGACTTTTTCCCTGTTCCGCCATACCCATAAGAGAACGCCTCCTCTCCTGAAACAAAGTAATTCCCTACATAAGGACCCAGAAAGATCATTTCTACAACAAACCCTCGTAGTCTGTAAGTGTGCTTGTGATTCCTCACCAAGCTGTGTGCTGCAGGAATCCAGAGACCACCCAACTCTCACGACATGAGGGTCAGGCTCACTACTGGGAAGATGCTTGACTGGCATATACTCCATAACCTAGAAGAAAAAAACAAGATTATATAAACTATTAAAGGGATAGTTCACCCAAAAAAATGTAATTCTGTCATTAATTACTCACCCTCTTGTTGTTCCAAACCTGTAAGACCTTTGTTCATCTTCAGAACACAAATTAAGATATTTTTGAAGAAATTCGAGAGCTTTCTGACCCTTTATAGATAGCAACACAACTGACACATTCAAGGTCCAGAAAGGTAGTGAAGATATTGCTAAAGTAGTCCATGTGACATTACTGGTTCAACCATAATTTAATGAAGCTACAAGAATACTTTTTGTGCGCAAAGAAAAAACAAAAACAAAACAACTTTATTCAACAATTTTTTGTAGCCTACACATATTTTTAAGGAGCTCCTGCATGCATTTACACTGCACTTACAAATTGCAAGTGTAGTTGTACAAATTGTATTATGAGATTAATGTTTTAAATATAAAATTTAGAAAACAGAAATATGAAATGATGGAAAAAATAGAGTGGCACTTTTAAAATGTGCCAGTAGGTGGCAGCAAGCCACTGTCTTAATGACAGTTGAGTCATTTATTCAATTGATTTGTTTAAAACGGCTGATTCATTCAAAAAAGAAGAAAGAAACTGTTTTTATGAATGGGTCAAGGAATCACGCATTCAAAAAACGCTAATTCATTCAGTACAGAAACACAAAAAGACAATATTTTCTCTATGATTTAAATGAATTAACTTTTTTTTCTTGAATTGTTGCCCTGACACTAAGTAAAGTCTGCCACTGACCGTGCAAAATGTTAACTATGCATATAATCACTCTAAATGCGTGCGTGTTCTAAAGTCTGTGATTTGTTGCTACAGTAACCTAATTTTGACAGATGATGAGATTGGTATTATGAAGTCATATAGTAAGATACCTGAATTAGCTGTATTTTGCTGTTTAAAGGAGAAGGCCACTTCCAAAACAAAGGTTCACATATAATGTACTCACCCCCTTGTCATCCAAGATGTTTATGTCTTTCTTTCTTCAGTCGTAAAGAAATTATATTTTTTTTCAGGGAAACATTTCTGCATTTTTCTCCATATAATGGACTGATATGGTGCCCCGATTTGGAACTTCCAAAATGCAGGTTAAATGCGGCTTCAAGCGATCCCAAATGCGGTTGTAAACGATTCCAGCCAAGGCAATCTAGCAAATCTAGCAAAACGATTGGTTATTTTCATTAAAAAAAATACAATTTAAATACTTTTTAATCTCAAATGCTTGTCTTGTCTTGCTCCGCCTGAACTCCGTGTATTCTAGCTCATGACAGTTAGGGTATGTTGAAAAACTTCCATCGTATTTTCTCCCTCAACTTCAAAAATCATTTCAAAATCATCCTACATTGCTGCAGAAGTACCGACCCAGTCTTTGCAAAGTAAACATGCAAAGAAGATCAAACACTCGTAAAACGTAAAACAGCGATATAGGATGATTTCGAAGTTGGGGGAGAACATGAGATGGGAGTTTTTCGACATACCCTAACTGTCATGAACCCGGAACAAAAACAGTCCAGGCAGAATAAGACAAGACGAGTGTTTGGCATTAAAAAGTATATCAATTGTATTATTTTTATTAAAATAATTGATTGTTACGCTAGATAAGACTCCTTGGCTGGGAACGTTTACAATCGCAATTGGGATCGTTTAAAGCCGCATTTAAACTGCATTTTGGAAGTACAAAATCGGGGCACCACATGAGTCCACTATATGGATAAAACGTTAAAAAAAAGTCAATATCTGGGAGTAAGAGAAGAGCAGACATATGGATCAATTTGATGACGCAATAGAGAACACACACTGAAGCTGTGCCTCTCACACAGCACACGAGTATACTTTCATGTCGCATGAATGCACAAAATGATGTTGAATTGTCCATTTTAACAAGTGTTCACGTAAACACACTTGGTTACATCTTACAGCTGAACGTAAACAGTTGGGAGAACATCTGACGTGTATCAATACATTCCATCAACGCATTCGGTTTTGAGACTTTGACTATGACTAAATCAAAAATTTGCTGTCAAAGTTAACACTGGAATACAGTTGTTATTTTTGTTTTCTTTGCTCACAAAAGGTATTTTTGTAGCTTCATAACAGTGGTTGAACCACTGATGTCACATGGACTATTTTATCAATGTCCTTACTACCTTTCTGAGCCTTGAAAGTGTCAGTTGTTTTGCTGTCTATGCAGGGTCAGAAAGCTGTTGGATTTCATCAAAAATACCTTAATTTGTTTCTGAAAATGAAAATTTCTTATGGATTTGGAACAACATGCAGGTGAGTAATTAATGAGTTTTGGGTGAACTATCCCTTTAAGTTGATTTAAAAGTTAACTACAGAGAAACAACTAATCTAAACTACCATTAAAAAGTTTAGGGTCAGTAAGACTGGAAAAAAATATATACATTTATTCAGCAAGGATGGATTAAACTGATAACACGAGACAGTTAAGACATTTATAATGTAACAAAATGTTTCAAATAAATGCTATTCGTTCTATTAAAGAATCCTAAGAATGTATCATGGTTTCCACATTAGGCAGCACAACCGTTTTCAGTATTTTTAAAATTAAGACATATTTCTTAACAAACAAATCAGAACATTATTTTTAAGATAATTGAATAATGGCGGCTAAAAATAAATCAGCTTTGCTATCACGGGAATAAACTACATTTTAAAATATATAAAATAGAAAATAGTTATTTTAAATTGTAATAATATTTCACAATATTACTATTTCGACTGTATTTTGACCAAATATATGCAGAGTCAAAGGCAGACCTCAAACATTTGAAAAAGTACATTACCTTCAGCTCAAAGCACACACGCCCTTTGTTTACACCATACGTTGCTCGTGCTCCAGACCATAGGTAAGCAAACCCCTCAATGGTTAAAGGATAGCCGTTGCAACGGTCCCGAGAGACTTTGAAGTGCAAGTCACAGTTGTCTGTTGAGGTTTACAGAGAGAAATCCATTATTATGACTATTACAGAGATATCATAAATTATAATTACACGAAACAAGCCCTCACATACAGGTGTCAATGACCACAAGCGTGCCATCAAAGTCTTCCTCGTCCTCTTCAGCAGGTGGCAGAGGTGAGCGGGACCTGTGATAAAACAGAATGTAAATGTACAAATCAAAATGTAAATGCAATAGCATTTGTCAGTGTACTTTAAGTTAGGATACAGGATTAAAACAAAAGCATTGTGGTAAATTCACCTCCTGTCTTCACGGTGTTCATAATAGCTGTAACCATGGCTTTCATCATAGCGCCTCTTGTGGCCATAACGTGCATGTCTGTCCTGTTCAGTCTTGCTCCCAGCATTCTGATGGCGCTCTTGATCTTCCCATTCGCTGCCGGTGTCAGATCGCTGCTGTTCCTGTTGCTCTGTCTTTATCTCTTCCTCATTTTTCACCTTCACTGGTGCCACTTCATGTTCTGTGAAATGATAAATATTCAATGTAAAGCAGAGGTTCTCAACAAAATGATTTAAAACAAGACAAAACAAGCATTAGAACATAATATACCAAAACAAATAAATTAAAAAAACTTATAGTAACTACAATGTCATAGTATTTTAATATTTCTCAACCATGATATATCAACACCATCTTCCAATTTCTGAGGAAATTTGAAATGTTTAGAACATTTTATTCTCCTGGTGCAGGATATACTGGCATCTAGCATCAACAGAGAAAACAAAATGGCTAATACATGAATTTGTTTTGTGAAAGAAATGCCAAATTTGTCACCGCCGTAAGATTTTCTGTCTGACCATGGTGACGGGCCAATAAGAGAGTTGACTTTCAATGTAAAGTCATTATATTTTTGTGGCTTTTAAGTAATTTTTAATTACATTATATATCAAAGAGTGTTTAATTTTTCTAAAATATGTATAATTACTAAATATACAGCATATATTGCTTTTGTGGACTGATAGTCATCACTTCTAGCAGAGTTACTGTACGGTTGAGGGAACATAAGATTCAGGGAACATAAGGCTGAGGAAACACAAAACACTGGATAAAACAAGTATATACATAATACTGTTCGTTTGTATTCTGATCATGTGTTCTGATCATTTTTGGATCATTTGTTAAGATGTTTAAATGTGAAAATGAAAATCCTGGTAAGGGTACTGTAAATGGATAGAGGTCATAACTAATTGTTTTATTTGTTCATATAACCGTTTTAGTACCTTGTACCTTGTTACCATAGCAGATGCACAGCAGACATACTGTTCTGAGATGAGAGAAAATAGCTCATTTGTGTTCCAATGATATATAAAAAATATTTAAATGTCAATCTTGACAAAAAGCTTTATAAACAATACAATATTGTTTGTTGTGTTTAAATACAGTAATTGATTGATTCAAAGTATTTGATAGTTAAAATGACTACAAATCATCACCACCATCAAATGCATCAATTCTGTCGGGTTTACAGTACGTCATCTGTCAGATGAATATTTTGATAATATTTGATTATGAAATTTTATGTTTGTTGAGGAATTTTTGGAAACCCGTTTCCAGGAACTGAATAAAAAAACATAAAAGGTAATTGCGACTTTATATCTCACAATTGTGACTTTTTTTCCTCGCAGTTTCAAGTTTACATCTCGCAATTCTGACTATTTTCCTCAGAACTGTAAGATATAAACGTACGATTGTGAGTTATAAAGTCATATGCAGGATATATACTCACAATTGTGAGAAATAAAGTCAGAACTGACTTTTTTTCTCGCAGTTCAGACTTTTTCTCAGAATTGTGAGATATAAATTCGCAATTGCGAGTTACAAAGTCTACGCTGTACAAAACTATTTGTTGAGTCAACTTAAAATAATTTGTAACCTGGCTGCCTTCAAATTTTAAGTTCAGTCAACTCAAAAAAGTTTATTCAACTTAAAATGTTAAATTATACTAAGTGACAAATTAGATATTTGATTTGAACCAACTTAAAATTTTAAGGCAGCTGGGTTACTTACCCATCTGTTTTTAGCAAACACAAATATCTAAGTTGTTACTTAGTACAACTTAACATTAAGTTACGTTTAACATTTAAGTTGACTAAACTTGTTTTAGTTGACTGAACTTAAAATTTTAAGGCAGCAGGGTAACAAATTATTTTAAGCTGACTCAAATTGTGTTTTTCAATTTTTTACGGTGTAGTTCTGAGGAGAAAAAAAATACGGATAAGTTCACAGGATTGCGAGTTTATATCTTGGAATTCTGACTTTATAACTCGCAGTTGCGAGTTTATATCATGCAATTGCACCTTCATTTCTCAGAAATGCAAGTTTATATCACGCAATTCTGACTTTATTTTGAGAAAAAAAAGTCAGAATTGCGAGTTTGTATCACGCAATTCTGAGAAAAAAAGTCAAAATTGTGAGATAAGTCACAATAACCTTTTTTTTATTATTATTCAGTGGTGGAAACGGGTTTTCATAGGAATTGCTGGTCATGTGAAAATGTAATCTGTCTGCTAACATGAGAATGTTTTGAAATGTTATAAACATCTAGACTGCTGTTAAAGATAATGTTAAAATTATATTACACAGTTTTTGATTAAAAAAAAAGAAAAGTAGGGAGGTTGAATCAAAGCATAGCTCAGTAGCTTAGCACATGTAAGATAAAAAAAAAAATTGGGCTTAATTTGTGCTTAACTTTCTCAATATTTTACACTGTTTTGTCCTACTTCTCAGGAATCAGTGACCTATTTTACATACCTTGAAGTGGAGTTAAAAATAGTGGTAGACTGATATATTGCCAAGGCTGATATTCTGCATTTTTTAATTATTATTATTACTTCTAATAATTATTAAAATATTATTATTATTATTATTAGCTAATTTTTCTGTTTGGCCAGTGTGTGTTGGAAGCAAAATCTTTATTTTTACAGAGCTGTCAATGTCCAAACTATATGCAAGACGAAGAGATCTTAAACTTTAAATCCTTTATTTTGAACTATGTTATGTTGTATCCATTTGGCTGCTATAACATATTCACTGTATAAAATATTGTATATATAAATATAATATAAATATGTTTTAAATGCATCTTTATTTGTTCAAATAATATATGAAAATAACAATCTAAATTTATTTTTTATATATTGATTCACTTTCAAATTATTTATTTCTGACTTAGCAACGTTAAATGTAGCAACGTTAAATTTTAGTGAGTTATTTACTACTTAAATTGAATTATATAATTTATATTTCGGCTTTATATCAGTCATTGGGCTCCCTGCTTTTTATATTATTTGACCGCTACGAAATACATAACTCGTAATTATGTTTATATGAGACGCATACCGTTGAGTCACCAAATTCTAAATTGCTCATGAAATGCATTCAGACCCAAAAATGCCAGTTGCAGTCTTACCCTCCTTGCAGATTGCCTCAACAGTTGCTTGTTGTACATTCACAATCTTTGATTTATTTTCATCTTTAGGGACTTCAGAAACACTGCGGTCCATATCAGAGCCCTCTTTCTCACCAGCCATCTGCCCTTGGTCAGAACACTCATCATTCCCAGCCTCTGCAACACCTGTCACAGGCAAACACGCAATGAGATCACAAATATTTCAGCTGAATGCATCAAATGTTCTTCATGCAATGCAAACTCGAGTACCTGCTTCTGTCTCATCATTGCAGGTGGGTTGCTTTTCAGCCTCCAGAGCTGAATGCAGCCGCTCGACCAGATCCACTTTGAGGCCTTTGGTGTCCAGGCCGCGCTTCTGCAACTCTTCTTTCAGCTCGTTCACTTTCAATTTCTTCACATCCAGACTCATCGTGCATGACATAGCAAGGAGCTCTCGCTCCCAAACCTGCCAAAATGAACTATGATTGTGTCAAAACATCAATATATGTTGAAGCATATCTAAATGTTTGTTTCAATACATGTTAGCTCATTTTTAGCATCTGGTCACTAGCTGATTGATTCAGAAACCAGCTTAACAACCTTGTTGTTGATCCAACATGGTCTTCCAGCTTGCACCACTTAATGGCCAGCTCAGACTTGCTGGAAACCAGTTATCATGTTTCAGAAACCAGCCAGACCACTTAAAATCAAGTGATCAAGTGATAGCTGGTTTGTTGCTGGTCCAAGATGGTCTATCAGCGAATAACCAACTTGGATACGCTAATGACCACGTTAGACCAGCAAGAAACCAGCTATTATTTTCCAAAACACAGCTGACAGGGTGGGTCATTTACACAGCTAACTGGCTAAATCATGTGCACACCTAAGTTGTATACTAAATGCATTGGCAAACAGGCACATCTACTGTAATTCAGTAAATGCATTCAAATTATGATTTGATATAATGAGAAATGACACATGCACTTGTCTGATTTGTCAAGCTACAAAACATGTTATGTAAGCTAACTCAGCTCATGTAAATGGACATGCATTTTTGCTAATGCAAACTACCAAGTGACAGTTAAAAATGTGTCATAGACTTACCACAGGAAATGCTCTTGTTCAGCTGAAGGAGTGTAATTGAGTGGTGTAAACACAGGGCTACAACTGCGCGGGCTTCAGTACGGGTCAGCAGAAGACACACTGAATATTGTCCATAGTGTTTGAGTGCTGTCACCTACTGGACACATCTAGAATATACCGATGTTTACACTATGCATTCCTTTACAATTCAGTTCATCATCCAGCCCAGTCAATTTGTACTAATGTTACTTATTCATGAAGTACACATTTCTAAATATGTGGTTCTCATATTGTATTTTTAGAAAATTTTGGAATATTTGTCCTATAAATTTGTCACTACCGATAGTAATATGTAATTTAATAAGTGTTGCATTGACCTGTTACATCACGGTTTGGTCACCCTGACGCACGACCATATTGGAGATACTCGGATGTAAACAACAGCATAGATTGGTTAAAACTACTAAATACGTTGTTCTGCTAATTTATGCTGTCTAAACCATGGAAAAAGAGTGTGGAAGCTGCTAAATCATATAGAGAAGGACTTTGTGCGCAATATTTGAGTGGTAAAGGTCCGTATGAGCAGTATTAATTAAGATATTAGCCTAATATTTCACCTGCCTGACTGGAAATGATAAGAACAAACATGAATGTCGTCAAGATTCTTGTCCTGGACATCCTTGTTCAGTTTGGCCAACCACAAACACCTTTTTGTTTCTCAGACAGTTTTTTGCACTCGTCTCCTTGATTTGTTACAACATTTGGCAGTCTATATTACTCAAAATGTTTTTCCCAGTCTGACCTCTTAGCATAGCCCAAACTATGACAATAATTAACCATTTTCAGCAGCAATAATCAGTCAAATTTGCGAGTTCTGTGGCATTGTTTACGTTCAGTGCTGCCAATATGGCCGATTGATGACGTGTTGTGAAAACACTCACTATTAAGATTTTCCTTACAGCTACCTTGTAAATATAACAATTACAATTTGAACAATATTCCCAGTGTTATTTATGAGATTTGTTGTATTTTAAATCTCATTTATCTTTGTAAAAGGGAAAAAAAGTTGATCATACTGATTTCAGAGTTAAAGATTCTTTAGTTTGAATACACACTGAACCAAACACTTTAATAACATAATAGTTGATAATTCAATATACTTTATTTTTGACAAAACAACCTATGTTTTGGTAGTGACTGCACATTTTCGGTGACAGTAATGTTTTGTTAGCAACCACATCACATTACAGATCTTTAACTCACATAATAAAACACTACCAAAACATATTAAAATAGTAAAAATTTGCATAATCATACTAAAGTTTTGTTTATTTCACCCAAATAAAGGATTATGTGCTACCTTTTGTCTCTACCAAAACAATTTTGATGATATGTAGTGACTGTTACGGTAGTAACAATTTTAGATACTTTTGAGGCTAGCTCAAAGATGCTAATCAGCACATGGTTAGCTAGCACAGTTCTGAACAGTTGTACAGAACATAAATGTTATGGAACAACTTCTAAAAAAAAGTGTGCTTAATTGCAGAAAAAAAGGTGTTTAGTAGTGGCATTCCTTAAAGTTACACACAGATTTTTAGACTTTTGAACAAATTTACCTAAAAAAAAATGATGGTGTCTATCTCAGCATGTAGCTATGAGAGAGAGTGACATAAATATCCCCTGATCATAAATGTATGGGTGTACTTAAAATCAGTCTCAGCAAATGGACCAAAACATACACTGTTTTGACAGTGACATGAAAATGCGAGACACATTTTTACATAAAGTTTCATAATTTGTAAGAAAGATGGTAAGAAAATATATACATTTTTATAAACTTCACTTTTTTAAACAAAAAATCAAAAAGATATTTTCAAAAACAGCAATGGAATAGATTGCAAAAATATCATTTTCATAAGTTAAAATTTAGGAATTAGGGTTCAGAACAGCCACCTCCCAACTGAAAATACCAAATAAATGATTTTATATATATTAAGCTTACTGATACTTTAAATGTTACAGTGAGTTTCAGTAGATATTAGAAGGATCTAGTACTTAAATCCTTTTTAAATGTGTTTTTTGGTTGTGGGACACCATTGTTGTTTAGTCTTATGATGTGTGGTTTCAAGGGATGTTTGTCTTTTTGAGTAAGAGATAAGAGGGAATGTTTGTGGAAATTCAAGGTTTATGGGATATTTTGAAGAAATAATTTCCATTGCTTATGTCTGTGGTAATAATAACACTTGTTGGATTTGTGCTGGTCAGACGAAGTCTGAGCATTGAAACATACATGCAACTAAGACTATTCAATAAATTTTGCTCTTTTTTTGTAATCATCACTTCGTCTCCTGCTTTTGCTCTTCACTGGCTTTGCTCAGTCAACAAGACAAGACTTGCTGTTAACAGGTTTTGGGTATTAGGTGATTCTGCTGACTAGTTGTTTTGTTACCAGACAAAATGGATATCTTCTGACAGGATCTGGCGTCCGGGTCTAGATCTGATATTTCTGGCGTAGATATAGTACAAACACACATTGTATAAACATAACTACGTAACCAGAAACTACATATATAGAAAGTAAAAGAAAAAAACGTTTTAGATGTTTTACCTTTAAATTTAAGTCCGTAAATGCACAATTTTATGCATTGAATAAAGTGAAACCTAAAGTGCTAAAACTTTTGCATGTAATTACTTGAGAATGGCATTTTACAAATACAAACTGTTTTGACAATTAATACATTCAAGGTACAAGACAAAAAAGTGAAAACAACCATCAGAATATTTCACTTTATTTTACAATCATAAATATACACCCATATACACATGCCATATTAAACACAGCAGTCTTTTAATGTAATGGGGGTTTTCTTGCAGGACACACAGATATGTCTCTCTGCTTCCTATATTGAGACACACATCCATATTTACTATATGGAAATTGTCATTCAAGTATTCACAATCCAAGTGCATTTTCAAATCATTAATAAATGATCCCCAACTCCATCAGCATATTATATGAAGAAAATGTTATGAACTAACGCCCAAACTGATGAGCAGAATAGTAAGTGGTCAAACATTGGCAATGGTTTAACAGCATCATCAAATAACTAGAACTTCTGATTGAAAACAGCATCATCCAACCAAAGAGATAACAAATAGGAAGCTTTAATTGTATTACTCTGGTGGCCAGTCACTCAGTCACACACGATTTAACACGCCAGGGGTTTCCTTGCACGTGTGGGACGGCAAGACTTTGTGTGCGTAAATATGGCAGTGTTGCACCACTACTGATATGTTCTCATGAATTAGTCTCTTCGCCCTTAGAAAGGGCGTATTTTAGTGATGCATGTTGTTACTTGGTACTTGGAGCTGCTGGGAGGGACAACAGAAGTCTATTAACCTCTCTAATCTGGGCATCCAGTGTCTCTGTGGCTAGTGCAAGCTCTCCTAGTTGCGTCTGTAGACTGTTAATGGAATGCGCAAGCTCCTCTTCCTTGCGTCTGGAGTTGGCGGCCTGACGGCTGTACTCAAGGACCATGCAACCTCCACCGATGACGAAAATGATAGCCTCACCGAGCAGCTCTGCTCCAAGCTCCGCAGCTGCCTCCTCATTCAAGGGTTTGATGGTGGAGCCACGGAAACCCATGATTCTCATCTTTGTTCTCATCTCGATCCAGTGATACGCTATGAAGAAAACATGTGGGACCACATGGAATTACTTGACAGATTTATTTCAACAATTCACTGTAGAAAAGTTAAGATTTGGTTTCACCTTCACGTTGAAAGGAACTAAAATAACACAAGCTACTGTATAAAAACTGTAATATTAAAAACAATAATATAAAACAAAAGAAGAAAGTATATTAAAAACTACAATATTAAAAAATATTAAATATATTTTGTAATATATGAAATATATTTTACAAAACATTTAATAGATATTAAATATATAATATAAAATACATTAAAATAGAAGTATTTAAACATAATATTATATACAAAAGAAAAAAAATCATAATAATAATTCATATTTTATATAAATTTAACAAGAAATGAATGATATGATGGTTTTTGAACAGTAAGATTTTTAATGTTTTTGAAAGAACACCAAGCCATTTATTTGATCCAAAATAACAACAAAAATACAGCAAAAGCCGTTATATTGTGAAATATTTTTACTATTTAAAATAACTGCTTTCTATTTGAAAATTTAATTATAATGTCATTTATTCCTGTGATCAAAGATAAATTTTCAGCATCATTACTCCAGTCTTCAGTGTCACATGATCTTTCAGAAATCATTCTAATATACCGATTTGCTGTTATATAATAATTGTGTTATTATTATTATTATCATCAATATTTCAAACAGTTGAGTACATTTTTGTCAGGATTCTTTAATGAATAGAAAGATCCAAAGTTCAGCATTTATCTGAAATAAAACATTTTGTAACATTAAACACCGTACCATTCAAAAACTCGGAGTCTGTATATATATACATATATATATATATATTTAAAGAAATTATAATTAATACTTTTATTTAGATGCTTTAATTGATCAAAAGGGATGATAAAGACATTTATAATATTACAAAAGAATTCTATTTCAGATAAATGCTGCTCTGAACTTTCTATTCATCAAAGAAACCTGCAAAAAAAAAAAAAAGTCAGCATTGTCATAATAATAAATGTTTTTTTTGAACAGCAAATCAGAATATTAGAATGATTTCTGAAGGATCATGTGACTGGAGTAATAGTGCTAAAAATTCAGCTTAAAATCACGGGAATAAACTACATTTTAAAAATATATTCAAACAGAAAACAGTTATTTTAAATAGTAAAAATATTTACAATTTTTACTGTTTTTGCTGTAACGTACTTTGGATCAAATAAATTCAGGCTTGGTGAGCAAAAGATACTTTGTTGAAAAAAATTAACAATCTTACTGTTCAAAAACTTTTGACTGGTAGTGTTACAGGTAGATATATTAAATATATCTTACGAAATGTATTAACCAAAACCGTGTATTAGAAATACTTCGTATTGCTTTCATAGAATACATGACGTTAATAATAAATAAAGGACCATTTATGTATTTAATAAGTATGACTACATATTATTATGTTATAGAAAATTATCAAATAAATTCAACAAGCAGCTAAAGGCACTTTCAGTCACTCGCTGTAACCTCAATGACAGTTGAGTCCCGCCCCTTCAAGCAAACTCGAATCTCATTTGTCGAAAGGAAACCATCTTTCTAGTATCTCATTGGTCTCTGGGTAAATCTGTTGTTGAAAACACCCAATGACAACATCGCGGCAGTCGTGACAGGCTAAACAGCAAATGCAAGCAAACGTCTATTGGCTGTGTGTACCTTCGACGTTTACGCCTACAGACACCCTTATCATATGGACTGACATCATACAGTTAAAAACACGACCGAACAAATGCCAGCTTACCTTGGGCCGGCGGAAGGCAGATATAATTCTTAAAGAATTCGCTTCTCCGCGCGCCTGCTTTTATCCTATTAGCCAATGGTTTGCTCAATTGTCGTACGCCCAGATAGAGCAGCTTTGCAATTGGAAAGGCACCGACAACCATCTTGGCGGAAAATGCGTCATCTGAGGAGGCGGGATGATAAGGACGTCATGTGGACGATGCTCGTGTGTAATATTAATGACGTACCATTAATATTCATGAGATTAATAAAATGTAAAACGCGCGTTTCGCGCAAAATTAAAAATATATACATTGTTTTATTTTATTTTAAAAGACAAATATAACCCTCATCGTCGTTTTATTGTGTTTTTAATTATTCCACCATTTATTAAGTAGCTTGTGTTTATAGAATATGAGCGTTTACTTACAAAACAGTTTATTCGAAACAGCTCTAAAATAAATGCATAAAAACCATCAAGATATAAATAAGAGTCCTAAATCTTTAACCGCCCATAACAGCGCATTGTTCACCTGCGCCAGTTGTGCTCTAAACACCTGGGTCGGGTTTCAGAGGCAGTGGGCTGGACTGAATGTCTTAGAAGTTCACAGGCAGGAGTTAAACACTGTAGAAACGTTTTCCAGCTAGTCATGTTACACATCCATGCTCAGCGGGACTAAGTTCTAGGACTTTACGGCACGACAACCTCCAAACTATTACAGCTATTCAAGGTACAGGAAACTGTTGTTATTCTGCTTTTGAGTGTTGATTGGAAGTCCAGCTCGTAGTTTTACTTGGCTTTAAAAAGGCGTTGCGGATCGTGTCCGTTATGCCAGACGTTTTTAAAAGGTTTTTTAAAGTGTTATTTTAAAAATGTGTAATATGACGAAAGTTTTTTAAGGCGCCTTTGTGTAAGGAAGTGCATGAGGAGGAGTCAGAGCGCTTTAATGAAAATCAGATGTCTTGAAAACGCAGGCTGGAGCTTTTGAAGTCAGTGCTCATTGAAGTGTGCACTGAACAATGTATTATTCGTATTCATTTTTCAAGCTGAATGATGTTTTAGAGTTATCCAAAAGCTTGTTCAAGCTTTATTTAGTAAAACAGTAGTTTGTAGTATGTTGCTATTAGAATAATAATACATAAAGCGTCGCGGATATGCAAGGCCTGTCAAGATTTTTGTTACACTCTTTTAGCAGTGTCACTTACTTTTCATAATTTTTCTTATGTATTTTGTATATAGGTTCAGTAAACTGTTAGATTTTCATATATTCATTTCATATGTCTAGCTTTACAGGATTAAACATATTTCTTATTGTAATGTGATACAATGTTTCAAAGTAGGTCAATAATGAGCACATACATGTCATGTTTGAGCAGTGTTGGTAATGGGTCCAGGTTACAGACCTGATTTACTATTGATTAAATGCTGTCAGAACCAGCTGAACTGCATATCTGTCTGATCCTGTCCTGCTACAACTTGTTCTGAGTTTTCTGCCTCGCTTATAGCTTTTCTGTAACCTTGTAAACACCGACAATTTGCTTGTTGGTTCAGATCCATGCCAGCCAGTCATTGTGTGCTCTGCGGTTTGTTTTATAGGTTGGATGCAGTATGAGTGAATTTCTTGTCTCTTGGCTAACTTGTGCGATTCACAAGGAATGTTAAGCTTGTAATTTCGAAGACTTGAGACATTCCAGAAGCAAATGTTATTTGAGACTCTTTTAGAGTGCCACAGCGCTGGATAAAAACAAACATCCCTTAGAAAAACAGAAGTTACTAACTAGTATCATAGGTCAGAGAGAGAGTTGTATATAGGCCTATATATAAAAACCCACCCATGGTATCAGGATGACTAACAGGGATTTGTCAGAATGTTCTCTGATGGTTGTCATTGTCTAAAAATTTAACCTGACACCCAGTCACTCTCCAGTCTTGTAAGCACAAAATGTTAAACCAAATCTGATAAAATCTCTTGATTTCCGAGTTGATAATTTGATGTTTCAACACTTTCACAGGAGATGAAATAACACAATAGTTTGTGATTTTTGCAGATTTTTTAGTATTGGGAGTTTTATTTTGCATCATTTTAGTGCTGTCAAATGATTAATCAAATGAAATGAAAATAAAAGTTTTTACATAATATATGTGTGTGTACTGTGCATATTTATGTATATATAAATACACACATACAGTATATATTTTAAAAATATTTACAATGTAAAGATTTTTCGTAAATATTAGGGCTGCAAAGCGATGAATCGCAATTAATCACGTTCAAAATAAAAGTTTTCGTGTGCATAATGTATGTGTGTGTACTGTGTATATTATTATGTATATATAAATACATACACATCCATGTATATATTTAAGAAAAATATGTTGTTTATATATTAAATATATTTATATATAATATAAATGATTTGAAAACAAATATATACATCTAAATGCATGTAAATATATATTTTTTAAATATATACTGTGTGTGTCAATAAAATAAAAATACTTTTATTTTGAATGCAATTAATTGCGATTAATTGTTTTGCAGCCCTAATATGTAAGAAAAATATGTTTATATATTAAATATATTTATATAAATTATATGAATATAAATATATACATATGTGATTAATCATTGCCCAGCACTGTTTATTATGTGTATATAAATACACACATACATGTATATTAATGAAAAATATTTATTTTATATAAAAATATTTGTAAATATAATACAAATAGATACAAGTATAAATATATATATATATATATATATACAAATATTTAAAATATGTGTGTGTGTGTGTGTATACACAGTGCACACATATAGAATGTAAACAAACTTTTATTTTAAATGCGATTTAATTGCGATTAATCGTTTTGCAGCCCTATTAAATATGCATGTGTGTGTATTTATATACACATAATAAATATACGCAGTACACACACATATATTATGCAAACAAAAACTTTTATTTTGGATGTGATTAATCACAATTAATCGTTTGACAGCACTATAATCACCCTCATTTTTTTCCAAACCTGATTCACTTACTTCAGTGGAATGAATCAATGATTCATTTTAAAACACATTTTTCAAAAAAAATAATCTTTAGCGTTCTACATAAAAATTAAAAATAAAGCACGAGGGTGAGTAAATGATGACAAAATGTCATTTTTGTGTAAACTACCCCTTTAAGTTTTGTCACAGAAACATTCCGCCCAGTTTTCGGAGTGCCTCAGTGTGACAGTGGGGTGAGGCTGGAAAGATTCAGTGTTTTGTATCTACTCAGTGGTCCATTTCATGAATGATAAAGGTTCTTGAGAACAGAATGAACTGTTCTTGAGTATCCGCTCCCCTTTAGAAGCAGCCTTCTCAAGGTTTTGAATTAAAAACAAAATCCTATAAGCTTAACTACTACTTATTGTCATCTAAAAAGTTCCTTTTAATCAATGCTGATTCTTTAATTGTGAGAGTAAAGAGTAAAGTGTTTGTACTGGCCTATATTCAATATTTACTTATTTATTTAGTAAGTTCTGATGAAATTCATATCTGCTTTGTCTTAGCTGCTTATAAATCATTCTACCTTTTTGGCAAGGCCCTACATGAATTCCAAACCTGTTACACACTATTTGAATTCATGCCCTAGTTCATTCTTATCAGCAGCTAGACCACGCTAGAAACACTCTTGTGGTCTCTGCAATGACAGTTTTGGTTGGATTTAGTGTCATGAGGTAACGTCTGAGATGTGTCATGAATGCTCACATATAATTATTATTATGACTTAAAGGAACAGTTCACCCAACGTTTATGTGTGGACAAATAAAATCTGATCTTTCAAAATATATTTTGTCAGAATGACTTAAATGTGAGTAAATAATGACGGAATTTTCATTGTTGGGTGAACTGTTTCTTTAAAGGAGAAGTCCACTTCCAGAACAACAATTTACAAATAATTTACTCAATTACTTAAAAGAAATTATGTTTCTGAGGAAAACATTTAAGCATTTTTCTCCATATAATGGACTGATATGGTGCCCCGATTTTGAACTTCCAAAATGCAGTTTAAATGTGGCTTCAAACGATCCCGGATGCAGTTGTAAATGATCCCAGCCGAGAAAGAAGGGTCTTATCTAGCATAATGATTGGTTATTTTAATAAAAATAATATGGTTTATGTACTTTTTAATGCCAAACGTCTTGTCTTACTCTGCCTGGACTGGTTTTGTTCACTAGATAAGACCCTCTTCCTCTGCTGGGATCGTTTACAACCACATTTGGGATCGTTTGAAGCCGCATTTAAACTGCATTTTGGAAGTTCAAAATCGGGGCACCATAGAAGTCCATTATATGGAGAAAAATGCGGAAATGTTTTCCTCAAAAAACATAATTTCTTTACGACTGAAGAAAGAAAGACATGAACATCTTGGATAACAAGGGGTTAAGTACATTATACGTAAATCTTTGTTTTGGAAGTGGACTTCTCCTTTAACTGAGCATCTGGAGAACTGCGGTGATCTAAATGCAGCTTGGGTTGGGCAGTATTTATATCATGTGATGTTAGTCTGACAGCAGTTATTTCATTATGACATCCTGATGAATGAAATTAACATGAAAATGGAAAATTTGTTGTCATGTCTAAAAATATGGGTTGGTCTGTTAGTCCATTTGTAATGATTTCCCTGCAAGATGACTGACTGCCTAAACGCTACAAATAAAGCCTGACTACATATAAATGTAGGGCTGACTAATGATTATTTTGATAATCTGTTGATTATTTCTTTGAAGAAATAACTGAATGACAAAAACAGTTTAATGCATTAAATAAAAATAAATTAATTATTGTAATTAAAGTTGATCAAATGTTATTCCACATCCTGCACAGTGCAATTTGAAGGCTATGAAACAAATAGTAAATGTATCGAGTTTGGGATCGGTAAAATGTTTAATTTTTTTTAACTCTTCAGCTCATTAAGAATGCATTTATTTGATTTAAAAATACAGAATTTTTTTAAATATTGTGAAATATTATTGCAATTTAAAATAGTGTTTTCTATTTTAATATACTTTAAAATAGAATTTCTTCCTGTGATGCAAAGCTGAATTTTTAGCATCATTACTCCAGTCTTCAGTGTCACATGATCCTTTAGAATTCATTCAAATATGCTGGTTTATTACTAATGTTAAAAACAGTTGTGCTGCTTAATATTTTGTTGGAACCTGTAAAAGTTTTTTTCAGAATTATTTGAATAAAACATTAAAAAGAACAGCATTTATTTAAAATAGAAATGTTTTGTAACAGTATACACTACCACTTCACTTCTTTGAAAGAAATTAATACATTTATTCAGCAAGGATGTGTTAAATTGATAAAAAGTGATAGTAAAGACTTATATTATGAATAAATGCTGTTCTTTTTTTACCTTTTTATTCAAAGAATCCTGAAAAAAGTATCACAGTTTCCAAAAAAAATAAGCAGAACACTGTTTCCAACACTGATAATAAATCAGAATATTAGAACGATTTCTGAAAGATCGTGACACTAAAGACTGAAATAATGGCTGATGAGTTCACAGAAATAATTTATATTTTAAAGTATATTAAAATAGAAACTGTTATTTTAAAATTGCAATAATATTTTATAATATTACTTTTTTTCTGTATTTTTGATGAAATAAATAGAATTTTGACAAGCATAAGAGACTTAAATATTAAAAATATTACTGATCTCCCAAACTTTTAATTGGCAGTGTATGTGCCAAAAAATTGTTAAAATATAAATATTACATTCTAAAAAAACAACAACAACTGATTGCTTAAAGCAGAAGTTAAAATCACTAAATTAAAAATAATAAACAAGTAAGCACAAACTAAATGTACTAAAAGTAAGCACACAGATACAGAACTGATGATCAAACTTGATTTTTTTCGTTATCAATTATTGCAATTGTTGCAGCCCTATATAAATCAAATCATAAATAATAAATCAAAGCCTACATTTATCTCGATAGGACAGAAACTGAGATTAAACATAAATAAGATGCAAATAAATGATTTCTAATGAATTCATACCATGCAGATCAGGGCAAAGGACAAGCTTAACGACTGATTGAGAAATTATGTTGAGAACGAGAGAACAAATGCAAATGGTTTCTGTCACCACACCTTAATCCATCAGCAAAGCTCTGCTGTCTTAATCTTTCAGTCTTTGTGGTTTCTGCCGAGAGGCTCAGAATGGGCTAGGTCTCCTTATCAGCCCGGGACGAGAGAGTTATTATTAACCTGTGTCACTCTCGACTTCACATTCCAGGCTCGCTGTACCAGGTCTGAGTCCAACGGCATTGCAACAAAAGTGCTAAATTATCAGTTACGCAAAGCATTAACCTCTCAGTCAGGAAATGACTGTGGAGCAGTGAATAAGAGGTGGAGATCGGGGGATTAAGATCGAGGAAACAAAAAGAGAGTTTGTAAGAAGACAGATAGAACAAATATCAAGATACACAAGGGGGGTGAACACTATTGTGCTTTCAGGAAAAGAGTTTCCAGTTGTATGTCGCTGTCTGGTGTGTTCCTTGGAAATGTCCCTGATATTTTACTGCGTGTTAAGAAGTGAAACAACAACTAAAGAGCTAGATGTCACATGCTACAAGCGTTATATAATTCATTTCAATTACTGTATCGTGCAGAATTCATGTTTTTTCTTTTTCTTTTCAAAGGACCAGAAACTCAGTGAACAGAAGGTAATTGCCTACTAGTAGTGTTCAAAGCAGCTGTTTTTACATTGCTAAAAATAGGAATTGTTTGAAAGTTTCCTAGGAATCATCTAAATCGTTATTTTTTATTTAATCTAGTTGCATTCATAACATTTTTGTGCACTTTGCTGTCACTAGTTGATTGTGTGTGGTTTTGGGTGTGATTTAATAATAGAAGATTATGCCAAACAGTTTAATAAAACTCTTCTTTTTACGAGGCTTTGTTCTTCGTTATGATATCAGGACAGTTGGATCATGCTGATTAGATAACTGATACAAACAAACTACAGTGAATTAAGACTGCATGTAACAGGTTTGAAATTTATGAAGATGAATTTAAAAGTAGGGCTGGGTTTTGATACAAACGTCATGATTCGATTTGATTCTGATTTACAAGCTTGCAATTTGATATTTATTATTTTGGGTGTCAGTTATTACTATAATATTGAAGATTAAAATGAACTGATTCGTATACAAATGCTTAAATTACACTCAAATAAGTTTCATATTAAAAATAGTTCTACTTATACTTGACGCATTTATTCGAAGATAAATGAAACATTGAATACAACATCAAGAATAGTAAACCGTTGAATATGTTATATAGTGCATATACTGAGCAAAATGCTCCTCTAACTAACGAGTTTATGGTCTCCGCATATGTTTTTTCTGAGGTAAATGTGACATTATCTGACATTGTTTAGAAGCTGTTATACTGAAACACTAACTGAGCGATTACATGAGACAGGATACAGATTTCGGTAAGTTGTGCTCTTTCTTTCTTTCTTCTTACATACTTTTGGATTTTTATTCATGTTTATTTCATGCTGAAACTGGTATTAAAGCGGAGGAGACGATCAGTTCACTTGCAGTTCCCGCTTTCACTTCTAACAGCGATCTGTCACTCCACATTAAACAGCGCCAAAACTGCATTTATTGTTTGAATATTGTAACAAATGGACAGAATTTGAAATCTGAGACTTTGTTTCACACAAAACAGGGTTTGCACAAGGTGCTTAAAGTGCTAAAAGTACTTGAATGTGACTTTTTGAAATTTAAGGCCTGGAAAACCCTTGAAAATAGCAAGATGTACTTGAAAGGTGCTTGAATTTTTAAAAGACAATAAGTGTTTAATTTGGTCAATAAGCACATGTCTTTTCACCCAAAATTTACACAATTAAAAAACATCGTACCTCATCATACGGAGCTTTTCGAACTCTGAATCAGTTAAACCACTGTGTCGCAAAATGATTCACCGTTTCGAAGCGCTCCAGTCAGATCATGTTATTTGTTTTAGATCGGGACTTCAAATCGCATTGCGAGAATCATTTGATTTAGATTGGAACTTTGCATATTGTAAATCATTTGATTTAGATCGGAACGGCTTCGTGAATCATAACGAACAGAACAGTAGTGCACGTCCCATCCAATAAATCGCAATAAGCTTTGTGCCTTGTTACTTTCGACAGGGTTCGTACAGATACTGTAAAATTAAATTCCACAATCTTCAAGGCCTTGTCAAGCACTACTTTTCTGATTTTCAAGGACTTCAATCAGAGATCTCACATATTGAACAAAGTCTTCTATTTCAAATTCTTAAAAAAGAGAAATCGAAAAATCAAATACTAATAAAAAATGGCAAAAATAAAGTGAAGCACATGCGAAGTATTACTACTGAAGTATTGTAAAGTATACTACACTTTTACTACAGTAAAACCACGGTTAATTTTCTTAAGGGATTTGTATTTGTATTTTTGTAACTGTACTGCCTTAATGGTTTGATGTTTTTTACTGTTTAAGAAAAAAAATCAGAAAAAAAAATTGCAAAATCGCTCTGAAATCCTGATCTGAAACAAATGATTTGCAAACCCGTACCAAATCTGAGTCAAATGATTTGCGATACTCAAAGTTCCGATCTAAGTCAAATCAATCGCGATCCGTGTTCCGAGTGTTCTGAAGTGATGGTTCACGAATCATTATTTAGATCGTGACTTCAGAGCGTGGATCGTGATTCACTTGATTTAGATCGGAACTTCAGAGCGGGTTCACGTTTTTTTTGCTTTAGATCAGAACTTTGGAGCATGGAGCGCAAATTATTGGTTTCAGATCAAGATTTCGGAGTGATTTAATGAATCTTTTTCGGATTTTTTTTTCTTAAACAGTAAAAAACTTCAAACCATTAAGGCAGTACACTTATTAAAACTAAACAAAGAAAAAAGAAAGAAAGTATAATACAAATCCCTTAAGAAAATTAACTGTGGTTTTCCTATAGTAAAATTGTAGTATACTTTGGTAGTAATACTTTGCATGTGCTTCACTTTATTTTTGCATTTTTTATTAGTATTATATTTATAGACTTCTCTGTTTTAAGAATTTGAAATAGAAGACATTGTTCGATATGTGAGATCACTGATTAAAGTCCTTGAAAATAAAAAATAGTGCTTGAAAACTTCTTGAAAGTCCTGGAATTTAATTTTACAGTATCTGCACGTACCCTGTTAAAAGTAACAAAGCACAAAGCTTATTAGGATTCATTGAATGGGAAGTGCGCTGCTGTTCCATTCGTTAACTGAAAACAGGCTCGAATAATTGATTCTTAGGATTTAAGAATCAATATAGTTTCAGAAAAATGAGATATTGATTAAAATCGAGAAATTTGTATTTTTTTTACCCAGCCTTTTTGAAAACATGTTCATCATATAATAGATGTATTCAGGTCATTGTATATATGAAATGTATTTTTCTGTTTTTATTTATGTAACTTTATAGAGACATACATCAAAATAAAAAGTTTGATCCTATACAATTATGGTTAAAAAAAAAAAACTCTTATGTTTTTCAGTTCATAGGACAAGTTACTTTTAAAAGTAACGTATTACAATGTTGTGTTACTCCACAAAAAAGTAACTAATTACTTTCATGCAAAGTAATCCATTATGTTTCCTTTGCGTGCCTGACTTTTGCTTGTTTATTTATTTTTAATAACAAAAATGGCAACTGTAATTCGGCAACTGCAAAGGCCCTTTCACACAAAAAAATGAAAATAATAAACCTCAGGCTGAAGGACGTGCCTCTACCTCTGCACCTCACTCCCAGTTTTTCTCAACATGGGGGCAGAAGAGATGTCAGTGAATGAATGAGAAAACAAAATAACAAAAAACAAAAAGTTTTTCAATTTATTAGATAAGATTGAAAATTTCAATGATATACTGACTTCTCAAGTAAGATTTTTTTCAGTTTTTTAGTTCAGAAATCTTGTGTTTGTGGAGGTGACCCAGGCCATGCTGTTAGTGTCTAATGTGAATCAATGAGCCAGTGAGAGTTAGTAGACTCTATTGATCTTGAAAAAAAAAAGACAGAATGTCAGAGTCAGTGGCCTTCTATGCTTGAATGCATTACTGTTTGAAAAGAAATCACAAAAGGCACGTGTACGCATGTACGCAGTTTATTACGTGAAAAGCGTGAAAGCTTCAAATTACAGAATCAAAGAATCTCCTGGAAGTGAGTAACTACCAGGAAATCAATTTAAACCAGGGGTGCTCAACCCTGGTCCTGGAGATCAACTTTCCTGCAGTGTTCAGCTCCAGCCCTGACCAAACACACCTGAACCAGTGAATTAGGATCTGAAGGATCACTTGATAATTACAGACAGGTGTGTTTGATTAGGGTTGGAAATAAACTCTGCAGGAAAGTCGATCTCCAGGAACAGGGCTGGGCACCCGTGATTTAAACCATAGTAACCCCACTCAGCATTCAACAATGTAAGCTGGATGTAAATCATTATTATTACAAAGGGAAACAGTGACATGTTGTAGCATGGTTTAACTTAAGATGAGTCAAGTTTTCACACCTAAATTCTCTATAACCCGTAGCAGCTTTTGACCACCTGTGTGGGTCAGGTTATACTGCCAGCTGCATGACTCGGTACTAAGTAAGCCAGAAGAACAGACTGGCTCATGTCTACTGAGCTAAATGTCTCACAAGTGCCCACGTGTAGAGAAATGGGCTTAATCAGAATGTGAAAGTCATGTAGTGTCATTTGCCTCGGGGTCTTGATTCAGAAGCCTTCGGCACACAGTTAATTATACTGTTATAAGGAAGAGGTTGCAGGAACAGATGTCAGATGTGGACAGAAGACTACTTCATAAATCACAAAGGGCGTATCTCTGTGTTAATTGTAATGCAGGCAGTTTTTGAACTGGAGGTGTAGGAATGCTTATAAAAAGTTTTGCTGTATGTCAGTGTTTTAGTATGCTGGCCATGTTTTTCTTTTCACAGCTGGTGAGTAACATCATTATGACACATGAATGCGATCAGTGTTGGGGAAAGTTACTTTTAAAAGCAATGCATTACGCTATTGTGTTAATCCATAAAAAAGTAACTTATTGAGTTACATAGTTACTTTTTATGGAAAGTAATGTGTTATGTTACTTCACGTTACTTTTTATCAGCTGAGCTGGGTTTGTTTTTTATTTTCAATGACACGAAAGAAATATTTTTGCCAACCCTTTAGGCCCTGTCACACCAAAACTAAACCTCAGCCTGAAGGGAGTGCCGCTCCCTCTCAACACCGAGGCAGGAGCGGTGTCAGTGAAAATGGGAAAACAAAGTAACTTGCATTGCTTATTTGAAAAATAACTCTTTTCTGTAAATTTAAAAGTAATGTGATACTTTACTAGTTACTTGAAAAAAGTAATCTAATTACGTAACTCGCATTATTTGTAATGTGTGACCCCCAACACTGACTGCCATATAACACACACTGCTGTTTAAAGGTTTGAGGTCAGTAAGATTTATTTTGTTCACCAAAGCTGCATTTACTTGATAAAACAGAAATAATGGAAAAACAGTAATATTGTGACATGTAATTTGTTCAGTTGATGTTTATTCCAGTTTTCAGTATGTATGTGTGTGTACTGTATATATAAGGACTGGGTAAAAAATAGTGATTTCTCGATTTTAGTTGATTATCATTTTTATGAAACAATACCGATCCTTAAATCCCAAGAATCAGTTAGTCTAGCCTGTTTTCAGTTAATGAACATAACCTTGTAGCACGCCTCCCATCCAATAAATCGCAATAAGCTTTGTGCTTTGTTACTTTTGATATGAAACAAAGTCTCAGATTTCAAATTCTGTCCATTTTATTAAAATATTCAAAAAATGAATGCCATTTTGGCATTTTTATTGTGAAGTGACAGATCGCTATTTCGCCTCAAGCAAAATCCAAGTGAACTGATCATCTCCTCCGCTTTACTACAAGTTTCAGCACAAAATAAACATGAATAAACATCAAGGTATGTTAAAAGAAAGGGTACAACTTACCGAAATCCGTATACTGTCTCAGTCAATGTTTCAACTGCAGATAACCATCAGTGTAACAGCTTGTAAACAATGTTATGTATGTATGTATGTATGTATGTATCTATCTATCTATCTATCTATCAGTCAGACGGCATGCACTTCCAAACAATCATGCGATTGAATCAGCTATGCTGTTAGAGTTTGTGATGGACAATGTCAGATTGATCTATTTTTTTTCTTTTTTCACTCAGGCTGTGTGCTGAATAAACTGGAGGTCACACAAACAGAAACACAAGCACCATGAACTCCCAGGGCAGCTTCGGCAGCCACTTCATGTGTAAGTATTTCAGTACATCAGCAATGTTTCGTTCCTATGTGTATGCGATGTAGGCTAGGACATGGTGTAGCAGGTACATGTCTAAGCATGCTAATATTTTAGTGAGTGTCTTCAAAATTGCAAATTAGGTGCTACATAGCTCTGGAGTGGCTTGTTACATCCTGTTGGGTGTTTACTTGATTTGTTTCTGTTTGCATGTTTTAGTTCAGTCCATCAACGACGAACTGAACGCGTCTTTGGCAACAGCTGATGAGCTTTCAAGAGAATTCAGCTCTCTCCTGTCAGAAGCCACTCCTGTCGTGCAAACCACTACTTCAGAGGTACAGAATTAATTATTGCATTTAAAGAATTAGTTCACTTCCTGAATAAAAACAAATTCTGATCATTTTCTCACCCATATGTAATCTAAGATGTTCATGTCTTCTTTCTTCAGTCGAAAAGAAATGAAGGTTTTTGAGGAAGACATTGCAGAGTTTTTCTGCATATTTTTCTGCATAGAGTGGACTTCAATGGTGGCCAGTGGGTTGAAGGTCCAAATTGCAATTTCAATGCATCTTCAAAGGGCTCTACATGATCCCAGCTGAGGAATAATGGTTTTATTTAGTGAAACAATATGTAATTTATTTATTTAATTTATATACCACAATTGCTCGTCTTGCACTATTATTCTTTGCCTGGGGGTGTGTAGAGCCCTTTGAAGCTGCGTTAAAACTGCAATTTGGACTTTCAACCCATTGAGCACCATTGAAGTCCACTATATGGAGAAAAATTCCTGAATGTTTTCCTCAAAAAATCTTCAAGAGCAGGTCACGTGTTTTCGAAAAATATATTTTTTGCAGTTTATAATGTAGCTACAATCTTCAGTGTAAACAATCTGCAAAGTTTTTAATCAGAAAAGTGCATGATAAATAAAGATATTGTCTCTCAAAAGAAAAGGTCTACTCCGAATCACACTAACGAGTCACATTTTCGAATCTTCTGCCTGTTACCGATCTATGTCACTAGGTGACATTAGCATAATCCCCGCCTGCCCACAAAATATGAACACTCTGACCTGCCCACAAAAACTTGCGCTATTTAGTGTGTTTACATCATGTCGAGAAGATGCTGTGTTCTGCGCTGTAAAAGCAAGTTTGTTTTGTTTTCATTGCGGAAAGATGATGATGTGAAGAAGTTAATGATGATTAGTGGTTAAAATTATTTTTTTTCCACAATACCACAGCAATACAGTGCTTCTCTAATCTTGGCTTTTATCTTCTTTGGCTTCTAATCTTCTTTATTTGGACTAACAAGCATCTCCGAACCACAACCTGAAAGTACAATTGATATGTTATGTGTACATTTTCAATTGAGTGCTCAAAATATCATGTTTTTTGTGATAATATGTGATTTTTATTTAGTGCAGCTTTAGGTTTACAGGTAAACCACAGTAGTACTGTCTTACTTAATTCTGGTAATTCGCTGTAAACCCACTATTTGCTCATGAATGTGTCGGCTAATGTAGAATGTCGACGTTTTAATGACTTTGTTTAATAATAATGTGACTTAGACATATTTAGGTTTACAAACTGTGTTGTTTCATCAGTTAAAGGAGAAGTCCACTTCCAGAACAACAATTTACAGATAATGTACTCACCCCCTTGTCATCCAAGATGTTCATGTCTTTCTACAGTCGTAAAGAAATTGTGTTTTTTGAGGAAAACATTTCAGGATTTTTGTCCATATAATGGACTTATATGGTGCCCCAAATTTGAACTTCCAAAATGCAGTTGTAAACGATCCCAGCTGAGGAAGGAGGGTCTTATCTAGCGAAACAATCGGTTGTTTTCATTAAAGAAAATACAATTTAAATACTTTTTAATCTCAAACATTCGTCTTGTCTTGCTTCAAAAATCATTTTAAAATCATCCTACATCGCTGCAGAACTACTGACCCAGTCTTTGCAAAGTGAACATGCAAAGAAGATCAAACACCCTTAACAAAAAAGGTAAAAAAGTGATATAGGACGATTTTGAAGTTGAGGGAGAACATGAGATGGGAGTTTTCCAACATAACCTAACTGTCAAGAACCATAAAACAGAGACGTCGGGAAGAGCAAAACAAGACGAGCGTTTCACTAGATAAAACTTTCTTCCTCGGCTGGGATCGTTTACAACCGCATTTGGGATCGTTTGAAGCCGCATTTAAACTGCATTTTGGAAGTTCAAACTCGGGGCACCATAGAAGTCCATTATATGGAGAAAAATGCTGAAATGTTTTCCTCAAAAAACATAATTTCTTTACAACTGAAGAAAGAAAGACATGAACATCTTGGATGACGAGGGAGTACATGATCTCTAAATTGTTGTTCTGGAAGTAGACTTCTTCTTTAATCACGTTAGCACTCGGCTAACTATTATCGTTATTGTAAGTGTTTATAGTTTAGCACCTAAATTTTAGCTGTGGGCATGATTCGCTTGCATATGTGGTAAACAAAATGTTTTTATGTCATTATTTTAAGAACGGATTGGAGCAGTATATTATTGTTTTATGTGAATGTGCATGCTTCGTCAATGGGCAAGGTTGCCAGGTTTTCACAACAAAACCTGCCCAATTGCCACTTAAAATTAGCACAGTTGCATTTTGAGGGAGGTCCTCCTTTAAAAATGGCATTCTGGAGTATAAAAATACACGCTTTTTGTCGGGGGTTCCCCTGTTAAATTCACATTCCAGGGGCTAAATATAAAAATTATTTGGGTTCGCTTCAATCCACGGACACCAAAAAACAACCGCAGACTTGGCAACACAGATGGTAGTGCTCGCTAACTTGCACAAGTACTCCTCTCTGTACCAAATCATGACAGACTTGGCCAGCTGACCAATCAGAGCAGAGTAGGCTTTTGGAAGGGAGGGGTTTACAGACAGGGGAAACCAACGCAATATTAGACATGAACATCTTGGACGACATGGGGGTTAGTAAATTATCAGGAAATTTTTCTATTGGAAGTGACCTAATCCTTTAAATAATGTAAAACAATCTTTCATATCTGAATGAAGAACATTCCATTGCAGTTTTAGATGGTGCAGATGTGGCTATATATTGTTTTAGTGTATTTGGACACCAACATCATGTATGAATGTTTTCCTTGGTATTTTTATTGTAGATTTCTCGCCCTAAACCCCAGAGCAGCAGCAATGGCAACAGCAGTTTGTACAGCGCAAACAATAATGGAAATGGGAGCGTCAATACAAGCTTCTCCTTTTCCCAGAGCCCCGCGAGCAGCCTGAGCTCAGACCCCAGCAACAGCAGGAAAGAATCCAATCTGGACTTTCCATCTCCTGGCCCAATTCGATCTTCAGCTTCTGCACCTCATCTAGAGAGTTTGAAATTTAAGCCTCAATCTCCTAGTCCTTTAACCCAGCAACATTCCCCTTTTACAAACCGTAAAGACAGCTCGGATTCACGATATATGTTCGACCAAAAGACTCCCCCTAACATGTCTCCAAATACAATTAGACGAATGACTCAGATGCCACTGAGGCCTCAAGATCGAAGCCTGAGAGGATCGTTGACCTATGCGGAGCTATCCAGCCCTAACTTCGACAGCAAAACATCTAGCAGGTTGATGCAGACCCCAGCTAGCTCCTTGTCTTCGATTCCCAGGTCTCCGAGGTTGGATCGAGCATCTCCTCCTCCTCCTACTTTTAGCCAACCAGTGGCCAGTACTCTACCACGCAACTTCCAGCCATTCGGACCCTTAGGTAATTAAGTTTTGAAGTGTATTAAAATACAAAAAAATCTGCGCTCTTAAAAATAAAAGTTATTTTGTGATATTAACAGTTTCGTGAAGAACCTTTAACATCTATAGAACTACAAAACATTCTTTATAGTCGAAAAAAATTGATCTTTTAAGAAAGAAACCCAAAATGGTTCTTCTATGGCAATTGCTGCAAACCCTCTTGGGAACTTTCATTTTAAGAGTGTACAGTTGGAGCCAAAGGTCTTTGGTTGGTTGTTTTTTTCCAGTAATAAAGTTCTGTTTGCTTCTTTATTAAAGAAGCAAATGTTAAATGTTTTGTCTTCTTTCAGAGGAAGGAA
Organism: Labeo rohita; assembly: GCF_022985175.1. Taxonomy (NCBI): domain Eukaryota; kingdom Metazoa; phylum Chordata; class Actinopteri; order Cypriniformes; family Cyprinidae; genus Labeo; species Labeo rohita. The sequence continues at coordinate 18,827,494 of NC_066886.1, read as the reverse complement.
TGCAGAAGCAGAAGAACACCTCCAAGTGGAACGAGACCGACCTAGATGCGTCATACGAAAGAAAGCCTCACCACACCTATGACAGTAGGTTGCACAAGTTGCATGCTTTTTGAAAGGGACATTAAAAAGGTTTTAAACTCACTTTTGATTGCATAGAATTGCATAACTCATAACTAATCTTGGAGGCAACATTGTGCAACAATTAAAAGCAATTATTAAAAGGACTGTTAAATAAAAAATTTTCATTAGAACTGAGTGGCTATTTTATATTGATATCGGAATAATAAAAATGATAAAACAAACTTTAGTTTATCAGACTTCACTTGGCTACATGACATAAAAAATTCATAATTGCTGCTCAAAGTTTAATGTTGTTTAAAAAAAAGTCTCTTATGCTCATTAAAGTTCAAATTTTAAATTGGATCAAAACACAGAATTATGTAAAATTATGAAATATTGCAATTTTAAAAGGTTTTTTATGTTAATATACTTATTTACTTATAATTTATTTCTGTGATGCAAAGCTGATAACAGTTCAAAAAGAACAGCATTTATTAAAAATGGAAATCTTTTCTAATACTTTTCTTAACTGTTGTCTTGACTATCACTTTTTATCAATTTAACACATCCTTGCTGAATAATAGTATTAATTTATTTCAAAGAAAGAAAGAAAAAATGTACTAACCCCAAACTTACAGTACTGTATGTTGTTACAAAAGAATTATGTTTTAAATAAATTCTGTTCTCTTTAATGTTTCATTCTTTGAGAACCCTGAGGTTCTAAAAAATATTAGGCAGCACAACTGTTTTCAACACTGATAATAAATCAGCATATTAGAATGATTTCTGAAGGATCATGTGACACTCAAGACTGGAGTAATGATGCTGAAAATTTAGCTTTGCATCACAAAAATAAATTCTACTTTAAAGTGTATTAAAATGGAAATCCACTATTTTAAATTGCAATAATATTTCACAATATTACTGTTTTAAACAGAGTTTAAAATCCCAGATATGACTTTTTTTTGGCTTATTTATAGCATCATTATTAACCATATATCACCATGTCATGTGCTTGCAATGTGAAGACAGTGGGTTTATTACCAAGAGTTAACATCATGCAATAAAAAAGGATTGACTGTAAGCACAAACCATCATCTATAGTCTAGTCACTCTCTCAGTGTTAATTATTTCCTAATTATATGACATCCTCTTTGTTGTAGAGAATGAATGGATCAGACCATCTGTACCTAGCAGCAACTGGAAAGAATCAAACCTGGACGCATCTCCTTCAGCTAAGAAGGTATGCAAATTTTGTGTTGTGCGTGAACGTGTTTGTGGGTGTGCATACCTTAATGTGTCTTCATTTTGCTTAGGGCACTATTAGAATAAAATGTCATTGTTGAATTAACTGAACAAATTAAATCAATGCTTAGAGCCAAAGATGCTGACAAGGACAAACCTGTTGACTTTGTTTTTCTTTCTCTCCCACGTCTCTCCATTAGCCTTTTTTCTCTTTAACTTCTTTATAATTGTTTGTTGCCAGCTGGTTAACCACTCTGACTTGTTGAACCAATTGAGGATCATGTTTATATGCAATTATGTTTTAGCACTTTTCAGGTAATAAAAACAAGTGTAGACAGTTCCCACTTGAAACAGGTAACAGCGGACATACACTTTTAGAACAAAGATTTACAGATAATGTACTCAGCCCCTTGTCATCCAAGATGTTCATGTCTTTCTTTCTTCAGTCGTAAAGAAGTTATGATTTTTGAGGAAAACATTTCAGCATTTTTCTCCATATAGTGGACTTCTATGGTGCCCCGAGTTTGAACTTCCAAAATGCAGTTTAAATACGACTTCAAGCGATCCCAAATACGGTTGTAAACAATCCCAGCCGAGGAAGAAAGGTCTTATCTAGTGAAACGATCGGTTATTTTCATAAAAATAATACAATTTATATACTTTTTAACCTCAGACACTCGTCTTGTCTTGCTCTCCCTGAACTCAGTTTTTTTCCGGTTCATGACAGTTAGGGTATATCCAAAAACTTCCATCTAATGTTTTCCCTCAACTTCAAAATCGCCCTATATCGCTGTTTTACCTTTTTTGTTAAGGTTGTTTGATCTTCTTTGCATGTTCACTTTGCAAAGACTGGGTCGGTACTTCTGCAGCAATGTAGGATGATTTTGAAATCAGGCAGAGCAAGACAGGACAAGCATTTGACATTAAAAAGTATTTAAATTGTATTATTTTTACGAAAATAAATGATTATTTCGCTAGATAAGACCCTTCTTCCTCAGTTGGGATCGTTTACAACCACATTTGGGATCGTACAAGTTGCATTTAAACAGCATTTTAGAAGTACAAACTTGGGGCACCAAATTGGTCCATTATATGGAGAAAAATCCTGAAAAGTTTTCCTCAAAAAATATAATTTCTTTACGACTGAAGAAAGAAAGGCATGAACATGGATGACAAGGGGGTAAGTATATTATCTGTATCATGTTGTTGTTATGGAAGTGGACTTCTCTTTTAAAAATTCTGTCATTAATTACTCACCCTCATGTCGTTCCAAATCCGTAAGATCTTTGTTTAACACAAATAATGACTTTATTCAACAATTTCTTCTATTTCGTGTCAGTCTTTAATTCGTATTCACATTTGGTTTTCTTTGCGCACAAAAATGATTATCGTAGCTTCATAAAATTAAGGTTGAACCACTGATGGACTATTTTATCGATGATCTTACTACCTTTCTGGGCCTTGAACGTGGAAGAAAGCTCTTGAATGTCATCAAAAATATCTTAATTTGTGTTGTCTTACGGGTTTGTAACGACATCAGGGTGAGTAATTACTAACAGAATTTTCATTTTGGGTGAACTTTCCCTTTAAATGACAGAAATTAAGTTGAAGTTGAGGTAAAATGTATGCATCATGCATCATTCTCATAGCTTCTTTCTGTTTCTTTCATCAGGATGCTGTGGTCCGTTCGCTCCCATCATCTCACAGCTCGCTCCCGAGGAACACTCGCATATCAGTGCCCCCTGAACTTTCCTCAAGCACCAGCTCATCTTACAGCCCTCAGCCAATCCTTTCCCGTATCTCCATTCCACCTGCAAGCTCTGGAGCCCGTCGGCACAGGCCTATCCCGCTTTCCGTCATCATGAGGCTCCAGAACCCCTATTATGCTGTGGCTGCCAGCAGATACGGCCCTGGCCCAATAGGAGAGCCCCTGCAAGGGACCTTCCACCAAAATCCTCCCCTGCCCCGAGAGTACCTGCGGCAAAATCAGACACCTCAACCTCAGCAACCTCAAAGACAACCTCCCTACTATAGAGAAGGTACCTTCAAGCAGAAGCCATGAGTGGGGCATGAGTTAATGGCTTGACACATTTTTTGGGCTGCATCTATTAATGTATTTGAAAATACATTAAAAATGCAGTTCATACATACAGTGACTTGAAAAAACCTGTCATGAGGATGTTTTTAATTTCTTAAATTCATTTTGATTTTTTTGAGGGGATATAAAATAAATTTAAAACTTACTAAAGGAATCTTCAAATTATTTATTTCAATAAAAGATCATTATGCAGTTTGGCATAGTCTTGTATTATTATTTATATTATTATTATTTCTTGATATTTACTTAATATTCATGAAATACATATTTTATATATACTTAATGTTGTATATTTTTTATATTTGAACTATCTGCTAAATCAAAATCATGTGGTTCAACCAACATGCAGAAAGAATAAAAATTAAACAGGAAATTATATCATAGAGTGGATGCCTGCAGACCCTCATGACTGTGTCAAGGTCAGTAAGTCTATTATAGTATCAGATAATTTGACTATTATATGATGGAGGCAAGTTTAGTTTTAAAATGTCATGTTGTGCAACTCCTCATAATATTTGTAAATTAAATCCACAGCGTTAAACTACTTGGCACAAGCTGATTGGTTCATGTTGCATACAGAACCAATGAGCTTGCTGCTTTGCATTTAAATGGCTCCTTTTCATTCACTACAGCTGAGGTCGGCAAGTAAGTTATTTTTCGCCTCTAGATGACAGGTCAGAACATAGTCAAAGGATAATTTAAGAAATTAATTGATGAAAAATGCAATTGCCTGTGACAGACTGTTACAGTGTCTTTTGTAACTGGTAGTGAGCTGTTACTCCAGTGTATATACATGAATCATGGAGTTAAATTTAATAAGACTCTTTCCATACATTTTAAAACCTCATCGCCACTACACAGGCAACACTTTAACTTAGATTTACTATATATTGATTGTAAGATAGCACAACTGAACAGTCTTAGTTTGCAAAAGCAATTTAGCTGTCCACACTAGACGTGAGTCACGTGACGCCACAGCCATTCACAAGCACAGAATTGCACTGCACTCTCAATGAAATGGAGTTTATAATCTAATTCATAAATATTAAACCTTTTTAACATTGTTAAAACTAAATAATGAATGACTGATACCGTCTTTGTCATGAAAAACACTTGTTGGTTCATAGTTTTAACATGTTTGATTAAATTTATTTTCAAGATTTGAGGTAAACTATCTGTTGTTGCTTTTAGTATGGCTATAAACATCACGTGGAATGATATTCAAACTCACATCAGACTCTTTTAACATTGAATAAGGCACATAATCACTACCTGAGATTGTAACTGTCAGAGTTTGTGTTGTTGTTCGAACCGTGACATCGCAGAAATAGAAACCATTTCTAAAATAGAAATTTTGTGTCGCTCTCGCAGCTAGCTTGAACAGAAATTCCTTTCAGCGCGTGTCCTGGCATCGCGTAATAAGACACAGTGTTAGGTCGTAAAACGTGTTCCTTTTACACAAAGTGCGTGTGATCGCAAAATCGAAAGTGAAAGTGAACAGCAAGCGCTTATTCAAAGGCGATTTAAATCAATTGTGAGTAACTGTTGCTGTCATGACAGATCTATTTCAAAACCAGCCGCTATCAAAATGATCTGGCTGCGGGCCAAAACTGGCCCGCCAGCAATAATATTTGGCCCGTGGGCCGCCTGATGCCGACCACTGTTACAGGTTTTCACAGTTCCTCTGAAACCCTCCACCGCCCCAGCTCCACCTGTTTAGATCTGCTACAGGTTATTATATATGCTACTTGTGCAGCAACAGTATATCTTAAATACTCACAGCATCATATCCATGTATGTATTGGCAGTAGCAAGTTTCTACAACAGCAGCAATCACCAACAGCAGCAGATCTGTTTCGCCAAGACCAAATACATTAACATTGTCATATCCATTACCATGCTAAAACCTTTCAGTTTGCAATTTAAAATGATATATTTTTTGGTTTGTTTCGTCTAAGCAGTTCTCCACCCTGGAGATGTTGACGCTGAGCTTGAGAGATTGGACAAAATAGAAGGCCCTGTGTACATGACTGACCAAGGCATGAAAGTAGAAGAGGAGGGTAAAGTGGAGGATACAGAGATGCCCCCTCGCCCTCTCAGCCCCACGCGTCTCCAGCCCGTGGTGGCCCCACAGGCAGAGTTGGACACTGACATGGACGAATTGATGCGTATCCGAGCCGAGTTCCCCAGAGCCCTGAAGAAACGTGGCTCAGTCGAAGTTCCTCAGACCCTGCACAACCTGCCCATTTCCCAGGCCAACCATTACAAGCAAATGATCAATAAACTGTTTCGAAGGAAGACCATCCGTATCAAGGAAGAACCAACTGCTGAAAGTGGCAGCTCTTCAGATGGGGAAGAGGGCTCTAAATATCCTGTTGCTATAGATCCAGTACCAATCACAGAGATACAAGTCTCTTCTGAACAGAAGGTGAGGGGCAGGTTACATTTTGATACAGTAGATAGCAATGACAGTTAAGAGGAGATTTGATTTTAATCTGCTTTTCAATCTTTTCTTCCCTTTCAGGGTGTTCACTCTATCTTACGGAAAAACAAAAAAGCCAATAAATCCTCCAGCCGTAGGGCTCACTTGAGCCCACTGGTCCTGATGTTGGATGGGTCCTTAGTAGGAGAGTTAGAAACTGTACAGAGGGCTGCGCAGGAGGTATGTCCCACTGCTTTGGTACCTAGAAGTGGCAACAACTTACATCAGCACTGTATAGAGTTACTTTCAGTCTGGGACAAAAGCACACAACAGTATCCATTAAAAAAAATAGACACCACACAACTGAAAAGGGCGGATCACAGGGTAGGGGTGTGTCAGTATATACCATTATTGATAATAATGGTGTCAAAATCAGCGTGTTGACACAACTGATATTATGACAGACCTAGTCTTAATGTATTTTGCTTTAACATTTGAATGTAAATATTTTAAGAATAATTTACATAAATGACACAAACTAGCAAAAAAAGAATAAAAAATATAGATAAATGTTTTAATCATTTTTAATTAATTTTTAAATAAATATATATAATAATTTATATTATTATATGTGTGCACTAAAATAGCAAAACTAGCAGTGAAAAAATATTAAAAAATATAAACTTTTCTTTAACTAAAAATAATTCTAAAATTAAATTTTAAATACATTTATACAAAATACACAAAATATTAAATACATAATACACACACACACACATTTGAGGTTGCAAAGGAATTACTGTATGTGTGCACTAAAAAAACAAATAAATAACTGACTTTTTGATGTTTATTTTGAGGCCTTTCTTTAGAAAACTATAAACTAAAAAAACGTAATAATACAAATATCCACAAATATCACAGTTTCTTCATATATAAAACATGGCCAGCAGGTATTTGCATTAAAAAATAGCAATTAATGCTGTTTATACGTAGTGCAAATAGCATTACATTCTAATTACAATTACAAGGGAAAATAGCAGCTTTTTTTTAGCGATATGCTATTTACGCTAAGTACAAATAGCGATAGATTCTACTTAAACTATGTAAAAATAGCAGTATTTTGTGTGTAAATAGGCTAGTAGTTAGATACTGTTTATACTTATTGGCAGATATTTGCACCTCAGTATTGTAGTACAGTATAAAAACAATATACAGTAATACCGTAAATGAGTGTAAATGACAATTTTTATTACAATTATTAAATGCATTCCACTTTATTGGGACAATAAAGCCCTCCCTACACATACCCCTAACCCTACCCAGTAAAGACTTTATTATGAAATACCCTTTATATCCACTTTTCAAATATTTCCTTCATTTTTATTGAAAATAAAGGTGGATTCAAACTCAAAAGTTACAACCACATGCTTTACTTCTTGCTCCACTGCTGCCCTTGTCTGATAGACATCTTGTGTAATAATGGCTAGCCCAACCACACAGTGGTGGGCGGAGTTAGTGTAACTAGCCTCTGCCAGCTTAGTGTAAATAGACACTGATAAAAATACTTAAAAAATACATACAAATTTATATTGAAAACCAAAATACAAAATAAAACAAAAAAGAGAACATTTTCAAAACTTAAATAAGACTTCCCTACTTGTAAATGATTCATAGTTACGTTATTGTTCTGTTCGTCTTTTTAAAAGTGCACTTGTGTGTCCCTGTGTAGGTGACTGATCCAAGCCAGTCTAATGATGAAGGTATCACAGCCCTTCACAATGCCATATGTGGTGGACACTTCCCAGTGGTGGAGTTCCTTGTGCGGATAGGTGCTAATGTTAGCGCTCCAGACAGCCACGGCTGGTAAGATGCTCAATTTAACAAGCATTCTTATATATTTTTGTGTGTATAGCACATATTCACTTTATTCTCACTATTAGGACACCCTTGCACTGTGCTGCGTCCTGTAATGACCGGAAAATGTGTGAGTTTCTGGTGCGGAACGGAGCAGCGGTGATGGCCGTAACAGACAGCGATGGGGCCACAGCGGCGCAGAAGTGTGACCCCTACGCCCCTGGTTTTGAGGAGTGTGAGAGCTTCCTGAGAGGTGAGGGTGATGTCATGAAAAGAAAACGAGAATAGACATTGCTTGTGTACATATGTAAACCGCATGGCGCAACACGTTTTTACAGGCGAACACCTACATGTGCGTTAACTCCCAGTGTTATATTTAGCAAGTCACAATGAGCACTACATTCCCAAGTTAATAGTATCATCCTCTCATATGGGTTGGAAACAGCCGTCAAGGCTAGTCAGCTAATTCAGAAACTATTGGGTGGAGGTGTCATAAAATACACCCTTATTAATTCACAAACAATGAGTAATCTGAGCACAGTGGTGTATGTAATAGTTGAACTTCCTTTAGCCACCATTAAGTTTCATGTGTGCGTTTTTGTGTAGGTGTGGAGGAAGCAATGGGTGTAGAGAACAGTGGGGTGGTGTATGCTCTATGGGGATATCCTGCCCAGGCTCCAGACGAACTGGGCTTCAAAGAAGGAGACATGGTGACCATCCTGCAAAAGCCTGAAGGGGTGGACTGGTGGTGGGCTTCACTGTGTGGCAGAGAGGGCTTCGTACCAAACAACTACTTTGGGGTAAGAAGAGCTTATTTACAAGAAAAATAATGGTCAGCTAGAGGTCAAAAGGTCAACATTCCAAGCAAAATGTCAAAAGGGGGCACAGGATGACATAAAATGATTAAATTAATTATTAAATATATCTGTCAATGGGATAACTCTGTCATTAATTACTCACCCTCATTTTGTTCCAAACTTGTAAGACCTTCGTTCATCTTCGGAACACAAGATATTTTTGATGAAATCTGAGAGCTTTTTGACCCTGCATAAACACAACTAATACATTAAAGGCCCAGAAAAGTATTAAGGCCATCGTTAAAATTGTCCATGTGACATCAGTGGTTCAACCAGAATTTTATGAAGCTACGAGAATACTTTTTGTGACTAGTTTGTTTAATTTTTTCCGTTATCCATGACGAGTTCCGTCACATCTGTGACACTGACCAATAGGGGCACAGAAGCACCTTCGTACATGCATTCAAACAAGCCGAAATGAAAGAAGGACAATGGTATCAATGCTGCTAGGTGGAATTTTATTATAGAGGAAATGTTTGTGGCACTATGGCAATAAGACTCCTGCATTTATTACGTTTTCTTTGATTAGGCTACTGCGACAGTGAAAACAGGTAAAATAAAAAAACTATTTTACCTCAGTTCTCTTAGACAGTTCATACTTTCCTCTTCACGCAATCTAGATTTGTGTCCACTAATCACTAAGACCGTGATGGTAATACAGTACATCGGGCAGAACATCAAACGTCATCTACGTCAAATATGGCTTCACATCTGAAATTTGTAAGTAGTAGCAACTTTACATGGCTGCTCAATCCAATGGTAATCTAGAAAAACGTGCGCTTTTGAAGTGTCTGTGCAGAGTGTGGAAGCTGAATAGTAGCGTGCTCCCTACATGACAGATGGAGGTGCCGGTGCGGTCGCGTGCTCTTAAAACACTCCGTCATTTTTGGTCATACAGATAATACTTCTTTCAAATCTGTAAAGACTCTATGTTTATATGTGTGCACTCACAATAACAACATAACGTTGCGCTTTTGTAAAATAATGAAAGCTTTTTGCGCTTTCTGCATCTCAGGGTGCTTTCACACCTGTAGATCGATTGCTTTGTTTCTAAACAGGGATTAAAATTTTTACAATGTTACTTTTTATTCTTGGTGTAGTTCACTTTCACTCAGCAAAGTTTCTAAACGGACCAAATGTGTTAATACAAGTCACGCGCGAGTAAACTGTCCTCTCATTGCTCAAAGTTCCACTGTTTATTTTCTGGATTCCGCTTAGCTGTCATCCGTCAGGATGGCACAACAACAGCTTTGCGGGTTTATCGTTGCGTTTTTGTAGCTGTCGTTATATTAATTTAGAATTTTGAGCAGGAGTCCAGGATTCGTCAGGAAAACATTGTTAAAATACACCTACTACAAAGAGAGCAATAAGACGGTATTATAAAGTGAAAATGCGTGCTTTGATTTTGAATGGCGAAGACGTGCTCACACGCAGACATTCACAGGCTCATTTTAAGTGGTATTAGCAAAACAACAAAGCCACTGCTGTTCACAGAACTGTAATTACCCATTACACAATGTGATATAACCTGATTCGTTGGTCTGTTGGATCGAATAGCTTTCTCACTACAAATGAACCGTTCCAGAGTTAGTTTTTTTAATCGAGCCGAGACCACCTCGTTCAGGCGATCTCGGACCGATTGTTTTGGCGTGGATCCGAGCGCGATTGCCATGTTCACATATGACCAAACGAACTGAGCTAAGGGGGGAAACGCGCCAGGTTCCAAAACAAAGTGCCAGGTGTGAAAGCACCCTCAGTCTTAGTGAACTTGAGCGCAAAATTCGAAACTCCATGTATACTTGCCTTACAGACATGAAAAATATATCTATAAATATATCTATAGAGAGCGAAATGTATACTTTTAAATGAACCAATTCAAATAGAAAACATATATTCTCAGGATTATGTAATCCATATGAAACACGCATACAGGCGCATCACTACTGTGGAAATGACGAGTCATTGTCGCTGACTTCATCACTTAAGCCGAAAACAAAGAAAACACTACTTTTAAATTATTAAAACGTTAATGCAGCCTCCTTACTGTTTTTCGCTTATTAGGCTATGTAGGCAATAAAAAGTTCATTATTATGATATATATGGTTTATTAATAAACATGCGACTAATAGTCGACTAATTCTTAAATTGAACGACTACTAGTTGACCAGAAAAATCTTTAGTCGAGGGCAGCCCTGTAAAACATACTGCTTGCTAGCCAAAATAAAATAAATCGTTTAATAAAGACGTTTTTGTTTTCTTCACGCATGAAAAGTGTTTTCGTAGCTTCATAAAATTAAGGTTGAACCACTGATGTCACACAGACTATTTAATGATGTCCTTACTACCTTTCTGGACCTTGAACGTGGTAGCTGCTGTCTATGCAGGGTCAGAAAACTCTCAGGTTTATCAGAAATATCCTAATTTTTGTTCCGAAGATGAACGAAGGTCTTAAGTGTTTGGAACGACATGAGGGTGAGAAGTTAATAACAGCATTTTCATTTTTGGGTAAACTATTCCTTTAACTGGCAACATTTTCTATGCAGATTTCACTCTGTTTTGTGACCTAAATACTTTGCATTGAATTCAAAATACAAAATGTGCTTGCGTCTTCTACTGCAATGTTTAAAATGCTGTTCATCTGGTCAAGTGTTGCAACCCTTTGTCTTTCATACACTCCCTTAATTTTTACTAAGTTATTATTATTAGTATGTAGTGGACAATTAGGTTTGGCAGGTCTTCAATCAACCTTATTCTTCTTGTTCTCTCTCATGCAGCTCTTCCCAAAAGCGCGGCCTAAGTCGCTCTGCTGAACAACGGATCTACGAACAATAGCGATCAATTCGTATGAATCATGCCGGCCAAGTCTAAACGCTGGTTTCACATGTGTGTTTAAATATGTGAGCTTTGGATGGGATTTTAAACATGGTGGGATTTTAAACATGCACACTGTACAGCTTTTCTCTATAGACGACCATGACAAAGTCACTTCACTGGGAATAGTGGATATGTATGTTTATATAGACTTTACCAATAGACAAACTGTCATTAAAACAGTTTTAGCTTGTAGAGCTGAGCATTCTACCTATTTTGTTTGAGAACAGGGGTTCAGTTTCAACTGGATTTGATACATAAAGTCTCATAATTTGTTCGGAAAGGTTCATTCTGTCTTGACTAATGTTTTTTCGCACTGAGCAGGAAGGAAAGGAATTCACACGTCTGTCAGTATTGCTTTTGTTTATACATACTTTGCATGTTAGTGTATCAGCAAAGTTTCATAGATACAAAAATGTTTTTTAGAGATGTAACTGAATAACTGGTGTCATAACTCATAGCTTTGGATTATTACAGTATTCCACACAAAAACATTAGCCTTTTTTATGTAACTTTTAAACAGTGATTTTCATGTAGTGAAATTTTTCTTCTCAGAACAATGTACTCTCCATGTGGGCTGTGTGTTAAATATTTGCTTTGATGTGAGGGAAGTTTGTTTTAGAGGTGTGCGTGTACAAGTGTTTTATTTGCCTTGTTGAATCCACTGACTGTGACTGTTAAGAAGACAATGACAAATTGTTAATCTCCGTAATACTCTTGCACAAAAGGAACATAAATAAAAACTAATTGTAGATTTGTGGTTTGTTTGATTGTTCACAGGACATGCTTTTATAATTATTAATAAAACTTTTTAAACAGGATTATGGGATTAATTTTTTGTGTGTGCAATGATGTGCATCCAAGCCACCAGTAGAGAGCAAAGCAAATATATTTTTGACCTCTAGAGGTCACTCTAGCAGCATTTGTATATCATTCAGTAGGACTGCAAATGATCTATGAGCTTAATTTTCTTCACCGTCTAGGTCAGGTATAAATCCATTATTATGTTTTCTATATTTTGATTAATGAGTTTTAAACATTCTATAGAGACGGGGAATATATGATGTATGATTCAAAGCATATTTGATTAATCAATTATCTAGTTTACTTTAGTTTAATTAAGGCAACAAGCTAGTAATTAATCTTGTTAATTAAGTTCCAAAGGATTCTTTTGATCAGCCTGCTATCAGATGGGCTCTTTCATTCCACCACACTCACAAAGATGTATGCTAACATTAATTTCATATACTCGTATGCAAATATAATTCTGGGCACAGCCTTAACATAATTAAAGCCACCACCTACACTGGAAGAGCTGGAGCGCCAAACAAAGCTTTTCATTTTCTGTTAGCTTGTAATATCTTTATGCTTCTGGTAAGATTACATAAGCCTCGAGGGGTTTTATTCTCCTGAATACAGTGTTCGTGGACTAAGTAAACATCACTGTGCACTATTATAGTCACAGCTGGGTACTTGTGATGGAAGCGAAACTACCTGTACTTTTATAACAAAGGCAGATGTCCTCAGCGCAAAGGTGAAATAACCACTATTGCTACTGTTATTGAGTGTAATAAGTATAAATTGTTATCATTTAAAGAATTGTATACTAAATGTTCATGTTCATGTCTTTCTTTCTTCAGCCGTAAAGAAATTGTTTTTTTTTTTTTTGAGGAAAACACTTAAGGATTTTTCTCTGTATAATGGGCTTCTATGGTGCCCCGATTTTGAACTTCCAAAATGCAGTTTAAATGCGGCTACAAATAATCCCAGATGCGGTTGTAAACGATTCCCAACCGAGGAAGAAGTGTCTTATCTAGCGAAACGATTGTTTTTTTTCATAAACAAAATACAATTTAAATACTTTTTATTCTCAAACGCATGTCTTGCCTTGCTCTCCTTGAACTCTGTGTTCGTATTTTGTCCCTCAACTTAAAAAATCATTTCAAAATCATCTTACATCACTGCAGAAGTACAAAGAAGAAGATCGCAGAGAGTGCAAAGAAGATCAAACACCCTTAACAAAAAAGGTAAAACAGCGATATAGGACGATTTTGAAGTTGAGGGAGAACATGAGATGGGAGTTTTTCGACATACCCTAACTGTCACGAACCGAAACAAAAACAGTTTAGGCAGAGTGAGACAAGACGAGTGTTTGACATTAAAAAGTATAGAAATTGTATTATTTTTATGAAAATAACCAATCGTTACGCTAGGTAAGACCCTTCTTTCTCGGCTGGGATCATTTGAAGGGGCACCATAGAAGGCCACTATATGGAGAAAAATGCTGAAATGTTTGCCTCAAAAAACATAATTTCTTTACGACTGAAGAAAGAAAGACATGAACATCTTGGATGACAATGGGGTGAGTACATTATATGTGAATCTTTGTTTTGGAAGTGGACTTCTCCTTTAACCCATTTAATTTTATGGGTCTGGCTTCCGGTCTTATCCGCGTCCAGCTATTTTAAACTGTACAAAGCTCGTTTCGTTGCTTGATATGGCAAACTGGTGTTATTTTAATCTATTATCTTAATTAGGAAAACACTGGTTTGTAATCCAAACTGTTTTACCATTAACTGCACTTTATTATTCTTCTCGTTATTTCCCCAGAGCGGCTAATGAACAGGAAGGCTTACTTACTTTTTACAGAAAGAATTAAATGAAATTAATTACAACTAAAATATATATATTTTTACTTTCTTTCTGTCTTGTTGCGTTTTGGGTTGCTGTGGCAAAAATGTGTTTGCATTGAGTAATTTAGTAAATATGGTGGTGTTTTAGTACCATGATACTTTTAGAACAAAGTCAAAAATATAGCTGCAAGCAGCAATATGCGGGATTCAAGCGTTTTTAGACCATTGAGCAGTTATAGACATTTTAAGACTATTTTACCCAAAAATGCTGAAAGTTGTAAATAAAATAAAAGTTGCAAGCAGCTTTGAAAGGGCCCTCGCACCCAGGCTCACCACCAACGAGGTGGCTTTAGGAAAACAGTGAACGGTGAACAATATGCATTAAAAGTAATAAATATAAGGGGAATATGTCAAAGTCATTTATATGTGCAAAACTTTCTGCTGCCGGTTGGGGCGCTATGGATGTATGGATGTCTTCAGGCCAGGACTCTTACCAAACATCTGAAGTCTAGTTCAGATTGGACATTGCATGTTTAGGTTAGTCATTTCCTGTTGCCAGCAGGTGACGCCTTTAGATGTGTTCAGGCCAGGACACTTATCCAATGGGTGAAGTTTGAGACAGATCGGACATTGTATGGCAACTTCCTTTTACATGGTTAAACATCGAACTTTGTCAGGCCGCCACGAACACACCCTTTAACGAAAACGTAAATCTTTGCAATTTAGCTTTGCAAAGGCCTTTAGAGTAGACTGACCAAATATAATGTTGATGTCACTAAATCTCTGAGGAGTTTGTAGAGCTGAAAACATGCCACTTCATGTTGCCAGCAGGTGGTGCTATGCCTATAACTGAATATGGGAATGGGCATGTGTTCAGGACAGGACTCCTATCAAACATGAATTTTGGTGCAGATCGGACATTGTATGCCTGAATTATAACAACTTCCTGTTTCATGGTAAAACATTAAAGTTTGTCAGGCCGCCACAGACACACTCTTCAACGAAATCTCAAGATCTTCGCAATTTTACATCACAAAGGGCTTTAGATTAGACTGACCAAATTTGGTGTTGATCAGTTTAACTTTCTAGGAGGAGTTCATTTAAATACAATGCCTGAAAATGGCAAAAACGGCACAAAACTTGCCGAGAACATTTACTTACTGTTGGGTTTCTTCGTACTGGGGACTTTTTTGTAGGTATTGTTGTGTTACGTGTCTACCGAATATCATACATGTATGTAAAACATAGCTCGAGGGGCACTTGTTGAAATTTTATAGGTGGCACTATTGAGCCATTTAACCACACCAACTTCTGAAACCCATATCAGATGTTAATTTTCACCACTTTTGGGATGTGTGCAAAGTTTCATGAGTTTTAGAGTATGTTTAGGCCCTCAAAAATGCAATTCATTTTGGAGAAGAAGAAGAAGAAACTAAGCAATTCCAATAAGGTCCTTGCACCATTGTTGCTCGGGCCTTATTCAGTAGAAATATTATTTAATGATTTATCACTTTTGACTAATAGGTGGCACTGTTCCTAAATTGATGCGGTGTGTCAACTAGGGGTGATGATGACACACACATAGATTGGTGCTAATATGCCAAAGAATTTCAGAAAAACAGTTTTAGATCTATTTTGCCATTTTTCATATTTCCTGACCGTGTGGTGGCACTGTGCTGAAACTGTGCAGGTAACCTCAGGATGTGGTTGTCATAACAAACTCCAAATTTGGTCTGAATACAATAAAGCGTTGAGGAGATAAAGCCTCATGTCTACTTTGGCGAGCTCTTCATCAAATTCATTTGTGTGTTATTGGAGAATGGCTGAGTCTATCAAAAAGCTTTTGATAACTTTTGTTAGGACCATCTGAAGATCTGAATCAATTTTGGTGAAAATCGGTCAAATCGTCTAGGACGAGTTCGTAAAAATAGCTTTTATAAATAATGTCAAATATTTAACAACCCATTTGATTGACAGCAGTGGTTCTCAAAAAAACGAAGTTGTTCAGAATGAGGAAAGCAATTATATGATATAAATACTGTGCAAGTGTGAAAAATCGTGTGATATATGAGGCATAAAACCCAATAATGGCACCTAGTGGCTTATTTCATTCAAATTTCTCACCGACCTTTAGAACCATGAGCCAAACAGGCCCTTCAAGTTTTACCATCAGCCTTTGTTAACCCCGTCTAATAGGTGCAAGTTGATTGGCTTACGTTTTTTCGAGATACACCAATGCCCTCGTAGATATAAAAGAGACATTGGACAAAGACACTATATGGCAAATTTCAAGTCATTCAGACTAATAGGTGCATAGTTACAGCCAATTTCATTTTTTCCCCCCTATTATAGCACCACCAAGTGGTCAAACTCCCCAGTTTTTGTAATTTGACCAAAGATGGAGTCAAGTTATTGATTGTCAAGTTTTTGTTAAGGGTAAATCGGACAGATGACCTATGAGGAGTTGGTGGAAAAACTGGACTTCCAGCAAAAAATCTGTCAGAAACAGAATTGTTTGATTTAACGCAAGGATTCCAAAGATATAAGACACTTGACTACGACAATCGGTCCCCAAAAACACATTTATTGTTTGTATTTCGTGATAAAATTGACAGAATTTAAAGGCTACAATATGCTTGTGAATAATCATGTAATGTGATTTACCTCAGAAAAGACAAGAAGAAGCACTGGAGCCCAGCGCTTGGAGGGGGGTTGTATTCTGTCTACTGTATTTTAAAGATTATGTAAACAAGCACTTTGGATGCTGCATCACATCTTGATTTGAATAATGAGTTTGAAGTGTTTAAATCAAGACAACAACAACACAATCATTCAGTTTCAGCTCTGATTTTATTGCATTTCACTAAATCATTTAATGTATTTTGTACTCTTTTGTAATTTATTTTTCTCATATCTTTTAGCATTTGATTTTTATCTGTTTATAAATATGGTTTATAGCTGGTGTTAACAGTAATCAACAACCATTACTAATGAAGGGCGGGGTCGGGTGGGGTTGCTATAAACCATTAAAGCTTATTTCGTTAGAGAGAATAACCACCCCGTCCTTCTGTTGTCAATCACCGTGTCACACCCCCCACCAGCACACACAACGCACTACACCACACCGGTCATTTACGACTCTACACGGCCCCCCCTGCACACCTAACGTAGACCACCACAGCCCGGCAGGGGGGGCAACTATACCGACTTCACGGGCTTTTACATACCACAAAGGGTCTGCACGCGTTAATCTGGGTGCAAACTAGTGCCGGTCAGCAGGTAAAGTGCCACGGAGTTACAACATAGAAACGTGCTAAGTAATATCGTGAGGAGAACAGCTACGTTATGCGCTGAACTTCAACTCTGAACTTACCAAGAGTCATTTAGAATGCTGCGTTCCAGATTGCTTTTTATGACGTCATATTAAGTCGTCTAGGAAGGCCGATTTTTAAAAAATAATTACGTAATGTATAATAATACGTAAAGGACTTACCATTAATGCGGACATATTAGGCATATATAAATGCCAAGAACACTTGCACACATGCTGTTATAGGGGATCTATTTAGTTATGAGAATATATATGTTGGGTATATATGTTTTTATTTTTATTAAAAGTAATAAATTCCCATTTATTTTGTGAAAGTCACATTAAAATAGTTTTTTTTTTTTTTTTTAATGTTTTACGATAAAATTAGTACATTTGTTTTGTTACTTTTAAATGCAATTAATGCATATTGTAGTTTTTATTTTTCTACTCTTTACTTTTCAAACTTTCAATTAACTATAGAATGTTTAAAGTTATGATCTAAACAAAGGATAAAAGAAACAATTCCTGTATTTATTAGCCTATTTGAATTAGGGCTGGGCGATATGGGCAAAAAATTATGACAGTATTTTTTTTTTCATATCAGTCAATATCGATAATTATCACGATAAATGTCAAATCTTTATTTCTTTCAGATTTTTGCTCCAAAGTGAAAGTTGTAGAAACCAGACCATTAATTTTCCTTAACAAAATAAAATTCTAAATAGAAAACTTAATTTCTGCATGTTCTATTGAGTTATATTGTTTCAACTCAAGAAACAGGTTTGGGTTGTCTGATAATAATAATAATAATAATAATAATAATAATAATAATAATATCACTTTTTTGTCTCTTAGAAAAACATAGCTTGAGGATGCAAAGTTCATAAATTAAATACATTTTTGTTCATTATCAATCAGTAACATTTATAAAACTGTAGCAACCTCAGTTTTACATGGTTAAATATATTCTGACCCAGTTTTCTTTAATTAAGCATTGGTCTCCCATAGTAGCAAGCATACATTTTAAATCATGATGAACACAGTTACAACCACACATAACGGTACCTCAATACCATGGTAAAAATATAACTGCATGGTTTTATAGGTAGCCTATTTATATGAAAAAGGTAGTCTAAAACATTAAGTATAAATGCACACATGCTATAGCTTAATTACAAATACATACATACTGTTACTCCTGTAATAAAATTCAATGTGAATATCCCACATTGCTGCCACAATACCATGGTGCAGTGAGTGTTACTACAATAAATCCATGGTAAATGATGGCGATGTGTAGATTGAAAAGCCTTCTGTCTCGTTGCACAGCTTTAAACTAGTTTGAACCACAGAGTCATTTGTGTTCATCGCTGAATTCAAGTGTTTTACACTGGATCTCACAGCACTGTTTAGTGCTCGCGTGACGGAGTAAATGCATCTTCTCTAGAAAATTATATCGTGATAATTATCGTTATCGAATTATCGCCCAGCCCTAATTTGAATGTGGTTTACATACATTTTTCGAAATGTCTTTCAGACGTCCCATATAGCACACGTACGTTTGCAAGATCACTGAGAGATGTCTGTAAGATGTAAGTTTTACTTACATTTGAAATCATAAACATCGTTAAGTCATCTAATAGACATCTATTTTACATCTGATATGAAACGTCCTACAGAAGTATTGCAGATGAGCAAACAATCTAACAAATACGACTTGCAGATGTAAATGCAGAGCCGTCTCCAAAATATACGTGTTCTATTAGGGGTGGTGTTACTGCACCACAGTTATTCAAAGCTTTTTTCCTCCAAATTACAGGGTGGCTGACATGCTACAAATAATGAATAGACTTGAAAACGTTAAACATTATTTCCAAGCATTATAACCGTAAGTAAAACAGCTTGTGAATAGTCATGTAATGTGATTTATCTCAGAAATGATGACAATAATGAGCTGTGGAGCCCACATTAACATACAGTACAACATTTACCATACAAATGTTTTTGCATATAGGCCCGGAGCTGACTTGACATCATTAAAATCAATCTTAATGTTATGAATCTACAAGAATATTTAACACAAGAGCTGACATTCTGACACAAAAGAAAATAAATTGTTGAATAAAGTCATTATTTTTGTTTTCTTCGCACACAGAAAGTATTCTTGTAGCTTTGTAACATTGCAGTTGAACCACTGATGTCACATGGACTATTTTAATGATATTCTTACTACCTTTCTGGGCTTTGAATATGTAAGTTGCGTTGCTGTCTATGCAGGGTCAGAAAGCTCTCGGATTTCATCAAATATCTTAATTTGTGTTCCAAAGATGAACGAGGTCTTGCAAGTTTGGAATGACATGAGGGTGAGTAATTAATTACGTAATTTTCTTTTTTTTTTAAGTTAACTATCTCTTCAAATACAAATTTTAAACACATTCTGCTTCTAACACTACAATTGTATAGATAACATAACCTATGCGTAGAGCAAACCTGTGTTTATTCCTCTCTGTGTGAGATGCGTTTGATGTAGGACTGGTGCTTTTGTGAAAGGCCATTGTATTGAATGGTGATTGTGTGAAGGTAGAACTCATTTGATGCCTCATTGGAACCCCATTATGATGGAGGGTAGAGAAAATAGAGTGCTTTGGAAATCTCGAACGGAGAGAGCGTGCCCCCTTTCGAAACAAACCTCATATCCACAGGCACACCTTTAGCTTTTTTTTTAGTCTCTCCTACTTTTCTGACCTCATCCCTTTATTTCCCATACCCCGTTTTTTGCCTTGTCGAGTTCCACTCGACTGCCAGCCATCATCTGCTTGATTCTCTCTTGATTCTCTCACACTGTCTTGTTCCTTCTGTTTTTTTTTCCTTCCGTCTGTCTCTCCCCCCATTTTCCCCTCCTCTTTCTCAGACACACACTGTTAGTCTAGAGATGAGTTGGCCATTATTAGAGATGGCATTTTGGCCCATCAGCTCCTGACAGGCCCGCTTGACGTGACAAGACGGTGTACGTGCACCTCAAAACAAATAAATGTGTAATCAGCCTCCAACAGATGGGCTTTTCCGATGTCTCTAAAGAAAAAAGAGAAAAAAAAAAAAACGATTAGAGTGGAAAATGGCTCTTTCTTTATCTCCTCCTCCCTCTTCATGTGTAAATGGAGAAAGGGAAACCTGTCAGCTCAATTTGATGTTTAAAATTAATAGCAGAGGGCTAAATCATTGGTGTACATGACCAAACAGATCATAAAGTCTACTTATCGGACATGTGCACATGACATGACCACAGATAAAACTCAAAATATTGATCAACAACGTACTGATGACTGATTTCAGGTGTCAGTTCAAATGAAAAAAAAAAAAAAAATCATGATACCCATGAACATGATAATAATTTTAAATAGTTTTCGCTTTAATGATAACAACACTGGCCTTCACACAAGCTATCATACACACATCGCCCAGACAGCCCCTCCTTGCCTCGGATCCTTGTCCCTGAAGTCATAAATGTTGAATGTGCATCTTTAAAGTATTAAAGGCCACGTGCTGAGTAATTACCGCAGAAGATATTGGCTTTATAAGATGGACTCTTGGGAGATCTTTCTGTAAACAAGTACATTTCTCAATGCGAAATGCACAGACAATGCAGCGAGTGGCGCACATACACGCGCGGATGGAGGATGGCATGAGTCACACAAACACAAGCTGATTGACTGCAAATTATGCCATTACTACTGTATATTTTAGATCGTTTCTGTTTCTGTTTCCTCTGAGAGTGTTTAATCAATGCGTGTGCCTCAGTGAACAAATTCAGTGAATCTAATTAAAAAATTAAATTAGATCTTGTTTGTTTAACATGATTTACATGAAATGATTGCAGTCAGTAATTGGAGCAACACAAACTCTGATATAATTATGGTAAACTAAAGTACACAGCACAGTTACGTAGCATATAAGAAGACATAATGTGTTTGTGTGTAGGTCTAACTATAAACATATTAAATATTTTGACACCAAAATCATGAGATTAAATAATATTTTGAGAATAAAGTCGAAATTATGAGAATAAAGTCGAAATATTACTAGAATGAAGTTGAAATATTTGGAGAATAAAGAAAAAAAATGAACTCAAAATGTAGAAAAAAACTAAATATTACAAGAATAAGGTTGAAATACTACAAAAAAAAAAAAGTCGAAATATTTGGAGAATAAAGGCGAAATTACGAGAATGAAGTCGAAATACTGTAAGAATAAAATTGAAATATTTGGAGAATAAAGCTGAAATATTTTGAGAATAAAGTCGAAATTACAAGAAAAAAGTCTAAATATTACGAGAACAAAAGTTCAAATACTACCAGAATAAAGTCAAAATATTTTGAGAATAAAGGCGAAATTAGGAGAATAAAGGCAAAATATTACGAGAATGAAGTCGAAATATTTATTTGGAGAATAAAGTCAAAATTAAGAGAAAAATTTGAAATATTATGAGAATAAAGTTGAAATACTACAAGAATAAAGTCAAAATATTTTGAGAATAAAGGCGAAATTACGAGAATAAAAGCGAAACATTATGAGAATGAAATCGAAATACTGTGAGAATAAAGTCTAAATATCTTGAGAATAAAGTCGAAATTACAAGAAAAAAGTCAAAATATTACGAGAACAAAAGCTGAAATACTACCAGAATAAAGTCGAAATATTTTGATAATAAAGGCGAAATTACGAGAATAAAGGCGAAATATTACGAGAATGAAGTCGAAATATTTGGAGAATAAAGTCAAAATTACGAGAAAAAAACTAAATATTACAAGAATAAGGTTGAAATACTACAAAAAAAAAGTCGAAATATTTGGAGAATAAAGGCGAAATTACGAGAATGAAGTCGAAATACTGTAAGAATAAAATTGAAATATTTGGAGAATAAAGCTGAAATATTTTGAGAATAAAGTCGAAATTACAAGAAAAAAGTCTAAATATTACGAGAACAAAAGTTCAAATACTACCAGAATAAAGTCAAAATATTTTGAGAATAAAGGCGAAATTAGGAGAATAAAGGCAAAATATTACGAGAATGAAGTCGAAATATTTATTTGGAGAATAAAGTCAAAATTAAGAGAAAAAATTGAAATATTATGAGAATAAAGTTGAAATACTACAAGAATAAAGTCGTAAAATTTTGAGAATAAAGTTGAAATTACAAGAATGAAGTCGTAATATTACGAGAATGAAGTTAAAATACTATGAGACTAAAGTTTAAATATTTAGAGAATAAAGGCGAAATTACGAGAAAAAACGTAGAACTATTATGAGATTATAGTCAAAATGTTTCGAGAATAATGTCGAAATGTTCATAAAGTCAACATATTTTGCAAAAAAAAAAAAAAAATTACGAGAATTAATTTATAGCAATTATGAGATTAAAGTAAGAGAGCTACGGCGCCCCCCAAAGGAATGTCGATTGGGTGTGTAATGTGATGTTATCATAAAAAGTTGTTCCTGTTCACTCTGTTAATAGGCTAAATATCATATTCTTGATATTAAGCTGTATAAGCTCCTTAAAATGGACTCTTCCTCATCCCAGCAAGATGATACGGCCACTCGGGCGCACAATATTCAAATGAATTCTGAAATAACTTCTCCCGGTGCTCTCAATCCAGGCCATTTGCATGCGTAATATAGGCTATAGCCTACTCTCAAAATATTATAACTGTAATTTCCACAATTTAATTCTCAAAACATTTCGTCTTTATTCTCAGACTATTTAGACTTTTATTCTTGTAAAATTTTGACTTTATTCTTGTAATATTTCAACTTTATTGTCATAATATTTTGACTTTATTCTCGTAATTTCGACTTTATTCTCGAAATATTATGACTTTAAGCTCATAATAATATTTTTTTTTAACATGGCACTAAAATGCTGTCGTAGTAGTTATTTAAGTCAACTATTGTTTAAAAATTACTATTTTGCTGGCTTAAAATAGGCTGGAAATTAAAAATCACACATAGAATTATAGAGGGAACAGCGATAATCAAAAGATGAACATTTATTAAAAAGCAAGAACACCCATTGACAAAGATTACTGAATATTGACAAATTGAATTTATTTGGGTGAATACAATATAATTTACAATATTACACACATTTAAACTCATTTAACAAAAATAAAAAATGTAACATTTAAAAGAAGCATTTTAATTTAAGTGAATTCAAACGTTCTCTCTAATCCCTTTTCACCGAAATAGTGCTAATTCTCATGCCGGTGAGTCGCCGAAATCTGAGCTGGTGATGGGCTGCTGTTCAACGGTGGAACTGCGAACTTCAGACCACCGCCTTGCGTTTCACTCGTAGCTGAAAGATGCTGTGACTGACTCCATAAGCTGCCCATGTACTGACATTAGAGAACATATGTTAACATTAAATTAAATTATATTCCGTTTTAAATTGAATAAAATCAGTTTATGTTATGCAAGGTAAAAGGCGTTTCCATCATGCAAAACAACCGCCGCTGACGCATTTAGCTGACTGACAGCTCATCCTTGTATGTTGCGCTGCGTAAAATAATATAATTTACAGCACAGTAAAGACTTTAAATTAAATAAAATGTAGACAAACCTTAATTTTGCTGAAGAAGTGCACCAAATTGGCAGTGGTGGTGCTGTTAAGGTTCTCCACTGATGTCACATGGACCTTTCTGGGCCTTGAACGTGGTAGTTGCGTTGCTGTCTATGGAGAGTCAGAAAGCTCTCGAATTTCATCAAAAATATATTAATATTTGTGTTCCGAAGATAAACTAAGGTCTTTTGGGTTTGAAACGACGTGAGAGTGAGTAGTCTTTGGGTGAACTATCTCTTTAATGAAAATGATTATTCATACAGTTTTATGCATGTAGCATTACTCATTTGTAGGCATATCAGTACGATAACTGTAGACAAATGAACCCTGCCAGGTTTTTTCACCCTCCCAATAAGAACCTAAAAATTAATACTATATGGATAGATATTAACCATCTCATCCCTTATGACACACATACACTCTCAGCACGCATGAGTCAGTGAGGCAAAATAGGGCAAAAGAGACAGTGAGTGCCATATAAAAATATCTTCCCATCTTTTTCCCTCTTCTTCTTCTTTTCTCCACTCCCTCTGTTTTTCGCTTTATCTCCAGCTCTGCTCTTCATACCCTCCTGTCCCTCTCTCTGTTCCCCTGGAGTAATGAATAATAGAGGGATGCTTGTCTTCTCTCCCTCCTCCGGTTAATCAGGCCTCGCCTGGCTGCCCTCTCCGTCCCTCCTTTCCTCTCTCGCAGCCGTTCTTTAATAAATCATTCAGAGTTTCAGGACGACAGCAGCCGCAAGTGGAGGAGAACACCACTAAAGACCTCCACATCCACAAATATCCTCTTCCTGTGTCTCCATTTTCTTCTATGTCTCTCATGAGGCACATTTCCATCTATTACTCTCACTCACCTGCTCCTACGCTAACCACGCTTCCCTTTTTTTATAACAGCATCTTCATTTCCTTCTCCCTGACTAACTTTATAGTCTATCCCGTTGTGCTCAATTGTAGCATTGCAGTGATAACGTCAGCCTAAAACACATATTCCCAGGTGCCGTTATACAGGAAATTAGATATTGCACAAGGATGTTGTTGATTTACAAAGACATTTTTGCAGAAATAGTTATGCAGAAAAAAATGTGGGACACAAGATAATTCACACAGTTGTTTGTCAGTGATACCCAATGTACCCAATATGCAATGAATGTTTTAAAGGAGAAGTCCACTTCCAAAACAACAATTTACAAATAATTTACTCACCCCCCTTGTCATTTAAGACGTTCATGTCTTTCTGTCTTCAGTCGTAAAGAAATTATGGTTTTTGAGGAAAGCATTTCAGGATTTTTCTTCATATTATGGACTTTAATTGTGCCCCCGATTTTGAACTTCCAAAATGTAGTTTAAATGCAGCTTCAAAGGGCTCTAAACGATCCCAGCCGAGGAAGAAGGGTCTTATATGGCGAAACGATCGGTCGTTTTTTTCGAAAAATAAATTTTTTTATACTTTTTAAGCACAAAAGCTCGCGTAGCACAGGCTCTTGGATGCGCGTCCACAGGTCGTTCTTGAACGAATCTTTAATATGACTCGTGAAGAACGAGTCGTCTCGGGGAGTGATTCGCTCAGTCGCGTATGCGCAACATCCTATTAGGTTCTGTACTGGAATTAGTTCACCTGTTTCGAGTCCTTGGGTTTTTTGAAGTCGTTCGTTCATCTTATGGGGTTGTCACGTGACTCAAAAAAAAGATTTGTTTATTTTGCTGAACGAGACTCAAAGGTCAGAGTCGGTAAAATGATCCAAACTTCCCATCACTACTACGAATCACGTCTAAGTTCATCGTCTGTCTACTCCGGCTAAAAAAGGTAGAGTATGGCAAAAAATCCATCTTATTTTCTCCAACAACTTCAGAATCGTCCAACACGTTGTACCTTTTTGTTTGTAAACATCGTTTGATTTACTTGCACATTCTTAGTCTTTGCGCGTTTGCTTTGTAAACACTGGGTCTGTAGATCCGCCTACGTTCTGCGTGACCTTTTGACATGATTCAATAGTACGTCGTGAACGCGCATGCCAGAACCTGTGCCACACGAGCTTTTGTGCTTAAAAAGTATACACATTTTTATTTTCCGAAAAAAAATGACTAATCGTTTCGCTAGAAAAGACCCTTCTTCCTCAGCTGGGATCATTTACAGCCCTTTAAAGCTAAAATTTAAGCTACATTTTGGAAGTTCAAAATCGGGGGCACAATTGAAGTCCATTATATGGAGAAAAATCCTGATATGCTTTCCTCAAAAACCACAATTTCTTTACGACTGAAGACAGAAAGACATGAACATCTTGGATGACAAGGGGGTGAGTAAATTATTTGTTAATTGTTGTTCTGGAAGTGGACTTCTCCTTTAATATACTTGGACTTCTCACTGTTTTCATTGCTCTGCTTATTTGTTTGCACTTTGCATACAACACAAATTAAGATATTTTTGATGAAATCCGAGAGCTTTCTGACCCTGCATTGACAGCAACGCAATTGACACAGTCAAGGCTGAGTTAGGCAGTAAGGACATTGTTAAAATATTCCATGTGACATCAGTGGAACAACCTTAATTTTATGAAGGTACAAGAAAATAAAAGCAGCTTTATTCAACAATATCTTCTTTTTTGTGTCAGTCTTCGTTGAGCATAGAAAGTATTCTTGTAGCTTCATAAAATTAAGGTTGAACCACTAATGTCAAATGGACTATTGGACTAAAATATCCTAATTTGTGTTTTAAAGATGAACAAAGACCTTACAGGCTTGGAATGACATGAGGGTGAATAATTAAAGACAGAATTTTCAGTTTTGTCTGAACTAACCCTAACCCTAACCCACTCTGAACTGTTGTATGACAGCAAAATCACACTTTTGCTGAAACTTGTGTGCAATGATTGTATGTATATGGTATTTTTAATTTGTTTTAATTTGTAAGTATTATTTTTTAACAAAGAATAATATTAAGTCTCTAAGGAAATCAATGATAAAAAAAAAAATCCAGGCAAATCCAGGTCATTTACCATAGGAATATGATGTTTTTTTTTTTAATGTTTATGACTGTTATAGCGCCAACTTTGGTCCAATCTCCCTAAAATTTTGGACGCTTGTTTAAAATCATCTGTCACGTATGCTCACCAGGTCCTGCAGAGTTTAGATCCAACTTGCCTCAACACACCTGCCAGGAAGTTTCTAGTATGCCTAGTAAGAGCTTGATTAGCTCTTGATTAGTAGTTCACGTATGTGAACTCTGCAGGACACTCGCCCTCCAGACCTGTACGTCATCTTATATTTCATATAGTTGACTTGACAAATATGATTGCAGGGCAACAACTCCAGAAATGCAGTTATGCCCTAAAATTCAAGATATTGGTGCAAAAAATGTCCCTGTATGCCTTTTGTCTCATATATATATATATATATATATATGTATATATATATATATCACATGGGCAAGCAAGAGCAGTATGACACAACTGCTGATTTTGTCCCGATCTATCACGAGCTTAAATGTGATTTTATACAGTTCGGTAAATAAGAAGTTGATATTGTGTTAAACACAGTTGTGTGTTTTGCTCAATTTTACAGAGAACATACTACCTTTGAAGCCATAGCAGAATTGTTGCACATCTCCAGGCAACACAGCAGTGTTTAGTTTCTGAATGAATCTACTTTTTAAACGAATCATGTGAACCAATGATTCAAAGGCCCATTCATAAAAAAAGCCATTTATTTAATTCCTTAATGAATAAGCCATTTGAACGAATCAAATAAGAGAATAACTCATAAAGACATTTACCACCACCTGCTGGCAGATTTAGTTTCTTATTTAGAGTATTATTTCATTAAAAAGAAGAAGAAAAGAAACATTAAAGGGATAGTTCACCAAAAAAAAAAAAAAAATAAATAAATAAATCTGTCATCATTTACTCACCCTCATGTCGTTTCAAAACTTTTGTGGAACATGAAAAAGGTATTATGAAGCTTTAACTAAGCTGTTTTGGTTACCAATTACTTTCATCACATGAACAAAAAACACAGATGTTTCTCATATTATGTTCTTTTATGTTAGTTTACGTCAGTCTAAATGTTTGTGTAAAAAATTCTGTGTTGAATCAAATAAAACATTTCTACATTTTGTAAAATAGAAATTTGTAAAGTCTACTTGATACTCATTTAAAACAAAAATAGCTTTAAATAATCTTTTGTGGGTATTTGTACAGTCAAATTTATTTTTCAATTAATCAGATTAATTAATTGAAACATCATATAATTAATTAGATTAAAAATTCAACTGACAGCCCATTATAATTATTGATATTCACTCTCCAGAGAATCTTACTGCACTGGGCTGGTTCCAATCGGACGAAAAACCTAGTACTAGTTTGCAAAAGTAGGTTTCTCAAAAAAATGCAAAATCCCCGAAAAATTCACAAGGCATGCGTTTTGTCTGTCGTGAGCCAAGGATTCCAATGACTTAAGTGACTTCCAATGACACTTGAGCCTGCGGCGAACGAATAGAGTTATGAGCAAATTGGTACTTTTGACCGCTGTAGCGCCCCCCATCAGGCCAATTGGGGCAAGCCTTGGTGACATTGTAGACGGTGTGAGTACTACCATCCCTCCAAATTTCAAGTCTCTTCGACTTACAGTTTGGCCTGCCTGATCAGTTTTACATGGAGATTGCTGATCCTTGGTCATTCTTACAATTACAATAGGGTTTCAGCGCTAAGCGCTTAATAAATGTATATCGTCCTATTTAAGTGTCATTGCATCCTTCCACAGAATTTGTCACAGAAACAGAGCCACCTCAGAGCAGCCTTAACTCATCTGTGTAAAGATGCCTTGGGAGACTATATGTAGTGGTAAGAAAACAGACTTATTCTCTCTGATCCAACATGAAGGGCAAAAATCAGACTCCACCTCAGGGAGAGCGCAAGTCAGGAAAGAGATTCTTCTAAAGGAGCGACATCATTCTGTTTGAACTTTTCTCATTCACCCTTTAATCACTCTGCTGGTCATTAAGTCTAACTCTGTCTCTATCCGATTCCCTCTATCTATATAGTGCCTTGATTTATACCACCGCTCGTTCTTTTCCTGTCTTTCTGTGTGTCTCTCTTTCTTTATTATCTCACTCTGTCTGTCTGCCCGTCTCTCTTCTCCTCTCCAGGGTCAGGTTCTGTGACAATTACTTTTAATCTGCCTCCATTACCAAATCTTCCTTCCATTCCTTGGTTCACAGTATTAATCACTTTAATTGCCACAGAGTCTGAGACACACACCGCTTTCACCCTCTTCTGAAAGGTGTTCCCATTGTTAGTCTAATCCCCTTAAATGGCCACTTCGGCATTTATTTCATTATTTCTCATCTTCCTCGCAGTCATCAGAATCCCGCTAAACCTCTCAAAATCCCTTGAATGTGTGACTGTGTGTGTGAATTTGGAAGGGAAGGATAATAGCACATACTGAGAACTCTGCATTTGTGTGTGTGTGTGTGTGTGTGTGTGGTAGACAGTAATAAAGGCACATTGTACTCTGTGTGGGTGTGTGTTTGGGAGGGGAGGATAAAAAAAAGCCTCATGAGTGAGTCTCGAGCACATATTGTTTATGGAAGAGCAGGTTTAAAGTGAGCTACAGGATCACCTCGTGTCATTTATGTTTTTGTCCAGTGCGGTTAGTCATTGTTAAAGGGACTAGTTCACCCAAAAATAACATTCTTGTGAAAAACAAGCGTGCAAAAGTGCACTTTGTAGTACATTTTAAATTATTATGTTTTAGTAATCTTTTGTCATGCTTCAAAACAGTACATTTATTTTGATACTGTATTTTGTTATTTAGCTTTACATTTTAAGTTACACAACCATTTAAAAGTTTGGGATTTTTTTAAAAAAAGTCTCCTATTCTCATCAAGTTCCGTTTATTTGATCAAAAATACAATAATATTAAAAAAGTAATATTATGAAATATTATTGCAATTCGAAATAATAGTTTTCTATTTTAATATACTTTAAAATATAATTTATTGTATAATTTAAAGATGACTTTTTAGCATCATTACTCCAGTCTTCAGTGTCAAATTAACCTTCAGAAATCATTAGAAGATGCTGATTTATTATCAATGTTGCAAACAGTCGTTAATTAATAAATAGGTAAAAAGAACAGCATTAATTCAAAATAGAAGTCGTTACTATAACTTTTTATCGATTTAACACATCCTCGCTGAATAAAAGTACTAATTTCTTTCAAACAAAGAAAGAAAGGAAAAAATAACTGACCTTAAACTTTGAACGGTAGTGTTTTCTATTTTAAATAAATGCTTTTCTTTTCAATGTTTTATTCATCAAAGAGTAAAGAGTTCCAAAAGAATATTAAGCAGCACAACTGTTTCCAACATTGATAATAAATCAGCATTTTAGAATGATTTTTGAAGGATCATATGACACTGAGAACTGGGGTAATGATGCTAAAAAAAATTCACCTTTGCATCCCAGCAATAAATTTTATTTTAAAGTATATTGAAATTGAAAACCACTATTGTAAATTGCAATAATATTTCATAATATTTCATTTTTTTCTGTATTTTAAAACAAACAAATGCAGTCTTGATGAGCAGAAAAGACTTCTTTAAAAAACATTAAAATCTTACTTGACTTATTCCGCAGGACACAAAAAGAGATTTATTCGACAAATACCTTGGCTACTCATCTAATTAATCAATGTAATTAACATAAATGATGCCTAAAATGGCAAGTTTGATTCATTAACAAATTTTGATCTGTTCACCAAGTAAATCTCCAGAAGTTAACAAAATTAGTCTGAAAGGTTGATTCAGTAATGTGACTAATATGGTTCTCAAACACACTGACTCAGTGATCTGGTTGCAGTGGTTAATTAAAGGCATGGCTCACCCAAAAATGAAGATTCTGTCATTAATGACTCACCCTCATGTTGTTCCAAACCCGTAAGACTTTCACCTTCAGAACACAAATTAAGATATTGATGAAATCCGAGAGCTTTCTGACCCTGTATAAACAGCAATGCGACTGAAACCTTAAAGGTAGTAAGGACATTGTTAAAGTAAAAAAATATTCTCGTAGCTTCATAAAATTACGATTGAACCACTGATGTCACATGGCCTATTTTAAAGGGGTCATCGGATGCTAAGTACACTTTTTCATGTTGTTTGAACATTAATGTGTGTTGGCAGTGCTGAACAAATCTACCCTATAATGATCCATGCAGTGGTTTTTAATTAATCTGTAAAAATAATATCCCCTTTTTCAAATCGAGCCATTCTCAGATGCCTGTCTGTGTAGCGTCACACCAACAGAGGCCGCTCGCACGATAGTTGATTGACATGAACGTCTTACCTCAGATCAGCTGTAACAGTCCAACCTCCATGTTTTGATTCTGGAGCAGGCATTTAAGTTAGACAAGAATATCTCTGATTGAGTGATTGA
This sequence comes from Labeo rohita, assembly GCF_022985175.1. Lineage (NCBI taxonomy): Eukaryota > Metazoa > Chordata > Actinopteri > Cypriniformes > Cyprinidae > Labeo > Labeo rohita. The sequence goes on along the minus strand of NC_066886.1, from coordinate 18,796,102 downwards.
GGTGTTGTGTTGCTGGATGTAATAATGAACATAGTGGTCGTCATTTACTCCCGATATCTGAGCTGCTGAAGATGCAGTAGATTACGTTTGTTTGTGAAGGGAATGCGCCTCCCGATCTACATATATCCGTCTATGTTCACGCGCATCATTCGTGATCCAGCTTCACTTACAGCAGAAGTGAGTATAAGGGTTTTTTTTATGAATCTTTGCGATCGCCTTTCCTAATAAAGTGCTAGTTAGCAAGTTTAGTGGCTAAACGCGGCTAAATGCAGCTAAAGTAAATAGGCTCGTCACTCCACAGACAGAAGAGGGGGGTGGGGCGAGCAGAGCTCATTTGCATTTAAAGGAGCAATCCCCTCAGAATGGGATGATTTTTGCAGAGCTCATTTTGACAAGGTAAAAAGGGTGTTGTTTTACACAACCATTGAGAATTTTTAACCAAAGTATATTATAGACTTTTCATTAAGACCCTAAAGAATCATATCAACTTGTGGAAAATGGGCACTGATGACCCCTTTAACAATGTCCTTACTACCTTTCTGGGCCTTGAACGTGGTAGTTGCTGTCTATGCAGGGTCAGAAAGTTCTTGGATTTCATCAAAAATATCTTAAAGGAGAAGTCCACTTCCGGAACAAAGATTTACAGATAATGTACTCAGACCCTTGTCATCCAAGATGTTCATGTCGTTCTTTTCTTCAGTTGTAAAGAAATTCTGTTTTTTGAGGAAAACATTTCAGCATTTTTCTCCATATATTGGACTTCTATGGTGCCCCAAATGCAGTTGTAAACGATTCTAGCTGAGGAAGAAGGGTCTTATCTAGCGAAACGATCGGTTATTTTCATAAAAATAATAACATTTATATACTTTTTAATCTCAAACGGTCATCTTATCTTACTTTTCCTGAACTGTTTTTTCCGGGTCATGACAGTTAGGGTATGTCGAAAAACTCCCATCTCATGTTCTCCCTCAACTTCAAAATCGTCCTATATGGCTGTTTTACCTTTTTTGTTAAGGGTGTTTGACCTTCTTTGCATGTTCACTTTGCACAGAATGGGTCGGTACTTCTGCAGCAATTTGAAATCATATTTAAAGTTGTTTTTTGACATACCCTAACTGTCTTGAGCCAGGGTTCAGGCAGAGCAAGACAAGACGAGCATTTGAGATTAAATTGTATTCTTCTTCAGCTGGGATCATTTACAACCGCATTTGGGATCGTTTGAATCTGCATTTAAACTGCATTTTGGAAGTTCAAACTCGGGGCACCATAGCAGTCGATTATATGGAGAAAAATCCTGAAATGTTTTCCTCAAAAAACATAATTTCTTTACAACTGAAGAAAGAAAGACATGAACATCTTGGATGACAAGGGGGTGAGTACATTATCTGTAAACTGTTGTTCTGGAAGTGGACTTCTCCTTTAATTTGTGTTCCAAAGATGAGTGAAGGTCTTACAGGTTTGGAACAACATGAAGGTGAGCAATGACAGAATTATTGATCACATGTCTTTTTTGCAGCTTGAAAGCTTGTGATTACATGGAAAAAATGACCAGTCTCATTTTCTAAATGTGTCCTTTTGTCTTCCATTGAAGTAAGTCATGCAGGTTCAAAACAACATGAAGGTGAATAAATGATGACATTATTATTATTATTATTTTGGGATGAATTAATCCATTAAGCTGTCATTCTCTCTTTGTTCTTAATGAGGTATCTCACTAAGGATAATAAAAAAATGGAAAGCAGAAAAACTGCTGTGCTAAGTGAAAATTGTCGCTCTTGGAGAGAGCAGAGGAGGAGAGTGCAGCACAGAGTTATATCATCATTGGCAGTGCTGACCCACACTAATAGCAGTATTGTCTCCTAAAGCACGTTACTGTACCTTGCCAGCATTTCTCAAATATGTTTCATTCCGTCTCATCTGTTGTAATGCGATTATGTCAGTGTGAGAAACTCACTGTGTCTGACTCACAGCCAAATGTGTGTTTGTGTGAGAGACACTCATTGAATTCTCTGAACAAAATGGAGTTACTGATCATCCCAGAGTGTCTATAAATTACTATGTAATTCCCATTCTCTTTGTATACTGTTATTCTAGATAACAGAAAACTAATATAATAAAAACAGGGGAGATGTTTGTGTGGAATGAACTGCAGACCAAGCACGAGTGAAGCTAAATAAATAATCATTAGCAGCCTCACTTTAATTTGGGTTATAGCTCTTGAGATGGCTAAAAGCACTCATGACTCAGTCCCCACAGGCTGCGCTCTCTGTTTCACTCGCCTTTTCTTTTCACTTGCTCTCCTGACTACATTGCTTTTTCTCCCACTATTCGACCCTTTGTTTATTAGCGTCATTCATTCTCATCTGCCTTCTTTTACTCATTTAGGTTCAAAGTAAACACATCGATTGACATTTTGTCTCTCTAATGCTTTGACCCTTTCAGTTTAAGCCTTATCTTTTTCTGTCTCATTCCAGCCATCCCCACAATGGAGAGTGTTTGGAAAACATTGTTTTTTGCTATTCTGTTTGATGCTAATGGTGCGAAAATTATACACTTCAGCTTTATGAATGAATTATTGCTCAGAGGAGAGATACTGTTGTGTTTCTGAACGACCAGATTTACATTTTTGCAGGATGATAAACTTAAGTGCATAGTAGTTAATATGCACTTTATTTAATGTGCACAGTATTTAATATGATTACATTAACCTAAATGTCGTTCTATACCCGTAAGTCTCTTCGGAGATCTTCGGAACACAAATTAATATATTTTTGATGAAATCCAAGAGTTTTTTGGTTCAAAAATAGACAGTAAGGCAACTGACACGTTCAAGGCTCAGAAAGATATTAAGGACATCGATAAAATAGACCATGTAACACCAGTGGTTTAATCATTATGTTATGAAACTACGAGAATACTTTTTGTGTGCAAAGAAAACAAAAATAATGACTTTATTTAACAATTTCTGCAGTGGTGATAAGAAGATAAAACATAACTGAGATCTTTTATCACTGTATACATTTGAGATCAAAAGTTTATACCCCATTTTCAGAATCTGCAAAATGTTATTTATTTTACTGAAATAAGAGGGATGATCCAAAATGTTGTATTTTATTTAGCACTGACCTGAATTAAGATATTTAACATAAAAGATGTTTACATGTAGTCCACAAGAGAAAATAATAGTTGAGTTTATTAAAATTACCGCATTCAAAAGTTTACATCCCCTGATTCTTAATACTGTGTTCTTACCTGAATGATCCACAGCTGTGTTTTTTTTTTGTTTAGTGATAGTTGTTCACGAGTCCCTTGTTTGTCCTGAACAGTTAAGCTACCTGCTGTTCTTCAGAAAGATCCTTCAGGTCCCACAAATTCTTTGGTTTTCCATTTTTGTGTATTTGAACCCTTTCCAACAATGACTGTATGATTTTGAGATCCATCTTTTCACACTGAGGACAACTGAGGGACTCATATGCAACTATTACAGAAGGTTCAAACGCTCACTGATGCTTCAGAAGGAAAAATGGCGCATTAAGAGCCGGGGGGTGAAAACTTTTAAACAGAACGGAGATGTTTGCATTTTTCTTATTTTGCCTAAATATCATATTTTCCTCATTTAGTACTGCCCTTCAGAGGCTAGAGGAGAAAGTTAAATGTTTCCCAGTTGACAAAATAAGTTAAATTTACCCTGACCTTCAAATTCAAAAAGTTTTCACCCCCGGCTCTTAATGCATGGTTTTTCCTTTTCAAGCATCAGTGAGCACCTTCTGTATAACCTTCTGTAATAGTTGCATATGAGTCCCTCAGTTGTTCTAAGTGTGAAAAGATGGATCTCAAAATCACTGGAAGGATTGAAGGATATTTCTGAAGAACAGCAGGAAGTTTAACTGTTCAGGACAAACATGAACAACAATCACTAAACAAAAAAACACAGCTGTGGATCATTCAGGTAACAACACAGCATTAAGAATGAAGGGGATGTAAACTTTTTGAATGGGGTCATTTTTATAAATTCAACAATTATTTTCTCTTTTTCTCTTTCTCTTTTATGTGAAATATCTTATTCAGGTCAGTACTGGTAAAATAATGAACATTTTGCAGATTCTGCAAGGTGTATGTAAACTTTTGATCTCAACTTTATCTTCAAATATGTGACGGAGCAACATCCGAGTCATAAATCTCTCCTGTGGGAGCTCCATAAATGGATTGTGTTAGCTGAAGCCTGTCTAAATATTGACCGTCCAGTGCTTTAATTGCAAATTTCATGGATGAGACACCTTACAAATGCGAGTTAGACTAAGCATGACAGGAGTGATATTGAATATTGAGGACAGAAACGATTTCGATACTAGGCGGACTGCCCCCATTTTGCAGGTCTGTATGACATTTGTTGATGGGAGTCATCTTGATCCCTCACAATACGAGTCACGCTCTTGGACGCATATCATCAGAGCTTCACAGAGGGGGGTAAATCACAGGAGAGAATAGGATGGATTGAAACGTAGGGATTGAACAATTTGGATAGGCAGTGGGATTTCGTTTTTTTATCCCATCCTTCCATTCTGATTATCCTTTCAACCAATTTTTCACTCTCCCCCCTCTTTTAGAGATAAATAATTCATGGCTCCTGAGGCACAGAACAGCGCTGGAACATTCTAGGAAAGATAAGTGATTCTGATGACTGCTGATACTTGGCATGTAACGCCGCGCGTAACAGAAAATTGCACGAAGACAGCATCTCTTCCACAGTGATGTACAGCCTGCAGCCACGGTACACACACACACACTTACACTAACACACTCTTTGTCAGCATTTAGGCTTGGTTTTAGCTACGAGAGAATGACTGAACTGCTCTTGTCTCAGCTCAAAGTCACAGCCAAGTCTGTCCACAGGCCTACATCAGTTGATTCCCTTTGAAAGAGAAGATTAAAGCACCAGCCACCACGGAAACATCAAAATATAGCCGTCGGGTTACAGAGAAACAAAAGCTACTCTGGAAATGTGCAGCTATTATAGTTTTCAGAACAGCACATGCTGTTGTTGAAGCCTCTAGAAACTGTTGGATTTATATTTTATTATATTATCTTTTAATTCCTTGCATAAGGTGCTCAGTGATGGATGCTATTAGGGACAATGGTGCTCTTTTTTGTCCTACATATTAATTAATTCAAACATACAAACAAAATCACCTTCTGTCATCCTCGGAACACAAATTAAGATATTTTTGATGAAATCCGAGAGCTTTTTGACTGCATAGACAGCGACGCAACTACCACATTCAAGGCCCAGAAAGGCAGTAAGGACATCATTAAAATAGTCCATGTGACATCATTTGTTCAATCTTAATTTTATGAAGCTACGAGAATACTTTTTGTGCGGACAGAAAACAAAAATAACGACTTTATTCAACAATTTCTTCTCTATCACATGTTCATGTATCACAGCTGTCCCTTTAGTATATGAACGTATATATCTTATATATCCTTCTTAAGGTTTGGAAGTCATCAGATGTGAAAGGCTCTATTAGATCGGGTTCTGTCAAATAGCATTTCTTCCTGCAGCAGTGCTGTGCTATTTTGTTACTCTGGCAGTGAGAGAATTACACATGTTGGGCTGTATGTGTTGAGTAAGTTGGTTCAGCTGCTGATTCGGTAATGAGCTTGGTGAGGTTGGATGGTCGTTGTACTGCTGAGGTCGCTGCTTGTGTGTGTGTGGGTGTAGTGCTAGACAACAGGGTCAGGAAATCAGTGGGAAATGAGCCAGATTCGGCTCAGCTTCCTTAAGAGGATTGTAATGTGACAAGTCATTAACTGGAGCTACTCTGAACTGCAGCATGTGCTGACTGAGAGAAGGCACTATACACTTACAAGCAATGATGAGCTGCTACAGAGCACTGTGTATGCTGTCAGGAATTTATTTTAAATACTAAATATTTCTTTCTTTCTTTCAGTTGAGAGGTTAATTGAGGTGAACGGTCATACTGTATAGCTGATACAGCAGGCCCACAATTCCACATAAAGCAGATAAAAGATGTAAACTATTCAATACTGTAAATCCTGTGTTCATTTTCTTAAAGGGATAGTTCAACCAAAAATGAAAATTCTGTCATTTAATTATTCACCCTCATGTCGTTCCAAACCTGCAAGACTTTAAGAGGGACAGAAAGCTCCCGGATTGTGTTTGGAATGCCATGAGAGTGAGTAGTTGATGACAGAATCTTCATTTTTAGGTGAACTATCCCTTTAAATATTTTGGCTAATTTGATTATGCTTTCAATTATCAACATAGCCCTGTTCACACTCGCAGAAGGTGTTTTTATCATTAGTTGCTGCGCTGTTGTTCACTATAGGCACATAAAAGGAAACCAAAGCCATAATTCTGATATAAAAAGTCATCATTATGGGCTAAAAAGTCAGAATTATGAAATACTAAGCCATATTATGAGACTGTGTTATAAAAAAATCAAACTTTTGTTAGAATTTTGACATTCTATCTCATAATTGACTTTGACTGTTGTAATTTTGAATCTGAATCTCATCATTATGACTTTTATCCCAGAATTATGACATCTCATAAATGTGACTTTTTATCCTATAATTGACTTTTTATCCATTCTGACTGCCATAATTTTGATAATTATGACTTCTTATCTCAGACTTATGACATAGCATCTAATACTCTCGGCTTAGTATCTCATAATTTTGACTTTTATACCAGAATTATGCCTTGGTAAGTCATAAATTTGACTTTTTATCCCATAATTGACGTTTTGTACATTTTGACTGTCATAATTTTGATAGTTACAACTTCTTATGTCAGACTTATGACTTAGTATCTAATAATCTTGACTTTATCTCATAGTTGATACGGTATCTCATAATTTTGACTTTTGTCCCAGAAATATATTTTCGCATCTCATGAGTCTGACTTTTTAATCCCATAATTGACTTTTTGTCAATAATGACTGTCATAATTTTGATAATTACAACTTCTTATCTCAGACTTATGATATAGCATCTAATACTCTTGGCTTAGTATCTCATATTTTTGACTTGTATCCCAGAATTATGACTCTGTATGTCCTAAATTTGACTTTTTATCCCATAATTGACTTGTAATTTGATATTTATTACTTCTTATCTCAGATTTATGACTTAGTATATCATATTCTTGACTTGATCAGAATGATTGACTAGTATCTCAAAAAAATGACTTTTACCTCAGAATTATGACTTGGTATCTCATAAATTTGACTTTTTTCCCATAATTGACTTTTTGTCCATTTTGAATATTATAATTGTAATAATTAAAACGTTTTTATACCAGTCTTATTACTTAGTATCTCATAATCTTGACTTTATCTGATAATTGACTTATTATTGACATAATTTTAACTTTTTTCCCAGAATTATGACTTGGTATCTCATGAATTTGACTTTTTATTCCATAATTTACTTTATTTTTCATACTTTTTCTATCATAAATTTGACAATAACAATTTCATATCTCAGAGTCTTTAGATTTTTATTCCAGAATTATGACTTGGTATCTCATAAATTTGACTTCGTGAGTTTTGACTGTCATAATTTTGATAATTATGACCTCTTATCTCAGATTTATGACTTAGTATCTCATGATTTCATCTCATAATTGACAAGGTATCTCATAATTTTAATTTTATACCAGAATTATAATTTGGTATCTCATAAATTTGACTTTTTATCCCATAATTAAATTTTTGTCAATTTTGACAGTCATAAATGTAATAATTACGACTTCTTATCTCAGAATTATGACTTTGCATCTCATACTCTTGACTTAGTATCTCATAATTTTGACTTTTATTCCAGAATTATGACTTCCAATCTTATGAACAACAACTTCATATATCAGATTTATGACTTAGTATCTCATAATTGACTTTTTGTCAATTTTGACTGTCATAATTTTGATAATTACGACTTCTTATCTCAGACTTATAACTTTGCATCTCGTACTCTTTACTTAGTATCTCATATTTTTTACTTTTATCCCAGAATTATGACTCTGTATGTCCTAAATTTGACTTTTTATCCCATAATTGACTTTTTTGTCAATTTTGACTGTTGTAATTTTGATATTTATTACTTCTTATCTCAGATTTATGACTTAGTATATCATAATCTTGACTTGATCAGAATGATCGACTAGTATCTCAAAAATATGACTTTTACCTTAGAATTATGACTTGGTATCTCATAAATTTGACTTTTTATCCCATAATTGACTTTTTGTCCATTTTTAATATTATAACTGTAATAATTAAAACGTTTTTATACCAGTCTTATTACTTAGTATCTCATAATCTTGACTTTATCTGATAATTGACTTATTATTGACATAATTTTAACTTTTATCCCAGAACTATGACTTGGTATCTCATGAATTTGACTTTTTATTCCATAATTTATTCCATAATTTTATTCCATAATTTACTTTTTTTCATACTTTTTCTATCATAAATTTGACAATAACAATTTAATATCTCAGAATCTTTAGATTTTTATTCCAGAATTATGACTTTGTATCTCATAAATTTGACTTTGTCAGTTTTGACTGTCATAATTTTGATAATTGTGACTTCTTATCTCAGATTTATGACTTAGTATCTCATGATTTTATCTCATAATTGACAAGGTATCTCATAATTTTAATTTTATACCAGAATTATAATTTGGTATCTCATAAATTTGACTTTTTTATCCCATAATTACATTTTTGTCAATTTTGACAGTCATAAATGTAATAATTACGACTTCTTATCTCAGAATTATGACTTTGCATCTCATACTCTTGACTTAGTATCTCATAATTTTGACTTTTATTCCAGAATTATGACTTCCAATCTTATGAACAACGACTTCATATATCAGATTTATGACTTAGTATCTCATAACTGACTTTTTGTCAATTTTGACTGTCATAATTTTGATATTTCCGACTAATCTTGATATTTTTTTTATCTTGTAACTGAATTAGTATCTCATAATTATAATATCAATTTTTATGTTATAATTATAATATACAATCAAAATACAAAGCATGATTTATTTTCTGGCAAAATTGACACCATCTTATTGGTGGGCTGCATAACTGGCCATAGCTTTTGAAAATCTGATCACCAATTAGACATATGTTTTTTTTTTTCTTGAAAATGCTAAAAATGTCTTCATATAACTTGCAGCAGTGCATAATACATCATGCCATTAACACAGTAAACAATCTATATATGAATTAAAGTGCATTTTCAGTGCATCATTACATTTAATTTGCATAAAGCCAAACTTTTCCCAACTTCCCAAGATGCTGAACTCACTCACATCTCGTCACTGACGGCCACTGTCGCTCAAGTTACTGGTAATCATAAGCTGTCATTGAAAAGGAATGATGTCTGGTTGGTTTGAGGCTCCAAGTTGCTTTCGGTATCAAATCAGCTTAAGAATTACATTTAACACACTTCACCATGTTTAAATCCATTTAAAATGCAGATTATTGCTCAAAATAGTGCAGAAAATGTTACATGTGAAATTAACATGTCAGTAGAAAATGAAGAGTATGTTTTTTGCCATCCTCTGGCTCCTGTATGTACATAAAAATACACTTTTCACTCCAATTTAGTCATATTTTACAAAAAAGAATGCAAATCCTACTTATTATTTCATTGTCTGTGACTGCATTCCAAATGTTAATGCACATTCACAGTTTTTCATGTGTGTATTATTGTCTACTTTTAGGCTTGCGCGCACGTTCCTGTTCGCCCAAATGTAATGAGCAGGAGCGGAGCTGAGCGCTGAGCTCATTTGTCTGGGTGTTGTCAGGTGTGTGAGCTCTCTCTGCTGTCACTGGGGATTATTTCAGGCTGTCTGCTCTCTGTGTGCCCGAATAAACAGCATGTGCACTCACATATGCCACTGCCATACATTTCAATATACGCAGGCTGTACGTTTATGTGTGTGCATCAGCTTTTGCATATGAGAGTGAGGTCAATTAATTTGAACCCCTCTATTCCCTATTATCCTCCTGCATATAAAAGCATCACATATTTCCCATATGGATTACTGCCTTAATCAGCTGAATAAATGACCTTGACCTTTTCCAAGGGGTGAGTGAGATGGGTCAGCGTGCCACACCGCATATGTCATGACATTGGCTTTCTGATGCAGGATGGATTAGAGTTCAGCGTTCTCTTTGCGCTTTGCTGCATTGCATGATGGGAATCCTGGAATAGGAGTAGGTTTAACTGGTTTAACCTGTTAGCACTTGCTACATGTTACTTCCAATTTAAAGGAGAACTCCACTTCCAGAACAACAATTTGCAGATAATTTACTCACCCACTAGTCATCCCCGATGTTCATGTCTTTCTTTCTTCAGTCGTAAAGAAATTATGTTTATCAGGAAAACATTTCAGCATTTTTCCCCATATAAAGGACTGATATGATGCCCTGATTTTGAACTTCCAAAATGCAGTTTAAATCCTGCTTCAAACTATCCCAAATGTAGTTGTAAACAATCCCGGCCGAGAAAGAAGGGTCTTATCTAGCATAACGATTGGTTATTTTAATAAAAATAATACAATTTATATACTTTTTAATGCCAAACGCTCGTCTTGTCTTACTCTGCCTGGACTGTTTTTGTTCCTGTTCATGACAGTTAGGGTATGTCAAAAAACTCCATGACATTAATATCTTGGATGACAAGGGGGTGAGTACATACATTACATGTGAATCTTTGTTTTGGAAGTGGACTTCTTCTTTAAAGTAATTATACTCAGGCTCTTCTGAAAATGTGGTTTTAGTAGCTGCTTCCCAGTTCTCCCCAATTATTTGCACCTCTGACCCACCTCACCTTCTTCATCTGTCTGCCCTTGTCGTCCTGATTCGTGCATGAGGTAAATGGTGTGCGTGTTTGTTGTCAGCAAGGGTGCGGCGAGCAAGAGGAAAGGCTATTGATCCATGCTGACCATACACTCCACCAAACAGCTGTCGTCCTGACAGCACAAGACATATGAAGCATCAGATTCACCGTGTTGACTGACCTATTCCCATCAACAACACCACCAACACATGAAAGACTCCAGCGGTGCAGGCAGGGGAAGGGAGGGGAGGGGGAGAAAGCGTACCTCATGAAACCAGGCCGCATAAGCCTAGAGGATTTTTATTGATTACTAATGTCCATCCCCTGCACTCAGCAGCTTTATCCCAGTTGGGGTCCCCTGAGGTCCATCGTATTAATGTTAAAATCCAGGACAGAACACAATGTTTTTCTCCTGCTTTTTTTCTCTGTATTGAACAGAAGTCTTAATTTCACAAAAACAGCAACTAGAAGTGGGTCAGAGGGGTAAAAACAGCACAAAAAGCTTACTGCTGTGGATTAAAAAATTCTGGCTGGATTTTGAATAAAATGAACATCAATAATAGCACAATACAACACTGTTCAGTTAAAGGGATAGTTCACCCAAAAATAAAACTTCTGATTAATTGCAAAAAAAAAAAAAAAGTCAGAATTGCGAGATAAGAACATGCAATTCTGACTTTTTTCTTGCAGTCGTGAGCTCATATATTACAGTTCTGGCTTTTTTCCTCAGAATTGTAAGATATGAACTCGCAACTAAGAGTTAAGTCTAATTTTGAGGGGGGGAAAAGACTTGTGAGTTTATATCTTACAATTCTGACTTAATAACTCACAATTGCATGCTATAAAGTTAGAACTAGGAGATATAAACTCACAATTCTGAGGAAAATAAGCCAGAACTGTGAATTTGTATTGTGTTGCTGTCTATGCAGGGTCAGAAAGCTCTGGGATTTCATCAGAAATATTTTAATTTTTGTTCTAAAGTTGAACGAAGGTCTTACAGTTTTGGAATGACGTATGGGTGAGTAATTAATGACAGAATTTTCATTCTTTTTCAGAATTTTTATTACACGGTTTTGATTTTGTAAAAACTTTTATTCACCAAGGATGTGTTAAGTTAATAAAAAGTGATAGCATAGATTTACATTGTTAGAAAAGATTTTTATTTTGAATAAATGCTGTTCTTTTTAACTTCAGATTCATCAAAGAATCCTGAAAAAAGAATCACAGATTCCAAAAAAAAAAATATTTGGCAGCACAACTGTTTCCAACATTGATAATTCTTATAATAAATCAACATATTAGAATGATTTCTGAAGGATCATGTGACACTTATGTCACTTATTATTTTATATTGTAACAACACTTGCAAAATTACTGTTTTTTTCTGTATTTTTGGTCAAATAAATGCAGCCTTGATGAGCATAAGAGACTTCTTTAAAAAACATCACAAGTCTTACTGATCCCAAACTTTTGAGCGGCAGTGTACAGTTAAAACTTTACTGTTAAAAGATTAAATTTTGAATAGGACCTTATCAAAAATAGCGGTAAATTTGTTCTGGCAGTTTACCGGTATGAAAAGTTGTAACTTTACCAGTAAATTGCCGGTAATGTGCTCTGTGTGAACACAGAACAAGATTACCGGTATGAGCATGTACGGGTTCAGAACAATCAAAACATCTGATGCAGATGATGCATTTACTCTGCGCAGTGTGGTTCGGTTTGAAGTCTTCTAAGGCCATGTCCTAAATAGCACACTTAATGTGTACTTGCTCTCTTACGATGGCTGCTGCGTGCACATATCCATTAAGTCCACAAGACCATAGGGTGCCCCATTTGTCATTTTAGCTTTCAGAAGGGTGCTTGTGAGTGTCCTCTTTGAGGCTGCTATGTGCCCTCGATTACGTTATTAAAGTGTGGATTTGGGACAGGGACTAATACAACGTCTCTGGGCCAAAAGCAGCTTCATAAATGTGAACGTTTGACATAAAAATTAAAACATTAACAAAAATACTGACCATGTATATCTCTCAATGTTTGTCACAAAATTTACCAGTGTTTTGAAAGTGATGTGTGAATGGTGCTTTACCAGTAAAAAGATAAAACGTCATTGTTTGTGCGAACAGTGTATTTTTGTATTTATTGGTTCATTTGTATTATTGGTTCATTCATTGGTTTACTGATTCTTTCGAAAAATTGGACTGCATTGGTCAGTCTATGGCCACGTTCACACAGCAGCAGAATACGGTTGTCAAACCATATTTGAGTCCTTAATACGGTTACGTTCACACTAGGGATGTCACAATACTTAATATATAATATCGAACCATCGTTCAGTACGACATCCAAGGCTCAATACGTTCCATTTTTTCAGTTTTGCATTTAAATACTTTCCTTGTTTTATTTCTCTCAAAATTTGAGAGATGCTGAGATGAGGAAATATTTGAAAAAGCAACACTTGCAGAACATCTTCCCTTCTAATGAAATGCAATGATAAGCCTTTCTAAACTTGTTGTCCAACAAAAGAGAACATTATAACTTATTTTTACTAAACAGCATAAGTCGAGTGTTTGAAATAACTTCTTTTTGTGATCTTATCATAGAATGAGGCAGACAATATATTTTATACTGTATGTCCATTAGCAATGGCTTACAAATATACTTAATCATTATAAAAATACCCGAGATGGCTTGAAGAACACAGATAAACCATATATGTGACCCTGGACCACAAAACCAGTCATAAGTGTCAATTTTTTGAAATTGAGCTTTATACATCATCTGAAAGCTGAATAAATAAGCTTTCCATCGATTAGAATAGGATAGGATATCTATGTTAGGACAGAACAATATTTGGCAGAGATACAGCTATTTCAGTGTATTGAATCTGAGGGTGCAAAAAAATCAAAATATTGAGAAATCGCCTTTAAAGTTTTCCAAATTAAGTTCTTTGCAATGCATATTACTAATCAGAAATTAAGTTTTGATATATTTACTGTAGGAAATTTACAAAATATCTCCATGGAACATGGTCTTTACTTAATTTCCTAAAGGTTTTTGGCATAAAAGAAAAATCTATAGTTTTGACCCATAAAATGTATTTTTGGCTATTGCTAAAAAATATACCCCAGCGACTTAAGACTGGCTTTGTGGTCCAGGGTCACATATTATTGCAGACGAGTGTTTATTGTCCTTACATTTCATCATTCAAAACGTTTAACGTTATATCTTGTTTTTATTCAGTTACAACAATAGCGATGCCTTTATCCATATTAGAGATTTCCTGGCTGAAACGTCATCAGTGTTATGTCTTTGACGCATATGTGGATTGGCGTCTTCTGGCATCCAGTATGAATGAAACCCATCCTGTTTTGCGCAAAAATCTGAAAAATAATAACTCTGTCAAAAGAAATATTAAGCAGACGTATAATAATCCATGCTTTTTCCAGTGTACAGAGGTTTACAGGAGTATTTTGTTGTTAATTAGATGCAAAAAAAAAAAAAAAAAAAAAAAAACTGATATGGCAAGCTACAGTATCAGTCGCGGCTAGATTGGATTTATGTCGTGTCAGAAACTGGTAATACCTTCAGTTTTACGAACATCACCATCTTTGATATTGCTTTGGTCTCTGTTGCTATGGTTACTTGTAAGGAATACAGGCTTGACTCCCGTTCATACAGACAGTATTCAAAAAGCAACTGTAAGCTGCTGTGTGAACGGGACATTCGAGACTCACACCTGTAAGTAAATGCTGTTGTCAATCCCAAAATCTGACAGTGTGAATGTGGCCTATATGTTTTCAATTTGCTATTAAGAAATAGCACATATGAGTAGTATTACACTACACTGTTGGGATTATATGTTTCTTGTTGCGTGACACTTCGAAGAACATGATTAAACAGAAAATTTCTTTCAAATCACACTACTACTATTTTTTTATTTTTTAAATATATCTTATGCTAACAAAAGCAACATTTATTTGATCAGACATACAGTAAAACAGCAATATTGTGAAATATTACAGTTTAAAATAACTAATTTCTGTTTGAATATATTTTTTTTAAAAAGTATTTCTTCCTTTTATTTATTTATTTATTTTTCACAGTGAAAGCAAGCTGAATTTTTAGCATCATTACTCCAGTCATCAGTCACATGATCTTTCAGAAATGCTGATTTATTTTTTAAAGACACTTTTCTTATTAATATCAATGTTGAAAACAGTTGTGCTGCTTAATATTTTTGTGAAAACTGATACTTTTGTTTGATTTTTTGATGATCAAAGTTCAAAATTGCAGCATTTATTTATTCTTTACTATCACTTTGGAACTGTCACACCCCTGTGGACTGTTTTGTTTGGTTTTTCCCTCCTGTATCCTTATTTGGTCTTTCCTGTTCCGTTTCTAATTATTACGTCATTGGTTTATTGCTTACACCTGTCTGTGTCTCATTAGCATTACTATATAAGTTTGATTCAGTGCCTTGGTCTTTGGCCATTCTTAATGTTGTTATATGTGAGTTTATGTCCCGTTCCCGTTCCCTGGTTTGGATTATTATGATAAAGTATGTGTTCATGATTTCCTCGTCCCTGCTCTTCCTTCCCGCACACGACCCCTGACAGGAACATTATAAATGTCTTTATTATGATATTAATATGCCTTGCTAAAAAAAATCTTAATGACCCCAAACCTTCAGATGGTGAATTGTTCACAATGAGAGCAAAACTCTGCATTAAGAAACAGTCATGTTAAAAAGTTAGGACACCCTATTGAATTTCATGGTTTTCTGTATCAGGACATAAAAAATTATCTGGTCCTTGGCAGGTCTTAAAATTTGGAAAATAAATCCTCATCATCACATGACATATCACACAGTGTCATTATTTATTTAAGAAAAATACAGCCAAGAGGGAAAGGCCATGTGTGACAAAGTTAGGACACCCTATGAGTCCGTTACTTGTAGATCCACTTTTAGCAGCAATAACTTGAAGCATTAATTTTCTGTGTGACTTTATCAGTCTCTCACATCGTTCTGGAGGAATCTGGACCACTCTTGTTTTCAACGTTGCTCCCGTTTATTAAGGTTTGTGGGCATTTGCTTATGCACAGCTCTCACCACAGCATTTGAGTCAGGATGAGCTCTGGACTTGGACTGGGCTATTACACCTTGATTCTTTTCTTTTGAGCCATTCTGTTGTAGATTTGCTGGTTTGCTTGGGATCATTGTCCTGTTGCATGACCCAATTTTGGCCCAACTTTAGATGTTGGACAGATGCCCTCACATTTGACTCTAAAGTACTTTGATATACAGAGGAGTTCACGGTCAACTCAATGACTGTGAGGTGCCCCAAAACAAGCCCAAAATGATCATCCCTCCTCCAGTATGCTTGTCTTTTGGTATGAGGTGTTTGTGCTGATATGCTCTTTAGGTTTTCACCAATCTTGGCGCTGTGCATTATGGCCAAACATCTCCACTTCGGTCTTGTCTGTTCAAAGGACATTCTTCTAGAAGACGTGTGTTTTGTTCAGATGCAACTTTGCAGACCTAAACTATGCTGCAATGTTTTTTTTAGATAGAAGAGGCTTTCTTCTGCCAAGCCTTCCAAACAAGCCATTTTTGTCCCATATTTTTCTAATGGTATTGTCATGAACTTTATCATTTAACATGTTAACTGAGGCCTGTAGAGTCTGAGGTGTAGTTCTTGGGTTGTCTGCCATTTCTCTGAGCTTTACACAGTCTGATCTTGGGGTGAATTTTCTGGGACAACCACTCCTGGAAGGAGAGGTGTCTGTTTTAAATGTCTTCCACTTGTGAATAAACTTCAAATTGTTTGGAAATGGCCGTATTACTCTTCTCAGATTGATGGCAGCAACAATTGCTTCTCTAAGATGATTGCTGATGTCTTACCTCCTTGGCATTGTGTTAACACACACCTGAAGGCTCCAGACCAGCAAACTGCCAAAGGTTATGCTTTTATAGAGGCACTCAGACTTGCTGATGATCAATTAATCAAATGTATTTGATTAGCAGTGCTTGACTGTTACTTACCCTTTTAATTCCAATGTTAACAGTAAGGTTGTCCCAACTTTGTCACACATGGCTTGTCCATTTTGGCTTTATTTTTGTTCAGTAAGTAATGACACGGTGCAATTTGTCGTGTGTTGTTGTTCATCTAAGATTTTATTTTCGAAATTTTAAGACCAGCCAAGGACCAGTTTTTTTAATGA
Source organism: Labeo rohita (assembly GCF_022985175.1). Lineage (NCBI taxonomy): Eukaryota > Metazoa > Chordata > Actinopteri > Cypriniformes > Cyprinidae > Labeo > Labeo rohita. The sequence goes on along the minus strand of NC_066886.1, from coordinate 18,778,985 downwards.
TGTCCTGATACGGAAAACCATGGAATTCAATAGGGTGTCCTAACTTTTTCACATGATTGTAAATATGGTCAAATTTTGAAAATAAGTTTTCTCCTCCAACCAACCTGTTATACTGAGACCACTTTTCACAAACCAAATAATTCCTAATAGTTCAAATCCAAATTTTCTTATTGGATGGGTTCCTGTGTCATTCACAACTATGCCACATTATGTTGTTCCAAACCTGTAAGACTTTTGTTCATCTTCAGAGAACAAATTAAGATTTTTTTTATGAAATCTGAGAGCTTTCTGATCCTCTGTAGACAGCAAGGGTCCCACCACGGTCAAGGCACAGAAAGGACATGAGGGTGAGTAATTAATGACAAAATTTTCAAGTGAACTATCCCTTCAAACTGTGTCCTTTCTATTTTATTTCTTATTGTATATGTTCTCTCTGTAGGACTGACACAAATGGACAGGATCTCTCAGTGACAGTCCACGGCTCTGTTGCCTTATTTTGACCGACAAGACAACCTCATGCCAACTGTTCTAAAGCAGCCTTTAGAAAAAAGAGCAAGAAAAGGTAGTACGAGAGTGAGAGAGAGGATACGTGTATCATACTGATGTCCTTCCAGTAGCAGAGATGCACTGTACACACAAACACGTCACCAAACACCGCCAGGCTCTAGGACCCTGCGGTACACCGATGCTCTACCGAGAAGAGACGGGGAAAAGTGGGGGGTGGAGTGGAGCGCAAAAAGACAGTGGAGGAGGGAAAGAGAGATGTGGAGAGCGAAGAGGAGAGGAAGATGCAAGGATCCGCTTCGCTGCTGTAGTTTGAAAGTCTTGCCAAGGGGACTTAGAAGAGCATTGGTGGTATAAATACCCAGCATAAACAGGATTAAAAGAGCAACTACTGACTCCATCAGAGAAGTGTGAAGTGAGAGAGCAGCAGAGAGAGAATAAAGTGTAAGCATCAGGAGCGCTGTGTACTGCAGTGTGTCAAACAGGAGCTCGCTTTACTACAACACTCAACTTGGAAGACAAGAAACATCACTTTTTAACCAGCGCTCAAGTGAACTCTTTTACTCGAACACTACTTTCAATCCATCTCTCTCTTTCTCTCCGTCAGACATACTCGTACACACAAATGGAGAATATGTCTCGGTACTAAAGTACTGCTGAAGTTCAAACTGGGCCACTGGATTCATCTATTTTGCTCCAGTCCAACTGGACACGCACCCAGACACAGACACCATCGCAGAGTTCAGGATCAATAGAAGAGGTAGGTTTTGCTTTTATCTTTTGTGGAAAAAATGGATTTTAATCATTTTATTTTTAAATAATAATAATATTATATTAATATTATTCATATTTAAAAATGCAAATAAACATTTCAAGTTTATAATATTGTAAATTTAAATAATTATTTAAAAATGCAATTTATATATACATGGTATATATATTGTACTGTACATAAACTATATATAAATATATTAAAATTACATGAAAATGTACATTAGAAATATTTTTTAATATAATAAATATTTTCAGAATTTAATGGACATTTGCTGAAACTGTACCAGTATTGTCCTGTTTCTTCAAGCGTGGTCTGGATGTAATGCTATATTTATCTGCATTCCTCTTTGGATGCATAATATTTCATGTCACATCCTGGACGAGCAGATGTGTGGAACATTTTTCAATTTTGCTGCGCTGTTATTCGGACCTCTGACCTGTTCTCTGGCTGCTCAAAACGCACAACAAGATTTCAAACAATCCTTTTGATTTCCGTACACAGCTGGTGCTCGTGTCAAACAAATTCAATCACAAATTGTGACGCCAAACTCTTTTGTTCCTCTTGCATGGTTTGTAATGATATTTCTGCCAATCATAACACACACATGCTTTGCCTTTATTATTGTGTCACGGACTTCATTGACACAAGGACGTTTTTGCGCCTGGTTTGGGTAGGATGCACTTTCTGCTATTGTTAAGGAAAACTGCTGCAGTTCCCATTAGAGAGAGACATTGCTATTGTTAGTCACTGTATCTGCAATCCACTGTTGCCTCTGTAGTGATTCATGTAAGTAGATGCTCCCAAGAGATTGCAGGAATAAATGAATTCCAATACATCAAGATTAGTCAAAGTAAAATATATATCATGTTAATTACAAAGCAACCTCTATTCAGTTTGTGCTTCCACACAAACCATTCTACAAATCATACTTCCAGATTACAATGAAAAGGAGATTATTTCATGGCATACGGTCTTGTGCATTATTATCCTGAAAGTCTCTGTGCACCCTCTCTCTCACTACTAATCTAAACTGTCCTGTACAGACACACACACTACAGCTCCTGTTGTTTATCAGCGCTGTGCTGTCACATGCAGCGTGTTGCCATATTCCCCTGCCTGCCGCATGCTGGTGAGATAACCTTTTACTTAGCTTGAGTAATAAACAATTAGCCGGTGATTATGTGCGACATGTGAGAGGAATTCTCATTTGATTAAATGTGTCCTCAGCGACGCAGAGCAAGAGACAAGCTGTCGTATTTGTGTGTTGGTGCTGTATTGGTATTGTGCAAAAAGGTTGTTTTTAGATTATTTGTATTGTTATAATGTTGCATATATTGCGTGTCAGTGGGATGGACGCTGTCTTCATGAATGTGTGTGTGTGTGGCTTGTGGTTTCTGACTCAGATGATGGAGGAGAAGGCCAGTAAGAGGTCAGGCCACTGAGAGCTCTTTCATTCTTGCTCTAGGTCTGTTTCACACCGCTCGCATAAGCAGAATGCAACAGAAGCTGCCGCAGGATCATATTGTGTAACCAAACTGCGTGCTTATAATGTGAATCATTTGATTTCTAGGTTACAACTTTGAATATTTTGAGTAGTTTTTGAATATTCAATAGTATAGTATAGCATAATATAGTATAGTAAAGGACTACTAACTATGAATCCTGACAAATCACGTATATGGGCCATTTTACAGAATTGGTGTAAACTGCTGTCCCACAACCAAAAAACAGATTTAAAAAGCTTAGATGTTTCCTAAAATCCTTTTATTATCTTTTGAAACCCACAATAATATTTAAAATGTCAGTAAGCTTAATATATAGAAAATCATCAATTAGTGGGTGCTTGCAATTAGGAGGCAGATGTCCCAAACCCTAACCCCTGAATTTCAACTTATGAAAATGATATTGAAATCATTTTTGCATTTCCATTGTTGTTTTTAAAAATATCTTCAGAAGAAATGTTTATTGTATATTTTATTGTATATTTTCTTTGTAAAGTATAAAACTTTCGCATTTTTATGTCACTACACTGTAAAAAATAAAAAACACAATTTGTTGAGTCAGCTTAAAATAATTTGTTACCCTGCTGCCTTAATTTTAAGTTCAGTCAACTAAAATCAACTAAATGTTAAGTAACAACTTAGATATTTGTGTTTGCTAAACTTAACAGATGGGTAAGTAACCCAGCTGTTTTAAGTTGATTCAACTCAAATATCTAAGTTGTCACTTAGTATAATTTAACATTTCAAGTTGAATAAACTTTTTTTGAGTTGACTGAACTTACAATTTTAAGGCAGCCAGGTTACAAATTATTTTAAGTTGACTCAACAAATTGTTTTTTACAGTGTACCATGTTTTAGTCAACTGGCTGAAACTAACTTGAACTACACTCCTACATTTATGATCAGGAAATATTTATGCGTCACTCTCTCTCCTACATGGTGAATAGACAGGTCCCATCATTTGGAGGTAAATGTGTTCAAAATATGAAAAATCTGTGTGTGACTTTAAACAATGTCACTATATTTTCTATAATTAAACACACTTTTTTTGTTATTCCATAACATTTAATTTTTATGTGTATACAACTGTTCGGATCTGTGCTAGCTAACCATTCTAGGTTCAAAAGTATCTAAAATTGTCACTAACGAAACAGTCACGACCAAAACATTTGGTGACATCCTTGTTTTTTTGGGCGTTATCCTATAAAATTGTCACTGCTGTAACAGTCACAGCTGGAACATGTCATCATTGTTTCTGTAGTGACAAAAGGGAGCACATAATCCTTTATTTGAGGGATAATAAATAAAATTTTACTAAAGGTTATGCATTTTTTTTTAATATTTCATTATGTTTCAACAGTGTTTTAGTATGGGTCAAAATGATCTATTTTTTTATTTTATGCCAAGAATCAGTAGATTTTCAGTAGAGATCATGTTCCATGAAGATATTTTGTACATTTCCTACCATAAATATATCAAAACTTAATTTTTGATTAGTAATATGCATTGCTAAGAACTTCATTTGGACAACTTTAATGGCGATTTTCTCAATATTTAGATTTTTTTGCACCCTCAGATTCCAGATTTTCCAACAGTTGTATCTCGGCCGAATATTGACCTAGTATTTGGCCATATATCAATGGAATCCATATTTATTCAGCTTTCAGATTATGTGTAAATTATTTTAAAAAAGTGTCCCTTATGATTAGTTTTGTGGATTAAGTTACATATGTGTTTAGCATACTGCATGTGACAAAATAAGCTTAGAATGGAAACTCTACTTACAGCTATGCTTCTGCAACCGGTGTGATGCGGGCAGCCTGTTAATATCTGGCTGAAATAAATGTATCACTTACATGAGCAGTGCGAAACCTAAGCTCGATTCTGAAATATGTTCCTATACCACATCCAACTCGAGCGTCAGCAAAACAAGCCCGGAGGCTTGTTTGGTTCCTTGATGCACCATCATAAGCCTTTCAATTTATAAAATGCCCTCTAGCAGTAGAAAGCTGCTTGTGTAGTACAGTACATACACCTCAATGTCTACTTTACCACAGACAGCTGGAAGTGTCATAAGAGCACAATACACCAGCAGTTCTGATTGATCGTATTTTGCTCCCTATGCACACCACAGCTATCGTGTTTTGTAGCCATCTTAGTTAACAAGCACTGGCGTGAGATGAAAAGAGCCATCTCACACCACAAGAGAATGAAATGGAGGTCTGAACCAGTGGCTCAAGGCAGCCAGTCAGTTGGTGACTAAACGGACAGTGTTTTCTGTATAAGGTTACCTCTAAACTGGAACATCACATGCATTTGGGAACAGAACATGCGGCAACCATTTTCCCAAACTTGTAGGTGCTTATAAACCGCCTGTTGACAACAGAAGACAAGTTTTAAAGGGGGTATATCATGAAAATCGGAATGCGTCTACCAACCTAATAACGTGAAAAAGGACAACCCAGTAACTTTGTTTTGGACATTTTTCTGCAAGCATGTGAAAAAACGAACCGCTGAGATTTTGCTCCCCCGTAATGTAGGAAGGGGATTTTTTGGTTTTCACAAGCTTAGCATCAGTTTTAACATCATAGCAAAAATTCAAGCTAAGCATGCTAACTGTTCTGTCTTTGGCTGCACAGACGAGTACAAAACATCTTGGTTATGTACAGTATGTAACCCTCGTTCCTTAAAGAGGGAACGGAGACATTAAGTCATTGGGTCTCACTTGGGAACCCAATCACCTCTGAGCTTAAAAGAAAAGGCCAATGAGAATTGGCGAGTGGAATTTGCATGCCAAGCCACTCCTCCATACATATGGGTATATAAGGTGGAGGCGTGCATCCATTCAGTCAGGTTTGTGCTGAGGAGCCGAGACGCATCCTGGCATTCAGCGCAGTTCAAGGTTGTGGCAAGAGGGATTTAACGTCTCTGTTCCCTCCTTCAGGGAATGAGGGTTACATATGTAACCAAGTCGTTCCCTTTCAGTCAGTCACATCCGACGTTACGTCGACTGATGTCATGGGGTCCCTATGGAAAATGCCACAACCTGAACTGCGTTATGTAATTGAGGTTGCAAATGCTGACAGGCAGCCATGTCAGAACAAATGAAGCTCAATACGTAACCTTCCCAATGCCCTGTAAGTCAGATGAACGGGCCCACCAGGGGTGCCAGGGTTCTGAAGCAACTGTTGGGGGGTGGAGCACAATGACAGAAAGTAAGGCCATGTGGAGTTGGCTGAATCGGACCATCCAGATCAGTCAGCTAGACGGGCTGGGCAATGCTAACAGGCCCCCAGCTTGTGTACAAGCGGGATTAACAGAGCAGTTACCGACGTACCCACATTGGGGCAGCCGTGGGAAGAAAGGTGACTTAACCCGGGAAGTGTAGCGTTCCGTAGAGACGGGCACACTTACCTGTTTCTCCCGTGGTGAAGGTGAATTCATGCTCCGAGTCTGAGTGTGAGGAAGCAGCGTGTCACTCACAATCAGAACCTGGCGCGATAGACCCAGAGATTAAGAAAATTGCTCTTTTTGTGGGAAAGTGGGCAGCAGTGTTGATGAATGCCCCTGGCCCTCCCCCGGAGGTGGGGGCACAGATGTCGGTGTCCTCTGAAGAACAAATCCTGTTATCTCTGGGTCGCCCATCTCAGGGACGCTTCTCTGTCTTCCATGAAGATTTAGCAACGCCCTGAGAACCGGGCTGCGCACCTTTTCTACGCTTGGGAAAGGTGGGGAGTTCACCTCCAGCCTGATGCTCTTGGCAGCCTGGAGGAACATGGCTGTCAACTCAGCCTCCATCTGAGCAGCCCCACACAGTGTCTTCAGCTTCAGAAGATGCAGCGATTGACATTTTATCCTCATGGGGAGCTCCAAAAGAGAAACTTGGTACGCCGCGGGACAAACCACGCCATCTTTTGAAAGCTCCATGGGACTATGCTGGGAGGGTCTGGACTTTCATGTGGGCCCGAACATTCCTGACTGTGATCTTCAGGTCTCCCTTGCTTCTAACCAACGCAGCCACAGAGTCTTTCTGATCCAACGAACTGGGCTGGGTAGAGGGCGAGGGAAATCTCATTATAAATGAGCCGTGAGTTTAGCATAGCCATGGACATGTGCTCACGATACGGGCACGAGGCATCCATGATCGCTGTCTCAACATGCTTTTGGCCCAGACACATGAGACAGCGACCGTGACCATCGTCAGTGGTAAGGAAACTACCACAACCAGAAGCACGCAGGTGGGAAAAAAATCTTGTGAGACACACTCAACGACTGTAGGAATTTGCTCTTTTAGCTGGCTTGCCTAGGGAAGGACCATGGCACTTATCTGTGCGCAGCGAGGGCGGTCACTCCACTGAATGCAAGGCAATGGTGAATCTCACAGCAGAGAAACTCCTGCAGAGTCAGATGAGGTTCTTTCTACTTATTCTCCTTCGAGTGCAGTGCTCACAAAGCGATCAGCTCCGAAGCAAAAATCTGAATGAGTGGATGCACACTGCCATCTTATATACCCATATGTATGGGGGAGTGGCTTGTCATGCAAATTCCACTTGCCAATTCTCATTGGCCTTCAACACTCAGAGGTAATTGGGCTCCAAAGTGAGACCCCATGGCGTCAGTCGACGTAACGTCTCAGCCTCAGAGGACTGTATATTACACTGCTACCACACAGATCTAATATAAACGTGATTTCTTTCCCACCTGTTAACCTTCACATACATAAATGTGTGTTTTTAACTTAAACTTGTGTGTATTTGACAGTTCAAGCGCAATAAGACATAAAAAGTTTATTATTAATTTAGTACTCACATGCCACGTGGCAGCTGATTTCTTCGGATGTGTGCGCTCAGGAAAACACTGTATCAGAAGTTTAAACTAATATGGTTTAAAATGCATGATTTCAGCAAGATAGACATGATAATCAAAACCAAACGGATGTTTATTAGTAGAATATCTGAGTTATGAGCTGTAAAGGGGCGGGGAGCAGCAGTTCATTTCCATTTAAAGAAACATGCACGAAAACAGTGTGTTTCTGCTTCGACTCAAAATAGGCACTTTCAAATTTATATAATAAATGATTTGTGGAGTATTTTTGCTGTGACTTCAAGACATATTACTGTAGTAATATTTCTCTGTAAAACAAGGTATTACAATGGTACCATATCCAAAAACCTGGTAATGCCATGGTAGTTTTTGTCAGTGGCTTTTTGCACTTACTTTCTCTCTGGCTTGTCGTCCATTCTTTTCCCTGTCATTTCCTCTTCTCTCCCCCGACACTCTCCATCTCTCATTCTCTCCCTTGAGTTGGCGAGAGCAGTCAGTGTTTCAGAGGAGCCATTTGCACATATCTTAGCTGGGTGATTTCTCTCATCCCTCAGGCCCCATTGTGGCCCACACCAGCTGTGCCTGCGAGAGGGAGACAGACTGAACATACAGACGCTGTAGGGGCATTTCCTTTCCACAGACTTGATGTGTGTTTGAGACTTATATGTTTGTCTATGAGCCATGAACTCTGCCTCTATGTGTGTGACTCTTTCTCATTATCTGTAATCTGTTTATAATGGGACATCTCATTATTCTTGCTGAGCCACTTGGGCGCAGAAAAGGGCATGAGGGCTTGACAGATCTATACTGGTGACAATAAAGAATGAGAGAAAATCACAGCCAAGTGAAGGTAAAAATTGACATTTTTTATCTAATTGCACTGAATGTCTTTTGATTTCTGGTTGTATGTCTGAAATCTTCATGCATGTTGATGCTGTGGTATTTAAAAGATGAGAAATGCTGCTTTCGCAGGCAGTATCCGGAGGTTGGAAAGCATCAAGGCATGTCCGAATGCAATGTTTGCACAACATCCTGTTGACTGAAATGCCTTCATAAGGTTGGCTGAAGACGACATAGATATCCTTCGCTGCCTATGATATCTCGCAAACCTGGCATGCAATTCAGTGGTTGACTGAACAAACATTAATAAAAATGACATTCAGTGGAGCAGCTGCAAAAATAAATACATTTATAATGTCTATTTTTATGTCTACTTTTCTACTGAGGCTGCAGAAAGGGAAAAAAATCTAATTGCAAAATTTCTGATAATAAAAAAGTGATATGAAGCTCCAAGTTTTCTGTGCTTGTTTATAGAGCTGTACAAATTGACAATAATAAAATAAGAAAAAACAGTAATTCTTAAATATTTTATATTATTTATTATTTCTAGTTTTTGAACATTTAGACAAAGAATATATATATATTTCGGCCTAAATTTAATATTTTTATTTTAATCACATATAAAATGACAATTTTATAAATTAACTAATTTGCTGGGTTGTTTTTTTGACATAGTGCTGGGTCAGTCAACATATTGAAGGTTATGCATATATATAATTATATTAAACCTTTAATACGTAATATATATATGTTGCCAGATCTGCAGTTTTCCTGAACAATTGGGCTACTTTAACACCGTTGCCGGGGGTTGTTTTTCATGCTCGCGGGTTGAAGCAACCCCAATAACATGATATTTAGCTCCTGGAATGTAACAGCTGGGAAGGGTTTCTTATGAAACCTGGCAACCCTGTATATTCATGACTTATATTCATGTTTGAAAAGTTACATCAAAAACAGCTCGTTCCATCTTGCCTGTCCGACATTTAAGTTTCAACCCGTCAAATGCATAGCGCAACCACAGCTGCAACAGTAGCGCACTATTAACCCAGCATTTGGTTAAAAAAAAATAACCCAGTGTTTTTTAGAGTGCAGAAAAACACTGAAAAATGGGTAAATATGTTAAAAATAACCTAAATAAAATTATCTAACAAGACCAGCATTTGGTTAAAAAAAAAAAAAAAAAAAACAGTACTTTTTTTTGGAGTGCAGAAAAACTACCCAGCACCTGCGTAAAAAATATTACAAATAACCCAATAAAATAACCCAACAGGCTGAACCCAGCATTTGGGTTAAATAATAAAATAATAATAATAATAATAATAATAATAATAATAGCATTTAAAAAAAAAAAAAAACATTTTTTAGAGTGCAGAAAAACTACCCAGCACCTGGGTAAAAATATTAAAAAATAACCCAAATAAAATGACCCAACAAGCTGAACCCAGCATTTGGTTTAAATAAAAAGTAACCCAGCATTTTAAGAGTGCAGAAAAACTACCCAGCACCTGGGTAAAAAATATTTTAAAATAACCCAATAAAATAAAACAACAGGCTGAACCAAGCATTTGGGTTAAAAAAATAACCCAGCATTTTTAAGATTGCAGAAAAACTACCTAGCACCTGGGAAAAAATATTAAAAATGACCCAAATAAAATGACCCAACAAGCTAAACACAGCATTTAGGTTAAAAAAAAAATAACTCAGCATTTTTAAGAGTGCAGAGAAACTACCCAGCACCTGGGTACAAATATTAAAAATAACCCAAATAAAATGACCCAACAAGCTGAACCCAGTATTTAGGTTAAAAAAAAAAAAATAACCCAGCATTTTTTAGAGTGCAGAGAAACTACCCAGCACCTGGGTACAACTATTTAAAATAACCCAAATAAACTGACCCAACAAGCTGAACCCAGCATTTAGGTTAAAAGTAGCCCAATAAAATATCCCAACAGGCTAAACCCAGCATTTGGGGGAAAATATATAACCCAGCATTTTTAGAGTGTGAAAATAATTCAATGTAATCTTTTTAAAAGCAAGTTTCCTTGAGACATATTAAAATTCTGTGATAGTATCACCTCATACATTTACATGTACTCATCCACTTATCCAAAGTGATTTGGGGGCAGTTCACACAAAACGCGTTTTGCATTTAAAAACACAAGATAAAGGACAGTGGAATGGGGAAAAAACGGCACAACCTTAACTGACCTCAACGTTCGGCTAGCACGTTTACATAGAAAAACGCATTCTGTAAACTGCTTCTTACAGTGCACATCTGTAAGATGTACATCATATCAGAATAAAATTCCATTACTACACCATGGTATAGACATAGTACTGTTTCATAACCCTGGTTATAACAAGAACAGTGAGCTAGAGAGAAAGAAAGAAGCTAGGAACAATTGAACTTGAAAGATGACTGATAAATGAGCTCATTTCCAAACACACGCACAGAATGCTGGGATGTAAAAGCACCCCTCCCTCGGTGATGCTAAATTCCTTTTTCCATTATAATTTCATTTAGGGAGAAATTATGTATCTTTCCATCCTGAGTATAATGTGACAGTGTTGGGCTCAAGAAATTATTGTGCTGGAATGATCAAGGCTCACTTATATAAGCAGAGACGTGCAGCACAGAAATGACGAATTAGACTTGGGCTCATTAATCTTTGTAAGTATGAAATATGTTTTCATATAGATCCAATCCTATAGACTTAGAGTTAATTTCTGCTTTAATTAGGAAAACGCAGCTGTATAGAAAAGGGTGAGTGGATCTGTGTACTTGATATTGCCTTTCCACTCAGAACGCCTCTCTTGTGCTATCAGTGCAATATCTGTCGTCCATCAGCTTGTTCAGTGGCACTTAAAGTAGCTGCTGCTTCCGCCTGCTGCCGTTTACTGAGTCTGGCCCGCTTCCTATTCTGAAAAATGAAGACACAGACATGAATAAAATAATAACATATATGTTTCCCCTTAGCAGTGAGTTTTCTATCTGAACTTAATAAGGAAAATGCAGAATAATTGTTTGTTTGTTGGTTAACTGGTTGGTTTGCCTGTTTGTTTACTCAGTGTATGCTATTTATTGTTGTTGCTAGCAGTGAAGAAACTACTTAAAACAGTGGGGCTGTCACTACCCTGGTGAAAAAACCAGCATATGCTGGTAGGTATGTTTTGATGCTGGTTTAAGCTGGTCCTTTGCTGGTTTATGCTGGTCCTTAGCTGGTTTATGCCGGTCCTTTGCTGGTTCATGCTGGTCCTTGACCAGCAACAGCAAAAACCAGCAAAGGACCAGCAAAAACCAGCAAAGGACCAGCTTAAACCAGCTAAGGACCAGCATAAACCAGCAAAGGACCAGCTTAAACCAGCATCAAAACCTACCTAACCAGCATTCCAGCATCAAGACATACCTACCAGCATATGCTGTTTTTTTCACCAGGGTATTCCTTTATTCAATTCGAGTACACGATAAAAAAAAAAAAAAAAAAAAATCATTGTTTGAATTTTACATGTGTCTTGTAACCGGCAAAATACCGGAAGTGATGCTTTCCACGGACGCGAATCCGTGGAACGCATTATTAGACCGCTTTCCAAGGCTGCATGGTATATTAAACCTATTTAAATTACGACAAGGCATAATGCTATTGTGAATTCACAAACGGTACGATTCAATTAAATAAATATATGTGATATATAAAAATATATATGTTAATACAGATTTAGTGGACATTTGAATGAAATGTTTAGTCAGTTTTAAACAAGGATTAAATTGAGCTGTAAACTGGAAAAACAATCGTCAGGCCGTTGGCGCCCTCTGCAATCATTTGCTATGATGTTCAAAATACATTATGTATTTTAACAGTTTTGTTCAATAAAACCACATACTTGCTTTTGTTACTTTATTTGAACTACCCAGATAGCACACGTACATCTGAAAGATGTCTGTTAAAGATCACTTGATCTGGAAAGCATCTGTTGTTTACAGACATCTGACAGATGCCTGTATGTCAGTTTTACATGCATTTTAAAACAAATATCTTAAAGACATCTAATAGACGTCTATTGGACATCTGATAAGAAATGTCATATAGACGTATTGCAAACACTAAAAAATATGTCTTCCAGGTGTAAATGCAGACGTCAAATAGATGTCTCTGTAATGTATATGTGCTATCAGGGTATGGCGCACGTACATCACGGAGATGTCTATTTGACATCTGCTTTTATATCTGCAAGACGTATTTTTAGAGTGTTTGCTCATCTGCAATACGTCTATAGGACATCTCCTATCAGATGTCAAATAGACGTCTATTAGATGACTTTAAGATGTTTATGGTTTAGAATGTATTTAAAACTGACATTGTACAGACATCTGTCAGACGTTTGTACACAGCAGATGTTTTCCAGATCAAGTGATCTTTAACAGACATCTTGCAGATGTATGTGTGTTTTCTGGGCTCAATGCTATTATGTATGTATTTTAAGTAATTTTAAAGGCTTTTGTTTGCTTAGGTTGATTTTGTTGTAATGATCCAATTACCCAATTAATCATCAGAATAATTAACAGATTACTCAATTACCAAAATAATCGTTACTGACAGCCCTAAAAAATAGTACAATAAAATCTCTTTTCCTTTAAAGAGCCCAATGTTATTAATACCAAATGTACATCTACGCTGGACACATATTATTATCTTTTTGGCTTTGAAAGCACATTTATAAAGGGACCCTGACTTTGTCGGTTAAGCTAAAATAATGCTGAACAGGCTAAAGGAATCAAATAAAAAGACAGAAGTCAGTAATAAACAGTGCAAAAAGAAGATAAAGTACCAAGAGTTGTAGAAAAAAGCAAGAAACGGAGCAAAAGAGAGAGAAGCGGTTCTCTATAAAAGTGCTGGTGCTGATTTGCTGTGCTGTCCTTGTAGAGCTCCGTCCAACTGACCGGGTGTTTTATGTGTGAGGCAGAAATCAGAAAGGGAGGCAGGCTTATAATGCAGCTGACAGCAGTCCTTTTATGGTGACTGGATGGGGTTGGGGGGTTAGCAATAAAGCTGAGTGCATCTCCTCTGGAAGCAAGCCATCATAGCTTAAAGGTATAGTTCACCCTGAAATCATGTTGTTTCCAACCTGACTTTTTTTCTTCCGTGGAATGCAAGAGGAGATATTTTGAATAATGTGGTGGTTTCTCTTTTTCCATATGACAACAAATGGCGACTGGAACTTTCAAGCTTAAAAAAGCTGTCACATGGACTATTTTAACGATGCCTTTACTGCCTTTCTGGGCCTTCAATGTGTCAGTTGTGTTGCTGTCTGTGCAGGGCCAGAAAGCTCTCAGATTTCATTAAAAAATATCTTGTGTTTCAAAGATTAACAAAGGTCTTATAGGGTTGGAAAGACATGAGGGTGAGTAATTTTTGACAGAATTTTCATTTTTGGGTGAACTATCCCTTTAAGAGCCATAAACAATGTGAATGTGTTTGGGTGTAGGTCTGTCCATATTTTTTCCTGATGTTTGTGGCCCTCTCCATCCTGCCTGTTCTCCTGTTGTCCAATGTGTTCAGAGGTGCACTGCAGTAATGTTGATGTCAGAGAGAGCAGGGATCTGCACCTGAATTATCACCCTGGTGTTCCGTCTGCACTCAAGTGCACAAGCAGAATGGAGGAGGAGAAAGACAGGAGAGCACAGCAAAGCAATATGAAACAGAGTAATGCAGGCTTCAGCACTTGCTGCTGCCACTATCGAAACCACCATTATGTTGGCAGATCTGCTCTGCCGGAACAGTCTCATACGGTGCTCCATATATCTTCATGATGCCCTGTGTGGTAATAGATAGTGTATAAAATCAGATGCAATTCGATTTTGCCTCTACTTTATTGATCTAAGTGCACCACTATAGAGTCAATTTCTTTCTTTATCATGCCACTCTATGTGCTGCTGAAATCAGATTTCCTTTTTTACTTTCTGTTTGAGGCAAAGCAGCTGGATACAGCTATAAAGCTGCGGTCATGGACTAGCCTGTTTTCGATTGGGAAAAGTTTGAAATATTCCTTTGCCTATTAAAATATGCAGCACTGTAGGTGGTTTAATCAAAATACAAAACAACGTCAAAACCTTTACCAGAACTGACTCATCTGCTATGCCTTCCGAAAAACTCTAAATGAGTGGGCAACTGTATGAATCAGTTCTCCATCTCTCGATATGTCTGCTTCATTTTCAAACTGTACTCATGTTATTACCACGCTGTATAATTTAAAGGGATAGTTCAGCCAAAAATGAAAATTCTGTCATTAATTACTCACCCTCATGTTGTTCCAAAACTGTAAGACCTTCGTTCATTTTCAGAACACAAGATAGGATATTTTGGATGAAATCTGAGAGCTTGCTGACCCTGAATAGACGGCAATGCAACTGACACGTCAAGGCCCAGAAAGGTAGTAAGCACATTGTCAAAATAGTGACATCAGTGTCACTGTATCACTGTAATTTTATGAAGCTACGTGAATACTTTTTGTGCACAAAGAAAACAAAAATAACTTTAACCATTTTTTTTCTCTTCCATGTCAATCTTCGACGTGTGTTCATGAGAGTATCATGACACATGTGTGTGGTGCTGCTGTCAGTAACCTTTCTTCTTTATCAGTTTTAAAAACAGTCTTGAAATTGTTCATTTTAATGCATGATGAATAAAGACTTCTAATGGGACGGTTCATCAAAAAATGAAAACTGACATCATTTATTACTCTCGTGTTGTTCCCAACTTGTATGACTTTTTCAGTGGAACACAAATGGAGATATTAGGCAGAATGTTCAAGCTGTACTTTTTAATATAATGATAGTGAATGGGGACCAAAAGTGCACAATGAAAGCATCTTAAAGGGGTCATATGATGTTGCTAAAAAAAGAACATTATTTTGTGTATTTGGTGTAATTGCAATGTGTTTGAGGATCAAAAAACACATTATTTTCCACATACTGTACACTATTGTTGCTCCTCTCTGCCCCGCCTTTCTGAAACGCTTCGATTTTTACAAAGCTCATCATTTTGAAAAGTGAGGAGTTCTCTGATTGGCCAGCTATCCGGTGCGTTGTGATTGGTCAAATACCTCAAGCCCCTTATCATGTTGCGATGCCGTTTCCCGGTGCGACAAGACAAAAACAATAAAACCCATGATAAATGAGGCATTTGTTGCATCCAGTGGGGGCATAACTACTGATTATAATGACTCATATACTGTCTGTTTACACGTTGCGTTGCATTGCGTCGCATCGCGCAAACAAAACACCATGTCTGCATTTGTGATCATAGAAATGACAAACAACAAGCATTACTTTACACTGCTCAAAACTCGTGTTTGAATAGTCAGTAGCAAATTCTTAAAATATGAAAACATACTTACAGGCTGTGAGTCAGAAGTGCAAGACTGTACTTGCAATGTTAGAATTTCCCACTTTATAGCCTTAACCCTTTGTGTACAGCTGGCATTGTAGGCTACTCTCCCAGGTTCAGGAAACAGTCCTTCATAAAATGCACGACACCCATTTGAATATTTGCATTGTACTGTTCCGGAGCAGTTTTGTAAATATAACTCAACCACTGATTTCTAGTTGTGTCCTCATTTGGAAGACTAAACAAAGTACTTTTGCTTTCACAATGAAACACACAGGGTCTCCACAACATGGCAGGGGTTGCAGCAATATAAAAAGTTATGTCTTCTTTCTATGCATATACATGGGTGGTGTTATGCAAATCTACCCACACAGTGACATAGACATGTGGGGGCGTGTTTGAACAAGTCGTTTTAGGAAGGTGTGGCTGAGTCTTAATTTTTATAATAAATATCTCTTTGGGTTTGAGACTTCAAGCTTTACAGACCTTACAGTATATATGCACAAACAGCTAAGACAAAGGAAAACAAGAAACCGCATCAAATGACCCCTTTAAAAGTTATCCATATGCATTGTGCACTATATTCCAAATCATCTGAAGTCGTACCATAGCTTTGTGTGAAGACAAGACAGAAATTATTTGCAAAAAATTTGCTTGATAGCTATAGCCGCCAGTCACTTTCATAATATAGCGAAGAACTCAGACATTCTGCTACACTTTCAAAAGCTGCAAGGGTGACTAATGTCACTGATTTTGGGTGAACTATCTCTTTACTGCATATTTATATTATATTCACACACTCTACAGAGGGCAAATGATTGCCTTGAGGAAATCGTTAAAATCAAAATTTAAATTAAATTGCATTTTTTTCTAATGCAGTATTCTTGCATATCATTAATATTAAGTACGCTGGATCCTTTTATCAAAGTTTCCATTAACACTTAGTTGAATCCATTAACAAGTAGTTTAAAGGATGCGACATGCATCCTGAACCTAAAACCATTTACATAATAAATTACAAAATAATCAGCTGTGCCTAGCAGCTACATAATGCCATTGACAGAGATGATTTCAGATGTGCTAGACTGGTGCAGACAGGCATGTAGAGGACTGATCGAAAACAGCAGAAGGTTAGCAATGAGAGACAGACGCTCACCTGCACCAGATGCCTATCATTCGGAGACTGTCATCTTGGTTTTTCAGGGGCTGACTGACTGACAGAGGGGCCCCTGGGAAATGTGACAGCAGATTCTGATCAGACCAAGTTGCTCTTTTTAGCACCCACTGACTGGGACTCTTCAGCCAATAATGATTGATCATATAAAGGTCTACATCAAGTGTAATGTCATAGAATTGGTGACTCTAGACTGTCAAATTGCACTTTTTCCACCTTTAAAGGTCACTGCAGTAAGGGGTACTCAACTTATAAGGTCATCAAGTGAGTAACTGGAGCTCTTCAAAGGCCCCTTCCACAAGGCTGTCATTGAAATGTAAAGATGATAGTCATTTTTAGGAAGTAATTGTGGTTTTCATCATCGTCTTATTATCAAATTATACATGAGAAAATAATAGTTGAATTTATAAAAATAGCTGAATTTTAAAAAAATGTACATACCTTTAATTCTTAATACTGTGTTCTTACCTTTATGATCTACACCTTTTTTTTGTTTGGAAATAAGTCCCTTGTTTGTCCTGAACAGTTAAACTGCCTACTGTTCTTCAGAAAAATCCTTTAGGTCCCACAAATTCTTTAGTTTTCCAGCATTTTTGTGTATTTGAACCCTTTCCAGCAATGAATGTATTATTTTGAGATCCATCTTTTCACACTGAGGACAACTGAGGGACTCATACACAACTATTACAGAAGGTTCAAATGCTCACTAATGCTCCAAAAGACAAAATGACACATTAAGAGCCGGGGGTGAAAACTTTTGAACAGAATGGAGACATTTTTCTTATTTTGCCCAAAGACGTTTTCCTATTTATACAGTAATAATTTTCATAAGAATAAAATGTAATACCTTAATTCCGTTCAGGAATTTTCCCGTCAGTTAGGACAGAACACAAAATAACCGCTGATCTAGTTTTAACCGGTTTGACGGAGACTAGCCAACATTGGGTTACACTGACCCAGCGCTGTGTAGGATTGTGAGGGGGTTCATCATTTTTATTGACAGTAAATATGACCCAGCAGCTAAATAACAGAAAAACTACCCAGCACCTGTGTAAAAAATATTGTAAACAACCCAACAAACTGAACCCAGCATATGGGTTAAAAATAAATAAATAAAACAACCCAGCATTTTTTAGAGCGTAGAGACATCAGCAATAATCAATTAATAAGAAATTTAAAATATATATATTATTATTTATTCAACCTATTAATGAATGTTAATTTCCAACCTACTTTGGGTTCATTTTAAGCAAGAGATATAGCCATTTTTAAGCAGTAATTGAGTTAAATAAAACAACCCAAAAAGTTGGGTTAAACCTTTAACCAAAACAACCCAGTTGCTGGGTTTGTCCATATTTCACCCAGCTCTGGGTTGTTTTTAGCCCAGCATTTTTTTAGAGTGTAGAAATTGGCCCCCCAATAATTAGAAATGGCCAAACACTCCCCCCCAATATTTAAAATTCTTGCCCTGCTCTGCTGCACTCCATTATGCATTGGTTTGTTGTAAGGATGACAAAAAGGTTTAAAAGTTGCATTTTTAGGCTGTTCTGCCTCAGCAGTCTAAAAGCACTCGTCAATGTCAAAATGATTGAGATGGCCAATCAAATCAAAGTAAGCAGGGTTTACCGTTTATAGAAGCAGAGCACAAATTTCAGTGTGAAATGTCAGTTTTAACGCCGAAAGCGTTCAGTGTTGAAGTTTTTAGAGAGCAAGGTAAGATGGAAGTAGCAAAACATTTGATATTTAGGGCCCTTTAGGAACTGCTCGGTTTGTTGTTGTTCTTCTCCAAAATGAATCCCATTTTTGAGGGCCTAAACATGCTTGAAAACTCATGAAACTTTGCACACACACCAAAAGTGGTGAAAATTTACACCTGATATGGGTTTCAGAAGTGGGTGTGGCAAAATGGCTCAATAGCGCCACCTATAACAGCTCAACGAAGTGCACCTCGAGCTATGTTTCACATACATGTACGAAATTTGGTAGACACATGTAAAACATCAATACCTACAAAGAAGTCCCATGGTATAGTCCGAAACCATTATTTTGAATTTTCTCTGGAAGTGCTGTTTTTGCCATTTTCAGGCATTGTATTTAAATGAACTACTCCTAGAGACTTAAACAGATCAACACCAAATTTGGTCAGTGTAATCTAAAGCACTTTGTGACATTAAATTGCAAAGATCTTGAGTTTTTGTTGAAGGGCGTGTCCATGGTGACCTGACAAACTTCAATGTTTCGCCATGAAACGGGTTGATTTCAAACCGATCTGCACCAGAATTCATGTTTGATAAGAGTTCTGTCCTGAACACTTCAGTTATAGTCATAGTGCCACCTGCTGGCAACAGGAAGTGGCACGTTTTACCCTCTCCTCAGAGTTTTAATGATTTCAACATTATATTTGGTCAGTCTACTCTAAAGGCCTTTGCTATGTTAAAATCTGAAGATATTAAGTTTTCGTTAAAGGGCGTGTCTGTGTCGGCTTGACAAATTTCGATGTTTCGCCATGGGAATAGAAGGTAGGTCACTCATACAATGTCCACATCAACTCAGACATACCATCCCTGGTGAAAAAACCAGCATAGGCTGGTAGGTATGTTTTGATGCTGGTTTAAGCTTGTCCTTAGCTGGTTTATGCTGGTCATGTTGCTGGTTAAGGACCAGCATAAACCAGCAAAGGACCAGCTTAAACCATGTTCACTCTGCACCAAACTTCATATGTTTTATAAAAGTGCTAGCCTGAAGACCACACATATACAGGCCAATATCCAGTTATAGTTATAGTGCCACCAGCTGGCAGCAGCAAGTTTGGCATATATAAATTTTGACATATTCCTTGTATATTTACCACTTTAAATCCATATTGTCCACTGTTCGCTATTTTCCTGAAGCCACCGGATGGTGGTGAGCCTGGTTGCGACGGCTCTTTCAACGCTGTTTGAATCTTAAATTGACAACTGTCTTTCAAAAGAAATGTTAAATGACAGACAGCAATATCCAGTGATGCAAACGACTCAACTTTCTTTCTCAAATCTGGCTGTTTTGAATTGAAAGCATGGTATCATTTTTGTGATTTATGTAATTCCTAACTGAATATGACAAGACCGGAAACATTTTGTGGTTTTAAAATATTAGGCATACAAATAAGCAACCCAGGCTCATGAAAATAAGTGCCTCTATATACATTTCTACAACACTGTAATTATATACCTTACCACATGTTTTCAAAGTGAAATGTCCAGAGAGTGGCACTAAATCACATGTTCAATACATGACCGTGGCACATTTTTATTACGTTGGTACAGGCACGTATTGCTGCATTTTTATTACACTGCTTGAGATACGTATTGCGGCTGTTCAGAATTCAAGTATCTGGGCAGTGCCGCTAAAAGCTCTATCGTGTTGGAAATATCCCCTAAACAAAACCCAACCCTAAACCTAGCCAGTAGTGTTAACAAATGCAAAAAGTGATATAAAAACGCATTTGTTGAGGCAGGCGTGCTATTTTAACTTCTTTGTTACGGATTTGATCCGTTTTGTTGAATCGTAGCTTCACGGGGTTCGTACCAGAGCTTTTCATTACTCAAGTGCAACGCCATATCACGTGAGCTATGGAGCAAACCCACTGAATTAGAAAACTCATGCATATGAAGCTGTATATGTGATGACAACATTCAAAAGTATTAGTTTTTAAATTGCGCAGGATGTTAAAATTGTTTTGAAGTCATAGCATAATATTCTGCAAGTAATTGTGTGAAAATTAGGCTTTATTAATCAAAACTCTGTACCTGTAAATCATACTTTGTGTGAAAAAGAAATAAAAAAAAGTTGTCAGAGTTTTACTGCCTCTAGTGTTCATTTGGGAACACAACTGGAAACTGCAGTCATTCGTACATATAGGTATGCTTTTTCAGTTTTGCAGACGAGTATACAGGCAAATATGTGGATATTTTAAAATTTGCAAATAGTTCAGAACGATTACTTCCCAATTTAAATTAGACCAAACATTTCCTTCACCATTCTATTCCTTTAAAAATGCAGCACAAAATGCCCAGAATTGTCACACTGAAAATCTGTTCAGCGTTCAGTGATGGTTACAAGAAATACGAGATGAATGTACATGACAAGATACAAAATACAATCTACAGTGCATTCAGGAGTAACTGGTTTATTAAACCCAAGGCTATTGTGAAGCAGAAAAGCGGTCACAAGTTGATGAATAATCAAGATGGCTCACATCCTGATGACAAATGAGTCTGACTGACAGAATAAACAAGCTGAAGGGCATATCATAGAGGGGCGACGTCACCACATCATAAGCTCCATTTCACACAGACTATCTTATATAACTAGGCATTCATCCAGGTGTTTACATTGGAAATATTTTATGAATACACCGCCTGAAGCCACAGATCTTTGCTGGACCTCAATTTCTCTCCGGCGATACATTCAGACGCCTGTACCGGGTGTTTTTAGGTAAGGGCCACAGGGATTTGTATGCAGAGCGAGTAAGTGGACTACATGACGTGTAAGACATCACGATCCGCCAGAGGGTGTGCTCTTGAACCGTCTTGCCCATCTAACATTTTGAAAGAGAACTTGGGCCACTGCCCTCTAACTGCAGACCATATTTTCAACCCAACGAGCCTTCTGCTCTCTCACTGATGCTTTTTGCCTTTGAGACAGACGTGCTCCTGGAATAGACCACTTAGAAGTGTTCAGAGGCAGATGTTGAGTTCATTAGTGTCGTTCCTTGGCACACACCATCCTGCCACTCAAGCATTATAGCAGGCTGGCCTTTATAAAATAAAGACACTTGGGGATCACTTATCAAGAGCTGTTCTGTGTGCACTGAAGCTAAACTCTCTTTCTGACTTTGTTCTCTTCTTTTGGCAGCGCCGTCCAAGTACCACCATGAGAGGTGAGGGCCGCCGGACACGACTCTGAAAGACTTCACACGGCTGGGAGAGCGTGGTGCGTTAAAAATACAGGTCCCCACAAGAGCTTTCAGGTCTATAAATCAATATCCAAGCACTCTGATTTCTTCATCAAGACATTGCTACAAATGGAATAGGTTTCTTGAGCGTTTGCTGACCAGAAGCCACTCTCCAGAGGATACTATTTTTATAGACATCTGAAGTCACACTGCAGCTTTAAAAACACACTGGATGACTAAAACGGCATATTTATATATATGTGCATAGTTGATAAAGCTGATAAGTCTTTCAACCACCTGTCAATGTTCTTTTTTAACGCTTATGCTGACACCTCCTTCAAAGCTTTTGGCACTTCAGAGAATATTCCTGTCAGCTTTGAACTGTCTAAATCACAGCTATTTTTATTCCACTACATATTTAGATAAAAGTCTCCTACTAGTGAATACTGTTCAAAACATTCTCGTCTGAATGGGTGAGAGCAGAAGGGAGGTTCACGTTTAAAATCTTCACTGTTTCACAACCGTCTGTTGCTAATCACGGTTTTCCATCATCAGAAGTGACTTCCATCTTTTTTCATGCAAAATGAAGCACATTAGCATATTTATGGGCTGAGATATATCCAATCGCGTACAACGCGCTACATGGATCTTGCATTCAGTCATCAAGCGAGGGAACAAATAGCTTCTGACATGTGAAGAAAGTGGAATATTCAAGAGCTCTGCGCACTTAAACACATGGACTAAAATCCTGGGAGGAGAACATGAGTTAGTTTCAACGTTAAGGTTTATGCTTGTACCTGTGTGAAATCACCAAAAATTTTTTTGAATTGTTATGTTACTGCTTTCATAAGAGTAAAATTGTTGGCCAGATCAGCCATAAAGCACTAGGTCTTGGAAAATGGAGAATCTGGATGAACTAGAACATCCATTGTTGGGTGAAAGTAGCCCCAAAAACTCTAGTGGAAGTGGACTGTTCAAAAGCATATTGATGAGAAATGAGGAGGACAAAAGACTGCCCCCTCTGGACTGGAGAAATTATTGCAGTCCTACAGACATTCAACAGCAGCAGCTACTGGATCCATGTTCATTGACTAGCACTCTAGAGACTCTTTATCCTCCTACTACCATTTGGGCCGCCGCTGACTCTTTGGGCATCCACAGTAAGGAGTATCTGGAAACCACTTTTGTGGACATTGGCCCTGGTTCACCATTGGAAAGGAAGTTACTGGCAGAGACAAGAGATGTTCATAGTGTATCCTACAGCATGGAAGATGGGGATGACCTTTTGCCAGACTTTGAGGTAAGACCTTTCCTCCAGAATAAAATAACAGTAAAACAAAATATATAGGTTTTCCCTCAACTACATATATACTCAGTATATCAGGGGTGTTTCCTCTGAGAAGGCAAGGGAGGCAATGACTCCTCAAAATATTGGATGAGAAAAAAAAATCGTAAATTCATAGCCAATATTACAAAATATAAAATTAAGAAGTTTTTCTGAAACATTGTGCAACAGCGACACCAGTAGGTAAAGTTACAGCGGGAGTCCGCATCTCTCTGGACCACAAAACCAGTCGTAATTAGCATGGCTATATTTGTAGCAATAGCAAACAATATGGGTCAAAATTATTGATTTTTTCTTTTATGCCAAAATCATTAGGTTATTAAAGGAGAATGCCACTTCCAGAGCAAAAATTTACAGATAATGTACTCACCCCCCTTGTCATCCAAGATGTTCATGTCTTTTTTCTTCAGCTGTAAAAGAAATTATGATTTTTGAGTTAAACATTTCAGGATTTTTCTCCATATAAGGGACTTATATGGTGCCCCGATTTTGAACTTCCAAAATGCAGTTTAAATGCGGCTTCAAACTATTCCAAATGCAGTTGTAAACAATCCCAGCTGAGGAAGAAGGGTCTTATCTAGCGTGACGATTGGTTATTTTCATTAAAAAAATACAATTGAAATACTTTTTAATCTCAAATGCTCGTCTTGTCTTGCTCTCCTTGAACTCTGTGTATTCTGGCTCTCGAAAAACTCCAATCGTATTTTCTCCCTCAACTTCAAAAATCATTTCAAAATCATCCTACATCACTGCAGAAGTGAACATGCAAAGAAGATCAGACACCCTTAACAAAAAAGGTAAAACAGCGATATAGGCCGATTTTGAAGATAAGGGAGAACATGAGATGGGAGTTTTTCGACATATCCTAACTGTCATGAACTGGAAAGAAACAGTTCAGGCAGAGTGAGAAAAGACGAGCGTTTGACATTAAAAAGTATATAAATTGCATTATTTTTATGAAAATAATCGATCTTTTCGCTAGATAAGACCCTTCTTCCTCGGCTGGGATCGTTTACAACCACATTTGGGATCGTTTGAAGCAGCATTTAAACTGCATTTTGGAAGTTCAAAATCGAGGCACCATATCAGTCCATTATGAAAAAAATCCTGAAATGTTTAATTTAAAAAACATAATTTCTTTATGGCTGAAGAAAGAAAGACATAAAGATCTTGGATGACAAGGGGTGAGTACATTATCTGTCAATTTTTGTTCTGGAAGTGGACTCCTCCTTTAAGTAAAGATTATGTTCCATGAAGATTTAGTCTGAATGAACAATATAATGACATTAATGGGAAAACTAATTTACAAAAGTAAGTTAACAACTCACGCACTTAGATATAATCACTTTGTTATGTCAAAATTAGACTTGAAATGACATGAAAACATGATATGTGGGAGTTTTCAGTGAGATTTTTCTATAACCATTATTTACCAAGCTTTGATGACTGATGATCAGAAAAATTCAAAAATAGTTAAAAGTTAACTGTTAAAAAGAATAGCTAAACATAATTTCACAAATAAAATATGTGACCAGATAACCAGTCATAAGTAGCATGGGTATATTTGTAGCAATAGCAAACAGTACACTGTATGGGTCAAAATTATTAATTTTACTTTTATGCCAAAAATCATCAGGATATTAACGATCATGTTTCATGAAGATATTTTGTAAATATCCTAATGTAAATACATCATAACTTTAAATTTGATTAGTAATATGCATTGCTGCATTTATGTGTGTATATATATATATATATATATATATTTTTTTTCACAGATTCCCGATTTTCAAATAGTTGTATCTTGGACAATTATTTTGGAATAAATGTAAAATGCTTAAAAACACTTAATGAGATTTATCATTGGTTTTAATAAACGGAATACTGATTAGACTGTTAATGTAAAAACATGATTTTTTTTTTTTTTTTCTGATAGTGTAAGTAAAGTTTATTTTACCAAGAAAATGTGAATGGGATATGAATTGACATTTGATAAAAAACAAAACAAAACAAAACAAAAACATTGATACTGTATATTGTATATCTGTCTATCTATCTATCTATCTATCTATCTATATATATATATATATTTACACAAACACACGCACACACCACTGTTCTGAAGCTTGATTTCAGCAAAGAAAGACATTTAGTTAAGTATTTAGTTAATATTACTGTCACACTTTATTTTAAGGTCCAGTTCTCGCTATTACCAAACCATGAACTATGGCTTTTGCCTCAATAAACTCCTAATTTGCTAATTATTATTAGTTAGTATGGTAATTTTTAAGTTCAGGTATTGGGTAGGATTAGAAATTTAGAATATGGTCATGCAGAATAGGTGCTTTATAAATACTAATAAACAGCCGATATGTTAATAATAGGCATGCTAATAAGTAACTAGTTAATAGTGAGAATTGTTCCCTGTACTAAAGTAGAGTGGAGTAATGGCTGCTGAAAATTCTGCTTTGTTATCAGAGGAATAAATTACATTTAAAAGTATAAACTATTTATATTTGAATTGTAATAGTTCACACTATTACAGTTTTTGCTCTATTTTGATTTAATAAATGCTGCCTTGGTGGGCATGAGACTTCTTTGAAAAACAAATAAAAAAATCTTACTGACCCCAAACGTTTGAACACTAGTACAAAAATCTACAGTACAAATATATTTGAGCCTGGTGTCTTCATCTCGTTTTGATCTTGCCAAGTGCCAGCAGTGGTGGCAGCGTCTGGTTGTTTGATTTTCTTGTTTCCGCTCATTTCTTCATCATTGTTGCATCTGAACTCTGAAGAGAAGAGGGAACTGAGTTTGTGCCAAGTCACTCTCTGTTTACTGGCATCGCAGTTGTTCATTCACAGTCCAAATCCTCATAGCTGCCTGCATTGGAAAAATAGAAAATCACCTAGCCGTCAAGCTCTGCATTTCCTCTAACGCTCTGAATATTGCAGCACAGATTCAAATGCAGTACAGTCAGTGATAGGTGAATGAGCTTTTAAATTGAAAAATCAAAAGGCATGAATAGCAGGGGGGGATGTTGAGCGCGAGCACTGGCCTTCAAACCCAGCATGATTATTGAAAGCTCTGTGTCCATTGGTGTGTGAATAATAATGCCACTATGCTGATGAGCTCCATGCCAACTTCTATTTCATACACCAGCAAACAAGATCTAGGCCGAAAAAGCAAAGATTCAGATTACAGATTCGCCTTACCCTCTAATCATTTTGATCGATGGCTTTAAAAAGGCATTTCTTTTACCTGTCACAGCCAAGAACACATCAAAGTATCAAAGCGTTTGTGTCCGTCAAAAAATCTGACGCGATTTACTTTGCGCCACCGCATGCGGCTCAAACAAAACATACTCAAACACTTAGCCTTCTGCGTCAGAGCACAAAAGCATTCCTCTGAAAAGCGGCTTGTCACATAGCACAAACACTCAGTCCCTTTAAAAGAGCACTTGAGGTTCTCTCTGTCAGCACTGATTACACATGCTGTCATGCCATCAGCGCTTTTCATCAGGAGGTCAAGTGTAAAACTGCTGCCATTGAAATATTTAAAAACCTGATCTGAGCAGAAGCAGTGCTAACAAAGAGGAGAGACGAGTATGAGCCCGGCAAGACCGGAGCGAGTGACTACAGTGTTTCATGAGGACCTGCTCTATTATGACACAGCATTAATAAAATATTATTCTATTTTATATACCAGAACGATCTTAAAAATGATGTGGGACATGGTAACATGATTGCAAGGCTGCTCTTTTAAATATTCATAGCTTTCATATCATTTTCAGATGGCTGTGAGGTTTACGTATGATTTAAAATGCCCTGTGAGATACGTAAAGTAGATTTGACAGGAACCTGACCACTGTTAAAGATACTGTGGCTTCCTGTGGTAGTAACTGATTGCATGTAATCTGGATTACATAATTGGATTTTACAAAGTACTTGTAATTACATTATGTTTTAGAATACTCATAATGAGATTAGTTGTTTTTTTTAAACAATCGAATGATTGTTGTATTCACAGTGTATATAAATTGTTCTTAATTTATTAATTCTCCCTAAATTATTTTTTCTATTTTGTTATTCTAAAAAAGCCTACAACTTGGATATGTTCAGAAATTAATTAGCGTAGTTCACAAAAAATATATACACAAAATATGCTTTTTGATCACTTTTGAGACTGTGTATGTGTTTCAGAAATATAAGTGACATATCCAGTGATTTTATGTTGATTCTGGAAGACGTGATGAAAATATTTCAAACCTGGAAGACTTTGGCCATGTAATGTTTAATGTTGATAAATATAATATTGATTCTCTTACACTACCAGTCAAAAGTTTTTGAACAGCAAGAGTTTTAATGTTTTTTTTTTATTATTATTTCTCTTCTGCTCACCAAGCCTGCATTTATTTGATCCAAAATACAGCAAAAGCTGTAATATTGTGAAATATTTTTACTATTTAAAATAACTGCATTCTATTTGAATTAAAATGTAATTTATTCCTCTGATCTAAGATAAATTGTCAGCATCATTACTCCAGTCTTCAGTGTCGCATGATCCTTCAAAAATCATTCTAATATGCTGATTTTCTGTTCAAGAAATATTTTTTTATTTCTTATCAATTCTTAAAACAGTTGAGTACATTTTTTAAGGATTCTTTGATGAATAGAAAGATCAGCATTTAACTGAAATAAAAAGCTTATGTAACATTATACACTATACAGTTTTGCTTGGGAATAATACTTTTATATAATACTTCTAATAATACTTTTATTCAGCAAGGATGCTTTAAATTGATCAAAAGTGACAATAAAGACACTCATGTTACAAAAGATTTCTATTTCAGATAAATGCTGTTCTTCGGAACTTTCTATTTCTAAAAGAAACCTGAAAAAAATAATAAATGTTAATAAAATAAATGATTTTGAGCAGCATATCAAAATAATAGAATGGTTTCTGAAGGATCATGTGACTGGAGTAATGCTGTTAAAAATCAGCTTTGAAATCACAGGGATAAATTACATTTTATAATATATTCAAATAGAAAGCAGTTATTTTAAATAGTTAAAATATTTTAAAATTTTATGGTTTTTGCTGTACTTTAGATCAAATAAATGCAGGCTTGGTGAGCAGAAGAGGCTTCTTTACAAAAATAATCTTACTGTTCAAAAACTTTTGACTGGTTGTGTATATCAAGATGGTGCAATATTTTCTATTCGTATCTTTGTGATAAACGCATTAGGACAAAAGTAATTCAAAAAAGTAATCAAAAAGCAGTCTGATTATATAACCTAAAATAGATTTAATTACTGACCACCATTTTCATAACTTAATTAGGATTGAGTAACAGTTACAGTTTGTAAGTAATCTAGCCAGCACTGGTTACAAACTACTAATAATTTAAAATGGATAACTAAGTTACCGTAAAAAAAAAAACTACAGGCTACTAATAGGGAGCTAAAATTCAGACACAATAACAACACTGAAAATGGGGTTAAAATTAATCAGTGAATCATTAATGTGATCGGTGATTTGATTATTTACTGAAATGCATTAGACTTAAAGGGATAATTTATCTAAAAATGAAAATTCAGTCATCAATTACTCACCCTCCTGTCCAAACACGTAAGACCTCTGTTCGTATTCGGAACACAAATTAAGATATTTTTGCATAGCTGTCTATACAGGGTCAGAAAGCTCTCAAATTTCATCAAAAATATTTTAATTTGTGTGCTGAAGATGAACAAAGGTCTTACAGGTTTGGAACGACATGAGAATGAGTAATTAATGACAGAATTTTCATTTGTGGGTGAACTATCCCTTTAACGTTATAAATAAGAGAGAGGCCAGAGCATGTTTGACTATTCCCTCTGCTCACCCGGCTGCGATGCAATAAAATGTGATGAAAAATACAGCAATATAGCATTTTGTCATGCTACACTGCTCCACATTGAAAAAAAAAACAGTTTGAGTTAAGTTACTATAGTTGCGTCATTCCTTTAGTCATTTACTGTTGAAAAAAAAATTAACTGACTGGGTTATTTTAAAAAAAGAGAATCAGAAATATCATATCAGAGTTCAATTAAAGGCTTAGACACTTGTCAGTGTACTCCATGAATCCTTTTTGTGTAGAGAACAAGTCAACAAGTACAAAATACATGATACACATCTGGAGTACGTAAACACTATGCTTGTGGATAGAGTGAAATGAGTGTCAGACACAGTCCTAAAGAAAGAGGCAGATTGAAAACACAGCTCTTTTTTTTTTAAACAACATGAGTCAGAATTTGCCTGTAGGCAGCACAGCTAGTGCACATTTGGCATAACCTCATTCAGTCACATTATCTTACAGCAACCAGAAAAACTTGCAACAGATAAATTTATACAGCACAGCAAAAATAAATGCAAGTCATTGTCTTTGTAGGATAAAACCTAATTACATTTGAAGTTCACGTGTTACAAAAGCAATTTATATAACCCTACAATTTTAGACTAGTCATTACTCTGAAATTCCCTTTCTCGCGAACCTATGAAGAATTGAGTACAACATACAATGAATAATAAAAGTTTTATCCCATGACAAATTACATTTCGGACTAGAAAATCACTTCTACTGTCATTATGTAAGCTCTCTGGTGCTGATGACTGTGAAATTTACCACAGGACTCCTCCAGTGATGACTTCAGTGATACAGACAGTGAAAGCAACTTTCCCATCATGATCCCTCAAGATTACCTGGGCCTGGCTTTCTTCTCCATGCTTTGTTGTTTCTGGCCTCTGGGCATTGCTGCGTTCTATCTTTCCCAAAAGGTAAGGGACAATATTTATTTTTCATTCTCCTGGGCTCTCTTTTTTCACTATGCAACCACTCACTATGCAAGATTTCGTTACTTTTCATTTTCAAGAATGTCTAGCTTTTATAAGACTTCTACTCTTAGGAGTCGACCGATATGTGGTTTTCAGGGGCAGTGCCGATATCGATTATTACAGATCAAATAGACCGATAACCGATATTTTATTCTGATATATATGTGTGGTGTAAAAATGAAATTTAATGTCAAAATTAGGAATAACAAAAGCTCTGACAAAAACTTTCTTTAAATGCTTTAAAAAAATTTAATTTGACAAATCGGTTTTGAAAATGAGGATACCGATAACCATAAAAGTGCTTAATATTGGTGCCGATAATCGACCCTGCTTCAGACCAAATGAACAGAATAATGTACACCAGAGCAGAATGTAGTGTCTTTAGACTTTTGAGTGTTTTCAAAACCAGGAAATGACATGGAGTACATTGTAAAAAAACAATTTGTTACCCAGCTGCCTTAAAAGTTTAAGTTCAGTCAACTTGAAAAGTTAAGTTGTACTAAGTGACTACTTAGACATTTGAGTTCATTCAACTTAAAATATTAAGGCAGCTGGGTAACAAGCCAAAGCTTTTAAGTTTCACAGAGCAAATTCTTTGTTTACTCAGTCCAAACATCTATGATTACGCTGGCGTCTTTTTTGAAACTGCCAGCATCTGTTTTACATTATAATCCTATGAAGTAAACCGTGTTTTCAAAAAAAGTCCTGAGTGCTTTTTTAAATGCCACCGCCGGCGTCTTTTTCTGCAGCTCAGAGCATCTTTTCAAGTTGAAAAAGGTTCAACTTTTCTGATAGAAATGCCCTACGTCAAACGCCTTTTTGACAGCTGACCAATGACAAGCGAGTAGCCAGAACTGACGTTTCCATAACAACAAGAACAAGAAGAAAAAATGGACAAGGTGCCAGTAGATAGACTTTTATTTTATTGTTGTGAATCGACACTTTCCTCCCCGTTAACTTCAAAAACTGACATGCGGCTCCGATAGCCTTATGGGCAGCGTGCCGACATGAACGCCGTTGCGCTTCGGGCGTCCCTTTTTTTCGAGTCCTGGCTTGCAGACACTTCCCAATCCTGTCCCCCCTCTCTTTCTCTCCCACTTTGCTTTCTGTCTAAATACTACCCTATCAAATAAAGGGCAAAAATGCCAAAAACTAAAAAATAAAACATCAGCGCAAAAGCGAGCTTTCTTTTTTCTCAACATTCATACTGTTGCAGCTGTTGTTATAGCAGCAAAAGATGCCCTCGGCTGCAACGCTGCCAGATTTTTTTTTACTAAGAAAACGCTCGTCAACTTTTTCTTGTCAAAGAAGACGCCAAGTGTGAACATAGCCTAAGTTGTCACTTAGTACAACTTAACTTTTCAAGTTGACTAAACTTATTTGAGTTGATTGAACTTAATTTTTAGGCAGCAGGTAACAATTATGTTAGCTTGACTCAACAAATTGTTTTTTTTTTAATTGTTTTTTACAGTGTAGCTAAATTTTCTTTAAATTATCTTTAAAACAGTGGCCTTTCATTTAAGTCATTTGTAGGTGAATATCCACTTAATTCAGCACTGCTTGTGTTTTTAAATGGGATATTGGATGCAAAATTCACTTTTACATACACTTCTTTGCATATAAATGTGTCAGCAGTGTGTGGACACAACCACCCTACAATGATAAAAATCCATTTACTTCTTTTTTTAATCTTTAAAAAACCTAAACGGTCTCAATTATCAAGAAGTTTTGGTTTTTGGAGCAGTATGACATCATATAGCTCAATTAGCAGTAACTCAGTATCATTTAAAGAGACATGCACTAAAACAGGTCACTGTGAACAGAGCTGTTTTTTGACAAGGTAAAAAGGGTGTAGCTTTACACGACCACTGAGGAATTTTAATTTGGAGACATGTCATGAAGACCTTAGAGATTCATACCAACTTGTGGAAAATGGACATCCGATATCCCGTTTGATTTATGGAGTGAAAAAATACTTGATTTTTATAGGTGATTCAGTGAGAGAGCCATCTGAACAAATGAGAATCGATTCAGACTATTTTACAAACACATTCTGCCAATTCACTGAAAAGAACTGGCTGAAAAGAATGACTCATTCATAAATTGTTGGCATCACTGGTTCAGTTGTCAAAAATACGGGACATGAATAATGTCTGCTAAAATATTGGCATGGACAATGCACAGTATGTGTGTATAGTTTATACAGGCGCTGCTGCCAATCACTGTCATTTTATTGTGGATATATAATTCTAGTCTTTTATACAACAATGTTTGCATATCAATACTTCTTAAATACAAAAGTAGGAGTCAATTGCAACACTCAAATACTTGTACTGATCTCTCAATAGACTTTTCCAATCTGACTGACAGTGCTATTATCATTATCCTGTTACTCATAACCTTGCATCCATTGTGAGCATAAAGAATTCTGATGTCATTCATGTCCTTCAGTGAAATATTATGAAAATGGCAGATGATAAATTGGAGAAAACAGATTGGAATGGCAACTAATGGAGAGGGCAAGAAAAAGACAGGAAGAAAGAGGACACAACCCATAAATCATACACTCAGAAGTCCATTATATAGAAGACTGCAGCAGTGCTCTATACTGCCTGATTCTAACATCATATCTACTTTCTTTAAATACATTTTGACTATAGAGAATGAGATTTTCAGCCAAATGTAGATTAAACTACATATATATGGACAGACAGATATCTAGGCAGACAGATATCCAGTGTTGGGGGTAATGCATTACAAGTAACGTGAGTTATGTAATCAGATTACTTTTTTCAAGTAACTAGTAAATAAAAATATAAATATCTGAGTATGCAAAACTAACATAATGTACTTTCCATTGGGGATGTGCACAAATAGTGAATACGAATTCGGAAGGGCACGGGAAACTAATAACGTGTTCTACGGAGCTACTGATGGGACATGGTTAGCCGCTTACTAGCAGTAGCCTGTTACATTACAGTACAAAATTCCACTTACCACATAAACAGAAGGAGAGGAGAGATGTAAAGAGAGATGACTGATAGCACCTGATCCTGAGCACCACTGACAATCATCTAACCTTGTAAAATGTGTGGTAAGTACTGCCGCTCCGTAGTATACACAGAGTACGTGTGATTGCGAATCTCGAAAGTGAAAGTATAAAGCGAGCGCACATTCAAATGTGATTTCAATGCCCTGCATATTAATAGCGGCTCCCTGATGCCCGCAATTTACATACAGTATAATTGCCCAACGATTTAATTGAGAAAGCATTGAAATGTGTTTTTTTCTTCCTGTCTCAAATTTACCCCCTTTAGGGGTTCCATAGTACACGTCATTTCCTTCTGAACACGGTATTCGGATTTGGGCACATTTCGACTTTCCATAAAAGTAATGCAATTAACCCAATTGTTTAAAAGGGTCATATGATTTTGCTAAAAAGAACATTTTTTTGTGTATTTGGTGTAATGCAATGTGTAGGTTCGAAGTTCAAAAAACACATTATTATCCACAAACTGTACATTATTGTTGCTCCTCTCTGCCCCACCTTTCTGAAACATGTCGATTTTTACAAAGCTCATTGTTCTGAAAAGCATGGTGTGCTCTGATTAGCCAGCTATACAGTGTGTTGTGATTGGCCGAATACCTCAAGCGTGTGACGGAAATGTTACACCCCTTACCATGTTGTGATGCTGGGTCCAGGCGTGAGGAGACAAAAACAATAAAATCCATTATAAATGAGGCATTTGTTGCATCCAGTGAGGACATAATTACTGATTATAATGACTCATACCGTCTTTTTACGCATTGCGTTGCGCCGTGTAAACATAATACCATGTCTGCATTTGTGATCACAGAAATGACAATCAACAAGCACTACTCTACACTGCTTAAAACTCACATTTGAATAGCCAGCAGGAACACTAAATTGGCTGACATCAACGTCTTTATTCACAGCATTTACAAACGCCAACAGCAGGTGAGAGGAGGACGCCATGATTGCAGCTGTTTTTGTTGTGTGTCGTTTCATCATAATGGAGATGGAATGTAAACGCACAATTTACATGATTAAAAAGAGCATGGAAATCTGACCAAATCTCCTATGACAACTTCCACTGTTACATATCATCAAGGCTGAGAAAAGAACACAATCACTGTTTTCCATGTTCATGGAGTAAATATTTTTACACAGCTTTTTAAAAATGCTGGGTAGCCGGTGTTTTGTATGCGTTTGGCCTATCAGCGTACACTTATGTCACTGGTAGTTCCTACAGACCAATTCGGTGTTTGCAAACAGTGATTATGTTTTTTGTGGGCGGAGCATATCTGGTGGCAGAAAATTACAGTTTTCAAGTAGCGGTCTATGGAAGCCATGGAATAAAAGAATAAAAAAAGGTAATTTTGAGTTTATTTTAAAAATTCTGACTTCATCTTGCAGTTCCGAGATTATATCTCATAATTCTGATAAGAAAAATCAACTCGCCATTCTCTTTTTCCATTCGGCTCAGAATGATTTGTTTATATCCCACACTTCTGGGGCTTTTTCCCTCAGATTTAACAAACTTGCTATTGTTGAGATAAATTAAGTTATAAAGTCTGAACTATGAGATATAAACTTGAATTTGCAAGAAAAAAAAAGACAGAATTGTGAGATAAAATGGGTAAATGTTATGTAAAATGCTATTGGTTTAAATACTATTTCATGCTGTAGCTGTTGGGCTAATATAATATGTCCACTATCAACTGTAATGTGAATATTATGTAGTCAAATTGTTTAAATTAAATCTATGCGTTAAAAATAATCATTGGAGTTTCATCCTGTCTGTATGTTTACACTTCTGCGTTTAGCTATAAAAATGATTTGCATTATCATTCTGACATCCAATGTCAAAATAATACATTTTTTTCTCTTGTTCCATGGATTTTACCCGATTCCCTCCACTTGTTACCAGTGTTTTTTTTGCTACCCCAATGCGTGAGCAGCTGCAGATGACGTAACTGTGACGTCTACTCCAGGGTTGCCAGGTTTTCACAACAAAACCTGCCCAACTGCTACTCAAAACTAACCCAATCACCTTTCAGTGGGGGGTCCTCGTTTAAAAAACGCATTCCGGGGGGTAAAATACACATTTTTTTTAGCTAGGTTCCCCTGGTAAAATTCGCATTCCAAGGGCTAAACATCACATTTTTGGGTTCACTTCAACCCGCGGACATGAAAAACAAACCATGGCAACAGTGTTAAAGGAGAAGTCCACAGAAATTACAGATGATGTACTCACCCCATTTTCATCCAAGTTGTTCATGTCTTTCTTTCTTCAGTCATAAAGAAATTATGTTTTTTGAGAAAAACATTTCAGGATTTTTCTCCATATAATGGACTGATATGGTGCCCTGAGTTTGAACTTCCAAAATGCAGTTTAAATGCGGCTTCAAACGATCCCAAATGTGGTTGTAAACGATCCCAGCCGAGGAAGGAGGGTCTTATCTAGCGAAGCGATCGTTATTTTCATTAAAAAAATACAATTTAAATACTTTCTAATCTCAAATGCTCATCTTGTTTTGCTCTCTCTGGACAGGGTATGTCGAAAAACTCCAATCATATTTACACCCTAAACTTCAAAAATCATTTCAGAATCATTGTACATCGCTGCAGAAGTACCGACCCAGTCTTTGCAAAATGAAAGATCAAACAGCCTTAACAAAAAAGATAAAACAGCGATATAGGACGATTTTAAAGTTGAGGGAGAAAATGAGATGAGTTTTCCAACATACCCTAACTGTCCTGAACCGGATAAAAACAGAGTTCAGGCTGAGGAAGACAAGACGAGTGTTTGACATTAAAAAGTATATACATTTTATTGTTTTTATAAAAATAACCGAACGTTTTGCTAAATAAGACCCTTCTTTCTCGGCTGGCATCATTTACGACCGCATTTGGGATCGTTTGAAGCCGCATTTAAACTGCATTTTGGAAGTTCAAACTTGGGGTATCATTAAAGTCCATTATATAGAGAAAAATTTCCTTTCTTAACGACTGAGGAAAGAAAGACATGAACATCTTGCATGACAAGTGGGTGAGTACATTATCTGTAATTTTTGTTCTGGAAGTGGACTAGTCTATTCCAAGTTAGTCTATAGAACTGGTTTAGACTCTACTCTGAAGTAGGAGCTAATTTAGTTCTCCCAAATGGAGTTTCGAGAACTAACTACATTCCTAGTTCCTGTTGTGCGAGCACACCAGAAAGCGGGAACGTCCGCCAATAGTTCTTGAAACTATGAAAAAGTTCCTCCGGTGCGAAAGCCCGTTGATCTGTTAATAGGTTTGTGTCCAAAGGGCAAAAGGTCAGTGGCAGAGATTAGCAGTAAAGACAAGTGCTCATTTGGGAGTGCGCTAGTGTGGACATTATGGAATTACAACTGAGGGTTTAGGCAGGATTACACTGAGATTTGCAGGATTATGCCACCAGCAAATCAAAGTGGCACACGTAAGAATAACACAGGTCAAGGTACTTGAATTATTCAGCTTTGTTTCATCCTCAGACGAACCCACAGACTGTGATCGCCTGATGTATATCAAATACACAACTCAAAACAAAAGCTTCTTCTCAATACGGAAAGCTGTAATCTGATTGGCCACCTTTACATAAGGTGTTTTGAGATTAGTTAACAACCTAAAGCGACTTTATTATTCTCTTCAAGCCTGTTTTCACTGGAAGCGCCACTGCAGATGTTCAGCCCACATAGCTGACAAGACTGATCAATGGATTTCATTCAGACTTTAATTAGCGTCATAATGAGAGGCCTCCAGTGATTGATTTCCAATAGAGCATGAGGTGTTGTCTAAAATGAGGGGATCAAAGTTGAAAGGCGAAGAGAAACGAATAAAAGAGAGGACAGTGTAATGACGGGAAATACGTAGGCCTTTGACCGATCTTACGCGAAAGCTAATCGCTGCAGTCATACGGTAAACAACCTCGAGAGAGTGGAGGGACGTCCATCATTCACTATGATTAATGCTACTGTTTACCTTGTCTTCTCTCCAGACGAACAAAGCATCAGCACAAGGAGATTTCCAGGGTGCCAGTGCGGCGTCTCGCCAGGCTCTGTGGCTGTCTATCCTTTCGATCGTGTTCGGCATCATCACTTACATCTGCGCCATCGCCGCCCTGATCTCCTATCTGTCCGGGAAGCCACCTTAAAGACTACCTTATCGGTATCCTCTCAAATCTTCCGGAAATGCACCTCCCTGGTTCCTAATTACACAAACCGCTGCTCCTTACATACTCACATTCTGTAATAAGTACATTTGTTTGACAGAGAAGCCACCTTTGTAACATTTTCTTCAAGTTCACAGCTGTCATATTAGATTAAGAAATGCAACTCACTACATTTGGAAAGAGGGTAGTTTTAGTGGAATTCTTTGTAATTGGGTCAAAAAATGCAAAAAATGTAAGTATGACACCAACTTCAGAAAGAAAGACCTGCGCTCTGTCTTGGCGCTTGTGTCTAAGTTGGCAGGGGAGGGAGTGATTGAGGCCTAGGGGTTTGTTAGAAGGGAACTAGACAAGGACTGCGAGATCAGGAGATCACAACGGACTTGGCTGTGAAACAGCAGGACGTGCCCTCCGAGACACATGAGTGAACTGGGTCAGTTTCTATCTGAGCTCTAAAGCTGGTCATTGAATCACTCTCTAAATTGAAAACACCTCTGGACTTTAGAACTCGGATAGAAAACAAGTGCAAGTTCAGGCAGATTCTGCAAATATGAGGATGCATAACAAGTATGCGCAGGCAAGAGTTCAATGCGATGAGAGAAACGCACACATATATACGCTGCAGCTTCCACTGAGTCATGCTGTTATGAGAAGCTTCTCCTGCAGGACTCTATTCATAGCTTGATAAATGTAGACTCTCCATTTTCCACCTACTGTACCAACAAACCATATGGAGACACTTCATATGATTCAGCTAAACCATGACTGCAAACGGGACTGATAAAAAAGGGGGTAAATCAGGAATTGGGCCAGATTAAAGCATTCAAAAATAAGTTTTCTTAACTGCTGTTTTCTTCTTTTTCCCGATTTAAGAATGAAGTTAAGAATATTTTGTATTCCCAAAAACATTTCTTAATAGGATAGACAGATTTAATTTGTGTTCTAAAGATGAACGAAGGTATTATGGATTTGGAACGACATGAGGGTGAGCGATTAATGACAGAATTTTTATTTTTGGGTGAACTTTCCCTTTAAGATTGTTCTAATGGAAAAATTGAGAAGTATTAGAATTCCTAAAAATGTTTTAAAAAACAATCATAAATGTG
Source organism: Labeo rohita (assembly GCF_022985175.1). Lineage (NCBI taxonomy): Eukaryota > Metazoa > Chordata > Actinopteri > Cypriniformes > Cyprinidae > Labeo > Labeo rohita. The sequence continues at coordinate 18,740,507 of NC_066886.1, read as the reverse complement.
ATGTGTAAATATGTATGCAGATGTTTTAATCATTTTTTTTGGGCCATTCCGGGTATTAAGCAGTAGGGCTGGGTGATAATTTGATAACAATAATTATCACAATATTATTTTCCTCGATAAAACGATATGAAGAGTTCGATAAATGTTCGATATAAATTTTATGTGCCAAAAGCGGAATGAAACAGCACGACTCACTTGAATCGCACACACGGACCGTTTATCCGCTCAGACCAAAGTTCAAACTGCCGCGCTGTGCGAGCTCACTAGTGAGGTTGCATTTACTCCATCACGCGAGCACTAAACAGCGCTGGGGGATCCAGTGTGAAACACTTGAATTCAGCGACGAACACAAATGACTCTGTGATTCAAACTAGTTTAAAGCTGTGCAACGAGACAGTCAGAAGACTTTTTTTAATCTACACGTCGCCATCATTTACCATGGATTTACTGTAGTAACACTCACTGCACCATGGTATTGTGGCAGAAATGTGGGATACTCACACTGAATTTTATTACAGGAGTAATGGCATATAATTATAGTTTGTATGTATTTGTGATTAAGCTATAGCATGTGTGCATTTATACTGAATGTTTTTAGACTACCGTTTTTCGTACAAATAGGCTAACTATAAAACCATGTAGTTATATTTTTTACCATGGTATTGAGGTACCATTATGTGTGGTTTTAACTGTGTTTATCATGATTTAAAATATATGCTTGCTACTATGGGAGACCAATGCTTAATTAAAAAAAAAAGGAAAACAACAACAAAAAAAACTGGGTCAGAATAAATGTAACCATATAAAACTGAGGTTGCTACAGTTCTTACAGATGTTTCTGATTGATAACGAACAAAAATTTACTTCTGCATCCTCAAGCTACTATCAAATGTGCATTTCTAAGAGACAAAAAAGTGATATTATTATCATTATCAGACAACCCAAACCTGTTTCTTGATTTGAAACAATATAACATGCAGAAATTAATTTTTCTAGTTAGATATTTATTTTGTTAAGGAAAATTAATGGTCTGGTTTCTACAACTTTGACTTTGGAGCAAAAAAGAAATAAGAAAGAAATAAAGATTTGACATTTATCTTGATAATTATCGATATCGACTGATATGAAAAAAAAAATATTGTGATATTTTTTTTTGCCCTTATCGCCCAGCCCTATTAAGCAGTATAGCAATTATAAATTTGATTATTTCTGTAATCTGCCTGAGGTGTTTTTTTTTTTTTTTTTAGTACTTAGGAACATCTTAAGAATTTAAGATTTTCATGAATCCTACCAGTTTAACTACCAGTTGATTTTTTCTTTTTTTTTATTAGAACTATGTGTTTTGAAACAAACAAATGTCTGCAGTAATAGTAGAATGGCCATAAAAACAATGATTTAAACAGCTTTACAACTCAAATATGATATTTTCACAAACAAATTCATAAAATTCTAAAACTTACTTTTGCCTTTAAACCATTTTTTAAGAAAATGGATGAATCAAAATTATAAATTGCTATGAAAAAAATACTGTCAGTAATTACCCACCATCATGACATTCCAAACCCGTTCATTTTTGAAACATAAATTAAGATATTTTTGATTAAATTCAAGAGCTTTCTGTCCCTGCATAGACAGCAACACAACTGACACGTTCAAGGCCCATAAAGGTAGTAAGGACATCACTGAAATAGTCCATGTGACATCAGTGGCACAGCCTTAATTTTATGATAGTTTTTGTGAGCAAAGAAAACAAAAATAACAACTCTGTTCGACAATTTCTTCTCAGTCTTTGACGGACTATTTAATGTCCTAACTGCCTTAAATGTGTCAGTTGCGTTGTTGTCTATGCAGGGTCAGAAATCTCTCATATTTCATTAAAAATATCTTAATTTGTGTTCCGAAGATGAATGGGTAATTAATAACGACTGTAATTTTCATTTTTGGGTGAACTAGTCCTTTAAATATAATTGTTCTGAGAAAACAACAACAAAAAACACTGTTGTATTAGACACACAGAGGATGAAAGGAAAATGCCATCAAAACTTTTTGAAAACAGTCCCTTTCATTCGAAGATATATTCATTTTTGCCCAAAATCATTGAGTTTGCAGGTATGTAAACATCTTTAAATACAAGATCATGATTTATATTCATTCTGAACTACTGAACATATAATATGTTTGTATGTAGATGTGAAATAAAGGGTAAATTTGCCTGCCTGAGCAGTTATTAACTTGAAGCTGCATTCATATGATTGAAGCCATGCACTTAAGATAATGGAATCCACTATAAAAGGGACTTCTGGGATATATGAAGGCTTAAAACTGTAGTCAGTGACATTTCTATCACTGCGCGCACTCTGTTTTGTTGTAGCACTCCACTTTATACTTACATCCCTTTTGTGGGTCTACATTTCGCCTCGTAACCTCAAAGGCGAGTGATAAGCAGTGCCAAACCCACTTTCTGACTGAAGTGCTTTAGTTGCTACTATAGGAAGTGTCTCTGAATATGAAACATTTTGCATTGCATTTCTCACGCCTTCTGCATTCATGTACAGTTATTGGCACTACCTTTTTTAAGCAGGATATTTGTGTTTATAAACTTACTTCGCAAATGTTCTGTTCATTAATTTGACTGGTAAACTGTTAAAATTACACTAAACTAGACAATATGTAAATGCCTGAAATACACTGTTGCTTAAAAGTTTGGGGTCAAGTTAATGTTTGAATTCAGGAAGCGTTTGTTAAATTGATCAAAAGTGACAGTTAGGACATTTAGAATTTTACAAAGATTTATACTTCGAATGAAAATTCTTTTGAACTTTCTTTTCATCAAAAAAGAATGGTTTCTACAAAAATATTAAGCTTTTTAAATGTTTCTCGATTTCGAATCATCATATTAGAATGATTTCTGAAGGATCATGTGACACTTGAGTAATGATGCTGAAAATTCAGCTTTGCATCACAGGAATAAATTACATGTTAACATATATCCACAATTTAAAGCATTTATTTTAAAATTGTGATAATATTTCAAGGAAAAGCCCACTTCCAGAACAAAAATTTACAGATAATGTACTCACCCCCTTGTCATCCAAGATGTTCATGTCTTTCTTCAGTTGTAAAGAAATTATGTTTTTTAAGGAAAACATTTCAGCGTGAGGCAAACATTCAAACATGAAAATTTTCTGCATATATTGGACTTCTATGGTGCCCCGAGTTTGAACTTCCAAAATGCAGTTTAAATGCGGCTTCAAACGATCCCAGCTGAGGAAGTAGGGTCTTATTTAGTGAAATGATTGGTTATTTTAATTTAAAAACACAATTAACCCTCTGGTTGTGTTCAGGTCAAATTGACCCGGAAAAGATTTTCTTTTTCCTGAAAATACTAGTTAATGTTATCACATTAGACTCAAACTTACTGACTTTGTTCACACTGGGTATAAGTACTTCTCTGAAATTTTTTTCAAATTTTCATAATTTTTTGTGGGTTTTATTTCACCTAGTCAAACTTGGGGTGTTCCCAGTCAAAAATGACTGGACTCCAAACAATTGCTTATAAATCTGTCATTATGCTATATTATCACCAAATATTGGATTTAATCTTTTTGTCAACTTGTTTTCTTTCATTTAAGACTGGTTTTGTGTTTCTATTTGCATCTTATTAATTGTAGGCCTCATTTTTCTGAGAGAAGGTACCTTGTTTTTTGAGTAAAAAAAAAAACATTTTTTTATGAATAAATTTCACAATATGAGATAAAAAATTATGAAAATTTGCACTGTGTATCACACTAGTGTGCTTTAATGTTTAATAAGGAAGTTGGCTTTTAAATGCTTTTATTTTGCACAAAATTGCAAAAAGTCACACTTGTGGTGTTCCTGGTCAAAAATGACCGGATTCGAAAACAACTGTTCATAAATCTGTTATTATGCTATATTTTCACCAAATACTGGATTCAATCTTTTTGTCAACTTGTTTTCTTTCATTTAGGACTGGTTTTGTGTTTCTATTTGCATCTGATTAATCGTAGGTTTCATTTATCTGAAAGTAGGCAAAACTGCACAAAATTTTTGGTCAAAAATGACAAAATCTCCAAACGAGATTCCTACTCTCAGATAAATGAGGCCTACGATTAATCAGATGCAAATAGAAACACAAAACCAGTCCTAAATGAAAGAAAACAAGTAGACAAAAAGAATGAATCCAATATTTGGTGAAAATATAGCATAATAACAGATTTATAAACAATTGTTTGGAGTCCAGTCATTTTTGACCGAGAACACCACAAGTGTGACAGGAATCCGAACACAACCAGAGGGTTAAAATCATTTTTAATCTCAAACGCTCGTCTTGTCTTGCTCTGCCTGAACTCTGTGTATTCTGGCTCAAGACAGTTAAGGTATGTCGAAAAAACAAAACAAAAAAAAAAAAACCTAAAAAAAGGGAGAACATGAAATGGGAGTTTTTTGACATACCCTAACTGTCATGAACCGGAACAAAAAGAGTTCAGGCAGAGTAAGACAAGACGAGCGTTTGACATTAAAAAGTATTTAAATTGTATTTTTTAATTGAAAATAACCAATCGTTTCGCTAGATAAGACCCTTCTTTCTTGGTTGGGATCATTTAAAACCGCATTTGGGATCATTTGAAGCCGCATTTAAACTACATTTTGGAGGTTCAAACTCGGGGCACCATATATGTCCACTATATGGAGAAAATTGGTGAAATGTTTGCCTCAAAAACATAATTTCTATATGACTGAAGAAAGAAAGACATGAACATCTTGGATAACAAGGAGGTGAGTACATTATCTATAAATTTTTCTTCTGGAAATGGACTTCTGCTTTCACAATATTACAGATTTTATGGCATTTTTACCGACCCCAAACATTTGAATGGTACATTAACAGAAAGTCTATATTAAAATGTCAAGTGCATGATACTATAATCAGAATACAAAAATATGTGATTTAAAGGTTGAAATGCACCCTGTTCCAAAAGATTAAACCACAAAACAGCGGTCAGCATAAACTGCCTTGGCAGGTGCCCTTCCAGCTCCCCGCAGCTAAAAATTGGGTCACATCATGGTAGGAAATTATGTATTACTTCTACAACAAGCTGCCCCATGGAGCAGAGGAGAGGAGCGATAGCACAGCCCCCCTCCGGTAACTTATCATTGCTGAAAAAAGCACCATAAATAGTCATCCAGTCCAGCGTACAGGTCAAAGTACTGCGGTCAAATCTCAGAACAGAGAAATTTAGAAAGGAACACAAGTCATTATTTTCTTTCTCCTCTACATTAATCTTGTGTAAATGTATGTAAATTTCGCAGGTAACTTATGAACAAATAAATGCACTTGATTGAAATTTCATTTGGTTTTGTCTTTTTTGTAATTGCATTGATGTTGTGAAAAGAGCTAGTCTACATGTTTTAATGATACTCATTACAGTACACATCTCTAGAGGAACTAAATGGAAGATCAAGCACAACTGCGGTGAATAGCAATTAATGATAATGCATATTAATACACTATGTCATTTTCTCACTGACCCAGCTTACATAGTTTAATGGAAATCTCTATCACTTTTTCATTTTGAAAGCTACGGTTCCCAAGGCAGTGGACTTAAATTGCTATTTTAAGTTCAAACGTGCTGAGTTTTACACACACACACACACAAAAAAGCAGCATTATGGTCTGTTTTATTTAATATGACTCTATTAAGAATTTTTTACTTTTTTTTTTTTTTTTTTTTTTTTTTTTTTTTTTTGAGATCTAGCTATTTATTAGCTATTTAAAAACAGAAAGTATAGCACCTGGGTAACAAAATGGCTATTTATGGTACATCTCTTCATTTTTATTATTATTATTAGCACAGAATAAAAACACTTTGTTTTTTGAGCATGGCACCAAATACAAAATAATATGCAAACTAAGATGGTATGAGCTAAAAAATGAAATCTTGAAATTACTTGGGAGTCACAGAATTGCTCTGTAAATGTTTGTCGGTGAATAATAGTGTATTGTAAAAATAAAACTTATATATATATATATATATATATATATATATATATATATAGATAGATAGATAGATAGATATATAGATAGATAGATAGATATATAGATAGATAGATACACATACACATACACATACATATACACATACATATACACATACATTTTTTATATATATATATATATATATATATATATATATTATTATTATTATTATTATATTTGGAAAAAAATATTATAAAATAATATTTATTTTTTTCAGGACTGTTTGATGAATAGAAAGATCCAAAGATCAACATTTATTTGAAATATAAAGTTTTTTTTTTTTTTTTTTTAAATTACACCACTATAGTATAAAAGCTTACTATTATATAAATTATGGAAATTATAACTTTTATTTAACAAGGATGCTTTAAATTGATCAAAGGTGATAAGGACATTTATAATGTTACAAAAGATTACTATTTCAGATAAATGCTGTTATTCTGAACTTTCTATTCATCAAAAAAACCTGAAATAAATATAGCAGTTTTCAACATAATAATAATAAATGTTTTTTAAGCAGCAAATCAGAATATTGGAATGATTTCTGAAGGATCATGTATGGAGTAATGATGCTAAAAATTAAGCTTTGGAGTCACAGGAATAAATTATATTTTAAAATATATTTAAATATTAACTAACTTTAAAATGTTACTTTATTTTTCTGTACTCTGGATCAAATAAATGCAGGCTTGGTGAGCAGAAGAGACTTCATTACAAATCATTACAAATCTTACTGTTCAAAAACTTTTGACTGGTAGTATATAAATAGTAAAGAAATTACAATGCAAACTCAAGGTAAAAATCATAAGAAGCATTTTATTTTATCTTTGAATATCGCCGTTTGACAGAATCCCTATAAAACTGAAAAATCTGTTCAGAAGCCTTTTGACTGATTGCGATGCACTGCTGCAGCTGTGTAGGAAGAAAACACATTTATGTCATTGCCTTGTAGAAAATTCAAGCGGGTTACGAAACACACAAGTACCTATGTATCATCGCCACAAACAGAGCTATGAATCACAGGCAAGAATGAAATGCCTCATCCAATCTCACCTCCTGGACTGAAAAAGAGCCTGTAGTTGACGACATCAAAACATTGCGCTCGACGCTATCAATAGCAAATGTTAACAACGCTCGGCTTTCCTGGAAAAGAAAACATAAGACACAGATCAAGAGCTTAACCTGCGAGCTATGGTTTGTGTCAGCCCTGGGCAACAGGAAGCGCGGCTTGTACCTTTTCCTGCCGAGCTGTGGGATCAGTGATTATCTGGCCCTCTTTGCTAATAGCGCAGGTCACACCACAAAAAAGGTGGCTCATGGGCAGCCCGGCATCCATTAGAGCCATACAGGCGGCGTTCAGGCAGCACGACAGAAGCTGACAGTTAGATAAGGAACCATACTGTAGGAACATGCAAGAAAATGGGACATAAAAGAAAAAAACAAAACAAAAATACAATCAACAATAACATGGAAGCTTGGGGTCAGTACGATTTTTTTTAATGGTTTAAAAAAAGGTCTCATATATGGAAGCCCATTTCCACCACTGAATAAAAAATAAAAAGGTTATTGCGCCTTTTTTTCTCAGAATACAGATTTTTTTTTTTTTAATTGCATGATATGAACTCGCTTTTGTGTGAAATAAAGTCAGAATTGAGAGATAAATTTATTATGAGAAAAGTCAGAATTGCGAGAAACAAACTCACAATCGCACGACAAAGTCGTTTTTCTCGCAAATGCGAGTTTATATCTCGAAATTCTGACTTTCTCAGAATTATAAGATATACACTTGCAATTAAATTTAAATTAATTTATCAGAATTGTGAGATAAAATCTTAAAATCTCATTGGCATTTGCGAGAAAAGTCAGAATTGCGAGAAAAACTCACAATTGCTTGAAAAAAAGTCTTTTTTTGCAAATTCAAGTTTATATTTCACAATTCTGACTTTATTTCTCACAAATGTGATTTTATATCTCGCAATTCTAACTTTTTTCTTAGAATTTTGAGATATAAACTTGCAATTCTAAGAAATGAAGTCAGAATTTGAAAATATAATAATTCACAATTGTGTGAAAAAGTCAGAATTGTGAGATAAAAACTTTCAAATCTGACTATTTTCTTGCAAATGCAAGTTCATATCTCGCATTTCTGACTTCTCTTGCAATTCTGACCTTTTCTCAGAATTATGATATAAACGTGCAATTTTGAGAAATTAAGTGAAAATTGCGAGATATAAACTCAAAATTGCAAGAATTTTGAAAAGAAAGGAAAGGAAAGGAAAAAGGAAAGACGTAAAGCCAAGTATGATGACCCACACTCAGAATTTGTGCTCTGCACCTTCAATCCCTGCCGGACCTGGGACTCGAACCTGCAACCTTTCAATTACAAGCCCAACTCCCTAACCATTAGCCCACGGCTTCTGACTTTTCTCTACTTTTCTCTTACTAGTTGTTCCCTCAGAATTATGAGACAGATATTCACAATTCTGAGAAACGAAGTCAGAAATTCTGACTCGGAATTCTGACTTTTTTCCCCTCACAAATGCGAGTTTATTTTGCAACTTTTGACTTTTTTTCTTAGAATTATGAGATATAAACTTGCAATTTAATTTAAAATAATTTCATTTCTCAGAATTGCAAGATAAAAACTCAAAAACTCAAACTCGCACTTGTGAGAAAAGTCAGAATTGTAAGAGTTTATATCTCATAATTCTGACTTTTTTCTGGAAAATGTCAGTTAAAATGTTTTTTTCCTCACAATTTTCACTTTTTTTCTTAGAATTGTGAGAGATAAATTCGCAATTCTAAGAAATTAAGTCAGAATTGCAAAATATAAACTCTTGGGTGAAATATAAAATATAAACAATTATAAACAAATATAAAAATATAAACAATTGGGTGAAATAAAGTTAGAATTCCAAGAAAAACTCAATTCAGACTTTTTTTACAATTACTTTTTTTTCTCAGAATTGCAAGATATAAACACACAATTGTGAGAAATAAAGTCAGAATTACGCAATTCTGACTTGTTTCTCGCAAAGGAGAGTTTATATCTTTTGTTAACTCTTTTTTTCTCTGAATTATGAGATATAAACTTGAAATTCTGACATTTTTTCCTGCAATGCTGACTTTTTTTTTCCCCTCAGAACTGAGAGATATAAACTCGCATTTGTGAGAAAAAAAGTCAGAATTTTGAGATAAAAAGTTACCCTATTTTATTCAGTGGCGGAAACAGGCTTCCAAACTCATGCTCACCAAGGTTGCATAATTTTTTTTTAAAAATACAGTAAAAGAAGTAATATTGTGAAATATTACCATATAAAATAACTCTTTTCTAATACATTTTAAATTGTAATTTATTCCCGTGATGACAACGCTGAATTTTCAGCAGCCATTACTCCAGTCTTTATCGTCACATGATCCTTCAGAAATCATTTTAATATACTGATTTGCTCAAGAAACATTTCTTATTATTATCTATATTATAAACTGTTGTGCAGTTTAATATTTTTGTAAAAACAGGGATACATTTTTAAAGTTTCTTGCCTAGAATGTTCAAAAGAACAGCATTTATTTAAAATTAAAACTTTGATAAGATTATAAATGTCTCCTTGATGAATAAAAGTATTAATTTCTTTAAAAAATACTTTGCTTACCTTAAAGCTAGCTTTTAACAAATTAAACTTTGTAACCGTTCAGATGAATATACTCATTACAGTCATATTTTAAATTAATTGACCCCTAAGCCTTAACAACAAATGTGGTTAAATAATATTACCACACGCTTTTCTTAATTTAACATATTAGAAATAGTTTTGCTGGTGTTCAGGATACAGAGCCGTCATCGTGGATGACCTGCAGGATGAGTGTGACAGAGGAGCGAGGATGAAGCGTCAACAGAATAGCAGCCTCGCATGTCTCACGCACACACTGCTCTCTCGCGCGCTCTCGGACTCCTGAAGAAACACAACGACATGGGAAGAGTTTGAGGAGATGGAATGGGAAAACTCAGTCAGTACCAGACTGCCACCTAATGGTGAGAAGTGGCGGTGCAGGGCAAGGTGTCTGTTGACAGGAGGAGTGTCAGAACAATGTAATTACCAAAATGAAAGAATATTATTATTAAACACTGACCTGACATGATTATTAGTCATGTAATTATAGTCTGCACGATTATTAATTTTTAAAATATGTTCAAACTATCTGTAGGTAAAAGCTTTCCAAATGATGTTCTATGAGGAAATAAATAAAATCAAAACACACACAAGACACAACGGAAATGCTAATTAAATGCCAACAGAACAACGTAATTACCAAAATGAAATACTATTTTTAGTCTTCCATTTCGCTAATTACATTGTTCAGTTGGCATTTAGCTAATAATTACTATTAGTCATGTAATTATAGTCTACATAATTATTAATTTTTAAAATATGTTCAAACAATCTGTAGGTAAACGCCTTGCAAATAATGTTCTAATGAAATAAACAAAATTAAAACACACACAAGACACAACATATATTTATATACATATATTGTATTTTATATTAAAGTCTGGACCAGCATGACAAGTCTACAATTTTTTCCTGTATATAAAATAGTAGTAAAAACTCAAAAGTAATATTAAAACTCAAAATAAGAGTGTAGTAATGTAATGTTATGTTCCATCATCATTCAGCATAAAAAAAAAGAAAAAAGGTATATATACAACTTTTCTTTTATATATTTTAGTGTGTAAGGGTCAGAATATATATATGTAAATAAAAAATAAATAAATATAAATACATTCATCCAACATCCAAAATTCATCCAACATACATATATATGTAAACAAAAAAAAAAAAAAAAAAAAAAAAAAAAAATTGTGTGGGTGTGTGTGTGTTTTATATATATATATATATATATATTATATTATATTATATTTTATATATATATATATATATATATATATATATTTTTTTTTTTTTTTTTTTTAAATAAATTAAAACCTAGTAGTTTGATAATAATGGCAAAGACTGGTAATGATGGATAATGGCAAAGATTGCTATAGATTTAACATTACAGTTTTTGGGGGCTGTACTGCGATCCTAAATATGGTCTAATGGGTCACTCCGTGTCATTAAAAATGAAAGTTTCATTACAAAAGAAAAGTTTATTAAGTACCAGAATTTTCAATAATTTTGAGATATGAGACCTTGAGTAACAAGCATGCAAACTTTGGAAAAAGAATATTTATGGCACTCAAACATGTACGTTCTATGCAATTTTTTTGATAAAAAAAGAAAACAAGATGGAAAAGAGTAAAACATGTCTAATTTTAACAGTATTTGTTCTTCAGACCTTCCTCTTTAAAAAATAAAAATAAATAAAATAAAACAGCTAAATGCAAAGTGACCCACATTTGGATTTTGACCACTGAAATTGTTTAAAATTTAACGATTTACTCCTGGAGCCATATTGTGATATCTCTAGAACTGAACTATATACAGAGCCTCAAATGGAAATGTCAAAAGGAAAATGTGTTACGACATAAAATCTAAAATGGCATTAAGATATCTTTAATTCTTCTTGAATTACAGGCATGCAAACTTTGGGGGGAAAAAAGAAAAAATAAAAACTTAAAATTCACTACCGGCATATACTGCAACAAAAATTGCTTAAGTCAACAGATTTTAAAAATCAATAGACAAATCAATCCCTGTGTACAAATCATATAATGTTGCTTTTACGTCCATTTAATTTGGCTCTGAATCTTAAGTGAAATATTTCATTTCTACAAAGTAGTGGATTACTCAGTAAATATACATTTGCAACATTTAATATTTTAGCTTTCATCACTATACTCGTTCATCTTTCTTCAGAAAAATACTGACAAAATCAAAAAATTTAAGCTAGGGAAATTTTTAGGGAAAGTTTAGTTGATCTGACACGGAATGACCCTAATAATCATCTAATGATTGTTCTCCTAAATATGCCTGACAGGATGTTTTGGTATATGAATCATTGTTATACTGAATGACAGTGGGTATCTTCTGTAAATCGTGGTAAAATCGTCATTAGCTGTATTAAATTTTTACAGTTTATTATTAATTATAATTACATAAAGCATAAGGCTGCAAATAAACCAATTTAGAAAATACATACCTGGAAGCCCCATTTTGGGCTGGATAAGCACCTCTACAGTAGCTCGATCATAGATTTCCTTGCTGACTTTAACCTCAGCTGGTCCATAAACTCCAGCCAGGATACTAGTATCACCTGAAAATACATTGACAAATTCAAAACTATATAGCTACAAATGAATTAAATACATTTCTGGACACAAGCTTGACAGGCAACGACTTGCTCTGAACAAAAGAAGCAAATCAGTTACAAACCAATATAAATACCTTGAACAAATGTAGAAGATCCGTCAGGTTTGGACAATAAACTCTGCTCACTTCCATATTCTCTTAAAACTGAACAACTTTGATCTAAGTCCATCATGGTCCTCATGCACAATCCTCTCGTCGCGCTTATATGCGTCATTGTTTTGAGCGCACCATAATGACGACATAGCATACATTCGCCCTCTAGTGGTAAGAGTGTGACAGTGACCACATTGCCAGAAACCGTTGACGAGTTTAACTAAAATGTATCTGCTACTAAACTGTAGTTATACATAGGAATTTATGCTTAATACGCAATTAAAATTATACACTTTCCAGATATAAACGTAAAAAATGAGATGAATGTTTGTGGTGACCAGCAGGGGACGTACTGCATGCAGGGTTGCCAGATTTTCACAACAAAACCTGCCCAATTTCTACTTAAAACTAGTCCAGTCGTGTTTCGGGAGGGTCCCCAGTAAAAGTCACATTCCAGGAGCTAAATATCACGTTATTGTTGTCGCTTCAACCCGCGGAAACAGTGATAAAGTAGCCCAAATTCGCTGGAAAACCGCGGTCTTGGCAACACTGACTGCATGTTATTTTCACAGGCTGTCATTAGAAGCAAGAACAGACGCAAGACACGCACTTGACGTAAAGATGGCGGCTGCTAGAGGTGTTAAGAAATTATACGGCATTGGGCTTCACGCAATTCGTCAAAATAATGCGTTAAAAGCTACAACGTTTCTGCAGCAAAGAGCATTTCGCGTAAATGTAAGTTTTTCGTGTAACGTTATGACAATTGCATATAGTCCGCGAACGGACTTTTCTCATTAGCAAAAGTTGCTAATCAAGATGTGTGGACTGTGTAGCTATGCGAGCCTCAAAACAATGGTGTAATTTGGATCGTATGACACTCATAACAATACTATAGTGCATTAAAATAAAAAGCATGATGTTAGTCTTAATATATGTTAGTGTTAAGTCTGTGTTTCTAATGGTTATCCATATGTATTTGTCATTTGACCTAGAAACGTTACATTCAATTGCGTTCGACCGGTTTGATCTTGTAATGTAATCGTCTAGTAATTGTTTTAATCTAATAACTATTGGTCAGATCTCTGTGTTTTGTTGTGGGTAATGGACTGTTCAACCTTCACAAGGCTGTGGGGTTTACACTGAAAGCCGATTGGCTGGTTCAGGGGGGTGTGTGGAGGAAAACACAAAGCTAATCTCAACAGCCATGTGTCATTGAAATATATTCACACTTTCTCTTCTTAACATTAGATGATCTTACATTGAAGTGTGCATTAAATATGAACGGGTGTCTCTGGTGCATTAAGATTCTCTATCCTAAATCTATCTGCTGAGATAAAGATGTGCATCAATATGCAAAACATGCACTTAAAATATTTTGACATTCATAGTTTCAAACAGTTGTTTGAACACTCCTGAGCTAGTCTGTGTTTTCATGCAAAGTGCATTGCTCACTGACAAATTACAAGGCACATTAAAGGAGAAGTCCACTTCCAAAACAACAATTTACGAGTAATTTACTCACCCCATGTTTGTTTGTTTTCAGTCAAAAGAAATTATGGTTTTTGAGGAAAGCATTTCAAGATTTTTCTTCATATAATGGACTTCAGTTGTGTCCTTGATTTTGAACTTCCGAAATGTAGTTTAAATGCAGCTTCAAAGGGCTCTAAACGATCCCAGCCGAGGAAGAAAGGTCTTATCTAGCGAAACGATCTGTCATTTTTTTTGCAAAAAAAAAAAAAAAGTATACTTTTTAAGCACAAAAGCCTGTGTAGCACAGGTTCTGGCATGCACGTTCACAACGTACTATTGAATCACGTCGAAAGGTCATGCGGAACGTAGGCGGATCTATAGACCAGTGTTTACAAAGTAAACGCGCAAAGACTAAGAAAGTGCAAGTAAGTCAAACGCTGTTTACAAACAAAAAGGTGCAACGTGTCGGACGATTCTGAAGTTGTAGGAGAAAGTAAGATGGAGTTTTTCACCATACTCTACCCTTTTTAGCCGGAGTACACAGACGATGAACTTAGACGTGATTCGTAGTAGTGATGGGAAGTTTGGATCATTTTACCGACTCGGACCTTTGAGTCTCGTTCAGCAAAATTAACAAATTTTTTTTCGAGTCATTTCATTAATTTGAGCAAAATCAGCATCACGCGACAGCCCCATAAGATGAACGAACGACTCGAAAAACCTGAAGACTTGAAACAGGTGAACTAATTCCAAAAATGACCGATCGTTTCGCTAGATAAGACCCTTCTTCCTCGGCTGGGATCGTTTAGAGCCCTTCGAAGCTGCATTTAAACTACATTTCGGATGTTCAAAATCGGGGGCACAATTGAAGTCCATTATATGGAGAAAAATCCTGAAATGTTTTCCTCTAAAACCACAATTTTTTTACGACTGAAGACAGAAAGACATGAACATCTTGGATGACAAGAGGGTGAGTAAATTATTTGTAAATTTTTGTTTTCTCCTTTAATGTATCTCATATTTCACACTTTTACAGTTTTTCTTAATATGTGACCCTGGACCACAAAACCAGTCATAAGGGACAATTTTTAGAAATTTTTGAGATTTATAAATCATCTTAAAAGCTGAATAAATGAGCTTTCCATTGATGTATGGTTTGTT
This sequence comes from Labeo rohita, assembly GCF_022985175.1. Classification (NCBI taxonomy): domain Eukaryota; kingdom Metazoa; phylum Chordata; class Actinopteri; order Cypriniformes; family Cyprinidae; genus Labeo; species Labeo rohita. The sequence continues at coordinate 18,725,414 of NC_066886.1, read as the reverse complement.
AGAACAGAAAATATTTGGCCAAGATACAACTGTTTGAAAATCTGGAATCTGAGGGTGGAAAAAATAAAAATATTAAGAAAATCGCCTTTAAAGTTGTCAGAATGAAGTTCTTAGCAATGCATATTACTAATTAAAAGTTAAGTTTTGATATATTTAAGGTAGGAAATTTACAAAATATCTTAATGGAACATGATTAACATCCTAATGAATTATGACCTATACAATGTTTTTTTTGGCTATTGATGCGAATATACCTATGCTACTTTTGACTGGTGGTCCAGGGTCACATATTTAATCTTATATTGAATTTTATTTATTTTAATGCTACTTTTGGAAGGATCTGTATTTCTCTCCTTCCCTTTTGTTTATAATTCTGCATCGGAAGCATAAGATGACCCGTATCCCCTCTAAACCAAAACAAAGGGAAAATAAAAGATATTGTCAGTAAATAGTAAAATTTCCTGGTCATGAATTGGCTGTTAAAAATCTAATGTTAAAGTCTCTGTGTGTAACAGAGTATCTCAATTATAGTTTTTATTCACATTTTGAGTTAGTTTTTGTTTTTTTGTCACTTTTATTCATTTGTAATTTTAAATATAGATAGTTTTTTATTAATTTAAGTACAATCAAGTTAAAATGAAAATGAGAAATGATGCCTTTGCGACTAGCCAAAATAAAAAAGTTTGTAGTGTTTTATTTAATTAAATTATATTTATATTACATTTTATTATTTCAAGTAGCAGAAATTCATACTCATGTCTTTCTAAACCCGTAAGACTTTCGTTCATCTTCAAAAGCCAAATTAAGATATTATTGATGAAATTCAAGAGCTTTCTGACCCTGTATAGACAGCAACGCAATTGACACATTCAAGGCCCACATACTGACACAGAAGAGAAGAATTTGTTAAAAAAAAGTCGTTATTTTTGTTTTCTTAGTGCAAAAAAAAGTATTCTTGTAGCTTCTTAAAGTCAGGGTTGAACCACTGATGTCACATGGACTATTTTAACGATGTCCTTACTACCTTTCTGGGCCTTGAAAGTGTCAGTTGCGTTGCTGTTTACACAGGGTCAGAAAGCCCTCGGATTTCATCAAAAACATCCTAATTTGTGTTCTGAAGATAAACGAAGGTCTTGCGGGTTTTGAACGGTCTCATGAGTGGCTGCTTTGATGCTTGTGTGTTTTACTCTCTGATCCTCTGTCTTTGTCTTCAGGGAGCTCTTCGCCAGCAGCCGTTTGATTCTTCAGCAGAGAAGCCGCAGTTTCCTGGGGCCTCAGCGGAGTTTATTGATCACCTGGAATTTATCCAGCCCAATGTGATCTCAGGAATCCCTGTGTATAGGGTCATGGATAGACAGGGCCAGATCATCAATCCGTCTGAAGATCCTAAGGTGTGGAGGCTTTTTTATACCATAAAGGAAATAAGCTGATGGCATGTTACTAAATAATCTGTTTTCTTAATCAGATTGCACTTATACAGCATCACTTGTCTGTTTCAGCTTTCGAAAGAGACGGTTTTGAATTTCTATCAGAAGATGACGTTACTCAACACAATGGATCGTATTCTTTATGAGTCTCAGAGGCAGGTGAGAGATGGATTGGAGTTTAGTGTGATGCTTATTTCATCATAAAATGACATACGTTTATAATGCTTAAATTTGATGTGCTTTTTTGTTAAAGGGCCGTATTTCTTTCTACATGACCAATTATGGAGAGGAGGGCACACACATTGGCAGTGCTGCGGCTCTTGAACCTACTGATTTGATCTTCGGCCAATACCGAGAAGCTGGTGAGAATGTTTACAAGCTGGAGATACAACAGTGGCTCGGCCAGTTTTGTTATTATGAGCGTGTACTTACACTAGGCACGTTGGCCTTAGTTGTCCCCCATCCCACTCAAATCGCACTTTAACATTCCAGGTGAGCACGTTTACATCATTACGATGCAAGTGTTTTGAAGAAAAGCACTCTTAATCAGCACAATGGAGTCCATCGTAATGTTAACTTGGTGGCTTATTATTTTGAGGCGTTTGGGGCGCAGTGACACACTGCTGTTTAACAGATCTATCACTTATGCTACGCATAAAAAAAAGTTGCATAATCAACGTCATGTGTTTCAAGTTCCATGTTTCGGCATGTTTAGCACTCACACTATACCTGTGTTCAATTGAACCGTGCCTGAGCTCACTTCTTCAAGCAGGGCAGTAACACTAGTCAGAAGATATTGACTTTGGGGTTCAAACGTGCTCAGGCATGGCTCAGATCGCCTAGTGTGAGTACACCCTAAGTCTAGCACTTTAGGGTTTTTTTCTCTTCTTCTTTGGTTGCAATGAATTGCAACTGTCTGTGCTGTTTTTTTCTTCAAAATATTTGCTAAGTAAATATTGTATGATTAAAAAAAAAAGATAGTTTAATTTTCTAAGCACTGATGTTTGATTAAATGGGTTTTGATTATGATTTCACTTTTTTATCTTTAGTTAGTGTGTAATGTTGCTGTTTGTGCATAAACAACATCTGCAAAGTTACACTACTAGTCAAAAGTTTTTGAACAGTGAGATTTTTTTAAATGTTTTTTAAAGAATTCTGCTCGTCAAGCCTGCATTTATTTGATCCAAAATACAGCAAAAGCAGTACTATTGTGAAATATTTGTACTATTGAAATAGCTTTGTTTGAATATATTTAAAAATGTATTCCTGTGATCAAAGTAAAATTTTCAGCATCATTACTCAAGTCTTCAGTGTCACGTGATCCTTCAGAAATCATTCTAATATGCTGATTTGCTGTTCAAGAAACATTTTTTTTTATTATTATCAATATTTTAAACAGATGTGTACTTTTTTTTAGGATTCTTTGAATAGAAAGATCCAAAGATCAGCATTTATCTGAAATAAAAAGCTTTTGTGATATTATACACTATACTGTTCAAAGGTTTGGAATCAGTGTAATTTTTTTTTTTTTTTCGGGGTGGGGGGGAATTTTAGACATTAATACTTTTATTTTGCAAGGATGCTTTAAATTAATCAAAAGTGATGATCAAAAACATATATAACATTACAAAAGTTTTTCATTTCAGATAAATGCTGTTTTTCTGAACTTTTTATACATCAAAGAAACTTGAAAAAATTCTACTCAGCTGTTTTCAACATAATATATATGTTGAAATGTTTCAAATCAGAATATTAGAATGAATTCTGAAGAATCATGTGACTGGAGTAATGATGCTAAAAAATTTAGCTTTGAAATCACAAATAAATTACATTTGAAATTATATGCAGAAAGAAAACAGTTATTTTAAATGGTAAAAATATTTCAAAATTTTACTGTTTTTGCTGTACTTCGGATCAAATAAATGCAGGCTTGGTGAGCAGAAGAGACTTCTTTAAAAAATGTAAAAGCTTACTGTTCAAAAACTTTAACACTCTAAATTCAATGCAAGAGATATTTTCTTTTACAGAATTCACCTTTTAATGCCTACAGCAAACAAGCTTCTTCCTGGGTTTTTGATATCTTGAACTCTAAGATTACATAAACCTAATCTCCAGGAACATGTGACAAAAGGCCATGTTGGGCTGCTTTAGAGAACAGGAAAATTTGTTACCACTCTGAAACGTCCTGTAAGAGGCGTGCTTGCATAGGCTCTGCTTGATCCTCTGGTGATTCAGGCTCAGATTGATGGGCTTCATAAAACCAGGAAGTCAACAGACCGTTTTTAGGAGAACAGAAACAGCAGTGTAGAATAAATGTAAAATGTGTGAAAAATGTAATTATTTTATTTTTTATTTTTTTAAATAAATGAAGCATGAACACCTGTTACAGTGCACCCTTAAACAGTTAAATTTATTGATTGATTTTTGATATAATATTTATTTATATTACGTATTATATTTATAAATATATAAAATATATTTAGATATTTTATACACTTGTGATATATAATATTTGTTTATTAATATTTAAAAAAAAATACTAATTGTTTCTGAATTTCTGTAGGTGTGTTAATGTACAGAGGCTTCCCTTTGGATCTGTTTATGGCACAGTGCTACGCCAACGCTGATGACCTTGGCAAGGGCAGACAAATGCCAGTTCACTACGGCTGCAAAGATCTCAATTTTGTAACCATCTCCTCGCCACTTGCCACTCAGATCCCCCAAGGTGAGAAGTGAGCATGTCTGTTGCAGAGAACAATCCTGACCAATATTTATATACACTATCGTACAAAAGTCTGGGGGCTGTTTTTCGATCTAAAACACAGTAAAACAGTAATATGGTGAAATATTATTAAGTGTTTTCTATTGTATAGTTTATGAAGCATGATATGTTTTTCACAGGATTCTTTGATGAATAGAAAGTTAAACACACGTCACTTTTTGATGAATCTAATGCATCTTTACTGAATAAAAGTATTAATTTCTTAAAATAACAAAATAACTTTTGATCTGCTGTAGCTGCCGGGGCAGCGTATGCAGTAAAGAGGGAAAACGCAAACCGTGTGGTGATCTGTTACTTTGGAGAGGGGGCTGCCAGCGAGGGAGATGCACATGCTGGATTTAATTTTTCCGCCACCCTTGAGTGTCCTCTCATATTCTTCTGCCGCAACAACGGTTATGCTATCTCCACCCCAACCAATGAGCAGTACAGAGGAGATGGTATTGGTAAGTATGTGTATGTGTGTCCATCACAGACCCATGTGAGTCTCTGCATTTCATTTGTCTTATGTTATTTTTTTCTCCCTTTTTTTCCATAGCTGCTCGAGGTCCAGGATATGGACTGATGTCGATACGTGTAGATGGAAATGATGTTTTTGCAGTGTACAATGCTACGAAGGAGGCACGACGCAGAGCTGTGGCTGAAAACCAGCCGTTCCTCATTGAAGCCATGACCTACAGGTACAGTTTACTCATGTAAACTGCATGAATTAAACTAAGAAGTACAACTTCCACAGCATTGTGTTAGCTATAAACAGCCTATGTGGCATAGTGTAGACTTGGAGGAGACCACAAGGGTGCCATTTGGGGTACGGCCTATTTTTACTGTGTGTAGGGTGGCAAACTCAGCAGAAAACACTATGAGATGCACTGCAAACCTATTTATCTACACTATATTTTGCAGTGTAGGCTTTTATGAAACAGCATAAAATATGTAGGGGAGAACTACATGTCTATTGCTTAGAAAAAAAAATGCATGTCCGGTTTGATGCAAGTTTCTCACACAGAAAAAGCATTTTCAATGCAGCGTATCTGTTTGAATTCAGACAGTTTAAACAGATTATGGTTTTCCCTTTGGGGTTTGGATTCTGTCCATTCATTACCATTTGGATGTAAATTTGATCCTCCTCTTTATGTAGATTCAATTTTAAGAAAATCAAATTTCTGAAAGGCCTACTATGATAACTGCTTTATAATAGATGGCCATTATTCAAGAAAATAGGGGAGTGCGGGGCACAGCCTAACAACTTTTGACATTCTCAGTTGTGTAAATTTACATGGGGTTCAGAGTATCATTTTTTTCATCCACATTAATTTCACACTTGTCTAGTACAAATTTGTTGCTTTGTTTCATAATTACAGAGTGTTGATTTTTCTTTATTTACCTCAAAAGAATAGAAGTGAAATGTGACAACGTGCCCCGTATGACAGCTTAAAATGTTATCATATCTAATGAAAAGAAAATACACAAGACAAACTAAAATATTTTGGCAATAAAATAAAATTTTTAACCTTTTCAAATAAAATAATGGTGTTTTTTAAGAATTAAAAATAATCTAATTTTGGAGTTTGACAAAGAACACATTGCAACCATGCTTGAGACGGCCCTGATCACAATACACAGCTTTACACTATACTTCAAAACAATGTGGGCAACTATGTGAAGAATCACATTCAGACATTCAGAAAAACACAGACATACACTTCTCTCCTTCCACCCATCTCTCATAGAACACAAGAAATGAGCCAAAATCTTTTATATTTCTTGAAATAATTTCTGAACATTAAACATCAATTGTCAGTCTTTATTCACCTGTTTCTTGTTGTTTCTCATTAAAACTCATAAAAGTAAATGGTGTCAATCAGTGGTTCTCAACCACGTTCCTGGAGGCCTCCCAGCACTGCATGTTTTCCATGTCTCCTTAATCAAACACACCTGATTCAGATCATCATTAGTAGGTACTCTAAGACAGAGATTTTCTTACTATAGGGAGATGAGAGGGTCCGTATTACTTACTATTGGAGAAAGTGTAACGGCTAACTTGGATCTCATGTCCCTTAATATCCAATCACATTACAGCCTTAACGTCATTAAATTTCGCTCAAAGTTGTGCGATACTCACTCGCCGTTTACGGATACCATAGGAATGAATGAGAAGTAGAGGTCAACCGATGTATTGGTTTTGCTGATTAATCGGCGCAGATAGTTGATTGGCGGAACTATCGGTTATCGGCAAAAATCCATGCCGATAGTTTTTTCCGGGTTGGGTCCGTTGCTGGAGCGGCTGAGAACGTCATCATTATACAGCAAAGTCCCTATAGTCTTTGTTATACAGCACGAGAGCGGCCTCTAGGGGCAGTAATCACTGACAGCACATGCCGTTTAGACACGTGACACTGCGCGCTGCACAGAGCGGGATGCTTCGAAAGCGGATTTAAAACATTGACAACGAAACTGTGTGTACAGTATACTGTAGTGCATGTTTTCATTTGTTGACTAGATGCTGCATTAGTGGAGAAAGGACAGCAGTATACTTTCGCCCGTTTGGTGATCAAATAAAGTCTTGTAGACCGCCACTTGAATTAAATGCGATGCGTCCAGTGTGTGTGATACCGGATAGCTGCGAGTTCTTCTAGACACGGCGCGGCTTTTGCCCATTGTGTGACTAACATATTTTTATATTTTGATTAGATAATGATAAATGTTCTAGAATAGAATCAGTTAAATTGTGAAAGTACACAATATCCATATGCATGCAATTTCAATACTATGGCCTTTGTGTAGATATTTAAAGATGGTCATTAGCTTGATTGTTGATGTAATGGTAACACTTTACAATACGATTCCATTTGTAGCAAGATTGATAAAAGCTGTAGAATAGAAGTGTATATATATATACACAAGTTGCTTTTGTTAACATTAACGAACAATGAACTTACTGTAATGATCAATATATAATTATTATTAATATTTTGATTCATTTACAAAGTGTGGTTCAGAGGTTTTTTTTTTTTTTTTTAAATAGTGGAGCACTGTTTATTTTCCGTTCAGTTTCCATTTGAAAAACTATTAGTCGATTAATCAGTATCGGCCAGTGTTGTCCAACCTAGTTCTCTGTATTGGTAAAATACAATAGCGGTCGACCTCTAAAGAGAAGTGCCGTAAGCTGAATCCCACCCGTCGCAAAAAGTCAGTGACATCTCTTATAAAACAGAATTTTTTTTTTTTTTTTTTTTGTGGTAAACTCTAAAAATAGTTCAATCCAGAAGTATTGTTTAGACAGCAGATAGGCTGTCGATTCATTAAATGATAAGCCGTTTCCTCTAAAAAGCTGTTTATTCAGTGTAGTAAAGCTTCTACTCTATTGACATCCATTTAAAAAAAAAACGCCTCTGGTCTTCTTTCCCATGTACTGCCAGACCGGAAGCGTTAGCTTTAGCCGTTACGCTTTTTCATCTAATGGTTGCAGGCTTGCCTTCTAGTGGCTTCTCAGACAAAGGTCTGAGAAGAGATGCAAAATGTGCAGTGTTGGGGGGCCTCCAGGAACATGGTTGGGAGCCACTGGTGTAAATTACATCGCTAATGTCGTAGAACAGCATAGTTTAATAATAGTGGGGCACGTTGTAATGCAGTCTTACAACAATCCCCAACTGCTCGACTGGAGAAAAACTATCTGCATTGAAAACTATCTAAACTAATAAACAACAAATTGGAGATTAAAATAGTAGCAGAAATGTACTTTTACTATGGTAAAATAAATATTCAGTGATATCTTAAGATTTTTAAATTTTGGTGCTTTTTTTCTCTACATAGAGGGGTTATGGCAACTAGTAAATGCCACAAATTTGGTTATGCTAGCATGTGTGGAAATTAGGGCTGTCAGTTTAACACGTTAATTAATTAGTTATGAAAAAATAATGCAATTAAAATATTTTAACGCACTGGCCCCACCCCCAGACCTGGATGTCATCTTACATTTCATACAGTTGACTGATGGCAAATATGATCCAGGGTAAGAACTCCATAAATACAGTTATGCTCCTAAAATTAAAGGTATTGAGGTAAAATGCCTCTGTGTAAGTTTTTGCCTCATATTTATATCATATAAAAAGGGGTATCAGATGAGCAGCGAGAGCAATTGGCCTATCACACGAGTGCTGTTTTGTCACAAATATCACGAGTTTAAATGTGATTTCATACAACAGTTCAATAAAAAAAGAAGTTAATGTTGTTATATTTTAAGTGTTTGTTATATTTTAACTGTCTGTTTTGCAGAGAAAATATTACCTTTAAAGACACAGCAGAACTGATGTGTGTCTGTGAGCAACACAGCGTTGTTTAGTTTCTGTAATTAATTAGATTAAAAAAATTTTATCGACTGAGAGCCGTGGTGTAAATATTTAAACCGTGTGTTACTATTAACCTCACATCAGTTTGTGCCCTGCACTCATCTACTCAAGGTAGTAACTCAGAAATAATTCCAAAAATCCTTCAGAACTCATTCTAATATGCTGATTTGGTGCTCAAGATTCTAATTTATTAATTTTGAAAACAGTTGTTCTGCATAATAGTTTTGTTCAGTATTCTTTGATGAATAGAAAGTTCAAAAGAACAGCATTTATTTGAAGTAGCAGTGGAACAATTTAAAATTATCACTTTTGATCAATTTAATGAAGCCTTGTTAAATGAAAGTATTAATTACTTTTCCCTAATTAAAACAGTTCCTAGCAAGCAGCATTGAGCCAAGATGAACAAGACTAAATTTTAAGGGATCATTTCAGTTGTATTACTTAATACACAGCTTTTCACCACATACATTGCCTGTAGAAAAATTGTCATACTCCTTTGAAATAGTTACTTTATTTGTCATACAGCCTGAAATCAAACCCCATTACAAATAACGTTTCCAGCTTTATTTATTTATTTTGGTCTTACAAAATCAGATCAATGAAAGAAAAAAAACACAACAGTTCTGCAAAAACTAGAATAACAGTTTTGGAAAAGTGATCAGTCCCTTTACTGAACACCAAACACAAAAATGAGCCAAAATTTCAGCCATCAGTCTTTTTGGATATGTCTGTACTAGCTTTGCACACCTTGATTGGGGAATATTTGCCCATTCCTCTTTGCAGAATTGCTCGAATTCAGTCAAATTCTGTGGTGAGCGGCAATGGACTGCTCTCTTCAAATCCGTTTGTTGTTGTTTTGGAAGTATGTTTAGGGTCATTGTTGTGTTGGAAGGTGAATGACCTGCCCATCTTCAGCTGTCTAGCAGAGGGACGCAGGTTTTCCTCAAGAATTTGGATGTACTTGGCGGCATCCATTTCGCCGTTAATCCTGACCAATCACCCAGTTCCAGCTGATAAGAAACACCCCCACAACATAATTCTGCCACTACCATGCTTCACAGTAGGTATGGTGTGTTTTGGGTGGTGTGCTGTGTTTGCTTTTCGCCAAACATAGCGCTTGGAGTTCAGTCCAGAAAGGTCAATTTTTGTCTCATCAGACCATAGCACCATTTTCCAGAAAGTAACAGGCTATTCCAAATGCGTTTTTGCATACTGCAAATGAGAAAGGCTTCTTCTGTGCCACCCTGCCATACAGACCAGCTTTGTGTAAAGCTTGGGAGATGTTGTCACATGCACAGACTGACCAGACTAGCCATAAAGCCTTGTGAGTCCTTCAAAGTTGCCTTTGGCCTCCTGGTAGATTCTTTTATCAATGTCCTCCTGGCTCTGTCATCCACTTTGGAAGGACGGCCTGATCTAGGCAATGTTCTGGTGGCGCCATACGCTTCCCACTTCTTAATGATGCTCTGAACAGTACTCCGAGAGATAGCTAAAGCCATTGAAATGGTTTTGTTGCATTCTCCTAACTTGTGCTTTTCTAAAACTTTATACCGGAAGTCTTTGCCGTACCATGCGCTACTAACAGTGGAATCTTCAAGAAATGGCTTGTTTTATTCTGAAGTAATCAACACTACTACTGTTGATGTCAGGTGGGGAAATTAGCCTGATGTTTAATCTGGAAGTTGATTGCTTGCACCTGAGCAAGTTTATAATTGTATACTCTAAGGGGCTGATCACTTTACCAAACCAGGCATTTCACTGATTAATTTTTAATAATCCTTTAATGATGAGGGTTATAATGTGTACATGCAGCTCAAAAAGGTTAGACTTAATTTATTTTATTTTCCGTGTAATATGACAAAAAAGTAAAGGTTTTTAGGGTACAATGATCTTCTTTAGGCATTGTAAATAATTATGGGAATATTAAATATTGTAATTTGCTCACTGTGACTGTGATTGGTGGACTCTGATTGGAGGGTAATTCTGAACATTTTTTTTCCATTGTTCCATGACTATTTTAAAAATATTTTATAAGATTAAAATATTTTAAACAAAAATGTGTTTATTTCAACAAAAGGTGTATACCATCATTTAATAACCTCCAAGCTCACAGCTGGACTTTCTTTACAGGTTTATAAGTTAAAAATCAATTTTCCTATGTAGAAAATGAATGGAATTTTTACTTTTTACTGGAATTTTTAATGGAATTTTACAACCCACTGTTGCACTCTATAGCAGACCTTGAAATAGTGTGACTGACCAATCAGATTCAAGCTATGTAAAATATGAAAATGCCATAGATGTATGAATAGACATAGATATAGATATATCTGATATATATCTACATATATGCTGAAGTCTATTTTTTGGTGGCTGTGCTTTAAAATGAAATGACTAAAATCTTAATTGAAATGACAAAGAATTTTGAAAGTTAACCCTGCCTGCTTTAAATGTGTGAAAATGAATAACAGTTCTTTAGAAAAGTAATCAAAAAGTAATCAAATGTAATCATTTACATTAATAAAGTAATTGAAATAGCTATATTACCTGTTACATTTTAAATAGGGTAACTTGTAATCTGTAATCTATTACATTTCCAGAGTAACCTTCTCAACACTGTTTATATGTGTCATCATGACACAAAGATCTTTACATCTATATGTCCATGTGGACATAGCTTCCAACCAGCCAGGAAATATCAAAGCTGTTAAAAGTCACAGGTGGTAATTCATCTAGATAATGAGATACACAATGTGGGATGTTTTCACCAATCTTGTTTTGTAATTTCTGGCAACTTTTAACACCATTTGCATCTTTTATGCAGTCCCTTATGTGCTACAAAGCATTGGGAGGAACTAGGGCAGAGATCAAAGATGACTTTTTTTTATTTTAAACTTAAAGTTTAAACACCCATCTACCACAATAATGAGAATATTCAATAAAAAGAAAATAAAAAAGAAACTGAATTTTTTTAAAAAAGAAAAACTTTAAATAAACACTAATTTAATTAGAGATCTTACTTTTTCATACGGTATTATGATTTGCCAAACACAGTAACTTTCAAACTGATTACACAATACAAGCATATCTTTGCTGTAAAATATAGTACATGAGATGTGCTGTTAGCCAGAGTGGTGGTTTCTATTGTTTTATTGTTTATGATTTTATTGTTTGGCCAAACATTTACCAAATATTTCTCTTCCCCCTGCAGGATCGGTCATCACAGCACCAGTGACGACAGCTCTGCATACCGCTCGGTCGACGAGGTGAACTACTGGGACAAGCAGGACCACCCCATCTCTCGCCTGCGACATTACATGACCGCCCGAGACTGGTGGGGCGAGGACGAGGAGCGGGCCTGGAGGAAGCAGTCCCGAAAACTCGTCATGGAGGCCTTTGAAAGAGCAGAGAAACGTCTGAAACCCAATCCCGAGCTGCTGTTCACTGACGTCTACGATGAGATGATTCCTTCTCTAGCCAAGCAGAGAGAAGCCATGTGGCGGCACGTCCAGCAGTATAAAGAGCACTACCCACTTGATCTCTATGAGAAATAATCTGTGAGCCGCAGACACAACTGGGAAATGTCATGCACATGTCAGTTTGTTAGAATTTTTCCGTTTCTACATTTTTGTTGCATTAAAAGCACATAGAGTGAAAGATGTATTGTTATCCTCCATATTTGCCACTAGAGGCCTCTGTACTGTCATTTTGTGCCTTGGAAAATGATGTAAAAAGAAAGAAATCAGTTGAAGATCTTCTATGCTGGCCTAATGTAGCAAATGTTCTCATTGTTCTAATAACCCATAAGTACAGTATCAGTACACTGGCATAGTGTTATCAATCCACTCACTGGGGTTTCTTGGGTGATTCCCATGCTTTTTCTTGAAAATCTGTGGAGAACATCACTAAATGTTCAGCATTGATTTCTCATTTCTCCACAAATAACACTAATATTCATTGAAGGTGATGTGATTGTGACGCATGCTTTGAGAAATGGTCATTTGTGTGTATTAGTTACCCTCAGACTTTCCACTCCAAACTGAAATATTAATAAGTATATATATATACAACCTACTGCTGCTGTAATAATAAATGGTTTGTGTCCCATTAATTTTCCTCCAACAGATTATGACTATGATAATGTTAATAATGACATTGTTTAGCTGTGATTTTTATTTTTTTTTTTTTTCCCGATTGTTGATAATGAACTGAACAAACTTTCTGTGAGACTGACTCGACTGTTACATGACATGATTGTTGTGTTTGAGGTTTATTCTGATTAGCTTTAGGGGTTTGTAAATTGTATTTTAAACAATAAAAAATGCTCACAAAATGTAATCACTGATAGTGAAGTGCTTACTGAATGTAGACTATAATAAAAAGTGCTTACTGTACGTAGCCTATATTAAAAATGTTGTATAGTGTTGAGGCGTATTTTATGGAAACAACGGTGGGTTTAAGTATGTAATAACTTGAAGCGTTATACGGACTAATAGCGACTGAAGCGTTATACAGACTAATAACATTTCGTGTGTTGTGAAGAGTTCATCATGAATGAGGGCTGAATAAACTGGTAACTTTAACCCTTAACGAAAATCAACCATGTTTTGATACACTAACGTAATTCAAAGTAAACTTGAGGTCAGTGAAAAGAGATTTTTGTCTGAAGACTTCTTACTCATCTTAAATATTAGTCATCTATGGCAGCACAACTGATTTCAACCTTGATGATAATAAGAAATGTTTTTTTGAGCACCAAATCAGCATTTTAGTATGATTTCTGAAGGACCATGTGACACTTAAAGACAATGAAAATACACTGACAGGTGACCCAGATAGCACACCTACATCTGCAAGATGTCTGTTAAAGGTCTGTTGATCTGGAAAGCATCTGCTGTGTACAAACGTCTGGCAGACATCTGTAAGACGTCAGTTTTATATGGGATAATTTTTGTGCCAATAAGAATGAACGTAACTTTATTAAACTGAAGGTAACTTTCCAAGAAACGATCAAAAATATGCCACTGCAAAAGAAGAAAAACACAATGAAAATGAAAAAATGAACTCAGTCGCACGAATTTAACATGCTCTTCAAATATGCTTCATTCTTTGTTAATGATTTTCAAAGAATCGTTTTCGCGAATCATGGATTCTGAATGCGTTGCCACAACTTTCGCTTACGCTTCTCAAATTTTCGTTTGCTGTTTTGGCACAAACCTCTCGTGGGGGCGGGCTTAACAGCGATCTACTCTGATTGGCTAATGAGCTTTTGATGGACAGTTGCTCTCTGACCTGGAAGCACGGACGGTGACGTCAGTGGCGCACATATTGGAAAGTTGTTGCGGTGTGCAATACGTCGTGCTTTGTTTATATTAAGTATTAATGTTATTAGTATTTCACCTATGGTCGTCTCTTAGTTTCTAAAGATGAGCTCCCAGGAAAGACACGGAGCAGCATCATCTTCCACCTCAGCTTGTCCCTCAGGGCAGCTTGAAGTAGGTTCGTGTTGCTAAAGTAACGTTAATCAATAACATCGATAAAAGTTTTATTCATGTACAGTGTGCAACAGTTCTGATAGTTCTATAAACAAAGCACGACGTATTGCGCCACTGACGTCACCGTCCGTGCTTCCAGTTCAGAGAGCAACTGTCCATCAAAAGCTCATTAGCCAATCAGAGTAGATCGCTGTTAAGCCCGCCCCCACGAGAGGTTTGTGCCAAAACAGCAAACGAAAATTTGCGAAGCGTAAGCGAAAGTTGTGGCAACGCATTCAGAATCCATGATTCGCGAAAACGATTCTTTGAAAATCATTAACAAAGAATGAAGCATATTTGAAGAGCATGTTAAATTCGTGCGACTGAGTTCATTTTTTCATTTTCATTGTGTTTTTCTTCTTTTGCAGTGGCATATTTTTGATCGTTTATTGGAAAGTTACGTTCAGTTTTATAAAGTTACGTTCATTCTTATTGGCACAAAAATAATCCCATAGTTTTACATACATTCTAAATCATAAACATCTTACGGACATCCAATAGACGTCTATTTGACATCTGATAGGAAACGTCCAATAGACGTATTGCAGATGAGCAAACTACATCTTGCAGATGTAAATGCAGACGTCAAATAGACATCTGATGTGCATGTGCTATCAGGGGAGTTACTCCAAAACGAAACTATGGTGGCATGTGCTTTTCGTTTTTGTGGAGACTGAAGCGTTATACAGACTAATAACGTTCAGTGTGCTCGAGTTCATTATGAATGGGCTGAATGAACTGGTAACTTTAACCCTTAATGAATATCAACCATGTTTTGATACCCATAGTTTAACCATGGTATTTGTAGTAGTTAGTTAATTTTTGTAATGCAAAGTCAACTGGAGGTCAGTAAGGATTATTTTTCTTAAGACTTACTCTTTGTCTTAAATATTAAGCAGCACTGTTTTCAACGTTGATGGTAATAAGAAATGTTTTTTGAGGACCAAATCACCATATTAGTATGATTTCTGAAGGATCACGTGACACTGAGTCAGTGTTGCCAAATCCGCGGTTTTTACCAGGATTACGAATTTACCAGGAGAACCCAGACAAAAAAACGTGTATTTTATCCCCTGGAACGTGATTTTTAACGGAGGACCCCTCCTCGAAACATGGTGGCGAACTCCGGTCCTGGAGAGTTCAGCTCCACCCCAAATAAAACTCACCTGCCTAGTAACCCTTCAGACCTTGATTAGCTTGTTCAGCTGTGTTAGATTAGGGTATAAGCAAAACTCTGCAGGGCTGTGGCTCTCCAGGACCGACGTTCGCCACCCCTGAGTTAGATGGACTTATTTTGGGATAGTTTTGGGATAGTTGTGAAAACCTGGCAACCCTGAAGTAAGTTACTGCCAAAAGACGATTATTTTGACACTGTAATTCATAGGTTTTCATAGATTTATCGTTACATTATCGGCTTGGAAAATATGTTAATTTAATTAGAAGCCAGAGACCAGAAATGTAAAGCATGTAAGACATGTTTTATCAAAAATTCAGTAATCTCCTTAGATCTCTCTCTCTAAGACATTTTATACAAATTCAGCCACTCCTCAGATATTTTTTCTTACAGAGTAATGATGTGCATCATTATACAGTTTTTCCCCTGTTCCAGGAACCACGTGACTTCCTCTAAATCATACAATAATGCAGTCATACAATAATGTAAAATCAAATGATAATAGCATCAATTTTATCTGCTGTGCTGTTTGTGTCCTGTAGGGGATGCAGTCTTAACAATCAATTTTTGACCCTGCTTGTATGTTACATTCAGCATGATATTAAAGTCTCAGACCAATTACACTCACCCAAAGGTCAAGGCTGCCAGAGTCCATTTTTAGGCAATTTGCTCATAGCGGTTCTATTGCACTCCCTTCATTTATCACTCAAGTAATCACTGACCTTTTAGGGGGGGCCAGACAAATTCCTCCTCTTCTAACAGTGAAGCTAATTTATCCTTAGGTTTTTATATAGATGATAATAAATATCATCTCTATTTATTGTAAATGTTTGAATGCAAATGTTTGAGTTGGCTGTCCTCAACATGGCTTTTTGTAAACAATTCCCTAGTTTGAAGCAGTGAGAGTCTGATATTGTTTTTTTGTCTCAGTTTGCAGTTTACAGTAACAATTCTCTGAGGTGGCTATGCAAATGATTAAAAAGAGAAATCAATTTCAGGGGCCTTGATACAGCATATAGCATAGATATGGTATTTCCATAAAACTTGCCAACTTCTTAAAAATCATTCATACTTTTCAAACGAAATTTGAAATACTGATTTATTCAAAGAACATAAAAACAACAATATTTAAATCAGCATGTGCCATAGCGATCCGTCTGATCGGCATAAATGATGAGTACAAACAGGAACATTATGCCCGATTTGATGAAATCTGTCACAACAACAGCTTGGGTCTGACTGTTAAAGACTGTCAGCTGCCTGGTGTTGTGTGATGCAACAGATCTTGTGAATATTTTTGTGGGCCATCACATTTTCTGTGGTGTTTGGAAGCATGTGGTTTCAATGGCTCTTTCAAATATATTGGTTTTCTTCTAGCAATAACATACATTACATTTCCTCTCAAGTCACGTTCCCCCACTTTCAACGATTATATAACTGGTTTTGTTTAAAACAAAGCCCCTAAAGGGACATATGATGGTAAAAAAATATTTGGGAGGAAAAATTATATTTCAATGCATTTATGTTTTTTTGAGGGAACACAATTGTCAGAGAATTGATATTTTGGGAGTAAATGCAAGTTTGTCAAGAGAAACTTTTTTTTGTCTTCCCATTTTGTATTCTTTGGTTTTAGTGACTATATTTTGAAAAGTTTTCAAATACTATTCAATTACATGATTGCTGCCATCAGTATTTTATAAGATAATTACTTTATATATAAAAGTATTATAAAACCATTCCAGTCTAAAACTGTGATTGGCCGAGTCCAGCAGGGAGACGTTTCACTTTGTCTGTGTTCACACCATTCCAAACTGTAATATGTGGTGTTGAGAGGAAATGGAGCAGGGGCGTAATTTTTTCAGAGATCTGATTTCAGGAGCGGCAGTTTTGTGTAAAGGTGGTTCATGTTTTCTCTTGCTCAGATGATCACTTGAAGCGGGTTTCTCTCACCCCTGAGAAAATTAAAATCCTGGAGTGGAACAAATGGAGATGACTTATTGCAGCCTGCACTGACCGTGAAGGTAAACGTCGCTCCACTCTCCAAATATACCCTGTTCCAGTTCAGCTTTTAGTATATACTCCAATTCAGTGGCGATTTCTTTAAGACTGCAAGGGAAGCTCAGCTTCCCCTATAATGTCACAAAATTAATGGTCAAATTATGTACTATTGTATTAACATTTTATTGACTAAAAATGCGTTAGAAAACGTTCATCTCAAAGACGAGTTCGTTCAGAATCAGTTAGATATAGCAGGTCGGCTGACTTGATTTTCTTCTCATACATTCCCGTAGCGTCACAGTGCATTTCCCCGTTGAAGCCCAGCGTCCATTGACTTCAATGGGGCTGCTTTGAACGTTTTTTTTCAGTGCTTTGAAACTAGACGGTCATTGGATAAACGCTGCGATTATGTCCCGCCCACGGACGCTCAGCGTCTCTGGGGGTGAATGAGGAGCAAATGAGGAGTGGGCTGGCCTGGACTCCGAGCTTCTGCGTGATGATTGGAGGGTCTGTCGAAAGATTGCATCTCCTTTTGACTGACAGCGATTTTGTACTATAAGGAATCGCTGAAGCTATTCGCGCTCAGTCCCATCGCGGATTTCTCAAGTTCAGTCGAAATAAAACTGCTGCAACTTATTTCTTTATATTTGCTTGGCGAAATTGCTTGATTTTCATCATACATTTCACACAATTATACACCACATTCCTTGTTTCACTTTTACAGAGTTTAATATTTTTTTTAGATCGTTCATTCATTCATTCATGTTAATATTTAATGTAGTAATCAATATATATATATAGATTACTACATTAAATATTAACATGGAGGATGACTATAAATTAATATATATATATATATATATATATATATATATAGTAATCTTGAAAAATTTTAACATAACATAATGAAACCTTATCTTTCTATTAAAATACTTTAGAAATAAATAAATAAATAAATCTCCATAATAACCTTATTTAAATTGCAAAATATTTATACTATATAGTAGCATCTGACTAAAAGAAAAAATACATCATATTTTGCATAATAAAACTAAAGCTTTTTTTTTTTTACGATTGTTTGCATTGT
Organism: Labeo rohita; assembly: GCF_022985175.1. NCBI lineage: Eukaryota > Metazoa > Chordata > Actinopteri > Cypriniformes > Cyprinidae > Labeo > Labeo rohita. The sequence continues at coordinate 18,707,066 of NC_066886.1, read as the reverse complement.
GACTTACTTATGACAATAAGGCACATTCTTGTGAATAAATAAATAGACAATTTTACGATGTAGGCCGAAAATGAGCTTCCCCTATTTGACAGACCAGTAGCCGCCACTGCTCCAATTGACTATGTGATGTTGCATGTAATTACAAAAAATTCTCCACTCTCTTCATTGAGAAATGTTGGCTTGTTATGAAATGAAATTACAAAAAAGCGATTTTTTTTTTTTAATTTGACATTACGACTGAAGAATATACCAACCTGAAATGCACATCTTTGAAAATGATAGAACATAACACATACCAAGTTTGGTCAGAATCCCCTAAAGCGTTGCAGAGATATTCAAACTTAATTCAAAATTGCAACAAATCTTGACGATATAAATTAATTTTATTTTGCATTCAACTCAGTATGAGCGAAGGAATTAGAAGAAAAGAATTTTGCTTTTAGACATTACGGTTTAAAAGTTATTAGCAGAAGCATGACTGCAAATTTGGTCTGTTGGTGGCGCTAGAGAGTTTGAGTTAGAGAGTCCAAATTTGCTGTGGTTAATGATGAGACTGTCCTCTATCTGTGTGCCAAATTTTATATTTTTCTTGCAAACGATTCTGTAAGATCCATAAGATTCATAACAGTATGTTAAAGCGTTTGAGAAATACAGCATTTTACTCCAAAATCAAAATGGTCCATGCTCAAAATGGCTGACACTGGAAAATTTGGTATCGTTTGATTCGGTATGCTACTCTGAATCAATCTTATCAAGCTTATGAGCAGATATGTCAATATTTTCTATCTTTTGACCAGTAGGTTGTGCTGTGCCAAAACTACTTATGTGCTCTCAGGGCATGCTTGTTATAACACATACAAAGTTTGATCAGAATCCACAAAAGCTTTGCGGAGATATAGTCTCCTGTCCTTTTTTGCACAAACTTCGTCAAATTTGTTAGCGCGCTTTATGAACTCCAAATTTGCTGGTTGTATTTGAATGTTTCCTTTTTTATGTTTCCCTAGTAGCATAGTTCTCAGAGTAATATGACATATTTCACCCTACTTTCATGTTCTTAAATGCTCGTTTTTTTGGGTCTACAACTTATAAAAAATAGTTCTGGGTTTTTTAGCTTGGTTAAGAAATGACAAGAGGGCAGCTTCCCACAATACAAAGTCAATGGAGAGGGTTGGATCTCCCCTGGTTTTCAGATTATGATGTGTGTTGCTCTGTCTCTGTTGGGAAAATTTGGTATTGTTTGATTCGGTATGCTACTCTGAATCTAACAAGCTCATTCTTATGATTTTTGGTTAAACTGTTCAGAAAATATAAACAAAAATGTAAATCTTTTGACCAGTAGGTGGTGCTGTGCCGAAACTACTGATGTGTCCTCAGTAGTTTAGCTTCTAAACCTCACAGTTCAATAGTTATGATCAGAAGTATGAGTGCAAAGTTGGCCTATTGGTGGCGCTTGAGAGTTTGAGTTAGAGACTCCAAACTTGATATGGTTAATATCGAGACTGACCTCTACCTGTGTGCCAAATTTGATAACTTTCCTGCAAGCGGTTCTATGGGCTACCATAGACTCCCAGAATGGAAGAAGAAGAAAACCAACGGATAAAATAGGTGCCTAAGCATCTTCGACATTATATTTGCTCAGTCTAATCTAAAGGTCTTTGCAATGTTAAATTGCAGAGATCTTGAGTTTTTGCTAAAGGGTGTGTCTGTCCTGGCCTGACAAACTTCTAAACTTCACAGTTCAGTAGTTATGATCAGAAATATGAGTGCAAATTTGGCCTATTGGTAGCGCTAGAGAGTTTGAGTTAGAGACTCCAAACTTGATATGGTTAATATCAAGACTGACCTCTACCTGTGTGCCAAATTTTATAACTTTCCTGTAAGCGGTTCTATAGGCTGCCATAGACTCCCAGAATGGAAGAAGAAGAAAACCAACGGATAAAACAGGCATCTTCGACATTATATTTGCTCAGTCTAATCTAAAGGTCTTTGCAATGTCAAATTGCAAAGATCTTGAGTTTTTGCTAAAGGGTGTGTCTGTCGTGGCCTGACAAACTTCTAAATTTCACAGTTCAGTAGTTATGATCAGAAATATGAGTGCAAATTTGGCCTATTGGTGGCGCTAGAGAGTTTGAGTTAGAGACTGTTAAATGTTAAATTGCAAAGATCTTGAGTTTTCATTAAAGGGCGTGTCCGTGGTGGCCTGATAAAGTTCGCCATGGGAATAGAAGGTGCTGTAACACCATGCAATGTCTGATCTACTCCAAACTTGGTCTGAACACATCTAAAGGCCAATATTCTGTTATAATCATAGCGCCACCTGCTGGCAACAGGAAATGCCTTGTTTTACACTAACTTAAACATGCAATGTCCGATCTGCCTCAGATTTCACATTTGGTAAGAGCCCTGGCCTGAGTACATCCAAAGGCCAATATTCATTTATAATCATAGCGCCACCTGTTGGCAACAGGATACATCACGCTTTGAACTAACTGGAACATACCACGTTCAATCTGCACCAAACTTCATATGTTTGATAAAAATGCTGGCCTAAAGATATCTACATGCCAATATCCAGTTATAGTCATAGCGCCACCAGTTGGCAGCATGACGTTTGGGACATTAAATGCATATTGCTCACTGTTCGCTATTTTCCTAAAGCCACCTTTCTTTCTAAATCTAATTAAACAAACGTTCGGTGTATGTGATTGCTACTGAAGTAGCGATTTCTGGCTTAGTGCAGGAAAAAAAAAAACACTTTGAGAAAAGCATTAAAAACGTACATGTGCAAATAGATAAAGTGTAATAAAACAAACACTTAAATATGTATTTTTGATGTTTTCTTTTCACTAATCTGAAAGCAAAATAGCCCAACAATTCTCAATATTGGCCAGAGCATGAAAACAATGGGTTTGCTTGTATATGTCTTGCTTTAAGTGGAAAGATATGCGTATGACATGCACTTGTAAAGCAAAATATAATGAAATACACATCCAATAACACAAACACATTCTTTTTTCCTAACACATTTATTATTTTCTGACATTTTTATTCTCTTTCTTTCTGAGATGATCTGTGGAACAAAAAGAAGAACATTTACAAGAGCAACATGCAGAAATGTTTCGTCTTGCAAGTAAGAGAGAAGATGAAGGTGGGTGTTTTTGGGCAAACATACTAATTTCAGCAAAAGCACTTAGTGGGCAATATGGATAAATTCGATCACTTTTACAAAAATAGATGACCAAACAGTCTGGCATGATTTTGGATGGTTATACAACGGTTATGCTAATGTGGAATCAGATTCGAAATCAGGAGAGATGTCCTTGATTACTGGAGGCTTGCGCCACAGGTCATAACCTACGTCGGTTTCACCAACGGCTTTTTAACGAGCCGCCTGTTTTGTTAGTCCATCAATCAAGTCCCAGTTCAGTAGCAATGTGAGAAAAGGACAACGGGCCTGTGCTGTTTGTGAGCCCAGCCAGTGTTTCATGAAATAAGAAAGAAACAGACGTAGGCGTTTTATATTTGAGCAGAAGTTCAGCTTTGTAAGAAAAGACTCTGTAAGGTAAATAAATACATAAATATATCAATATAGAATAAATACAGAAACCTCATACAACAGTTGTTTTTCTTCAACAATACATTAAGTGGGGAGCTTATAGCAGCATCTGACACAAAACAGATGCAGCTGTGAAAAAGAAAATTTTTAGACGAATGAATTCACGTTCATATGTCATCCTTACGGTTCGCTTTGCCTCGTGTTCTGGTTCTAAAGCAAACAGTTTCGCCGTTTAAGCATCTACCAGGTGCCATGGTAATTGTCTTGCAGTGTTAGTATACATGCACTCGTGTGCTCTGGAGGTGAATGAGCAAAGAAAGGATGGATGTGGTTTTTCAGAGCATGAAAAGAAACAAACCTAGCAGAGAAGTTGACCCCTGTGAACCACAAACTAATGAAATGCTGCAAACACAGATGGGAATCAAATAAAAGCTACCGCAAGTGCAGAAAGCTGGTTGCATTTCAGACAGTCGAAAGGCTAGAATAATGTCCTCGATTTTTCTAAGGTCTTTTAATGGACTGAGCTTGCTAATTGCACAATAAAAGAAGACATTGAGCAAAAAAATAAAAAAATAAAAAATTCAGTCTTTCAGTTTAATGACGGTCCCCTGTCCTTCATTAGTCTGCATGTGTATTGTCTGGCCGCTCTGAAGGCCTCCGTGAGCTCAAGAGGCTTTTGAAACTCAGTAGGGATGTGGTACTTTGCTAGCCGTAGATAAGAGCGCAGAGCTGTGTGTTAATATGTGTGTGCTCGCTGAAGTCTTTGATTCGCACAAACTTCAGAAATTACAAAGAAATGAGGAGTCGCTTTTACTGAAACTCTTTTACGTCCTGCAGCTATAATCCATCACATCCCAGAAGGAGGAGGTTGTGTCCTCAAAGTTTTGAAAAGTTTTATCCCATTAAACATGTGCTATCCACCCTAAGCCTCACAACTGATTGATGAGCTAATTATGGGTTGTTAAAGTGACAGTTCGAGAATTACTAACCCTTTCAAATCTTTCAGTGACACCCGAATGAACTGTCAGAAGAAACCGTCTGATCTTCAAATACTGTTCTAAGCTCAGACGTATGAACTATTTGTGCTTGACCATGTTTTTTTTTTTTTTTTTTTTTTTTTTTAAATACTGCTATGTATAACTACAAGTAACCTAGCATCTACCCGTAAATGTATTTTCCACATGAAACATGAAACAGCTGGAGGGCTTGCTTGCTTGTTCACTTTCGTTCTTTTTTTACTTTTTGTGCTCAGGGTTAAGTATATGCATTTTTAATGATACAAGTGTTTACAGTATGTTGATTTATAGGTGCTGCAGAGGGCTGCAATACTATGTTGCTTCTTTTAAGTCAGTCTAAATCCGAAGTATACTTTCAAAGTATACTCCAAACATGCAAACTAGAATGTTTCATATCCTTGTTATGTCTGATAAATATGTCTTTGTACTTGTTTAAATGAGAGTAGCAAGTGTCTTATTGATTTCCTCATATAAGCGCTTGTCCATTGTTGATGCATCTCTGGGCTTAATCCCAAAGTATACTTCAGTTTCAGTATCGTAGGCCTTGTCCAGACTAAGGCTTAGTCCACAAGTACACAGGTAACAGAGTTTTTCCTCCTTCGTTAAAAAAAATAAATCTTCTGTACATGAAAACGCAAAAACACACTATGAAGCGCTGTCAAGAGCATGCCAAACCAACAGGTGGCGATATAACCGATATAATGTTATGTTGACCAATCAAAAGCCTGAAAATCTTCACCCTGGCATGAAATTTTAAAAAGGTTTGGTTTCTGTGACCTAATACTACATTTGCGTGTACGAATGGCCGTACTTTTTCTATGCAGTTTTGAAAATACCTCTGTTTGTGTGGTACGGGGTCTAATATGTTTTTGTTTGAAAACGCATATTTTCCTCTCCGTTTTGGCTAATGAACCATAATTAGTTAATTTAAAAGTATACATTTCACTCTTTATATATATTTTTTTCATGTCTGTAAGGCAAGTATGCACAGTTTTGAAATTTTGCGCTCAAGTTCACAGAGACATACACTGTAAAAAACAATTTGTTGAGTCAACTTAAAATAATTTGTAACCTGGCTGCTTTAAAATTTTAAGTTCAGTCAACTCAAAAAAAGTTTATTCAACTTGAAATGTTAAATTATATTAAGTGACAACTTAGATATTCGATTTGAATCAACTTAAAATTTAAAGGCAGCTGGGTTACTTACCCATCTGTTAAGTTTAGCAAACACAAATATCTAAGTTGTTACTTAGTACAACTTAACATTTCAAGTTGACTAAACTTATTTTAGTTGACTGAACTTAAAATTTTAAGGCAGCAGGGTAACAAATTATTTTAAGCTGACTCAACAAACTGTTTTTTATTTTTTACAGTGTAGATGGCAGAAAGTGTATCCTGTTTGGTTTCTTTATTTTACAAACGCACGTTTTGTTGTTATTATTAGTGCACACAAATAAACAGAGTTTTTAAAAGACGTATTACTTTCATCTGTATGACAAAAAAAGTATTTTAACTGCAAGTGAGTGCACCAGTGCCTCCATCTGTCATGCAATGACTATTCAGCTTCAACACTCCATACAGACACTTGAATTTTCTAGGTTAACATTAAACTGAGTGGCCATGTAAAGTTGTTACTAAATACATCTTTTAGATGAAAAGCCATATTTAACAGCAATGAATGATAGGTGAGCATTTGGATGTCCTGCCTGATGTACTATATTACCAGCCATTAACGATCTGTCTGTCAAGGACTTTGCCACTTCCTGTGGAATTTTTTTTTTCTGTGAGTAAGCGACTAATAACATTTTGGTCGACCGAGCCTCTTCTCGTTGACTAACATTTAGTCAACTATTAGTGGGCAGTTCTTCATATTTTCGTAAATTATACTGTCAGAAGAATTGCATGACAATTTATGTCTGTTTCGTCTGTATATCATCTCAGTGAGCTTTTGATGAGGTTTTGCACATGCGCAGTAAGACTAATTTAACATTTTCTGACATTTCAGTGTGGATGAGGAAGATTTGCAAAATCGTTTGGGAATTTTAAACAAAAACACCATTTTTAAATATATCCAGATTAATGTAGACATAGACTTATAGCATATAGGCATAAAAACCAAAAGTATACTTTGGGCTCAAAGCTGCCTTTTCATCGTCTACGCATTTGTCCCACTAGTGGCAGTTATAATAAACTACGCATTTGTTTGTGAAGCTACATGTTCCTGTTTATGTCTCCAGTATAGGAGCATCACAGCACAAGCATTTACCCTAAAGTTATTGATCACGCTGTGGATAATGAATAGTTGAAAACATGCAGAAAAAATACTAATTCTAAAGAAAAGAAACAGAATATATAATTATGTTTATGTATTCATAATGTCCATTCTGGCAGCAGGTATTTAAGATGAAGTTTTCTAAATGATTGATAGTTTAGTTTTGTTGCACTATTTAAAAAAAAAAAAAAATTCAATGTGAGGCTCAAATTGGATCCTAAAAATCCTGTGTCCTCAGTAGATAATAGCACCTATCAGTTATAGGACAACGATTTTCAACCAGCTTTATATTTTTTACAATGTTTACAGTATATGCAAATAAACATGATTTGTGGTCTTTCTCCATTTTTACCTACACCCAGATATCCCCATTTGTTTGTTGGGAAATGTTTGCATTTGGCTATTAACCATACAAATACTACTGACATTGTAATAACACAAAGCTGGTTGAAAATTTGACTTTAAATAGAACCCCAGGCAAAAAGACTTGTATGGCTTAGAAAACCCATGAAAGATTTAAATTATTTAAAAAATTCACAGCGTTTTATACATATTTTAGTCTATGGAGGACCCCATTATTTCGATGAAGTGAAATGGTTGCACTCGGTGAGCTACTGGCGCTACCTGTTGCTATTTTTACCACAACACAACTCGGAATACACAACTTGGAAAATAAAATACTAAAACAATGCCACGGCTACTCAAAAGGTTTACATGTAGAGATGGATATAAGCATAGACTTAAACTGAATGCCATACCATAGATTTTTCAAATGCAACCATTTCACATCATTGAAATAATGGTGCCCCCCATAGTCCAAAATTTGTATACAACAATATGGATTTTTTAAATAACTAAAATCTTTCACAGGTTTTCTTCTACATATTTCAGTAAGAGGCATCATTTCGTTGTATTAAGCCATACAAGTCTTCATACCCATGGTTCCCTTTAATGAAATGAAAAAATGAATCTGTTGTCTATGCTAGCATATAACTACAACAGACAACTACCTGGCAAAGTGTGGTTTTGGACGGTATCAGCATAAATCCTTATCATTTTTTGGTGCAAATACATTAAAGTAACTTGACATTATCATTGAAGACCAGCAATAATAATTTTCATTTTGATTACATAATAATGGCAATATATACATGTCAAAGTCAGACATGCCCCTTTGCCAGCTGTGATGCCTGGTTACTGGTTTAAACTTGGCCCAGGTTTTAAAAAGATTTTTGGGTCAACACACCTTAATAGCTTCAACAATTGATTGCCAATTAAGTTTAGAATACAATAAATTTAGGCCCAGATTATGTAGAGCTGTAATAGCTGCTAATGGTGGATATTTTGATGAATCGAAAATTTATGTTTTTTGTATAAACTGTTTATGTAATAAAATATGTTTTCGTAATTTGTGTTGTCCCTTAGTGCAGAATGATCACAAATTAAAAAGGATTCATGCCAATATTGTCCAAAACCCCACTTTTCTAGGGCATTTCCAAACTTTTGGAGGGCAGTGTAATTTTATTACATGGCTCTATGAAATACTTTATTCTGATTGGTCAGTTGTGACATTCCGAGGTATGTTACTCCTCAATAATGACCGATAGAAGCTGTTAAGACAGGCTTATCCGGGTAACTGAAATCGGTGCTATAAGCTTACGTTTGGTTAGCTAATAAAATATTAAAACTCAAATCAATATTATGTCTGCAATTATTTAATTATATCATCCTGGTAACATGGATTATTTCTTGTTTCATACAAAATGCAGCTGATGCCATTTAGCGATGACTGCTTGTAGTAACTGTAATATGGTACTAAAGAGAGTACTCATTGAATGTTTTGTGAGCCAATGCTAACACTTTAGGTCTTAACGGAGACCCTAATTTTTACGACACTGGAATCCACAAGGAATCGGACCACTGTGACTGATTTTGGGGGAATATAATCTGACGTAAACAGTGAAAAGGCGGCTTAAAGAGATACACAAATTGAGTCTAATGCTAATCAGGCCAGATTTATCTTAATATTAATGCAGGTTAAGATTTTTTGCCCATGCAATTTCAGTGATGTGCCTTGAATATTCACATGCGCTCAGTTTTTGATATAAGAAAATAGCTTTGCCTAATGCGAGCAGATATTTTGTTCGCTCTAGATTCCCAGGTGTCTCAGTATTAGCTTCATTAGTACAGCAACATGTCTTCATGACAGATCCCCTCTGCAAAGCCCAAAGCTACGGTTTGACATATAAATACATCTGAATATTTACTGAGGCGAGCTCTGTGCTGCTCTCGGAGGCTAGCCCAATTAATACTGAATACTAACACTGTGAATGCTACCCATCAGCTCCATCTCCTTTGGTATAACCACTGTGAACGTGTGTGAAGGTTTAAGGATGCTGTAATAGTAAACTATGGATTCTTACTTTAATCTGAAGTACAAATACAGTAGTTACATTGCTTGTTCTGTTGAATGCTAGATCACTTTATTTTAAAGTCTCTGATTGTTCATCTTTAAGTTATATTTACAACGCATGTCCTAACAGGAACAATGGACACAAAGGAACAAATTCAAGTGCTATTCATATCATTTAGGTCTTCGGCATGAAAACCGTGTTACAACTTTGTAATCGCTAAATCCAGTATAGCTGCTAGCCCTGGAATATGATAGAACTGGTTTAATACCGCAGAGTGACGCTGAATGCAAACTGAGGCAAAATATCAGTAGTGCTGTGCTAGCAAGACAGTAATGTAAACGACAAAAACAAACTTAAAATACACATTATGTAAAAAAAGAAGACATTCCCTTCTTTATGTTTAAGTATCAGTCCGTTAGACTCGAAAGAACATTGGCGTTCATAAATGGACGACCGTTCGCTCTCGGTCAGCCTTTGAGACTGTTGTAACCAATGTCTCTTCGTAACGCAGAGTTTATAAAATCGTGGAAGTGAGCAGTTTTATCAGTTCTCAGATGTTCCCTCATCTCAGTTTTCTTTCTGTCTAGTGCCCTCTGGTTTTGTTCTTGCAAAATACTGATGATATTGCCTTAAAAAAGACTAATCTGTGCTTTAGAATAATAGGTCCATATTGTTGAGCTTGTTTAGTTGTGGTTTACAGGAAAAAGCATCCAAACTGTTCAAAAATGTGGTAGTAGGTAATATCTCCCTGCCATCCCCTTATGGGTCCTGCTGGAAGCATCCCTGCAACACAAAGTAAGAGGAACGTTCAGTGGTACATCTGTACAGAGCCACACTTCTGCCACTTAGCAGGGCCAGATGCATTTTAAACACATGCTTCATGTCCTTCAATGACCCCGTATTTGCTTAGTGACACCCGAGATGATTAAGTCTGAACAGATTGCTTTTTCATTACCAACACTGAAGCAGATGTCAGATTTCCACGTTTGGGTCTGTGAAGCCTTTCTTGCCTTCGTTCACCAGGACAGGTTTTTCCGTCCGTGTGTGCCACACAAGAATCTGTAATTAAAAAAACCCAAACAATATGGTTTATGGAGTGGAGAGAGGAACTGTTGAACTGTTTCTCTTAGCTAGGTCAATCACACCATTCAAAATACATTGAAATTGCAATATATACACCTTCTACGATGAGCATTTTTTCATTTCTGCATTAAAACACAGTGTACAGATGGGCTACAGCAGCAGATGGCCATACCGGGTGTCATTCCTGCCAGCTGAGAACAGGAAACTGAGGCTACAATTTGTACAGGCTCACCAAAATTGGATAAAAAGGTTGCCTGGTCTGATGAGCCTCAATTTCTGCTGCAGCATTTGGATGGTAGGGTCAGAATTTGGTGTAAACAATATAAAAGCATGGATCCATTCTTCCTTGTATCAACAGTTCAAGCTGCTGGTATAATGGTGTGGGGGAATTTTCTTAGCACACTTTGAACCTCTTAGTACCAATTGAGCATTGTTTAAATGCCACAGTATATCTAAATATTGTTGCTGACCATGTCCATCCCTTTATGACCAGAGTGTACCAAATCTTGCGTAGCCAGACTTTCAGACTGAGGGTAGAAGGTCTGGGAACCTTAGCTTCTTTGAATGGCCAAGGACTGCCCAAGAGGCCATATGACTGACAAGTAAAGCAACCAATCATGTTTTGTTAATTGATGTGGCATGTTTAGGGGAGTGGAAATGTCCCCACAATAACAGACCAGTGTGTAAAACTCTTGTATGTATTTTAAAAAGCCTATGCTGGGAACTTTACATATTTCACAAAACACAAGGGTTTTTTCTTCCATGAGGGGGTTTGGTGTCACTGGAAATGGTGTTTCCAGGCAGTCTCCCGAGCGGAATCAAGTCCACGAGCGGCTCCATTATTCAAATTTTAAACATCCACGTGAGATGCGTGGGCATGTAGGTAAACACCCACACTACCTCTGTAAACAAACTTGAACCTTCATCAAGTTGATCTCAGCTACTTTTTGTTTCTGGAAGAAGATGCGCTAAGAGGAATAAGACAAAATTTATCTCAGAAAAACGCAACACAAAATTATAGCAACTTCGCATTTTATTGTCAGTAACAGTAACGGTATTGTAACTGGGGAAACAGCAATTCGTTTGATTACTCATAATAGCGTTGGTAACGCTGTTTATTTATAACGTGGTTATTCCTGTCACTGGTCATGACAGATTGCTGTAGTGCCTCAGTTCATGTGGCACGTGAACCAATCATCTCTTCCTGTTTACTAGTTAAAGTGTGAAATAAACATGAATGAACATTAGAAGGTATTTTGTTTAATCCGTGGAAAGATGTAAATTCACACCATTTTTCAAGTTCAACTCCACTGACTTTGATCTTCTCTGCTGTCTGGTTTGTTTGTCAAAATGGCATATTCGGCATTATGATTGGTCTGATTGCCTGTCAGTCAACCTCCCTACGAAGAGTCAGTTTTCTATACACAGATGGCCTCTGCAATTACCAGATCTCAATCAGGTAGAGCACATTTGAGGTATGGTGGAATGGAAAATTTATATCTTGGATGTGCAACCAACAAATCTACAGCGAGTGTTGCTATCATGCCAATATGGACCAAGATCTCTGAGGAACGTTTCCAGCAACTCATTAAATCTATGTCACAAAGAATTAAGGCAGTTCTAACGGCAAAGGGGAGTCTAACCCAATACTAGCAAGGTGTACCTAATAAAGTGGCCAGTGAGTATACATATAATTTAAAACCATATTAAATTTAAACCATATGAAACCAACATGAACACTGTTAAAGCGATAGTTCAGCAAAAAATGAAAATTACCCTATGATTTACTCACCTTCAAGCCATACTAGGTGTATATGACTTTCTCAGAGTTACATTAAAAAATGTTCTTGCTTGTCGGCGACCCGAGTTTGATTCCCATCTCGTGGTTCTTTGCCGGTACCGCTCCCCTCTCTCTGCCCAGTACTTTCCTGTCATCTCACAACTGTCCTTTCCATTAAAGGCACAAAAACCCAAAAATATAACTTAAAAAAAAAAAAAAAAAAAAAAAAAAAGTCCTTGCTCTTCCAAGCTTTATAATGATAGTGAATGAGGCTTGAAATTTCAAAGGCCAAAAAACTGTGTCCATCCATCATAAAAAATACTCCACATGGCTCCGGGGGTTAATAAAGGCCTTCTGAAGTGAATCGATGAGTAGGTGTACAAAAATATTCATATTGACAGGTTTATGAACTGTAATTTCTAGCTTCCATTAACTGTCGTACCCCCATTCATATTGTTAATATTGTTTGTTTTTTTGGCCAATTTCTCCAACAAAATATTACCTATAAAACCCTAGTGGAATTGTTGTGCATTTCTGACTGACACAGCAGTGATTCATTACTGAATGAATCCACGATTTTGAATAAATCGAGTAAATCATTCGCTTCATTACTGAATGAAATCAGTCGTTTGAAGGAACTGTTTGAACGAATGACTCACTCAAGAAGATAACGGTTTGGAGCCACCTACTGGTATCCTTTCTTTTTAAAAATAATTTCATATTACATTATTTTTTTGTATGTTGAATCAACATATTCTTTCTAAAGCTACTGTTTTTGCAATGTCTGTTCTGTTCTTTCCTAATTTAACACAATAATGACTTTATCTTTAAAAATGATGTGCCAATTACTTAATCTAATTTAATTATCCTCTAATAATTCTAATAATCCTCTTAACTTGAAATCCTCCAACATCTGTCTTTACAAAACCTCTTTTTGCACTTTTAATTCGTGACCAGTGTTTTGTTTTGTTCTCTCTTCTACACTTCCACGTCCGTCACTTCTAACCAGAGAATGATGGATGGATGAAGTTTTTTGGGTTTCAAAATATTGACCCCATTTCACTGCCAAGACATTTTTTAATATAATTCCAATTGTATTAAAAAAAAAAAAAGGTCATATACACCTAGGATGGCTTAAGGGTGAGTAAATCATGGGGTCATTTTCATTTTTGGGTGAACTATCCCATAAAGTATGCCTGTTTTTGTGCCTTGGTTTTGTGTTTCCACATTTATGTTGCTTAGTTTCCTGTTCCCTGTGCTTGTTTTTGTACTTTTGTTCTTGAACACTTTTCTTTGTCATTGACTCAACTGTTAAAGTTTAAGTTTTAGAATAGTTTTTGCACAGTCTGTAAACTCACACTCTGTCCTATCATCTGCTGTTAGCCGCCTCCTACACGGTAGTGCTCAAAAGCACTAACAGATATAAAGTTTCTCCTCAGCAACAGTGTACCATCCACAGTACATCTCCAAATTTAGCATGGTGATCCTCATGGAGTGTAGAACATCTCCATCCAAACATCTCTCTGGGTACAGATCTGAAGTGCTGAAATATACGCTTTAGCTATTGCGTGTGTGTTTGTCTAAATGTGTCTCTTGGTATGGCAGTGAGGTAAAGAGACAGTGTGTGTTCTGTTTTACTCTACCTATTTATGCCATCAAGATAAAGTAATCGGTACAAAAATTATTACCTGCCTCATTGCACTTCCTGGAAATTGTTGTTAATGTCCAGAGACAGAAACACTGTCTGACTCATCTTTTCTCTTCCATCTCCCTTGTTGCTGTCTTTCAGAAACCATTCTGCTTATTGCCTCCTGAATAATTTCTAACAGTGATGAAATGGGTCTGGAGGCCCCACTTCCACTTAGTTTAACAGTCCCACCTGAAATAATGGTGCGTCTGTTCAGTTGCTCTGGCAGAATGCAGTTCATGGAATCCCATCTTTTCCAGAAACAAGATGAGATGTGTATGCAGGTGTGTTTATGCACCTGCTCTATTCTTTGGGGGTAAACAGACAGCGAGTCCAGGAATTGGTTCTCATTTGTCTCTAAATGGTTAAATCCTGGTTAAGTCTTGTCTTAAATAAGGCATCCCTGAGCTCAGTAACATCAATTAAAGCATCAATTAGTAAGTACCTTCACAAATCACCTATTAAAACATCAATTAGCCAGCTCCTGTTTTTTTTCTATATGCACATACAGACTTTTGTGCCATTATATCATGCATTTACATATATAAGGCTTTTTTTTTTTCAAAGCGACAAATGATGAATGCTACAACAGAAGTGATTCATCCTGGCGAGTCAGTAACATGAGAAGTGCCGCAACAAATTGTTCCAGAATTGCTCTGAAAATATGAGCTAGTACAGAGAAAGTGAGACACTGTGATACATTCGTGAGAGAATAGTAGGGTTTTTTTTCTTTCATTTTAACAGTTGTCCTGGGGTGTTTTTTAGGTGTAGAAAGACTTGCATTCATGCATTACAGCATTAGTTAGTAAAAAAAAATCCTGATAATTTACTCACCCCCATGCCATCCAAGATGTTCATGTCTTTCTTTCTTCAGTCGAAAAGAAATTAAGGTTTTTGAAGAAAACACTCCTTGATTTTTCCCCATATAGTGGACTTAAATGGGACCCAACAGTTTGACGATCCAAACAGCAGTTTCAAAGGGCTCTACATGATCCCAGCTGAGGAATAAAGGTCTTATCTAGCGTAACAATCAGTCATTTTCTAAAAAAAAAAAAAAAAAAAAAAAAATATACTTTTTAACCACAAATGCTCGACTTCAATGCATTATGTAATCAAGTGGGAAAGGTCACCTGAAAGTACCAACCCAGTGTCTACAAACCGAACGCTCATAAAAAGTCAAACGCTCTTTACAAAAAAAGGTAAAACAACAATGTTGGGCGATTTTAAAGTTGGAGGAGAAAATGAGGATTTTTTTGCCCTACTCTACCTGGTACACAGACCACAACACAAACCATGCGTGACCTTTCCAACGTGATTATGTGGATGCACGCAAGAAGAGCATTTGTGGTTAAAACTACATACATTTTTAATTTTCTTTAGAAAATGATTGATCATTTTGCTACGTAAGACCTTTATTCCTGGGCTGGGATTGTGTAGAGCCCTTTGAAGCTGCACTGAAACTGCAATTTGGACCTTCAACCTGTTAAAGTCCACTATATGGAGAAAAATTCTGGAATGTTTTCCTCAAAAACCTTAATTTTTTTTCAACTGAAGAAAGAAAGACATAAACATCTTTGATGACATGGGATTGAGTAAATTATCAGGTGTTTTTTATTCTGGAAGTGAACTAATCCTTTAAATGAGTAGTTCACCCATACATAAAAGCTCATTATTTACCTAGCCCCGCATTGTTTCAAATACTGAAGATGTTTGGAAAAACACTGGGTCTCATTCACTAACAGTTGTGTGGATTATTTCATGAGAACTTCTCATGAAAAATTTCCACCTACTTTACAACACGTGAATTTGTTCTTAACCTCATTGTAATTAATGTTAATGAATTTGGAGTATTCTAAATGAGTGACTGCATGCTTGAGGTTAGGCATTTGCATAAAATATGCCCAAATCTCTATAAGGGCTTTCTGCAAAACCTTTCGTTTATAGCCTTTCTTTACGAAGACAAGTGCTAGCCTGTCAGTTTTGATTTCATGGTGACTTTAACTTGATTACAAGGTCTCAAGGAGCATATGATTTTTGTGTAAGTGTGTTTTCTGTCAAATCTGAATAAATTAAACATTGTGCATACACACACTTAGCAGATGAGATCAATTGTGTGAAAATAATTTATATTTGTGTCTCTCTGGAAAAACTGCAAATGGTTTGACATAAGGATGAGTAAATAATAGCATTGAACAAAACAATGTTTCCTCACCTTAGTGCAGTTGGCCGCTTTGGGTTCCAGGTCATTGAGAGTGACCAGTTCTCTGAGCAGGCTGCTTTCCTGGTAGCCTCCCTTCACCCCTCGTAACTTGAAGTAGGCCTGAGGCTTAAACAGAATGAGCCTCAGGTTGATGGCAAACCCTGCCATGTCGATAGCAAAGGGTCGGTGAGGGTCGAATACTGTTTTCCACCCGTATACTTTTCCTGCTGCATTGACCTTCGGAGACTCGTATCGTAAACCTCCAACAAACGCTACAGGCCACACTGATACTTTACGAGTTGATCGCATCTGCAGAAAGAGAGAAGAGAGTATTTTTGTAGTATTTTTTGTTTCTACGTGATTTAAGGTATAAAATCCTCCTGAGAATTTTTCTTATATTAAACACTTAAAGGGCTAGTTCACCCAGAAATGACAATTCTGCCATTAATTACTCACCCTCATGTCATTCCAAACCTGTAAGACCTTCGTTCATCTTTGGAACACAAATTAAGATATTTTGATTGATATGCGAGAGCTTTCTGACCCTGCATAGACAGCAATGCAACTACCATGTTCAAGACCCAGAAAGGTAGTAAGGACATTGTTAAAAAAGTCCATGTGACATCTAAACAGAAAACTAATATAACGACAATAAATACATTTTTTTCTCCTCTTGATCAGTCGTTTGATGCTGCTGCTGACTCAAAGGCCGGCATTCTGAACAAGTAAGGCTGGGCAAAAAATTGCAAGTCATCTTTTCTGTCAGAATCTTCAGACATGTTTACAAAACTGTTTTATTTATAGCATGTGTTTTCCTCTGTTTGCAAACAAGGCACAGCGCATCCGGGTTCTGTGTCAGAATTCATGTGTGATACTGTCGTGAAAAAGAAGAAATTGTTGAATAAAGTGCACAAAAAATATTCTTGTAGCTTCATAAAAATTAGGGTTGAGCCACTGACGTCACATGGACTAATTTAACAATGTGCCTATTAACTTTATGATCCTTGTATGCGGTAGTTGCATTGATGTCTATGCAGGTCAGAAAGCGGATTTCATCCAAAATATCTTAATTTGTTTTCTGAAGATGAATGAAGGTCTTACAGGTTTGGAACAACATGAGAGTGAGTAACTAATTACAGAATTTTCATTTTTGGGTGAACTATCCCTTTAATGAAAAACTAGCTTTTAAAAAGTAATATCATTTCATAATTTTACAGTTTTTTTTTTGATAAAAATGCAGTCTTGGTGAACATCACATCAAGTGACTTTTTTCCAAACATTAAAGGTGAGCTTTGTAAGATATTTTTTTTTTGGGTCAAAATACATATTATTAACCCAGTTTATTGTACAGTGATTACTACAAGTATGCCATTCATGGGTTTATCTCCCCAAGAAATGTACACATTCACTATAGCAGATGCATTACATATGAAAAGAAATTCAGATTTGGTTACAGAACTGCAAGCCAGAATTCAAAGACTCGCCAAAATGTGCACAGGCAGACAATGGAGTAAATCAAGAGTAAACAGTGGCAGTGCCTTTACAACTAGGAGGAATTCAATGGAATGTTTGGATTTTTAACTGAGATGCTACCTATTTGATAGGTAAGCTAAGATTAAGTTTTGCCACACATATTAGATCTGTACTGTCAAGACCCATATAAAATAGTCATTCTGCTAGGTGACACAAATAGCACAGAAAATGCAACCTCAGCTTTAAAAAAAATCCTTCTGACCCCAAACTTTTGAAAGGTAGATTTAAATGTGTTACCTGAAAAGTTATCTTTTGTCACTGAATGCAAGAAAGTCATAAAGGGGTCATATGATGTTGCTAAACAGAACATTATTTTGTGTATTTGGTGTAATGCAATGTGTTTATGCAGTTTGAGGTTCAAAAAACACATACTTACATATAATGTACATACAATGTACTTACACATAAATGCATACATTTTCCACATACTGTACATTATTGTTGCTCCTCTCTATTGTCGCTCCTTGCCTTTCTCATTATCGATCTTTACAGTGCTCATCATTCTGAAAAGCGAGGTGTGCTCTGATTAGCTAGCTAACCAGTGCCTTGTGATTGGCCGAATACCTCAAGCGTGTGGCTGAAATGTTACGTCCCTTACCATGTTGTGATGCCGTGTCCCGGTGCGACGAGACAAAAACAATAAAAAACATTAAAAATGCAGCAGTTGTTGCATCCGGTGAGGACATAATTACTGATTATACTGACTCATACTGTCTTTTTACATGTTGTGTTGTGTTGTGTTGCACTGCGCTGTGTAAACAACATCATGTCTGCATTTGTGATCGTAGAAACGACAAACAAGCACTACTCTACACTGCTTAAAACTTGCGTTTAAATAGCCATTAGCAAATTCTTTAAATATGAAAATGTACTTACAGGCTGTAAGTCAGAAGTGCCAGACTGTCCTTGCAAAGTTGGAACTGCCCCACTTTATAGTGTGCACAGCTGGCATTGTAGGCTACTCTCTCAGGTTCAGGAAACAATCATCTCTAAAATGCGCTGGACACATTTGAATATTTGCATTGTACTGCTCTGGATCATTGTTGTAAATATAACTTAACCACTGACTTCTACTTGTGTACTCATTTGTAAGGCCAAACAAAGTACTTTCGCTTTCGCAACGAAACACACAGCGTCTCCACAACATGGCGGATGCAACAATTCTACAGCGAGAATAAAAGTTACGCCTTCTTTCTTTGCGTACACATTTGGGTGGTGTTAACTTTTATAAACAATATCTCTTTTGGTTTGAGACTTTAATCTTTGCAACTTTACAGATCTTATATATAACAGCTTGAAACACTCCAAAGACAAAGAAAAAAATTAATCATATGACCCCTTTAAATAATAATAAAAAAAAAAAAAAATCTACTATATTCAGGGACATAAGCACAATTGTTTAAGAAAGCTGCTGTAGTGAGTTTCAGGTTTGTGATTTAAACTAAAATAAAATCAAAAAGGCCTCAAAACTTTCATCATGTCCATGTCAGTTCACATGTTTATAGTGTGCTTTCACACTTTCACTCTATAGTGACAACACAGGTCTGATTAGACATCTTAGGACCATGTTTTGGACAGTGCGGTGACTCCGACAAATACAAACAAACAACTCTTAACAGCAGGATTCATTCTGAGCAGGTCACAAAAGGTTAGCAGAAATCGGAAGCGAGACAGTGAAAGACAGAGACCAAGTGAGAGAGAGAGATAGACAGACAGATTCTGCTTTAATCTTCCTGCTTCAAACACTCCCTACACTCCTACATCCAAATGCTTTGTGTGCAGCCCAGCGCAAGTGGTCCACATCATAAAAGGAAACTGCCTAATGAATAGTGAAGGCTGGAGCGGGCGAGTGAAGCAGTTGTCTTTATACCCATAATGCATCGCCCACTGTATCCAAGGGAAGCTTTTACAAAGAACCACAAAAAGACTGTAGATGGAAAGGAACACTGTGCCTCTTTGTCATTTACGAAAACCACTCACTCACTATGTGTTTGTTAACATAAATAAATAAAGTGATTAAGACTCAGCTAAATGTAAAGGATGGTTTTGCTGACTGAACTTTTACAGGCTGTCCACATTGATCCAAATGTAGCTCAAGTAATTGACTGTGACCCTTCCCCACAATATCAGGCAAACAGTCCTGGCCAAAATGTCCCCCTCAATCTAATTACTTCCGCAGCGACTAATATTATATTGTCCACTGCCATTTTTCATTAAAGAAAGAGAGGGATGTTTTCTGTACCTGTTGGTGAAAACAAAAACAACAGAAATGGAAAAGTGTTGAAAAGGATGCATGCTCGTTGCAGATTCAGGATGACATTAATCTTTTCTAAACTAGCTGTCATTGGGGAGGGCTGCTGAAGCTAGGCTGCCCTAGTTTAGCATAATGAACGGCTGTTTTCTGCTTTTTGCTTCTCATTTAAAGTGCTTCACGCTGAATTCTGAACTGAAGAAAAGGAGAGAACCTATAGATGGTGGTGTGTAGTGGACTTGAGAAGCCGTTCATTTTAGATTTTTTTTTTTTTTTAATATCTGACATGTATACAGTTTCCAGGTTATGGAACACCGTTTACATTTTACTTTAAACAAGGAACCTAAATTAGAATATTATGATTATATTAACACAGGTTGTCGGATTTTATAAGAAATATCGTAGTTTGTGTTCTTAAGATGAATGAAGATCTTACAGGTTTGGAATGACATGAGGGTGAGTAATTAAGGATTAATACGTCATCTGAAAGCTGAATAAATAAGCTTTCAGTTGATGTATGGTTTGTTAGGATAGGACAATATTTGGCAGCGATACAACTATCTGAATATCTGGAATCTGAGGGTGCAAAAAAATCTAAATATTGAGAAAATCGCCTTTAAAGTTGTCCAAATAAAGTTCTTAGCAATGCATATTACTAATCAAAAATTAAGTTTTGATATATTTACTGTAGGAAATCTACAAAATATATTCATGGAACATGATGAACTTTACTTAATTTCCTAATGATTTTTGGCATAAAATAAAAATCAATAATTCTGACCTACACAATGTATTTTTGGCTATTGCTACAAATATACCCCAGCGACTTAAGACTGGTTTTGTGGTCCAGGGTCACAAATAATTAAAATACACAGTGTTTTTCATATTACACTACCAGTCAAAAGTTTTTGAACAGTAGGCATTTTAATGTTTTTAAAGAATTCTCTTTTATTTGATCCAAAATACAGCAAAAGCAGTAATATTGTGAAATATTTGTACAATTTAAAATAACTGCTTTCTATCTGAATATATTTTAAAATGTAATTTATTCCTGTGATCAAAGCCAAATTTTCAGCACCATTACTCCAGTCTTTAGTATCACGTGATCCTTCAGAAATCATTTTAATATGCTGATTTGCTGTTCAAGAAACATTTTTTATTAATATTGTAATCAATATTTAAAATAGTTGAGTACATTTGTTCAGGATTCTTTGATGAATAGAAAGATACAAAGATAAGCATTTATCTGAAATAAAAAGCTTTTGTAACATTATACACTATACCATTCAAAAGTCAAGAGTCAATTTAAATTTTTTTTTTTTTAGTTTTTGGGAAAGAAATGAAAGAAATTAATACTTTTATTTAGCAAGTATGCTTTAAATTGATCAAAAGTGATGATAAAGACATTTATAATGTTACAAAAGATTTCTTTTTCAGATAAACGCCGTTCTTCTGAACTTTCTATTCATCAAAGAAACCTGAAAAAATTCTACTCAGTTGTTTTCAACATAATAATAATAATAAAGGTTTTTTGAGCAGCAAATCAGAATATTGGAGCAATCAGACTGGAGTAATGATGCTAAAAATTCAGCTTGAAATCACAGGAATAAATTGCATTTTATTTTAAATAGTTAAAAAAAAATACTGTTTTGCTGTTCTTTGAATCAAATAAATGCAGGCTTGGTGAGCAGAAGAGACTTAAAAAAAAAACATTAAAAATCTTACTGTTTAAACATTTTGACTGGTAATGTATATTAATATTTTATATTGTAAAAAGCAATAACAATATAGAAGCCAATTATTTATCTATATGTTAATTAAATTTGTGTTATACAATTAAAATTATATTTTAGGAAAGAGTCCAATGCACATACTCATGTCATTTAGATTAAGACATGTATCATGTGACCGAGAGTGACTGCCGTGAGTGGTCAGTTGCTTCATCTGTAACAAATCAGTCTTTGACCAGTTTTGTGCCACTCAGGCCAATTTGTGAACCATTTGCAAGCATCAAAGGCAGTCAGTATTGCATTAGCAGCATAATCAGCAAATCACAGCGATGTAGAAGTACTGTCTTCTATACCGTGACATTTTCCTGGCTTTTGTGCGGTTTTATACTTATTCGTTTTATTTTTGTACAGTAGTTTTTTCCTCATCCACATTTTAAGGTGGCCTCACCTCGACGTATATGCAGATGACTCATTATTCAGAATAGGACATGTTGAAATGATTCTGTCAAGTCAAACGAGTCACAGAGGAGTGGGGAAAGCGGCCTGTGTCCCATGAGCTCAGAGCACTTACTGCGAGTCAATAGTGGAAAAGTAAGCCAGCAGAATGGGGGTAAAAATACACAGCGTCTGTAAATAAACCCTGTCATTCAGAGTGCCTACCTAAGCATTTTTAATAAGAGCTTAATAATTAATTCACCCTGGCAGGAATGGTTGTTTTAAACAAGGCCAAATGCATAATTCATGAACTGTTACTATAAATCTTCATTTTAAGAAGTAAAGGTATTAACGTCTCTTCCGTGTGATGTTTTCTCATTGTGGGTCACTGATTTTAGGCCACATGCAGTTATGGCACTTCGAAGTTAGATAAGAACATTTATCCTGGGAAGACTGCTATTTAAATACATTATATATAAATTAGAAATGCTGATACATTTTCTAAGATTTAATATTCAGAAGCATTTTTTAAACAAAGTCCACAGACCGTAGGGGATCTTCGGCAGTTCTGCAGGGGGTCCGGCAATTATAGCTTGATCACAAACTAATTTGTTTAAAAATTAAAATATGCATCAAACAAAGATTTGACACTATTAGACACTATTAAGTTAACTTCAATAAAAGCTAGTCTCTTACACATTACAATTTATAAGAAAAATAAAATGTAATGAAATATATGACTCTATAGATCAACACTGATTAACGGAAACAAATAATATACATTAACATGCATATTATTAAAGGCAAGGCATGATTTAAAAGGCAACAGAGTTGCAAAAGCTGCATTTTACAGTGTCCATGGAAAGTAGCACACTGCTGAAAGTATGTTAAGTATGAATATTAATCTTTTAAAATGTACAACCCACATATATCAACAGAAATGGCAGCTTTTGTTCCACCCTAATTATAGTCTTGTGTCTTTTGTTGCCAGTGTTTCAGAAGTACAGTATGTGCCTGATCATTTTTCACCACCCACCATTAATGATTTTTCTTTTCAGAGCAGTGTCTCAGAATTCAGAGTTTTTGAAAGGTGTTTCATGTGATGAAAGTCTAGACAGGTTTTCATCTACCTGTAGCATTAAAAGATCCAACAGTTACCCAAATGTGAAAATTCTGTCATCGTTTACAAACTTGTATGACTTTCATGTTGTTCCAAACCTGAATGAATTTCTACATCTTTCTAAGCCTGTATGATTTCCTTTCTTCCGTGAAACATAAAATATTTTGAAATTATTTTGAAGAATGTTTCAGCTGTTGTTTTTTTCCTTATGACGAAAATCCGTGCATTGATCAATGTTTTGATTAAATTAAATATCACTCAGTTCATCATGCAAATTGAGCATTTTCAGAAGATTTGGAATACCAGTCGAGTCATATGGATTATTGTCATAATGTCTTTTTTGGAGCTTGAAAGTTTGGAGTACCATTGACATTCACAATATGGACAAAAGCAGCTGAAATATTCTTCATAATATATTTTTTTATTGTCCACAGAAAAACATGAGTGAATAAATAGTGACCAAATTTTAATTTTTTGGGTGAACTATCTCTACCAGTCAAAAGTTTTTGAACAGTACGATTTTTTTTATGTTTTTAAAGCCTGCATTTATTTGATTGAAAGTACAGTAAAAACAGTAAAAATATGAAATATTTTTACTATTTAAAATCACTGTTTTCTATTTGAATATATTTTAAAATGTAATTTATTGCTGTGATTTCAAAACTGAATTTTTAGCATTATTACTCCAGTCACATGATCCTTCAGAAATCATTCTAATTCTCTGATTTGCTGCTCAAAAAACATTTATTATTATTATTATGTTGAAAACAGCTGAGTAGAATTTTTTTAGGTTTCTTTGATAAACAGAAAGTTCAGAAAAACAGCATTTATCTGAAATAGAAATCTTTTGTAACATTATAAATGTTTTGATCAGTTTAGGTCAATTTAAAGTATCCTTGCTAAATAAAAGTATTAATTTTTATAATTTCTTTCCTTACAAAAAAAAAAATAAATAAATAAAATACTGACTCCATGCTTTTGTATGGTATAGTGTATAATGTCACAAAAGTTTTTTATTTCAGATAAATGCTGATCTTCGATCATTCATCAAAGAATCCTGAAAAAATAAAAATTAACTGTTTTAAATATTGATAATAATATTAATAAAAGTGTTTCTTGAACAGCAAATCAGCATATTAGAATGATTTCTGAAGGATAATGTGACATTGAAGACTGAAGTAATTATGCTGAATTTTAGCCTAAAAAATTACATTGTAAAATATATTCAATTAGAAAAGCAGTTATTTTAAATAGTAAAAATATTTCAGAATTGTACTGTTTTTGCTGTACTTTTTTTTTTGTATCAAATAAGTACAGACTTGGTGAAAAGAAGAGAATTCTTTAAAAAAACATTAAAGATCTTACTGTTCAAAAACTTTTGACTAGTAATGTATATAATAATTATGGAATTAAATCAATATTTCACTTTCTTTGAGGATAATCTGCAGGCTAAACGATGATGCAGTTGAAGAACTTAAACAATGCTTATTATTTAAGTTCACCCACAAATGAAAATTCTGTCATTAATTACTCATCCTCATGTCATTCCAAAACCAGAAGACCTTTGTTCATCTTCAGAACAAATTAAGATATTTCTGATGAAATCTGAGAGTTTTCTGACCCTTCATAGGCAGAAACACAACTGACACGTTCAAGACCCAGAATAGTAGTAAGGACATCGTTGACACAGAAGAGAAGAAATTGTTGAATAAAGTTATTTTTGTTTTCTTTGCACACAAAAAGTATTTTTGTAGCTTTATACCATTACGGTTGAACCACTGATGCCATTTTAACAATGTCCTTACAACCTTTCTAGGTCTTAAACGTCGTAGCTGCACTGCTGTCTATCCAGGGTCAGAAAGATCTCAGATTTCATTAAAAATATCTTCATTTGTGTTCCAAAGATGAACGAAAGTCTTACAGGTTTGGATTGATATGAGGGTAAATAATCAATAGCATAATTTTCATTTTTGGGTAAACTATCCCTTTAATCAATGCAGTTAAATTCCTTACCAGTGCAGTCACTTACCAACATCCATTAATTGCTGCATTTATGTATCTTTTATCCGATGTAGAGGACTGTTAGACCTGTCTTAACTCACCTCCTCAAACAGCTCCAAGCTGTATGTATTATCGTCATCTGCAAAGTAGACGATTCCTGCCTGGCTGCTGTTGGAGTTGAAGGTCTCCCGTAGCCATCTCAGAGCCAGGTTCCTCTGCATGGTGCCACGAGGAATCCTGGGATCTCTCGTGTCCCCTCGCAGCTTGTAGTTCCGTGGGGTCTCCACATTGAGGTGTGTGTAGTTCAGCCCCGTTTCCCTCAGAAGCCTCGTGACTAGAGGAGTTCTCCTCTGAGAGTCCTCCACCAGAATCCAGTGCAGGTTGGGCACGTGGAGGAAGGTGTTAGCCAGTCGCGTTAGCTCGGCCTTCTGCACAGGGCGGCTGTATGTCGGAGTGATGACGTGGATGGTGGGCAACACGTCAGACCAGGGCGGAGGTCTTGTGTACACGTATTCTGTACGGACCACCTCCACTATGTCCTTGTCTTGTGAGCAGTATTCCTTTGAGTCCGTGGCTGGGCCGGTCTCGTGCCTAGTCTCCGTCCCATCATCTGCCAGACAGAGAAAGAGAATTAAGACATTAGCACACACCAGGGCTGCTCTCTTTATGTCTGACGCATGCCACAAACCTTAGAGGAGTACCTGCTAGCCGTTGCCGGTGGATGGTTAGACGCTCTGGTATGATTAAGATCTCTTTTACTAGATGGTGACAGACTGGAGAGGGTGAGAGCAGGAACCGTGAGATCATAATACGGTTACTCCACAGGGGTAGAAGGCACTGATTCAAACCCATAAAGCACAG
Source organism: Labeo rohita (assembly GCF_022985175.1). Lineage (NCBI taxonomy): Eukaryota > Metazoa > Chordata > Actinopteri > Cypriniformes > Cyprinidae > Labeo > Labeo rohita. Next base: position 18,681,127 of record NC_066886.1, on the reverse strand, counting down.
GTTCTGCATGATCTGCTCTTAAATTCTTAACAGGATAGTTCAGACAAAAAGGAAAATTCTCATGTCTCTCCAAACTTGTATGACTTTCTTTCTTCCTTAAAACAGAGAAATTTTGGAGAATATTCTGGCATAAGTATACAAAAGTATCAAAATGCAGCATATACAGTAAGTTAATGCTAATTATAGCACCAGTGATGTCAGTATGACTCACTATATTTATGGGAATAGTATTTTTGGCATCTAAGCTGCGGTTTTTTTCAGACAGCTATTCATAAATGTTTCTAGGATTTAAGCATTATGGTGGATGGGAATACTCATCAGATTTGGGTGTTTCACACATAAGGGCAACTGTTTGGCCTTGAAAGACTTGGAATGCAGCCTGAGTGGTTTGATTTACTTACAGTAATGCTTTTTAAATAAAAAAAATATATTATGTCCTTATTTGTCATTATTGGACAAGACAGATAAGAGGAGAGAGGAGGGGACATAATTCCCAAAGGACCTTAAGCCAGGACTTGAACTAAGGTTGCCTGAGACACAGCTGCCTTTTTTGTCTGTGCATTACCCACAAAGCTATATACAGTTGAAGTCAAAAGTTTACAAGCACCCTGAAGAGTCTACAAAATAATTTTACCAAAATAAGTGGGATCATACAAAATGCATGTTATTTTTTATTTAGTACTGACCCTTGTTTGTCCTGAACAGTTAAACTGCCCACTGTTCTTCAGAAATATCCTTTAGGTCCCACAAATTATTTGGTTTTTCAGCATTTTCATTATTTGAACCCTTTCCAACAATGACTATGATTTTGAGACTCATGTGTTACTATTACAGAAGGTTCAAATGCTCTCTAATGCTTCAGAAGGAAACACAATGCATTAGGGGCCGTGGGGTGAAAACAGTTTGAATTTGAAGGTCAGGGTAAATTTAACTTATTTTGTCTTCAGGGAAACATGTATCTTCTGTAGTTCCTGAAGGGCAGTACTAAATTAAAAAGAAAATATGATATTTAGGCAAAATAAGAAAAATGTACACATCTTCATTTTGTTCAAAAGTTTACACCCCTGTCTCTTAATGCATTGTTTTTCCTTCTGAATCATCAGTGAGCATTTGAACCTTCTGTAATAGTTGCATTTGAGTCCCTCAGTTGTCCTCAGTGTGAAAAGATGGATCTCAAAATCATCCAGTCATTGTTGGAAAGGGTTCAACTACACAAAAATACTGAAAAAAACAAAGAATTTGTGGGACCTGAAGGATTTTCGTTAAGAACAGTTGGCAGTTTAACTGTTCAGGACAAACAAGGGACTCATGAACAACTATTACTAAAAAAAAACAGCTGTGGATCATTCAGGTAACAACACACAGTTTTAAGAATCAAGTGCATGTAAACTTTTGAACGGGGTCATTTTTATAAATTCAACTATTTTCTCTTGTGGACTATATGTAAATGTCTTTTATGTAAAATAACTTATTCAGATCAGTACTAAAAAAAATTACCAGCATTTTGTATGATCCCTCTCATTTTGGTAAAATAATTAACATTTTGCAGATTCTGCAAGGTGTATGAAAACTTTTGACTTCAACTGTATGACTGTGAAATACATTGCTTTTTAAAAATAATAAAAAAAAATAATAAAATTTATATATTCACACAGTACCTGCAAACTCTAGACCAGGGGTGGCGAACTCCGGTCCTGAAGAGCCGCAGGCCTGCAGAGTTCAGCTCCAACCCTAATTAAAACTCACCTGCCTGTTACTTTCTAGATTCCCTTCAGACCTTGATTAGCTTGTTCAGGTGCATTTGATTAGGGTTGAAGCAAAACTATGCAGGGCTACGGCTCTCCAGGTCTGGAGTTCGCCACCCCTGCTCTAGACCGATGGAAAAAGTAATGGGGGGTGGAGGAGATCAATTATAATAATACTCATTAATACTCTTTAGATCAGGGGTGCTCAACCCTGGTCCTGGAGATCGACTTTCCTGCAAAGTTCAGCTCCAACTCTGACCAAACACACCCGAACCAGCTAATTAGGATCTGAAGGAGCACTTGATAATTACAGACAGGTGTGTTTGATTAGGGTTGGAATTAAAACTCTGCCGGAAGATTGATCTCCAGGAACAGGGATGGACACCCCTGCTTTAGATTAATCTAAAAAAATATTGGAACATGTCAGGGTCTTTGTAACTTTTCTTTAGTCAGTCAGTCAGTTCTCTTCAAATATATATTACAATTATATAAATACACCCCACATAAACAAAATTTGCATGTATTTATATTGTTGAGAAGTGAAGAGAAGTTTAATTAGGCTGGTGTGTCCAATCCTGCTCTTGGAGCGTCAACGTCCAGCATGGTTTAGCTGTGATCTGTGCTAAACTCTGAACACACCTACCTCAAAGTTTCTAGCAATTTTTGAAGACTTTAAATTGCTGTTTGAGGTGAGTTTAATTGGGGTTGGAGCTAAATTCCCATGCTTTCATGTCAGTCCATTGACTACAAAGGTTTCTCAGTAAAAAGTAATGAGCTTACCGGCCACATTGCAATAAAGATTCTGTAGTGTGCTTTTGGTGTCTGTATAGCGATGCACAGAGTTCTTGGACAAGCAGAAGTGTCAGACGGCTTTAGACAAATGGAAAACTTTAGATTTAGAACTGGCTGCAAATATAGTGCCTTTGTGTGCTTTTTAGAACAGTGATCAGTAGATTCTTTTAAATGTCTTATTTTATGTTCCAGGGAAGAAAGAATGAATTTCAATTTTTGGCTGAACTATTCTGTTAAATCTCTTAAATGGGCATGCTTGAAGGATATTGCTGAAATAATTAGTGTTACCAAATATCTTCTTTTTTTCCCAGAATATATTTTCACAAAATGATGGTGTGGGCAGTGATAGCTCATTAAGGGCAGAAATCATGATGGCACCTCACATATCAGATCTTTATCACTGTTCAATTAGTGCCCTGCTCTCACTTCAGACATTTTAGCACCATTAGATTAGCACACTCCATTAACAGTCCAGATGTTCACTGCCTCCTAGGCATCATACAAACTCGCCTTAATTGCTTCATGATAATTTCTATGAATACACATCTGTAAATCTCCATAAGATGACGGTATTGACATGCATATACATCGATGTATAGATCTTCAAATGCTGGGTGATGGATTTCCTAGTAGGTTGAGAGGTGGTCAGTGACTGATGGATTGTTGCAAATCCACTAGATTGCCCCAAATGCCCTATAAATAACAGGTTGTGTGTATAGCCTGTGTATGTGATTCATCCACTTACAGAAGTGTTTTAATGTAAGTGCTAAAATAGCTATAGACATGCAAACTGGTAATTTTGACTGAAAGCCACAAGAAATGTTCCTCAGAGGGAGGTTTTATTAGAGAAATCTTTTGCAGTTGAATAAATGAGAAGCTGTTGGGTAATTTCATTGGAGTCAGTGGACTCTTAAAATGAGGCACATGAGCTGAAAGTCAGCTAATGCATTAGAAAATGGGTTTTGTGTCAATCTAGTTATTTTTTATGTTACATGAGATGAAAGACAAAGCATCCTTAGTCAACTCATGGTTTTGTGGTTGTTTAGAAAGAAAACAAATTTGTATTCAAGCAGCAAGAAATTCAATTTTGTTTAGCAGCACCTTTTTACCGCTCTTTTAAAGATCATTTTGCAGTTGAATAACATTATAGAATTTTCTTTTCTGACATGACATTACTTAACTAAACACAAAAGAATAGACTCGCTAAGATTACTGTGCAAAAATTTGTCATTCTGACTGATAACAAGATAGGCATTGAAAACAAAATACGTGTTTAAGTGATACTTACCCTTTCGGATGGCAAGCAGTGGGGCAATTGCACTTTGGTGCCACACAGTGATGAGGAGGGTCCATGGTAACACAATCAACACGATGGCAAGAATATCTCTTCTCTTCGGCATCTCCAGGGTTGGTTCTATGCCTGGTCATTACCTGAGAGAGGGAAATGAAGACAGTCAGACACTAAGAGAAAGAGAGTCTATATAAATGGAAAGATACGTGGGAATTATTGTACTATTTAATCATCGCTTTTTATTAGACTTCAGCTCAATATGGTCAAGTAAAATCATAAACCATTTCGTCTCAGATCTCTGGGAACATTGTTTAGTGACCCAAGAAGGTCCTTAGGTCTTTTTTTTCAGGTTTCCTCAAAACATTACAGAAACTGCATAAAGTCATTTAAATACTTGACAATCAAACAAACTGTAGGTGAAAAGATTCTGAATGATGAGACAGAATTAAAGGACTAAAAAAAATGTTTAACTAGAATTTTTTGTAAGGTATTTTTTGACACTGTCCTGATAACAACTCGTCCACTTCTTGTTTATGAATTATCTTCTGAGACTACCAAGAAAGCAATTTCATTAAATGAATCCACAATATCCAAAAATATATTTTTATTGTGGCTACAACTTAAGAATTATTTCCTTCATTTTATTAATTGGTCGTTTTAGCAAATCATGGCCACTTTGTAATAATTTCTCTCGTTTTGACTGAAATTTACTTAAAACGATGGAACGAATTAGTACATTGTGGCCACGATTAAAACAAACGGATTCTTAATTCGTGGTCATGATTAAACTAAAACTACAGAACAATTAGGCTCCGTTCACACTGTCATTTTATAGGACTGACAACCGCATTTACTTACAGGTGTGAGTCTCGAAATGTCCCGTTCACACAGCAGCTAACAGTCCTTTTTGAATACTGTCTGTATGAACGTGCAACGGGAGTCAAGCCCCTATTCCTTACCAGTAACCATAGCGATAGAGGCCAAAGCAATATCAAAGATGGCGATTAAAACTGAAAGTATTACCACCTCCTGACACAACAAGAGTCCAGTCGAGCCATGAGTTCATCCATCAAATCATCATTAACTGACAGCAGCTTTTGAATTTGAGTGGAGAGCGGAGCATTTGAGCAGCACGCAGAACACACAACTGACGGGAGGGAGCAGCTCCAGTGGAGGCTGGATATAAAACTTTCAGATGACAAGCAGCTCATTTCTCCGTCACTGTAAGTTACCGAAACCACACATGAAAAAGCTGTTCCATTCACACAGCGGGACTGTTCCAAAAATGCGGTTGTGAGTCCTGAAATTCACGGGTGTGAGTTCGGTTATAGAATACGGTTGTCACACCCCTAAATAACCATACTGTGTGTGAACGCAACCGTATTAAGGACTCAGATACGGTATTCCCTGGTGAAAAATCCAGCATATGCTGGTAGCTATGTTTTGATGCTGGAATGCTGGTTTAGGTAGGTTTTGATGCTGGTTTAAGCTGGTCCTTTGCTGGTTCATGCTGGTCCTTGACCAGCAACATGACCAGCAAAAACCAGCAAAGGACCAGCTTAAACCAGCATCAAAACCTACCTAATCAGCATTCCAGCATATGCTGGTTTTTTCACCAGGGTTGGCAACCAAATTCTGCTGCTGTGTAAACGTGTAAATCAAGAAATTCTTAATTTGTGGCTACCATATTTTTAATATTTTAATTACCATATTATATATTGTCAAATATATTGTCAACAGAAAAAGCTTTAATAGGTTGCTATACTGAATATTAATGTCTGTCATTTAGTGTTTATATTATAAAACGCTAAACATTAAACCTTTTGCTACGGAATCTACATCCCAGCTAACAATTTTTGGTTCCCTATTGGTTAGACAGGAAAGTTTTCTTAACGTAAATAGAACGTTCCCTGTAGGTTAGGGGAACGTTCTGGGAACCTATCGGGAACGTTCTCTGTAGGTTTTAAAAATAAAACCTAAAAATTAAAAAGAGAACCTACAGGGAACGTTCCTAGAACGTTCTCATTTGGTTCCCCCCCCCAAAAAAAACCAAACGGGAACCATAGGGGAACGTTAGGGGAACGTTCTGTGTTTGCTGGGATCTTACCGTTACAAACGAAGCGTGGCGCAGAAATTCAAACTCGGTTGCTGTAAACAGTAAAGCCCGCCTTTCTTTGATTTGATTGGCCATCTCAATCATTTTGACATTGACGGCGCTGTTAGACCACTAACATACAGAGCTGTGAATAATGGACTGCAGGGCAGCATTAGGAAAAATTAAATTAGTCCCTATTTGACCATGTCTTATTATTGCTCAGCTCAGAAGCGACCCCAAATCACTGTATGACAACCACAAAAGGACTACATAGCAAATATCCAACAAGAGCACAAAGAAAGACCTGTTATCGTCGTTTCTCGCTTGAGTAATGCTGCGCAGTGATTGATGCGTAAATAAATTACGTATGTATGCGCGCTCTCGGCGCACTGATCGCCAACATCACGTTTTCATGAATGCTTTTCAGTATATTCGTCAAAATTAATGTCTGGCACTTTTTTTAAAAAAACAGATTCTCCTCGAAGAAGCGAGTTTGCGAGGGTTAGTGGTGTTTCAGTGGCGCATCAGTTTACATCAATTTAATGTATTTTTGATACCATACACACTGCCAGTCAAAAGTTTTTGAACAGTAAGGTTTTATTTTTGTTGTTGTTTTAAAGTATTCTCTTCTGCTCACCAAGCCTGCATTTATTTGATCCAAAATACAGCAGTCAGTTTATTTATTGGAAAAAAAAAATAGAAATCAATACTTTTATTTAGCAAGAATGCTTTAAATTGACCTGAAGTGATGATAAAGACATTTATAATGTTACAAAAAGATTTCTATTTTAGTAAATGCTGTTCTTTCGAACTTTCTATTCATGAGAGAAACTGTTTTCAAAATAATAATAATGTTTTTTTTGAGCAGCAAATCAGAATATTAGAATGATTTCTGAAGGATCATGTGACTGGAGTATTGATGCTATAAATTCAGCTTTGAAATCACAGAAATAAATTACATTTTATATATTCAAATCGAAAGCAGTTGTTTTAAATAGTAAAAAAATATTTCACAATATTACAGCTTTTGCTGTATTTTGGATCAAATAAATGCAGGCTTGGTGAGCAAAAGAGAGTTCTAAAATCTTACTGTTCAAAAACTTTTGACTGGTGTATATTTTGTAAATACTGTAATGCAAATTAAGCTTTCAGTCATTGTATTAATGTAGGCCTATGCCTAACAAGCTTCTATTATTAGCAATTTATTAAAGAAAACATTTTTGTCTGTCATCTTTAAATTTAAGCCACTTAAATTTAGCAAACACAGTCACGTTTAAGTCGTATTTGAGCTTAGTTCTCATACTAAGTAGCTATTAATTTGACATTATTGTTTGAAAGTCCTATTATTGACTTTATTGTTTGCTCATTTGTTTACGATGTAGTTTTTTTCTATTTTTGGGACTTGAAAAATGTTGTTGTTGTCATTATATTTAATGTTTCACATACCAGAAAATAAAAAAAATTACATAAATTGCATTATAAATAAAAAAACAACATTATTAATTATTACTATTATTTATGTTATTATTGTTAATTCTCACCCTTAGTTACAAACGGCGGATGGCCACGAGCGTGAGGTCCAGCTGTGACGGCCGCATGCTGGAGGTCATCCACCACGCTGTTGGCTCCCAGAGCATCCCATGCTGCGGTCCAAAGTTCCTAAAACACACAAAAAACAGATATCTTTGATGCATGAACTGCAGCTGCTGTCTGTTCACTTCAGAGAAGACAAGCGCAAGGTATAGTTGATGAAACCATTATTTTGTTGTCTTTCATCCACCTCCTGTCCAACCGTTACAGTGATGAATGTTTCCTGGTCCCAAATTACAATATTAATACCTAGTAAAGCAATCCAGCACTGATAAATGGATCCTTTTGCATTTGGAGCGGCATTTGTTTGCTCTCACTCTCCCTTAATCTCAGTGGTAATATTTGCAATACAGGAACAGATGAATTAGCTGTCAGGTGCCCTTTGTGCCAAACCTCTTCCTAAGAGAATAATAATTCTGTTATGAAACTATTATCACTGAAACCTGTCCAGACACACATATGAAAGCTGGGTATGATGATGCTGTGCCTTGAACCAAGCCTGTCTGTGTGTGTAGGCTGTAGCACAAACGCTGGTTGACTGCAGTAGCGGCAGTGTATTTTTAGCTTCTCTGGAGGCAGAAAAATTGAAGAGAAGAGAGTGAGTTGATTTTTTTGAGAGTAGCATAGCCCCTGTGTTTTTTGGTTTTCTGATATTAAGCAGAAATACAGGGTTAGAAGTGCATCTGGTTGAAATACAACAGTATAGCTTCAAAAGCTTCAAAAAAGTTTTTATTCACCTTATTCTTCAACGCAGAAGCCTATGGGCGAGACTTACAGTTCATTAGCTGCTATAGGGAAATATTGAAAAGAATAAAATAAAGAATAAACACTACAAACCAGTGTGCTTATAAATAAGACAGTACATTAGAATAATATAAGGGTCATTCCATGTCAAATCAAACAAATTTCAAAAACTTCCCTGGCTCGAATTTTTTAATTTTGCTAATATTGTTTTTCTGAAGAAAGATAGACATGTATACTGATGAAAGCCAAAATATTAAATGTCATGGATGAACATTTACTGAGGGGGATCAAAATGATGATTTTCAACTGAAGTCAAATTTTCAAATGACTTTAGAAAGATGGCAGCATCAAAATGTTATTTTTACACACAGAATGGTACGTCTGTTAGTAAAATCTGTTGACTTTAGCAATCTTTGTTGCATTATGTGCCAATGGTGACCATTCAAAAATGGGAAAACAGCACTTTTCTCCAAAGTTTCCATGCCTGTAACTCAAGAAGAATTAAAGATATCTTAATGTTTTCAACCACTGAAATTGGTATTACAATCTGGACATGGAGCCTCATTGAAATCCCCATATCTCTGGGACTGAACATTGTAGGGCCTTGAAAATTAAGATTCCAAAAGAAAAGTTTATTAAAAACTAGAATCATATTGCGATATCTTTAATACTTTTGAGTTATAGGAATGCAAACTTTAGAAAATGAATATTTATGGTACTCAGACAAGTATGTTCAATGCAGTTTTCTTGACAGAAGGAAACAAGGTACATCTCTAGTTTCAACATTATTTGTTCTTCCGACATTCCTCTTCAAAAGAAAAGAAGTATCATATTTTTGCAAACTGACCCACATTTGGTTTTCGACCACTGGAAATGTTAATTTTAACGATTTACTCCTGGAGCCATATTAAAATTCCAATATCTCTGGAACTGAACCATACAGGGCCTAAAGGAAAGTTTGTTAAGACCTAATATTTAAAAGGGCATTAAGATATCTTTAATACTTTTTGAGTTACAGGCATGCAAACTTTGGAGAAAAAAGCTTGTGTGCTGTTTCACGATTTTTGAATGGTCACCATTGGCACATAATGCAACAAAGATTGCTAAAGTCAACTGATTTTACTAACAGACCTACCAATCTCTCTGTAAAAATAACATTATGATGCTGCCATCTTTCTGAAGTCATTTTAACCCCCTGTAATTTGACTCTGAATCTCAGGTGAAAACTGCCATTTTGACCTCCCTCTACAAAATAGTGGATTACTCAGTAAATATTCATCCATGATATTTAATATTTTGGCTTTCATCACTATACATATCTATCTTTCTTCAGAATAAATATTAGCAAAATCAAAAATTTGAGCGGGGGGACCTCTGGTTGAGTTGACACGGAATGACCGTATAGTAAAACACAACAGTTTGCAATATCAAGCAGCAAAACAAGCTGTTTTGTACAGCTAAAATAACTGGATGCAGATGAGACTGGAAGCCCGGCCCATAAAATGCTCAATGGCCGTGTCCTCTCTTACCGCAAAAATAAGGTGGATATCAGTTATTAGTAGATCAATAAAATAAACATCAAAAGTCATCATTAAGGTCTTCATATCATTCGGAAAAGGTTTATTTTGCAATAATGAATGTTTGACTTGTATCATCCCACTTGTTACATGACTGCCTGGCAAAAAAACTAATAAATGGACATTAAATATGAGTGAAATGAGTGGAACTAATTTATTATGTGAGATGAAGGAGACAATGGAGTGATATAAGACACAGATATAAAAGATCAGTTGCCAGGGACGACAATCTAATATAGTTTAGCATCATTATGCCAAGATAAAATTTGAATCTAATAATAGAATCAGTCGAATCAGAACCTACAAAACAATACAGTATACATGCTCATATGAAGGTAATTTCAGACATCACTGATCTATTATTATGTTGTTTGCGCTTGACTGTCAGGCAATATATATTTAATCAGTTTATATTCACTTATTATTGTACTAACAGCATATCAGCAAGTTCTCCTTACTTTGGTCCACCGTCTGTCGACGGATAGATTTATTAAGTGTAGGCATTCAATATTAAACTGTCTCAAAATGCAAGATGCTGAGTCTTCATCTCTCAGACAGCTGTCTGGCACAAGATTCTTAAACGATGTAATAGGCCCATTTTATTGAAATAATGCTGCTCCATGGAAATCATACAGGCAATCTGTGCACGCACAGACCAGGCGCACTCTGTGTGTATATGCTGAATTTTTAATTCAGGGTTAGTGACCCAAGAAGACAAAAGGACAAGTGGATATGCCATTCCCGAATGGCTGTGTACTGATCAAAGCAAGTTAAACCAAAGGCACTTTCCAAAGGGAAAAAATAAGGTCTGTAGGATGAGTAAAGGATGAGTAAATGATGACAGACTTTCCCTTTTTAAGAGAACTATCGCTTTAACCTTTAGAAAATGTTGATTGTCAACCTCAGGAGGCCAAACTAAATATCAATTGGGCTGATTATTTTCTATTCATTTCATATGTTGTTTAGCTTCGCAGCTTTATTACTTTATCCTGTTACATTTTCAGCGATAATTCTTAAATGGTCGCACTTTATTTTAAGGTCCAATTCCCACTATTGATTTACTATTTAATAGTAATTAGAAGTTTATTAAGACAAAGGTCATTGTAAATAAAATGGGAGGAGCGATACAGAAATAAAAACAGCTACATTTCATGCTAGGTTGATTTTATGTTAGGTATTATTTGAAAATATGTGGTATTTGCACCTACAAAATGCTTTGAATTGCCGTATTTGGATAAAGTGCCAAAAGAACAAGGTTAGAATGCCAAATAATGCAGTATGAATCACAAACATCAGAATCAATCCCTGTATGACAGGATGGCCTTGACAATATAATGCATCAACCGCACTTAACCAGCTGTAAACAGAATGCCTGCAGGTCGATAACTACCGTCCCGTTGTGATGAGAACCTGCCAAAACAGTTCTGGTCTCTCGGAGGTGCTAGAGCCACTCACCTCGGTCAACCTCCCACTAAGTTTGTAAGCAGAAAAGCTGGCGCAGTGTCCATCACTTACAAGAGGATTTGGAGTTACATGGCCTGGGGATTTTTAATCTCAGTAATGAAAGATGGAGTTGATAAAGCATCTTTTCGTGAATGCTGATATTTCTGCTGCGCCTCCTCTGAACGAGCTAATTGGAATGCACTCCCAGACCTGAGAGCACGGAATACAGCACAACGTATTAAAGACCCATCCAGCTCATTTTCTGTCCCTGCTTATATATTCACTCATTTCCTGACCGCTGCCCCCCGCTTTGTACGTGTCCCAGTAATGACTTAGAATGCTGCTAAGAAAGGTGGCCTGACAGGTCATTATTGATATTCACAAAGCCCATTTACCTGATGATCTCAGCAAAGATGAAGTCTAAAGGTGTAAGCTTGACACCACTAGTAACTGTCCTCCAAATGAGCAGATGAATGTCTCTAGTGTTTCTCATAGTAAAAGGGTGTTTTGTTTATGATCTATCTATCTATCATCTATTTGTCTGTCTGTCTGTCACCTCCATCTTTCCATCTGTCTGTCTGTCGGGCTGTCACTTATTTAATCGTCTTTCCATCTGTCTGTCATCAATCTATTGTCTGTCTCTCACCTGTCTATCCATCTTTCCATCTTTCTATCTATCTATCTATCTATCTATCTATCTATCTATCTATCTATCTATCTCTGTCTGTCACCTATCTGTCCCTCTGTCTGTCTCCCACCTGTCTATCCATCTTTCCATCTCTCTGTCTGACTGTGTCTGTCGCTTATTTATCTATCTATCTATCTATCTATCTATCTATCTATCTATCTATCTATCTATCTATCTATCTATCTATCTATCTCTGTCTGTCACCTATCTGTCCCTCTGTCTGTCTCTCACCTGTCTATCCATCTTTCCATCTGTCTGTCTGTCATCAATCTATTTCTTTCCATTTGTCTATCTCTATCTATCTATCTATCTATCTATCTATCTATCTATCTATCTATCTATCTATCTATCTATCTATCTATCTATCTGTTTGTCTGTCACCTATCTATCCGTCTTTTCATGTCACCTATCTATGCATTTTTCTGTCTGTCTGTCACCTATCTATTCATCTTTTCATCTATCTGTAGGTCTGTCACCTATCTATCCATCTTTCCATTTCTCTATCTATCTATCTATCTATCTATCTATCTATCTATCTATCTATCTATCTATCTATCTATCTATCTATCTATCTCTGTCTGTCACCTATCTGTCCCTCTGTCTGTCTCTCACCTGTCTATCCATCTTTCCATCTGCCTGTCTGTCATCAATCTATTTCTTTCCATTTGTCTATCTATCTATGTATCTATCTATCTATCTATCTATCTATCTATCTATCTATCTATCTATCTCTGTCTGTCACCTATCTGTCCCTCTGTCTGTCTCTCACCTGTCTATCCATCTTTCCATCTGTCTGTCTGTCATCAATCTATTTCTTTCCATTTGTCTATCTGTCTATCTATCTATCTATCTATCTGTCTGTCTGTCTGTCTGTCTGTATAATTATGTCTGTCTGTCACCTATCTATCCGTCTTTCCGTCTATCTGTCTGTCTGTCTGTCACTTATCTATCTCTCTATCTATCTATCTGTTTGTTTTTCTGTCCATCTGTTCTGTCTGTTCTGTCTATCTGTGTCTGTCTGTCTATCCATCTGTTATCAGTCTATCATTGTCTATAGTCTGGCAGTCTCTCTGTCACTTAAATCAGATCTGTCTAATCAGTCACTGCCATTGAGAGCGTTGAGTGTATAGCTATGTCTGTCTGTCACCTATCTATCTTTCCATCTATCTGTCACCTATTTTTCCATCTGTCTGTCTGTCATCTATCCGTCATTCCATCTGTCTATCTGTGTCTGTCTGTCTATCCATCTGTTGTCAGTGTATCATTGTCTGTAGTCTGGCAGTCTCTCTGTCTCTTAAATCGGATCTAATCAGTCACTGCCTTTGAGAGCATTGAGTGTATAGTTATGTCTGTGTGTTTTCTACAAGTTGTCAATGAAGTTTTTAAACATTTAATCATAAGTCTTGAAGTCTTGGACATAGTGAACAGCTCCATCATGGACCTTAGTCAGCGCTATGTACACAGATTTACAATCTCTGCATTTGTATGCATCAGCTCTATCCTTTCTCTGCTCAGTGTTGTTAAATAACCTAATCAGCCAGAAGGAGATGGAGGAAATGCTATTCCCACTTTGATTTAGAGGGGAGTATTTTTTCAGTAAGAGTAAGTGAAGTAGGTCTAAGCCATTTGCACAGAGATAGATGTGATTGATGGTGAGAGTTCTGTCTTCAGCATACTAGCTCAGCATTGACGAGAGATTCAAAGGCTAGCCTCAGGCTGGCCATGTCACACTGAAAACCAGCACCAAGACCTGTCCTCCTTCCACCAATCCATTTACTTTCAGTTTGCAGATTGTAATCTGAAGGGCCAGCCACAAAATTCAGGCTAAGGTCAGAGATAACAGCAACGGGAATTGGCGCCCAGACTGATGTGGATTAGATGGCTCTAGTGTTGATCTGAGATATTTATGAAGCCTCTGAGCCACATTAATCAACATTGTGTTTATTACCCATTTAAAAAAAATATTTCTGACAGAACAAGAAACTGTCTTCAGATTCTTGTTGCCATATAGCAGATTGTCTTTTTTGTCTCTGCTAATTAGACTTTAATAACATAAAACCCTGTGTAAATCTGCTTGCTTTTCACATGAGACTTCAAAATGCAGATAAAACAACTGCACAGTTTTTTTAATTAAATTTCAGATATCTTTGTTCCATTTCCAGAGGCTTCAATAAAACACAGTCATTTATAAATAATTAAAATATAGTTTACTGTTTACCATTGATTTACCGCTGTTAAAGTACAGATTCAGACAAACAACAGACAAACAGACAAAACCTGTTATGTTTTCCTTTAGCAAATATAGCTGTACGATGCCTCTTACTTTATGGGGTGGGCTGTCTGTATGACCATGTTAATATACTAATAACCAAAGTATTTAATTCATCACACTGTTAAAGGTTATTGCAACACAACCCCATGTATTTCTCCCTAATAACAGACTTTCAGCTGAACGGAGCTGTTGTGTGGATGCTGATAATAGCCTTCCAGCATTGATCTGCAGTTCACTGATCACAGCATTTTTAGTTGCTAACTCAAAAGTTAATCAGACTGGGAGAAAGCAAAGAGTGGAGGCCGTTTAATGAGGTAGATGTTGAGGAATTCTCACTCCTGAGACTTCTCTGAGTCACAGCTTCCAATATATACATGGACATGCTGGAAAAAGAAATTCAGAAATATGAATTTGATCTTTGCTAATTAAACCATAGGGAAATCACCTGGGGTTGAAAAGTTTTTTCTGAGCTTTTTACCCCCCAGATGGAGACTAATTGGTGTGGGTTTTAATAAGGAGTGAGTGGGTAGGTGTATGTTCTTATCTGAAACTAGGCCAGGTGTAACATTATATCTGTTAGTACCATTCATTAATACATAGTAAACTGAAGGAATAGTTCACCCAGAAATAAAAATATATCTTTTCTGAAGCTGCTTATTTTAGAAAATCACACGGTAAATTTATAGCTTAACCTGAACACGTTATTTTTGTAATGGTGAAATTCATTTGAGAAGTGTGCACTTTTTTTTTCCTAGAACACCATTATGAATCTCTTATCATCCAAGATACAGTAAGTTACATGACCTTTGAAGGCTGGACAGGAGGTTCACACTCTCTGAAGGTCAGTTACATGTTTAATGCAAGGTCTATTCTCTGCTAGCCTCTTTTGTGTTGTTTACACATTGTTGAACCAAAATGAACCCAAGGTTGTAAATTAAAAATCAGACACATAATTACTAGAGGCATCAACTGTAACCAAAAGGTGAACATTTATTAATAAGCCATTTAAAAAAAAAGTTTATTAATTCATTATTATTTATTTAACTTTTTAATAAATGTTCATTTATTGAGCATAGTTATAAATGTTCATTTCCAACCTATTTTAAAGGGGTCATCGGATGCAAAATTTACTTTTACATGTTGTTTGAACATAAATGTTTGTTGGCAGTGTGTGTACCCAACCGCCCTATAATGATACACATTTACCCAGTGCTTTTTTTTAATCCCCAATAATAATGATCACTTTCTCAGACCAGGCTGTTCTGAGATTCCTAGCGGAATGGTGAAGTTCTGCACAGACCCCTCCCACGAATGTTGATTAACATAACTGCTTCAGCAAGACCTGCCCTGAGTAAGCTGTGAACAATCTGGCATTGCTTCAATGGCGGACAAAGGAAAGTTGGTTGTTGGATGTAATAATAAACAGCAGTCGTCATTTACTCCCAGAATCTAAGCTGCTGAAGACACAGAAGATTACTTTCGTGTTTGAAGGGAATGCGCCCCTCGATCTACGTAAATGCGTCTATGTTTGCTCGAATAATTCGTGATCCAGCTTCACCTACAGAAAAAGTGATTGTAAGGTTTTTTTTTTATGAATCTTTGCAAATCGCCTTGCAAAGTTCCACGGTAAAATGCGGCTAAAGTTTACAGTCTCTCAGAGCATGGTTTGTCACCCCACAAAAGAGAGGGGCGGGGTGAGCAGAGCTCATTATCATTTAAAGGGACACGCACTGAATCGGCTTGTTCTGAACAGAGCTGTTTTGAAAAGGTAAAAAGGGTGTTCTTTTACACTACCATTGAGAAATTTTAACCAAAGTATCTTTGGTTTTGGTTATCTTTGGTATGAAGGTAATTTTGACTTTTCATTAAGACAAAGAACCATTTCAACTAGGCATCCGATGAACCCTTTAAGTTCATTTTAAGCAAGAAACTAATACTTATTTTGAAGGAATAATTGAGTTAAATAAAACTACCAAGAATACTGGGTTAAACATTTAACCCAACCTGGGTTGTTCTGCCAGTCTTCAGTGTCACATGATAGAAATCATTCTTATGCTGATTTGGTCCTCAAGAAACATTTCTTATTAAAGGGGTCATATAATGCGGTTTCTTGTTTTCCTTTTTCTTTGGAGAGTTACAAGCTGTTTGTGTATATATATACAATATATAAAGTTGCAAAGCTTAAAGTCTCAAACTTAAAGATATATTTATTATAAAAGTTAAGACTCAGCCACGCCTTCCTAAAACGTCTTGTTCAAACATGCCCCCACATGTCTACGTCATAGTGTGGGGTTTTTTATATATCGCTGTAGTATTGTCGCAGCCGCCATGTTGTGGAGACGCTGTGTGTTTCATTGCGAAAGCGGAAGTATTTTGTTTAACCTTCCAAATTGAGGACACAACTAGAAACCAGTGGTTAAGTTATAATTACAAAACTGTTCCGGAACAGTACAATGCAAATATTCGAGATGGTGCTGTGCATTTTACAGAGGACTGTTTACTGAACCTGGGAGAGTAGCCTACAATGCCAGCTGTACACAAAGGGTTAAGGCTATAAAGTGGGGTAATTCCAACGTTGCAAGTACAGTCTGCTGCTTCTGACTCACAGCCTGTAAGTACGTTTTCATATTTAAAGAATTTGCTACTGTTTGCTACTTGGCTATTTAAACGCAAGTTTTGAGCAGTGTAGAGTAGTGCTTGTTGTTTGTTGTTTCTATGATCACAAATCCAGACATGGTGTTATGTTTATGCGGCATGACACAACGCAGCTCTTAAAAAGACAGTAGTGAGTCATTATAATCAGTAGTTATGTCCCCAATGGATGCAACAAATGGCTCGTTTATAATGGGTTTTATTGTTTTTGTCTCAGCACGCTGCGAAACGAAATGTGATTCTTTTATGAATTTTTAACTAAAATATGTTGTAGACTTTTCATTAAGATCCTCTTCATTAAGAATCTTATCAACTTGTGAAAAATGGGCATCCAATGACCCCTTTAAGTTTTTAAGCAAAAAATATACTAATTTGGCAATAACTGAGTTAAATAAAACCTATGTAGACCTATGTTTGCATTTTATTATTTACACTACCTGCGTGAATGGGTGGAGAGGGCTAAACAGACAGTGATGTAGAAGTAGGGTTTGCTCTTATTCTGCGGAGGCGGTGTTTAGACACACTATTACATCATAATGTGGTACATTCAACAACCTGTCAATATAGCAGACTGCTTCATTATACGCTATTTTAGATTAACAAGAAAGTTTTGAGTTCTAAAACTTACAGGATGTTTTTATAGTACAATGACCCTCTTATATGTCAAAAGATGAAGGGAATTTTGATTTCTCAGTTCATGATTCCTTTAAATTCTTACAGACTCACAACATTTTATAAGGTGGATTATGTTGTGGCACAATAATAAATCTGTGTTTATGACACATGGGTAAATAACAAATTCAGACATTATCTCAAATGATTGAGATAACACATTTCCTGACGTTCTCTGTTTGTTAGTATCAACCACAGGAACTGTGAGACCTTACCGCACCAATTAAAATAATTTACACTGCAACACACAAAATGGTGCCCTATGCAATTTTCTATGCAAACATCAATACGGCTCTGTTGCTCTCTTAATTGCATAATTACTCAGACTGATGATATGAGTGATTGTGTCCTTTAGCTTGCTGTCACATGCTCTGAACCTTATGTGTGCCACTGTGATCCACACTAATACGTTGATTTACGTTGATGCCTCCCTTAAAGTAATTAAAGTATACAGGCATTAGCACCATCTCTGTTGAACTCACTTAAACATGGACGGCAATACTAACTACAGAACAGAAATTTATATGGAAACACGTATGACAAAATATGCTTATGAATGGAAATATTCTCTGAATGGACTATAATGCTATTCCTTTCTGTGGCCAGGAATGCCAGAAAACTCAACCACTGCATTAAGGGTCTATGAGATTAATGGAAAGAGATCTTGTTTACTGGCTTATGGCTTTAGAATAGCCCTTTCAAAGTGAAGCATCCAGCCAAAGCGTCGTAAAAACCCTCCTTTATACTCTTGGGCATTATTTTGCACTGCTGCATATGTACTATAGATACGAAGAACAAAGACGGTCTCTGATGGAGGCATGCCAGCATCGCTTCCACCAGGGACTGCAGATCCATTTGACCAGAGCTCAATGCATTAATTTCCACATCATTACATCCCATAAAAACCAGCCATCACATTCTAGAAGTAAATATGGAAGTAAAACTGTCACTGTGTTCCTTACGATATGATTTCTTTGAAATATGTCAGTTGGAAAGCACTGCAAATAACAGAAGAAGAATATACTTAACCTAATATTACACAAGCCAGACTACTATTCATGAATGAATGATGAATATAATGACTTATTCGTAAAGATTATGCCTTATTTTGTGCCTGAATGAATCAGTGTTTTAAAACAAATCATGTAAGTGAGCAATTCAATGACTCATTTTTAAAGATTAAAAGTCACTTTTGTTTCTAAATAAATCAATCTTTCTGAAAAAAAATTGATGGCATGGATAATTCAAAGACTCTTTCATAAAAATATGAGTATGCAAATATACCCCAATGACCAACTACTTTCAACAGTATTCTGAAGTGTGTATCTAGTGGACACTTTACTACACAGTTTGTGAACAAAAGCTGCACAGCTGATGCTGATAATGATAACATGCCGAGATTTATGACAAACAAAGTACAACAGTACAGCATAAAAAAGTACTGCCTCTGAGAGTATATGATTTTGGATGCAACCAAATTGGAGAGAATGATTTAGCCACTCTTATAGGTTTTACGCTTTTGTAGAAGACAAACTCATGAAGATGACGATAGTCTAATATAACGTTTAATATAATCCAAAAAGATGAAGATCAATCCAGACACAGGGAAACACAAGCAGTAGGGTGACTAAATGAGGGTAACACAGGTGACGGTGGCCCCCCTCACAGAAGGCGCAACCTCGCGCTGCAGAGACAAAGGGAGGGACAGAGGGGGACTTAGGAGGAGGACAAAGGAGTCGTGGTGGGATGGCAAAAGACTGTCAGGAAGGCAGGTGGACAACCCAGGTGGAGGTTCAGGCGGAGGACGGACTCCCAGGATGAGGACGATGAACAGAGTACAGGGTGGAGACAACGGAGGGAGTAGCCAAACAGGAGAAGGGCAGATCAGATGGAGGGAGAAGACAGGAGGGAGCAGGAGGAGCCAGGCGGGACCCAGACCACGGTCAGGATGGCGGCCCACGGTGGAGCTGACGGAGGGAGGAGTCATGGTGGAGGAAGGGCTGATGATGTCAGGGGGCCAACTGAAGGCAGCAGAGCTGATAGGAGAAGAGCCCGAGGCGGAGACGGAGAGGCGACGAGTCAGGGTGATACTGAGGATTCGGAGGGCCAAGGTGGAGCAGATGGCTCCGGCGACCGAGGCAGAGATGGGTATTCGGACCAAGGTGGAGCTGGAGGGAAGGAGGAGACTGACAGATCCGGAGGGACGAGGTGCAGCCAGAGGATTGAAGTCCCGAGGCGGCAGATGGTCGACGACTGACCAAGGCAGAGACGAGGGAGCCTAGTGGAGATGAGGGAGCTAGGAGCCATGGTGCAGCCGCTGGATGAACAGACCGAGGCAAAGTCCGGGACTCAGAGGCTGGAGGCGGAGACAAAGGATCCTCCAGCCACAACGCCGATGGAGACTGGCAGACTCGCGGTGATCCCACCGCACGTATGGTTGTCTGAGGTTGAGCAGAAGGGTTGCCAGGAGACAGCAGAGGCAAAAGTGAGGACTGGTACAGAGGTGGTGGGAAAGGGAGGCTGGGCAGGAGTTCAGGATGATCGGGGGTTAAAAACGGTATGTGCTGCCAAACACACCATAAGGCCACTTCCAGCACCGAGAGCACCAGCGACAGGGGAATGACCTCAGTGGTCATTGTAGTACAGGCAGACAGTTCAAGGCAGACAGATATTTCCAGGCAGACAGTTTAAACACAACCTTCGTGGTCGTGATGGGACAGACAGAAGAAGATTGGAGGGAGAAGACAGGGCATATCTCCATATAAATCCAAATTATTCTCTGAGTTCAGCGATGGCTTCCCCTCAGCGGTGGTACAGTAGGCGGGGTTTTCTTCGGCGCCCTCACGCTCCACTGTAACATTCACCGCTGTGTACGATGTAGCTGGCTCTCGCATTTGGTAGGATGTGACATGAGGCTCTGGTTCCAGGACAATCCTTAGCTCCTTCCTGCGATGGCTCGTAAATTGTGCTGGCCTCTGGCTCTCCATTTGCGGTGGGCTCGGGCTGACGCTCCGCAAAGCGGGGTGATGGCTGGCTGAGCACTGGGTCGAACATAACACACCGCATACTTTTTGTTGGTCGGCTGTTCTGTCATGCTCTTGTAGTATGGGATTATTTTTGTGCCAATAAGAATGAACGTAACTTTATAAAACTGAACGTAACTTTCCAAGAAACGATCAAAAATATGCCACTGCAAAAGAAGAAAAACACAATGAAAATGAAAAAATTAACTCAGTCGCACGAATTTAACATGCTCTTCAAATATGCTTCATTCTTTGTTAATGATTTTCAAAGAATCGTTTTCGCGAATCATGGATTCTGAATGCGTTGCCACGGCTTTCGCTTACGCTTCGCAAATTTTAGTTTGCTGTTTTGGCACAAACCTCTCGTGGGGGCGGGCTTAACAGCGATCTACTCTGATTGGCTAATGAGCTTTTGATGGACAGTTGCTCTCTGACCTGGAAGCACGGACGGTGACGTCAGTGGCGCAATACGTCGTGCTTTGTTTATAGAAACTATCAGAACTGTTGCACACTGTACATGAATAAAACTTTTATCAATGTTATTGATTAACGTTACTTTAGCAACACAAACTTACTTCAAGCTGCCCTGAGGGACAAGCTGAGGTGGACGATGATGCCGCTCCGTGTCTCTCCTGGGAGCTCATCTTTAGAAACTAAGAGACGACCGTAGGTGAAATACTAATAACATTAATACTTAATATAAACAAAGCACGACATATTGCACACTGCAACAACTTTCCAATATGTGCGCCACTGACGTCACCGTCTGTGCTTCCAGGTCAGAGAGCAACTGTCCATCAAAAGCTCATTAGCCAATCAGAGTAGATCGCTGTTAAGCCCGCCCCCACGAGAGGTTTGTGCCAAAACAGCAAACGAAAATTTGCGAAGCGTAAGCGAAAGCTGTGGCAACGCATTCAGAATCCATGATTCGCGAAAATGATTTTTTGAAAATCATTAACAAAGAATGAAGCATATTTGAAGAGCATGTTAAATTCGTGCGACTGAGTTCATTTTTTCATTTTCATTGTGTTTTTCTTCTTTTGCAGTGGCATATTTTTGATCGTTTCTTGGAAAGTTACGTTCAGTTTTATAAAGTTACGTTCATTCTTATTGGCACAAAAATAATCCCATATTGTAGTAGAGAAACTCTTGAAGATGACGATACTCCAATATAACGTTTAATAATAATCCAAGAAGATGATGATCAATCAAGACACAGGGAAACACAAGCAACATGTAACAAAGACCAGAACAGAGAGGGAAACTAAAGTAGGTGACTACATGAGGGTAACACAGGTGACGGTGGTTAACTAATAATGACTAAACGAGACCAGGAACATGACCAAAGATGGGTACACAGGAACTAAACTAGAGCAAAAGACAGGAAAACGGCAACTAAAAGAAAACGCATGTGATAACTGTGACAATAGGCACTTGATTAAATGAAAATTTACATTTTATCACCTGTATCATTGCTGGATTTGGTCATTTTCCTAATTTGAACATGCTTTGATATTTTAAAATAGCTTCATGTATCCTCAGGCTATGACAAATCAAAAATGGCTTAGTACAGGAGGTTCTCTGCGTTCTCAGGTTATTCAGTGAGGCTCTACACTAGAGGTTACGTCCTTGAACAAGGAAATGTAATAGAGCAGACATTCCTTCTGACCTGATAGGATTTCTCATCTCATCAACATTTTCTGGCATTTTAAAGACAGCAATACACTGACTGCTTACTCCAAAGTCACATTTTAATGTACTCAGCGGCAGATTAATATGACAGAAGGAAAGAACTGCTGACACACAGGGATGTTTTTGGTATCAGCAACAGCAGAGGTGCGGTGTCAGTGATTCAGAGCACAAGGAGTGACTTTGCAGAGAAACCTGACACCTGGCTGGCTTCTTAACCCACTGTAGCAGCACTACCAGTGTCATCATGGCACTTGAACAAGCAGAGAGTGAAGATAAGAGACTGGATACAAAGCAAGAGTGAGGCAGAAACAGGTGCAGAGAAGAAACAGCAGTGCGATATAAATAAAAAAAATGGACACAGGTCTGTTCTGATAGGGTCGAGGACAGCAGGAAATGCATTGCGTAGTACTAATAATACAATTCAACTGAAGAAATAAAGAAACATTTAAAAGCGTATTCTGTACTGTTTCACATTAAAAATTTGCTTTGTTTAGGGTTAGGGATGAGTAAATTTTCCTCAACTGGATATGATCATCATTTTAATGATTCAGATAGCTGTTCTTATGTATTTTTATTCTGTGTGAGAGTGTATTTATGCAGCGCTTCCCATCCTCCATGCTACTTTGTTCTCCTAAAGGAACGTTTTAGTTTATAATTATTACTTTGGAGTGCTGTCAAAATTAACGCGTTATTGAAGGCGATTAATTCTTTGAGTTTACCTCGTTATAAATATTTAACACAGTTAATGCAGGGGCGGGGCTAAGGTTGACCTCCCCACTCACAACTACTGCTTCTATTTTTTTTTTTCTTGACAAGAAGTGCGTTTATTTAGTAACAGAAGGTCTTTACGACCACATTAAATTAGAGACTTTTCAGACACACAGTCCAGCTTCACTTCAGTGCCAGGCGCTAGTCAAGCGAGCATGGGAAAGGTACAACTGCCAAGCTTTAGTAGAACAACAGTGATCTGCAGTCAGGTGAGATGTTGTCAGGCCATATATCAGTAAAAACAAATTTAGCTGTCCTGTCAGCTGTTATACTGTGCTTGTAGCACGCACGGTTCAGTTGCACACTCTTGGTTGCACTGTAACCTGTATTATTTCATATTAAGGGCGAATTAAACTATGGGCTCTTAAAGTAGTAGCAGCCAAATAACCTAACCCAACTGCTGTGATGTTTGCAGTCTGGAGAAGCTGACGCTAGTTGGCGAAAGTCAGAGCCAGTCTGCAGATTTGAGTTGACAGATCCATAGAAATTGCCTGTTGTGTGATGGTTACAGAATTTTTTTTTACATCCGATTTTTTTTTAGCTTCAGACTTTGATTCCATCCAGTCGGAGGATATCAAACATGTTTGATATTTTTAGCTGATTTTAGACGTATATTGCTTTCATTTGTCAAGTGTCATCTAGCAACACGTTTCTGTGTAAGTTTGTTGTGATCAACTTCAAAGTCTGCTTTGTGTGGTCCTCAGTCGTGTGGTGTATGATGGCTAGTTTTCCTTTGTCACTGTTTACAAAGTCGGTAAGTGTATATGGCCTAGTGCAGGGGTGCCCAATCCTGTTCCTGGAGATCTACCTACCTGCAGACTTTAGTTCCAGCCCTGCTCCAACGCAGCTGTCTGTAATTATCAAGTGCTACCTAGTAGATTAATTAGCTGGTTCAGGTGTGTTTGATCAGGGTTGGAGCTGAACTTTGCAGGATAGTAGATCTCCAGGAACAGGATTGGGCACCCCTGGCCTAGTGTTTTAAAAATCTATTCAGATTTTAAAAGTCACGTAGTGTATTCTAGGCTTAAATCAAAGAACAGAAGAAAAAAGAGAAAATCAATAACTTTTGTAGCTTTAAGTATTCATCAATATTTAATTTAATATTTAGTGTTTCATAACTTAATTCAATTTCTGTGTATGTTCTATTTGCTGAAGGACACAGGTAAATAATGGGTTTAAGTCCACTTCCAGAACAAATATTTACAGATAATGTACTCACCCCCTTGTCATCTAAGATGTTCATGTCTTTCTTTCTTAAGTCGTAAAGAAATTATGATTTTTGAGGAAAATATTTCAGGATATTTCTCCATATCGTGGACTTCTATGGTGCCCCGAGTTTGAAATTCCAAAATGCAGTTTAAATGTGGCTTCAAACGATACCAAATGCGGTTGTAAACGATCCCAGCCGAGGATGAAGGGTCTTATCTAGCGAAATGATTGGTTATTTTCATAAAAATAATACAATTTATATACTTTTTATTTGTCAAACGCTCATCTTGTCTTGCTCTCCCTGAACTTCCGGTTCATGACAGTTAGGGTATGTCGAAAAACTCCCATGTCATGTTCTCCGTCAATTTCAAAATCATCCTATATCACTGTTTTACCTTTTTTGAGATTAAAAAGTATTTAAATTGTATTATTTTTATGAAAATAACCGATCATTTCATTAGATAAGACCCTTCTTCTTTGGCTAGGATTTTTTACAATCGCATTTGGGATTGTTTGAAGTCACATTTAAACTGCATTTTGGAAGTTCAAACTTGGGGCACCATAGTGGGCCATTATATGGAAAAAATCCTGAAATGTTTTCCTCAAAAAACATAATTTCTTTACGACTGAAGAAAGAAAGACATGAACATCTTGAATGACAAGGGGGTGAGTACATTATCTGTACATTTTTGTACTTCTCCTTTAAATTAAACTAAAGTTGTTTTTTTCTAGAAGTCTAATAAATGTTAAAATTGAAAGCTCTTAATTATACTGCAATGTTGAGTGGCTGTAGTCAATGGCTAAATATTAGGAAAAAAGAAACAATTTCTTAGAGACGTCAGTAATATTAGTATCAGTGATACTCACCTTCAGTCATAAAAAAATGTTTAACAAATATTAAAAATATACTGTCTTTATGTTGTTTATACATTAATTTGAAGACTGAATGTGAAATTAATGTAATATGAAAGTATTTTTCTAAACTTTAAAGCTGGGATTAATAGCGATTAATCACGATTCATTTCAGGAAAATTTAATATTAATTAATTAATTTTTTAATCGATTAACAGCGCTATTATTTTTTTTTTATAATGTTAGAAGTTAGAAGATTCCTTGTATGGGTAGGGACACACAAAACCAATGACAAAGAATCAATGCTTTTTAAAATCTCGCAATTGTCACTTTTTTCTCACCTCGCACTTGTGAGTTTATATCTCACAGTTCTGAGAAAAAGAGTCAGAATTGCAAGAAAATAAAAGTCAGAATTGCGAGACACAAACTTGCATTTGCAATTAGTTTATATTATGCAATTCTGAGAAAAAAAGTCCTAATTGTCAGAATGTATGTTTCACAATTCTCAGAAATAAAGTCAGAATTGACGTACAATTCTGACTTTTTGCAATTCTGACTTTATAACACGCAGTTGTGAGTTATAAGTCAGAATTGTGAGATATAAACTCGCAGTTCTGAAAACATATTATTTTTCCCCCTTAGAATTAAACTTTATAACTTGCACATGCAAGTTTATATCTCACAATTCTAAGAAAAAAGTCAGAATTGCAAGATATACACTCAAAATTGTGAGAAAAATAGTCAGAATTGTGAGATAAAAACTCGCAATTACCTTTTATTTATTTTTTATTCAGTGGTGGAAACGGGCTACCATACTGGACAGACTACAGCTGTTGGCCTCTTTAGAAATCACGTTCCATGTTCCCCTCTGTAGAAGTCGCGTTCCCCCCATGGGTCTCCCCCATCATCTGGCCCTTAGAATGGTCCTAACCTTCCCCCACCCCTTTAAGCCACCCCTGATCTTCAGCAACACAGCAAAAGAAATCATGTCTTGCCTGAGGTGTAAAAGTCAATTTGCCATCTCTACTGAATGTGATTCAGAAAGAACTATTGTATGTACCACATGCAGGTGTAATAAACATGTTTCTGTTGGTTGGATGTCATGGGCTTCAGGCAAAAAGTATTTTTTTTGCAGTTGCTATTTTAGTGAATCAAAAACATACAGTGAGATCAGCATAGCCCAATTCACAAAAAAATGTACTGTTTTGAATGGATTATTTTAAGTGAATTAAGAACCAATTTAAATCAAATTCCTATAAATCTGAATTAGGACTTCATACTTGATGTCCATTTTAAACTCTTTCATTTTGCTTTTACATATGCGATTCTGAATTGATTTAATTCCATTACAGATTACATCTTTATTATATTAATTTGAATTCTTGTGGAAAAGAACAAACTGCATCAGTGCTGGTGCTTATATCATCAACAGCCGAGGGGAGAAATGTAACCTCTGACCAAACTATTGAACTATAAAAGTAGTGGAAAACACAAGCTTAAAAAACTCTAAAGCAATGCTGCAGATTGAGTGGAAGCTATTGAGTGCAGCAATGTACTGAGTAGACTTAATCAAATTGTGGAGGTCAAAGATGCCATGAAGGTGACTGTAATGAGCTTTATATTCACTTAAAGGTCTTAAATTAGTTTCTGCTGTATTTCCGAAGGCTGTAAAGGAGATCTTTTGACTGCCCACATCAAATACTTGCATACACAAATAAGTTATTGATAGTTCTTTGTTTATCTATACATGGTGTCCGATTGCATAATTGTGCTCTAGAAATATACCTCTGCTGTTTTGATTCTTGTTTAATGTGTTCGTGTTTATTCTTAAGGATACAGTGTCTCCACTGTTGAGTAAAGCTATGATGACGTTCAGTCTCTGTCTGAACTGAGATGAGATGGATGTTTGCATGACCATACAGTGTAAATCTGCCTTGAGGGTCTTACAGAACAGCTTAGGTCCAGCAAAGCACACTCATTATGACAAATAATGGTCCACACTTCAAGGAATCAATCTAGTCTGCTATTCATAAGACTGTAGTTCTTATACAGCTGATCTACACAGCCACCCACAAAGGCAAAGAGGTTAATACGTCTCTCACTTGTAATGCTGTCGTTTCAGACTGTTTGATTTGCGAACGGGGTAAAATACATGAAACTGAGCTGAATTCATTCCCAAGAGCCGAGGGACAGATTGAATAGAAAAGATTGATTGCTCTTGCGCTGTGTGAGATTAAAATTCATCCCTGACTTAGCTGTGTTCCATTTTTCCGAAGTTCCAATAAAAACTCCTTAAGCCCACTTGTGAATTAGCATGTTACTGCTTCCGTCTTTGTGCACAGCTACAGGGATATTGTTACTGGGACTAGCTAACATTTAGTTAAAGGAAAACTGAATGTAGTCATTTGAAGGTGAGTAAATGGCAACAATATTTTCATAATTTTACACATAAATCTTGCATGCCATACTATGCCGATTGTGTGCATTATATAACTTATATAATAACATCAGCGTGTTTTTTTTGTCATTTTCTGCTGTTATTGGAAAACAGAACTACCATACCACATTAGGGAGGACTGCTATCGTGTACTGCCTCAGGGCTTCCAACTGCTAAAAAGTTGGGCATCTATCTTGCAAATCCCCACAGGGGATTGTGGAAGTCTGGATTTATATTTTTGAGCAGTGAAGGTTCTTCTCCTCCCTCTGGTCCTCCCTCGGGTCCATCATAGTGTAACATCAGTTCTCCACTAGAGTTGTTTTTCCCATAGATTTTTTGGAGAGTCTCCAATTCCCTCATTAAAAGAAATGCTCATTAGCATTCCTTGACAACACACTTTAAATGTGCTTCATGACCTCATTAGAGTTCAATAAGAGTCTTTTCTAGAAATCTAAATGCTGAATTTGGTCCATCTTTGCAAATAGGGAGAAAACAGTTCTGTCATTAATCAGTAACTACACAGGGACAAATGCAAAGCAATATTAAAGGGAAAATTCACCCAAAAGTGAAAATTACTCACCCTCAAATCATCCTAGGTGTATACGACTTTCTTTTTGACTTTCTTCAAAAATTGACAGATAATTTACTCACCCCCTTGTCATCCAAGATGTTCATGTGTTTCTTTTTTCAGTCGATAAGAAAGTATGTTTTTTTGTGGAAAGCATTTTAGGATTTATCTCCATATAGTGGACTTCTATGGTGCCCCATAGTTTGAACTTCCAAAATGTAGTTTAAATGCAGCTTCAAAGGGCTGTAATCCATAAGGATTCTTCTGGATTCTCCCAGAAGAAGGTTCTTATCTAGCGAAGCAATCTGTCATTTTCTAAACAAATTGACATACTTTTTAACCTCAAATGCTTGTCTTGTCTAGCTCTGCATGAACTCTGTCAAAAAAACTCCCCCATTTTCTCCTTCATCTTCAAAAGGTTGTAGAAGTACCGACTGGGTCAGTACTTCTACATGGCTGCAGAAGTACCGACCCAGAGTTTACAAAGTGAAGGTGCAAAGAAGATCAAACACCCTTTACAAAAAAGGTAAAACAGCGATGTAGGGCGATTTTGAAGTTGGAAAAGAAAATGAGATGGGAGTTTTTCAACCTACCCTAACTGTCTTGAACCAGAATACACAGAGTTCATGCAAAGCTAGACAAGATGAGCATGAGGTTAAAAAGTATCTAAATTTTTAATAGAAAATGACAGATCGTTTCGCTAGATAAGGCCCTTATTCTTCGTCTGGGATTGTTTAGAGCCTTTTGAAACTGCACTGAAACTGCATTTTGGAAGTACAAACTCACGGGCACCACTGACGTCCACTCAAAAAACATAATTTCTTTACGACTGAAGAAAGAAAGACACAAACATCTTGGATGACAAGGGGGTGAGTGCATGTTCTGTAAATTTTTGTCCTGGAAGTAAACTTCTCCTTTAAAAAGGCCTCTTTTGTGTTTTTGTAAGGAAAATATCCATATTTAAAACTTTATAAATCGTAATCTCTAGCTTCTGCTGACTTTCATACGTGCCTTCATGACAAAAGTGGCTTTCCAGCAGAAGACGTAGGATGTAGGATGTAGGCGTAGCGTAAGCTGAGGTGAGAATATGCTAGTCTTGCGAGAACCAAGTTTTGTTTACAGGAGCAAAGGAAGAAAAGTAGCAAAGGAAATTCAGTCTCCTCCTCCAACATTTTTCTTGAGTGACCATGATTTTCAAACCTTATCTCATGACGAAAACGTACCTGTGAGAACATTTTCGCAAGAGGCAAAATACGTACCGCCATGTACATTTTGTGACATATTCGATGTGAAATGTCCATTGAGTGGCACTAAAAGACTGGACATATGGTACGTTTTATGTGACGTTGGTTTTGTACGCGTCACAGCGGTTCTGACTTGAAATATCCATTGAGTGGTGCAATAACTCTAATGCTCTATGACGTTTTAAAATAACGTACCATCTGCACTACATCTAAACCTACCCGACTGTATGAACAAAAGCGAATGTGACGTAAAAACGCAATCACAAACCTGCCGGTTTAGCTTGTTTTTTGATCTGTTAACTTTCAGCTCTTTTATCATGAGTCATGTTTTTCACAGGATTCGTACCCAACGATTCCACATCCTAAGTCCAACTCCTTGCCAGCTGAGCTGCCGAGCAAGGTTGTTACATCCACAAAGCAAAACATACGGAGCTGTAATCATAACTGTGTACGAAAACAGTTACAAACGCTGTTAATTTCTGTTGGAAACTGCAGTGATATGTACTTATTGGTACGTATTTCACATCTTGCGGAAAAGTTCCCACAGGTATGTTTTCATCATGAGAAATTTCTAATACATTTCAGAAATAACTACAAGAACTAAGAATCAGCAAGTAACATTGAATTAAGCAAGGAATTTTGAAGTAGAAGCTTGAAATAGTATTTTCTTGTAAAGCAGGTTGTTTTTTGGTCTGAACTACCACATTCAAACTACTGGGTTTATCAGAGTTTCTTGTCAGTTAAGAGTAGTTACTATGTTAATGTTGTGTGCTAATTTGTTCCTGTGCGGTTATTAATGACGTTATTAACAGTATTCTAAAGCATTACCCAATTTATTATGTACTACACAATGTCTTTCATGTTTATGTCCTCATCTTTCCTTTTCCCATTCAAACCTCCCGTCTCACTTCACACATATTTACCATGCATTAATTTCTATGCATAAGACATGTTGAGTTTGTGTTGCTATTTGCATAGCTTAGCAGCTGTGTGCAAACAGGCTAGGAGCATGTAAATGCCATATGGAAGTGCTCGTGGTAAACATTCCACACTGGAAATGCTCTGCAATGATGGGATTACTCCAAATAGCAGAAAGAAACACATGGAAAAAAGAAAAAAGGTTCAGTGTGGATTTAGTACACACGCTATGGCTCATTTACTTGCATTACTCGCAGCCATGCAAATGCTAAAATCATGTAACATAAACAAGCCACAATGCCATGGGTTTGTGTCAGCCTCTGTGTCGGACATTCATGGATTTAATTGCGAGTTCGACTCAAATGCGAACGTATCAGTCGCGCTCCCACACAGCTGTAAGTAGACTCTTTGGAGTATCGCAGCAGCTATAATTGAACACATGCAAGATATGTGGATTTTCTGATGATATCAGATCAGTCTCAGGCGCAAAGGTTACATCCGGTTTCAAATGTGGACGTATCCTATTGATTTCTTAATGAGGGGATAAAGAACAGCCTATTAATAGATCTTGATTTGGGTTTACAATGGAATGTTTTGCGGATATGTGCCACCCCTCGTGGTGGTTTAGAGAGACGAGCAGATATTTTTATTCTGTATAAAACTTTAAGGCTCTACAGAAAGCATTAAGAAACAAATTACTGTTCCAAATTGTGAGAGGATTTTAACACGGAAGGCTGCTGAGGCGCATGGATGTCAAATCAAATGCTTTGTTGTGTCTATAATACAGAATCCTTCTGGAAAACAAGCTAGTTTTTCTCTTAACATACTGCTTCGAGCATAGAAATGGATGGGCTTAAGTGTGTTCCCCTAGAAATATAAATTACCATGTGTCTGGGTTGCTAGGCTTCTTAGGCCTGCTCACATCTGCCTAAAAGTGATAAAACCATGGGGTGATAAACCTGTTTGCTTTCAGGAAGACAGATGGGCAGATAGATATCAAATAACTAAAATGAACTTTTTTGTCTATCCTGTTTACTTAAGGAACATTTTTTGCTTAACTGGATAGGCACCATTCAGGAATCTATTCAGAAAGCTCTTGTATAATGAGAGATGTTATTATCCCTGTGGGTGGGATGTATGGGCATATGTTCCTCCATTTGTGCTGTGCTGATGGAGTCAAACTCACAGCAATCTATTTTATAGTTTTAATGTACTGTCAGTTAATGGGCCACATGAGTAAAACACATTATAGTCCATTGCAATTTGATTGTGGACACAAAAGAATTATACTATACTGTGGCATTATAAAATTATACTGTATACAATCTAAATCAGTATTGTGTGATATAAACTCGCAATTGCAAGATATAAAGGCAGAATTATGAGATGTCTTTTTTCCCTCAAACTGGAGTTTATAATAGTGCTGTGCAAAGATTAATCGCATCCAAATTAAAAGGTTTTGTTTACATAATATATGTGTGTGTACTGTGTATATTTATTATGTACAACCCAATTCCAGAAAAGATGGGACGTTTCGTAAAATGCCATAAAATCAATATGTTATCTGTTTATTCTCTTTAACCTTTATTTAATTGACTAAAGTACAAAGAAAACAATTCCAATGTTTTCAGTGACCAACTTTTCACTTATTTTGTAAATATAACCAAATTTTGATTTTCATGGCTGCAACACACTCTAAAAAAGCTGAACAAATATAAATAAAAGTGAAAAGGTTATAGAATATCCAAATTAAACTGTTTTGAAACAGTTTACAGTAAGACGGTGAAATAGAAATAGGTGAGGATATCATGTTTGGATCATAAAAGGAGCTTTTCAGTCTTTCCAAGCAAGGTTGGATCATGTCTCATCACTTTGTGCCAAATTTCATGACAAAAGTATCAAACAAATCAAACAGCATTTCTTTCAGTAGGTCTTTCACCAACTACCACACATAATATTGTGAACAGATTCAGGGAATCCAGAGAAATGTCAGTCTGTGTAGGGCAAGGCAAGACACCTCAGGTGAATGTGCATGACCTTTGAGCCCTCAGATGGCATTGCATAAGAAACCATCAATTGTGTTAAATATAGCCACATGGGCTCAGGCGTACTTTGGAAAACTGCTGTCACTTAACACATTCTGCAGCTGCATCAGTAAATGCAATTTGAACTTCTGTTACTCTAGCAGAAAGCTATACATCAATTCTGTGCAGTGATGCCATGGAGTTCTCCGGGCCAAATCTAATCTCAGATAGTCAAAAAGACGATGGAAATGTGCGCTGTTGGTCAGACCAAAATGGACGTTCGTAATTGCAAGCAAAAAGGTTAGATTTGTGAGATTGTATTATGCAATTCTGAGAAAAAAAAGTCAGAATTGTGCGATACAAACTCGTGTTTGTGAGAAAAAAGTGTCATAACTGCAAAATACAAACTTGAATTTGCAAGAAAAAAGTCAGAATTGTGATCTTGTATTACACAATTCTGAGGAAAAATGTAACAAGATGTCAAGATGTAAACTCGCAATTTCAAGAAAAAAGTTAAAATTGTGAGATACAAACTTGCGTTTGTGATTAAAAAAAAGGTTTTATCTCTCAAGTCTGACTTAATTTCTCGCAATTGTGAGTGTACATCCCACAATTCTGAGAAAAAAGTCACATTTGCAAGAAAAAAGTCACAATGGACTACTTGCACTGAGCCTCGTGACGCACTTCCGTTTCGAAATATTAAAGCTCAGTTATTTCCGGTTGTGTACATTTTCAGTGTGCTGTAATCATCTAGTTGACTTAAACGCCTAATAAAGTTTGCGGGATGATTTTAAAATCTTTTGATTTTAAAATTTTCAGAGACAGGAGAAGACTTATCCTGATGTTTATTGTGTACAGAATTTTCCAAACTCAATGGAATGTGAAGTTTTAATCCAACATAATCCGATCTGAGAAAGCGAGAAAGCAGTGGCTGGTATATGGAGTGAATTTTGTGCCAATATCTGATTTGCAAAAACACAACTTTCAAACAAACGCAAAGTGATTTGCAAATATAAAACTCTATTTGAGAGAAAATGCAATGGTATAGACAAATATATTTATTGTGTATTACAGCTGTGAGCCTTTTTATGAGGAAACTTGGCTTGATTTTCTCACAAATGCGTGCAGGCAGATTTTCTCACAAATGCAATTGAGCAACTTCCTTTTTTCAAAAAAAAAAGTTTTTCTTTACAAAGCAGATGGATTTGTTTGATGAATATTGGCACAAAATTCACTCCATACTGGTAATCATACGTGATTGTTTCACCACAGGGTATCAGTGCTCTATTACACTAGTGGCCTAATCGTGACGCTGCAGTGTTTGTGAGATCTGATGAATAAGATCATAATGAACCTTTATTTATCAGATAAATATGTTAGTCACTGTTCTGTGTTATATTCTGTGTCATCATTTCACTGTATGTAGCCTAATGCCAAAATATGAATATTCCAAGTAGTCGCACTGTCAAGGTGTTACTGTTAAAAATTATTTAAATGTTTATCATTGTTAAAATTAGCAATTACCGCACATTCATTCAGCCAGTTTAAACAATGGAATAAGCAGCATGGGCTCGGAATAAGAGCACCAACGCACACAAACAAATTAGCCACGGTTTTACTATAAATAAAACCAAAAATTGCAATTGAAGTTAAACCATATAACCACAAATTAACTCAGGTTTTACTAAATTGACCACAGTTTAATGCTGAGCGCTAACTGGAACCTCCCGAGCCGTAATATGTAGAACGCGGAAGTAGTTGTGCAAGTAGTCCATTGTAAATATATAAACGCAATTGTGAGAAAAAGTCATAATTGTGAGATACAAACTCGCTTTTGCGAGAAAAAAAAATTGCGAGTTCCTGACAAAAATTTGCGAGTTGATATTACACTATTCTGAGAAAAAAAGTCAGAATTGCGAGATGTAAACTTGCAATTGCAGGATAAAAATCTGAATTGTGAGAAAACCTTGCAATTATCTTTTTTAATTTTTTATTCAGTGGTGGAAACAGGCTTCCGTAGTGTATAGTGTATTGTTGACAGTAAAGTAACTATTACAGTGTGTCATTATAATGTACCGGTCATTTTTGTAAGCATTTTTGTAAATTTCATTCCACTGTATGCCTGTACACTGTCCATCCATCCATCCATCCATTCATCCATCAATCTATCTACAGGTATCTGTCTGCTGCATATATTAGAACATAGCTAACTGATCTTAGGCAGTTTCTAATAGACTGCTAATGACAATCATAAGGACCTTTTAATGAGTTTTGTAGCTATATTTAATGTAGCTAATTTTTAAATACTCAGCAGGAAGGTTAATTGTGTCTTTATGTCTAAAAAGCAAAGAAATCAGTTCTTTTGTGCATTAGTGTTATTACAGATCATTACATAGGTTGACCCTAATTAGCCAAGCAATTTCAAACTCATTTCTGTAAATGTATTTATGCTAGCTTGTATCTATGGCAAATATCTTATTTTGTATCCACTATATGCTTACTGTTTATAGCTTTTGTGCTTATGTTTACTGTATATGTTTTCAAACATGTTAACCCCTACAAAATCTGGTAGGGTGGTACAGAGTGCAGGCAGGGGGAGGCACAACAGCTGCTAGGCCTCTGGTGTTAATTAAGTCCAAGAACTGCTGATCAGCCCGGGTCTCTCTTGAGCCGCACTCTCTCTGCAGGAGCAGGATGTGCCACTGAAACACTGCTGTGCTGGAAAGGACAGTCTTTCCATTCAATTCATCACATCCACAGCCTCCTGGTGCTTTCAGGCCGTTTGTGCACTTTTGTATGTTGGTGTGTGTTCATGACAGCCATTGTGCTGCCTTATCTAAAGCCGCAAGACTTCTCTGACACTCATTTAACAGTGTTCAGAGACTAGATGTTCGCAAGCAGACGAGAGATACATGACGGCTGGACTCCCGAATTGATCTGAGACTGCTGATTAGCCGTCCGTCCTTTTAGTAAACGAGACTAATTTACTTTGAGCACAGGATTGTTGCGGTTTCTGCTTTTCAAGTGTTTACCAGCCATATATATCAGGGCTGTGTCATTTTGTGACGTCTGTCCTGCGTCACCAAATTGATAGTGAAGCATTTTCTTCTCATTTTGGAGTATGCCATCAAAGCCTTGGCAATCTTTGGATATTATTGAGGTTTGAATTACACAAAAATATGGAAGCCCATTTTATCTAAGAGTTAAAAAGAACTGACTATTAATTACTTTTCTCAGGACTGTGACCTTATTTCTTACCTCAGTTTTTATCTCACAATTACCTTTTTTTATCTTTCACTTTCATTTGGAAAGTAGCTTTTATACAAAACATACAGTATGTATGTTTGTTATAATAGTAATAATTATATCCTACTACTATCTAGATATTTTCAATCTTCTTTTGCTTCCCACAGAAAACAGAAGGAAATTATTAAATAATTATTAAATGATGGAATTTTCATTAGTTTAATTAACATTTTAAAGTCATTAGGGGTTCAAGCACGTAGCGCTAAAACACTATTGTAATTGTTAGAATGGTCACGGATGAGCGTTTACCCCCTAAAACTGATTGCGCAGACCAAACCGTAAGTCATAGAGACTTGAAACTTGGGGTGGTAGTACTCAATATGACTAAGGCTTGGCCCAATCAGCCTAATGGGGGCGCTACAGTGATCATAAGTACGAAATCACTCGTAACTCCTAAACCGTCAGTCGCAGACTCAAGTGTCTTATGTAGTTGGAATCCTGGCCCACGCCGGACAAAGCACAAGTCTCCAATTCGTGAGTCAAAATTTTCAGGTATTTCGCATTTTTTGCAAAACCTACTTTTGCAAATTAGCCCTAGGTTTTTCGCCCGATTGGAACCTAACCAGGGCAGAAAGATTCTCTGAAGAGTGAATATCAATACTTATAAAAAAAAGTTGCACTTTTGAGGCCAAAACGAAAGGGCCACTTTTAGTGAAATGCCTATAACTCCTGAACAGAATGAGATATCTTCGCCAAACTCGGCACAATTATGTAAGAGCTCAAGCTGAGGTCACAGGGAAAAAATCGTGGAAATTGGCCACTCAGTGGCGCTATAAGAGGGGAAAAAACATTAAAATGGCTATAACTGTGCAACCATTTGTCCTATCAGCATGAAAATCGATGTGCACGGTCTTAGTCCAAAGTGCCACAAGTGTCTATGGGGACATTTGCGTATGTCAAAAAAACATGGCCACCATTGGCCTATTAGACAAGGTTAGCAGAGGGCGATCGACTTACAGCCCCAAAGGTCTGTGAGAATTTTGAAAGACATCAGCCACTGGGGGGGCAGTGTTGCATTTTTTAAGGGCGTAAACGATTGTACATTGTGCGGATTCCCCACATATACACAATGGGCCTCATTCATAAAACTTGCGTACATATATGAGTAAATTCACAGTAATTTGCACGTATAACAGACCTTACTGAAAACTCTTCTCCAGATTCACAAACGCTTCATAAACGTTTGATTTGAGTGTTAAACATGTATGTTAATGAATTCCAATCATTCGTAAACAGGGCGCAATGCACGCTCATTCACAATTAGCATAATCCCCGCCTATGAATTACAGCTATGCAAAATGCGTGTCCAGGAATGCAGTGGAATATCTCGTATACTTTCTCAGGTTTGGCTCTAGTATATTGCATAAATGCAAAAAAGATTAAAAGGCCATATGCCTAACAATAAATATGTAATTAACATGTGTTGACAAAAGGTTTTAGCCAGATGCGAGAAAAATGTCAGGCGCTCTTCTGAAAATGGCCAGCTGATGGCGCTTGAGAACGCTTTGGTGGTACAGCATTTTTCCAGCTGAGATGCTTTGGTTGCTATGGTTTGGAATATCCACGGCGGCAACATATTACTCGCACCTCATTTTTTAAGAATTTTACTAAATATAAAAAAATACTAATCAGTAATATTGACTTCTCCATTGTTGTAGGATGGTTGGTCGGGTGGTTCTCTATTTACGGCTTGGTAAATAGTGACAATGACGAGTGCTGTGTTGTACAATTATCAACTCAAACTAACTCGACTCAGCTAAAAATAAATAAATAAATAAATAAATAAATAAGAAGGCAAGGGCAAATTAACTTGTATTTATTATGGCAGTGCATCAAAATTCAGTGTCATCAGATTGCTAAAAAGAAAACATTTTCCGCACCATTCACACGTGGCAGGGACTAGGTGTACATTTCTTTAGTACCAACTAACATTTTGAAAATACAAATATTTTCATGAATTCAAAAGTTTATGTCAGAACGGCTTTACGAACAGTTTACACAAAAATTCATTCTGCTCGTGTTTCATGAATAAGGCCCAATATTTGTATCGTATGATAGACCTCCTCGTTC
The DNA here is from genome assembly GCF_022985175.1 of Labeo rohita. Classification (NCBI taxonomy): domain Eukaryota; kingdom Metazoa; phylum Chordata; class Actinopteri; order Cypriniformes; family Cyprinidae; genus Labeo; species Labeo rohita. The sequence continues at coordinate 18,643,455 of NC_066886.1, read as the reverse complement.
CAAACAACTTTGCCTCTAGAACCACTGCTGTCAATCAGATCATTTTTTAAATGATTGATAAGATGTGAAAAACCTACTTTTGTGCACTAGTCCTAGGTTTTTCATCTGGAAAAAACCACCACAGTGCAATTCTCTGGACTCTCTAGGTCAATAATTATCAAAAACATGTTGAAATTTACCATTTGGGAAGGTATAATGGGGTCCTTAGAAAAAAGGGTCCTGTCCAAATATACCCAAAAGCCTATAAATTCTAAATGAAAACTCAAAACTTCACAAAACCCACTGAGCACATGATACAGGTGATTCTTAACAAGCATGCAAAGTTTCAGGGAGACAGATGACAGACGTCGCTATAACAGTCAAAAATGTTATAAAACATCATATTTCAATGATAAATCACCTGGATTTGACAAAAATGATTGATTTAGGTGGTTACAGGCTTGCTAAATAATATGTAATGTCTTTTTTCTTATGTGCTTTAATATCTAAAGCACTTAAACCCCGGTAATCGCTGTTTGAAGCTATATTTATTTTTGTTTTCTTTGCATACAAAAAATATTTTTGTAGCTTTATAACATTTCCACTCATGTCACATGGACTATTTTATCAATGTCCTTACTGACTTTCTTGGCCTTGAACATGTCAGAAAGCTCTCGGATTTCATCAAAAATATCTTAATTCGTGTTCTGAAGATGAACGAAGTTCCAGGTTTGGAATGACATGAGGGTGAGTGATTAATTACAGAATTTTCATTTTTTGGATGAACTATCCTTTTAAGACAGGAAATATGGTCCATTTTGAATTGATGTTATCTTGTGTTCTTTTTCTAACAGGAAAAAAAGGAACAAAACATGGCACTTGCATAAAAGAACAGCTTGTCTTTTTCAAAGCTGGACTATGCACTGTGTTTCTTTGTAGTAGAAATTTTCTTCATCCAATCAGACATGTGTACCGGTTTCCTCACTACAGCTGATTTCTGATTCAGGCAGCCATGTATAGAAAAATCCATCTGTGTAGCCTCTCTGGCTCTCCCTGTTCCACGTCTCAGATTGCATTAATTCATTCTGTATTCCAAATCATTTGTGACTTTCACCTTGCATGTTTTATTCGCCCCTAGACCCAGGCAAACACTCTCAGGTAAGATGTTTTACACCAGCAGGCCTCACAGAATACTGAAATCAAATGATGTGTGGTCTCTCCCTGAATCTATTGAGTTTTGAAACCTGTTCTCACACTGAAACTGGAAATCTTGCGAGAGCTAGCAAACGCTGAACCTACACACAACCTTGTCGTACATTTGTTTCAATTATTTATTGCGGTAGTTTGACAAAGTATGCACTCACTCACATAGACACTAACCGAATCCCTAACATGCCCGAGTCTCGCTCTAGGCGTTTTGTGGCCAAAACAGTAGCATGACATCGTTGGCAATGCCCCAGTTCCTTCACGTCACGTATAGCCGGTTTCAATTTAGTCTCGAAGCCCATTTCAGACACTAGAACTCAAGGCAAGAAAGATCTGTTTTCGTTCATTTCATTCTGTTATGCCGATAATTAAAGTAATGGCCAATAATGTTTGATGAAGCATTTCATTTGCTCTAATAAAGTCTTCCCTGCGTTTTCTTTTCCACCAAGTAAGCACAAAAGCCCATAATGACTCTAATTGCACAGGCAGAACTGAGGCTCAGAGCAGCTGAGGATACTCACAAGTAATAGTGTGCCCTTTCTCCCGCGGCCAAAGCGGACACTTCAGTAATCCCGAGACTCAATAATCCTCACGGACCGGGGGGGTCGAGAGCGTGGAAGCGGAGGATGAGGATGTGTTTCTCAGATTGCCAGGGGACGTCAGGGGCTCTGAGAGGCAGCTGCTGGCATCCAGACCACGTGGGCAGTCACGTCCTCAGCAGGCGGCTGTGGAGACAAGAGGGGTCATCTGTGAGAGAGAGAATGGCTCATTCTCATCTTCAGACAAAGGCGGGCATTGAGAGCCAGGGGACGAGGGGAGGGCAGGGTTGGAGTAGGCGTCATTCATTACTGGAGCTAATTTATGGTGGGAAATATGGATAAATATGAATGTGGACTGTAGGTTGCGCGTTTACACTGTACCAGAACCGATTTGTAATTCAAATCAGATGTTTTGCAGGTGAAGAAATCAGTTCTGTTTGTTCAGAAAGTGTAATCAGTATTGGAATGTACTGACAGGGCACATCAGAGGTGAAATGCATAGAGTTGTAGTCAAAATGTAAAAAAACATAAGGCATCATACAAAATGTGTGTTATTTTTTATGTAGTATACTTCAGAAAAATCCTTCAGGTCCCACAAATACTTTGGTTTTCCAGTATCTTTAGCATATTTGAGATTGCGTATGATTTTGAGACTCATTTTTGTCACACTGAGGACAACTGAGGCTCTCATATGCAACTGTTTACGAAAGTTCAAATGCTCACTGATACTCCAGAAGAAAACATGATGCATTAAGAGCCAGGGGTGAAAATTTTTTAACAGAATAGAGATGTGTACATTTTTTCTTATTTTGCCTAAATATCTTTTTTCATTTAGTACTGCCCTTAAGAAGCTACAGAATATTTCAGTTACATATTTTCCAGAAGACAAAACAAGTTCAATATACCTTTCACATTCAAAAATTTTTCACCTCCTGGCTCTGTTTTTCCTTCTAGAGCATCAGTGAACGTTTGATCTTTTTACAGTAGATGTGTATGAGTCCCTCAGTTGTCCTCAGTGTGAAAAGATGAATCTTAAAATCATACAATCATTGTTGGAAAGGGTTCAAATACGCATATGCTGGTAAACCAAAGAATTTGGGATTTTTATGAAGAACAGCGGGCAGTTTAACTATTCAGGACAAACCAATTTGAGTCAGATTTTAGCTGCCTGAACAAAGCCATTGAGTTCACTGAGCTGTACAAAACAGGAAATATCACAGATTTTGTAGCAATAATGTTACATGATTATGGCGTATGTGTGATTGCCAGTGCAGTGCTCACATGTGTAGTAACAGACTGGGGTTGTTCTTTTTTTTCCTTCGTAGATCTATGAATGATTGTGTACCTATATATAGGTACATATCAGTGGAAAAAAGTTTTTTTTATGTGGGTATTTTATGTTTACAAAGTGAGTCCATTGCAAACTTTTTCCCCCAGAAGTTTTCTAAATCTTTCAGAAAGCATTTTTTTTTCTACACCTAAATCTGTTTGACACATGCTTACATTATAAATAGAGTTTCCTCTAGCACAAGCTTCAAGGGAACCCATTTTTTGATTTGGATTTTTCCACCTGCTGTTGCCTGTACTCATTGTTGGAGGCCGAATCCCTGCCAAAGTCTGATTTCTTATTTGATGCTGTCCATTTATATCCATTATTGATGAAGGTAGCAATGCGTTCTGTGTCAGTTAAGAAAGTTATATGTATCTGGCCTTGAGCTGTCTATTGATTCAGTGTAATAGGCAAAATCACACGTCTGCCCACTGATCAAAAGAGATCGAGTGAAATTCATTTCCTTTAACAGGGTATTGACAGGAAAACAACAACAGAGGCAAACAGTTTCACTACGATCCATTCTAATAATGGAACTTCTAACAAATTTAAAGATGAAACAAGCTTAGTAGTTTAAGCTGATGCTAAAGCTGAAGCTAAAACCCCATGAAATTTTGTGTTTGTGTTTTTTTGGCTTTTAATCCATGTCTTTTAGCTGTGAAGCCATCTACAGTACTGTGTATGCTAGAAGGTAGAGCCAGGGGTGAAGACTTTTGAACAGAATGAAGATGTGTACATTTATCTTATTTTGCCTAAATATCAACTTTTTTTCATGTAGTACTCCCCTTCAGAAGCTGCAGAAAATGCTTACATTTTTCCCGGAAGATAAAATAAGTTACATTTACCCTTATCTTTAAATTCCAAAAGTTTTCACCCCAATGATTGTTTGAACTTTTTGTAATAGTTGCGTATGAGTCCCTCAGTTGTCCTCACTCTGAAAAGATGGATCTCAAAATCATACAGTCATTGTTGGAAAGGGTTCAAATATGCAAAAGATGCTGGAAAACCAAAGAAGTTGTGGGACCTGAAGAATTTTTGTTTAGAACAGCAGGCAGTTCACGATAAACGAGGGACTCTTTAAAGGAGAAGTCCACTTCCAGAACAAAAATCTACAGATAATGTACTTACCCCCTTGTCATCCAAGATGTTCATGTCTTTCTTCAGTCGTACAGAAATTATGTTTTTTTTGAGGAAAACATTTCAGGATTTTACTCCATATAATGGAATGCTATGGTGCCCCTAGTTTGAACTTCCAAAATGCAGTTTAAATGCGGCTTCAAACGATCCCAAATTCGGTTGTAAAGCTGAGAAAGAAAGGTCTTATCTAGCGAAACAATCAGTTATTTTCATTTTAAAAATACAATTAAATACTTATTAATCTCAAACGCTCGTCTTGTCTTGCTCTGCCTGAACTCAAGACAGTTAGGGTGTGTCGAAAAACTCCAGGGAGTTTAATATATAAAATATAAATTGTATTATTTTTATGAAAACAACCGATCGTTTCACTAGATAAGACCCTTCTTTCTTGGCTGGGATCATTTAACACTGCATTTTGGATCGTTTAAAGCTGCATTTAAACTACATTTTGGAAGTTTAAACTTGGGGCACCATAGAAGTCCACTATATGGAGAAAAATCCCAAAATGTTTTTCTCAAAAAAACATGATTTCTTTATGACGGAAGAAAGAAAGATGTGAACATCTTGGATGACAAGGGGGTGAGTACATTACACTGTGTGCAGAATTATTAGGCATGTTGATATTCTGGTCATATTTTTTTTCCAAACACATTTTACCAATTCCAAACCACATCAGTCTTAGTAACTACTGTTAATTTTGTATTTAATCATTTATATGTGATGTATAATTGTCCGTGAAGGCTGGAAGTGAAAAACTCCTTATATTCAGGTGTGCAGGATTATTAGGCATGTTTTCGTTTACAGCTAAAATGAGCCAAAAAAGATATTTAACCCAGACTGAAAAGTCCAAATTATTAAATGCCCATGAGAAGAATGCAATACTAATGCATTACAAGAATTTGCAAAGTTAAGGCTTGACCATTGGACAAAGAAATGCTTGTTGAGTCTGCATGGTCAGAAAAAACAGGTGGAGAAGAAAAGATGCATGTTAACTGCAAAAGAATTAGGAATTAAGGTGAAGAATTAGGTGTGACACCATCAGGAACCGTTTAGTCTCCAGCGCCACCATTTTCCAGAACTGCAACCTACCTGGAGTCTTCAGAAGTACAATGTGTCAGGTTCTCAGAGACTTTGCTTGGTAAAAAATCCTAAAAAATGCCCCTTACTTAATAAGAATAACAAGCTGACGTGTTGTGAAATACATGAAGACAGTTTTTTTATATGCTTTATAGACAGATAAGTTGAGAGTGACTCTTGAAGGACAAGCATCACATCCTCTTGTGCCTCTGATTCAAGAATTTATCTTCCAAAATCTGGCAGTAAGTTTTGGGAGTTCATGTTTAGTCTCTTATCCTGAAAAGTCTGACTTGCAGAGATGGACTAAAATGAACTCCCAAAACTTACTGCCAGATTTTAGAAGATAAATTCTTGAATCAGAGGTACAAGAGGATGTGATGCTTGTCCTTCAAGAGTCACTCTCAACTTATCTGTCTCTAAAGCATATAAAAAAACTGTCTTCATGTATTTCACAAGACGTCAGCTTGTTATTCTTATTAAGTCAGGGGCATTTTTTAGGATTTTTTACCAAGCAAAGTCTCTGGGAACCTGACACATTGTACTTCTGAAGACTCCAGGTAGGTTGCAGTTCTGGAAAATGGTGGCGCTGGAGAACTGGAAACGGTTCCTGATGGTGTCACACCTAATTCTTCACCTTAATTCCTAATTCTTTTGCAGTTAACATGCATCTTTTCTTCTCCACCTGTTTTTTCTGACCATGCAGACTCAACAAGCATTTCACTGTCCAATGGTCAAGCCTTAACTTTGCAAATTCTTGTAATGCATTAGTATTGCATTCTTCTCATGGGCATTTAATAATTTGGACTTTTCAGTCTGGGTTAAATCTCTTTTTTGGCTCATTTTAGCTGTAAACGAAAACATGCCTAATAATTCTGCACACCTGAATATAAGGAGTTTTTCACTTCCAGCCTTCACGGACAATTATATATCACATATAAATGATTAAACACAAAATTAACAGTAGTTATTAAGACTGATGTGGTTTGGAATTGGTAAAATGTGTTTGGAAAAAAAGATATGACCAGAATATCAACATGCCTAATAATTCTGCACGCAGTGTATCTGTAAATTCTTGTTCTGGAAGTGGACTTCTCCTTTAACAACTATACTATATTCATTGTTTTTACAAAACTTTTAATGCTAATAATAGTCTACTGGTGTTATACTTTTAGTCATTTTGAAATTAAATTGCCTTTTTAACCTTTTTTTTTTTCATGTTATTTTTTTAACATAGGATACGTAAGAAGAGTACTGCATGTTTAGCAGCTCATGAAGACCAGAAGACTGTTAAACCGGTGTCCTGAGAGTCACTTCTTGTATGCTCATGTGCTGACAGTGAGAGATGTACGACTGGATGTGACCTGTGACGGATGAGGGGATTAGTATTGATCAAGTGTGCAAGCCCACAGACACGGGGGATGAATCAACAGTCCATTGCCTTCTGTTGCAGTGTATTCATACAGCCCCCACTCCACCCTGCAGTCAACGCTACTTACCACATCAACCGCACCATAAATCCAGTGGGAAAGGAGCTTGACATTGCGCTTGTCGGTAAGAAATGTCAACCATAATATCTCAATGATTCTCTATTGCTCTCGGACTACCACACAATCTGCATGTACAGTTTCTTATACAGTCAGTGTTTGTCTCCATGGAAACAATACCTATGGCTAGTATGGAGGGAATATGTGGGGGATGTCTGGGGGAGGGGAAAATGGATACTTTTGGGACAAAATCAAATCACTACTTCCCTTTGTTCAGAAGTCTTGGTATAAAAAGAGATTTGAATGTATGTCAGTGAATAATTCATACTGTAATTCTAAATAATTATTTGAAATGTTGCAGTTAAACACTTCAGTGATCCAGTCTGGCATCAAGTTTCAATACATTAACAAATCATGAGTCAATTATCTCTGGCTGTAGTTTCTTCAAACATTTCTGTCAACAGACACGGTGGGAATGCTGATGTCAAAATTGCATGTTGCGTGCGTTTACACTGTAGGCGGAAAATGCAAGAACGCACTACAGACAATAGATTGTCTGTTAAATGTTTGAAGTGTGCGGTAAAGCGATGCTGTTGATAATGGCTGGGTCCACGTGTGCAAGAAGACGTGTGTCATTTACAGGAAAATTGGTAGGTTTTGTTCTGAAAGAGAATTCATCACCCAGTCTCATGTTATGATTAATTCAGGCAAACCCAGACAAAGTAAATGCCGCTTTATTCTGTAGTCAGTAGCCCACATCAACAATTCACTTTTGGCCAAGTTTCCAAACTTGTTTCTGTAAAGTTTTGGAAGTCACTAGGGAAAAAAAAATGTAACTGTGAAACTGCCATGAAACCTCACACTGTTACCTGAAGCGTTGTAACTAATCACTCAATGTGATAAAGAAATATTAAAAATAAAGTTGATATTGATATTTGATGCTATTTTAAATTTCTAATATTTTTATTATATTTTAACACTTTTTATTTTTAACAAAGATTTAAACCGATCAAAAGTATCAGTAAAGACATTTATAAAGTCACAAAATAATTCTATTTCAAATAAGTTTTGATTTTATTTCATAAGCTTTTTACTCAAAAAACAATCCTGAAGAAACAGTTTCATGGTTTCCACAACACAACTTATTTCAACATAATATAACAAATGTTTTCTTAGCACCAAATCAGCATATTAGAATGATTCTGAATGATCTTGTCACTCTGAAGACTAGAGAAATGGCTGCTGAAAAGCCAGATATGCCATCACAGGAATAAATCACATTTGAAAATATGTTAAAATAGCAAACAGTCACCTGAAATTATAATAATATTTGATGATATTATTCTTTTACAGAATCTGTGATGAAATAAATGCAACCTTGGTGAGCATAAAAGACTTAAAAAACAACCAATCCCAAACTTTTGCACAGAATATTATGTTATGTTGTTATGTTATGTTGTGTTATACTTGACATAAAATAGCATAACTGCAAAAGCTAATGGTGAAGTTTCGAGACTAAAGAATGTGGTGGTACACTGTCAGTTGTTTACAAGCAATAATGAGGACAAGCAATTACGTCATAGAAACAGCGTGTATAAGAACTACAGGAATGTGAATAGGTTATGTTATGTGAGTAAGACAGGTTTATCATGCCTTATTTGCTGCATTTTTCCTCATCATTAGCATTTCTGAACTTGTGAAGCTGTGAATAATAACTGATGCTCATCATTAAATATGTTAATTGGATGTGATTGTGTAGTTTGTAGACACGATTAACTGGTAGAAATTTGTCAACCGGGAGAGATTTTAGACTATCGTCTCCATCATGGTTATATGCTTACGTGACATTGCTGTGCTACGTGGTCACGAAAACATATCGTTTGCACGTCTTTAAGCATTGCGGTTTAAAAACAAATGATTTTAAGATGTTGAAACACAATCAACAATTAAGAAAGAAAACACATTTGTGACAGCATATTGGATCTGGACAACAGTCTAATAATTCTGCTGTCTGTCATTCATGTTAATCAAACAACAAATCTCTGACTGCTTATGACGAAATTATTTTTGTAACTTTAATAAGAATCATTTACAGTTCAAGTCAAAAGTTTCCATACACCTTGCAGAATCTGCCAAACGTTAATTATTTTACCAAAATAAGGGGGATCGTACAAAATGCATGTTATTTTCTATTTAGTACTGACGTGAATAAGATATTCCACATAAAAGATGTTTACATACAGTCATACAAGAGAAAATAATAGTTGAATTTATAAAAATGACCCTGTTCAAAAGTTCACATACTGTTGATTCTTAATTCTGTGTTGTTATCTGAATGATCCACAGCTATGTGTGTTTTTTTTTAGTGATAGTTGTTCATGAGTCCCTTGTTTGTCCTGAACAGTAAAACTGCCTGCTGTTCATCAGAAAAATCCTTCAGTTCCCACAAATTTTGTAGTTTTTCAACATTTTTGTGTATTTGAAACCTTTTCAACAATGACTGTATGATTTTGAGATCCATCTTTTCACACTAAGGATAACTAAGGGACTCATATGTAACTATTACAACTATTATTAAACGCTCACTGATGCTCCAGAAGGAAAAATGATGCATTAAGAGGTAGAGTGTAAATTTTTGAACAGAATAAAGATGTGTACATTTTTCTTATTTTGCTTGATCATATTGTTTTTCATTTAGTACTGCCCTTCAGAAGCTACAGTAGATACTTACATGTTTCCCAGAAGACAAAATAAGTTTAATTTACCCTGATCTTTAAAATCCAAACGTTTTCCAACTCTCTTTGAACTTTTACCATCTGGCCGGCGCTACAGAGCCCCAAACACCAGGACAACCAGGCACAAGAACAGTTTTTTTCCCCCAGGCAATTCTCCTTATGAACAGTTAAATGTTCCCCCCATGTGCAATATAATGTCCAATAACTTTTTATTTATTAGTTACCACCCCCATCCTAGCACATCCCTGCATCTCTACCACTTATTTATTTATTTCTCAATTTATTTTTCTAATTTTTGTATATTTATATTTACATATGTGTATTTTTTTCTCATCTTATGTTTATTGTCTGTATGTTGTTGTTGTCTCTGTGTACTGGAAGCTAATGACACTAAAACAAATTCCTAGTATGCGCAAGCATACTTGGCAATAAAAGCTCTTTCTGATTCTGATTCTGGTTTTCACCCTCTGGCTCTTAATGTTTCCTTCTGGAGCAACACAGCATTAAAATACAAGTGTATGTAAACTTTTGAACGGGGTTGATTTTTATAAATTCAACTATTATTTTCTCTTGTGGACTATATGTAAATGTATTTTATGTGAAATATCTTATTCAGAAAAATAACACACGTTTTGAATAAACCCTCTTATTTTGGTAAAATAATTACCATTTAGCAGATTCTGCAAGGTGTACACTTTTAACTTCAACTGTATTTAATTTACACAGTATAAGAAGAAGAATAAAAACACTTGAAGAATATCCAATGTTTTTTATACATTTGATTACTTACTACAATGTGTGTAGCACTTGTTTATTCTACTGTAGTTTTTTTGTCCTATTGCTTGTAATTAGTTTCTTATTCTTATTTAATTGCCTTCAATGAGCTTGAGCTTAACATTCAACATATCGCTCTACTTTGTTCCAGAGTGGTGGAAACGAGAAGCATCTTTGCGTCCTCCAGCTGGTTCGAGCGATGGACTAAATGACTAAATCTAAACCCAGTAGTCATGTTACTATTTTCTATTCTTCGCAAAGCTATGCAACAGTAAAATGAAGTGGACAACTACCCAAGAGTACTCTCAACACTCCAGCTGCTCACAGAAGTATATTTTGTTTAGAAATTCCATTGATTGCTCATAGGTCGAGGAGCTTTCACCTTATGCGCTGTATGAAATTGAAACATCGTAGACGTGTGATTGAATACATGTTGTTGAGTACCAACTGAGGAGATTTTCAATACTCAACGCAGTTACAGTGGATATCCAAGAGACGCAGGTGTCCAAACTGTGCAAGAGCCCTTATAGCTTAGATTCAAGAGGTCTGACTGGTAATACAAATGCTAAAGTGTCACACCGTCTTGAAATCTTAACCTTTACATATGACCTAACCCACAGCCAGGGAACCTGTTTGGGGTTAAATCCCTCAGCCCAAAACTGAACCTTCCTCTTTGCATCCTTAAAAGGAAAACCCCCTTTGAAACATCCTTCGGAAAAAAAGAGAGAGGTTCGTTAAAGCCTGCCAGCTGCAAGCATACTGATAACAGCCATATCTGGATATAAGCAGTATCCTTGGTCAGGCTATGAGTTCTGACACACCTGTGACTGAACTGCACTCACTCGTCTGGTACAAGGGTTTCCACAGGAACGGCTCACGTTAAGTCAGTGGAATAGAACGGTTGCATTCGTCTTGTGTAAACAGATATGCTGATTCATGCAGGATGTTAGCCAGGTAATAAAGGTGGACATGAAAAGCAGGTTATCACCAAAACCTTCTCAAGGACTTTCAAGGACAGTCTGATCTAAGCCTATACAGTATTACTGCAAAGCCTCACGACTGAAAACAATGACCTTTTGATAAAGGTCAAGCAAATGTTTTTCTTAGAATCCACCATTTACCATCCATTATTTATTTAATACAAATTTAAAAAGAGTTGAATGTCATACGGGTTTGGGTGAGTCAAAAGGATAGTTCACCCAAAAATGAAAGTTCTGTCATTAATTACTCACCCTCACGTCGTTCCAAACCCGTAAGACCTTCATCTTCAAAGCACAAATTAAGATATTTCTGATTAAATCCAATCTTTTTTTTTTTTTTTAGGAGAAACCTGAGAAAGTGTCCAATTGATGTCCAGTGCTGGTCAGGAGAAACAGCTGAGTCAAGACATCTCAGGTGTGATTTTTTCTTTCCTATACGTTCCGTTCCGCAGTTTTGTGTTTTTGGGAGGATAATAGTAGCAGCTTTTAGGGAGCTATTTAAAGCCTTCATGGTCATCTGCTGCATTTCTTCACTAAGAAGCGCACATCAAAGAGAGCTATCATCGCAGTCAGCGCAATGGACAGGACGAGTCCAGAGCTTTTCAGCGCATGGCTTTTTCATCTGCAATAGCTGTCGCTCAGCTCTCCCAGTCACTTTAATGGCAGCAAGAATTCAATTAATCCCAGGAAACCGGGAGCACAGGTTCATTTTCAGCTTAGGCTGACGTTGCTTACAGCAGCTCGGTTTACCCTTCCTCTCTTCTTGTGTTCTGCCCTGGGCACTACGCTACTTGAATACCGAATGCACCGACCATCACCTGTGCCTGACCTCGGAAATACCCAAAGAGATGATGTGTCATTGCCCTGCCCAGATCAAATATTTCTGAGGGGCAACTGAGAAGAAACCGGTGGCAAATGATGGTTCAGAAAAACCTACACAAATATATGTCCTCCCTAAATTGTGTTTTCTTGCGTCTTGCGTCTCTTTCTTATAAAGTACTTCATACTTTATGTAAACTTCTAAAATAGCCTGGATTTGCACGTACAAACAAACTCGGCGTGGAAAAATAGATAAGGGCGGTTATTCCACCTACCCATGAACACCTACACTCACCTCTCTTCTACTGAACATGCTTTAGATATTCCACAAATGGAATGAAAATTGTCTCTCGTGTACTAACTTGACATTCTATAATGTTACACAGCTGAATATTGTGAAGCGTATTCAAGGTGGGAGTTGTCTGAGAAGGAGTCTTCAGCATTATTCAAAGTGGGCCGAGGACCATCTGGTGGCTAGAAAGATGCTGAGATGCATATTGTATAAAATTTGAGGTTGCATTATAAGCCTGTAATTAACTATAACCTTTATATAGTACTAAATTAATGTATTTGAATGTTATTTTCATACGTATAAGAACAAATGATTCTAACAAATAAGGAATAGAAATGTATATAATTTTATATGGATCTACAAACGTTTTATACATAAGTATTAATACTTTTGTATATTTTTTATGAGGTTGGGATAAAACCACTATATTAATTTTCCTTCATATATTAATGATTTTATATCACACTTTATATATTAAATTTACCTTAATTTGATTAAACACCTGTTTTATTATTTATTAATGTATTTTTTTTTTTTTTAAAAGAGCTGCTATATTAATGAAATTGATATGGCATTATAAGCCTGTAAAACCCTATAATAACATTTATATAGTACCAAATTATTGTATTTATTGTTATATTTTCATACATGTAAATGAATATAAATTTATTTGGATCTATTCACATTTTTACACAAACATTTTTATACAATTTACAAAATTAATATTTATGATCTTTGCAAAAAACAATTATATTAATTTCCTTTGAGCATTAATCATTTTATATCGCACCTTATATATTCAGCTGAACTTTAGTAAATTATTTTATTAAAATGACATTAATTTTATTACAAAACCTATTTTATTATTATTATTATTTTCACAAAAAGAGTTGTGATAATAAAAAAACTGAAGTTGCATTATAAGTTTGGTTTATACATTTCAAATATCAAGTATTAAATTAATATATTTACATATTATATTGGATTTAAACACTTTTTTCAGTTTCATTCCGAACATTTTTTTCTACAAATAACTACTTCTAGAAATTTAGATATTTTATACCATGTATACATTTTTATACATACGTATATAAGTATATATAAAAATTTTCATACATTTTTATGATTCTTGTACAAAATAATCTAGTCATACATTTTACTTACATTTTATTTATTAACTTAAATTAATTTATTTTTTTTATTTCAATTTCAATTTATTTATATTACATTAATTCATTAACATATTTTAATGTGGTAATTTGTGTATACTGCATATCATAATTTATATATTTACCTGAACTTACTTTATTGAAGTTACCTATATATTTTTTTTTTCAAAAATAGTTTATGAACCCCTGCACTACCGTCAAACCAGTAGTAGTTTTTAGTTAATGTAAGGAAATTATACCAAGATATTAAGATGACTGAAGAACAAAATAATTACATACACTGTCTGTCAATCATGAATTAAGTACATATTCTAATAATACATAATACTGAAAATGGGACCACTTCAGGTAACATGACTTGACCTTATGAATTTACATATTACGTACTATAGTTATAAGGTTACGTCCTGCAAATAAGAAGCACTACTGAAGCAGTCAAGCAAACAATGAGAAATCCCATTAGCATGCTCCAGCAATTGAATTGAATGAGGATGGAAATTGCGTGTGGCTCCCTGAGCGACCTGACTGGATGGTTAAAGAGGTGGTGTTCATTCTGCAGGGAGCGAAAATCACTTTGCCTGCCACTGTCTGCATGTCAGTGTAATTACAACCACATGGGGACGAGGGGAGAACCGTGATACCCAGTTGATTATGGCCTTAATAATATGCTGGAAATGAGAAGCGTTCCACTTGGGTCTCTTGTGGCCGAACCAGAGCAGTAATGTATGTATGTTTTTTCTGTTTGTCTTGCGAGATAGAATACAAGCTCCACATACTGATTTCCTAACCAAGAAATCTTTCTTTTGGCTAATTCACAGAACTAATTTTGGCTTGATATATGCTCCCAAAGACTCCGGATTTGATCCAACTCCAAAATCGCACCTGTGGAAATTCAGCTTCTCTCCAACCCCACTCATTCCTTCTCGCTCTCTCAAAATTTCAATGCATGTTTCAAGCTGCCTATCCGAGCATCTTCCAAAAGAGGCATCTGGGGGCCAATCGCATTCAGCCACAGTCCTCCTCTGCGCTGCCAAGCTTTTTGCCGAAATTACCGACGAGGGTTTTGTCACTCCGTAGCCGCTAGATGAGTGGCAGCTCTCTACAACTCATGCAAAGCCCACATGATGAGACACCAACAAGTTTGCGTGTGCGAGAGAGATAAAGAAAGAGCAAAAGGGAGTGAGAAGACGTCTCGTCTCATGTTTAACACTAAATGAGATTGCCTGCATCTGTTCCCTCAAGAACCCTAGGAAATAAGACCGTCCCTGTCACTTTGTTCTTTTCTTCTCGCCTCTGTGATGTTCCACTTCTTCAGTCTGCAGAGAGGAGTTTCTGACAGCTGAGAAGGTTTCGGTTTTGTGCCATTGGGCGCTTGCTTAATTGTGTACGTTTGAAACGAGCACCATACATTGTGTGAGTCGCTGCTTTGTGCATTATACTCTCCCATCCTGAGAATGTATAGCTCGTCTGATCTTTACAAGAGACACCCATCTGTCAAGGCACTTCATGTTCTGAAGACTAAAATGAAAGCACTTTTCTCTCCTGAGAGATGTTACCGAGTCCTTCAGATTAAGCGTTTCAGTCATGTTAACTAGGTTGTATTACTCTGCTAAAGGCGATCGTTCTCTCTCTTTCTATGAGCATGCATGCATGTGTATTCTTCCACATGTTTATTTTACAGATGTACTCTCATCCACTGACTGACTTTCTTATTCAGATTTTGCTTGAGCTCTTCACCATGCTGTCTGACTGCGTGAAAATGCAGGTTAGCCTGTGGGTTAGCAAAGATTTTTCTAACAATAAACAGGGTGTAATTGCTACATCACCTAAAGCCGGGCTCACACTACAGGAGTTTTAGGCTGATTTATCCCCGATTTTCACCTCCTGAGAATCAGGGGAAAAATACCGATGTTTATATTTTGGTAATGTGAAGCGTTTACAGATGAAATCTTGTACCTCCTGATCTGCTCGCACACAAATCAGGGCCGTTTGATATTTAGGATTTTAAATTCACAATCCGTGTTGCGAAGTCAGGCGATTTGACCAATCATAACGCAGAATCCACCATTCTTCCCAACAAACAAATCAGATTGGAGCAGGGGCAGACTGGGACAACGTTTCAGGCCGGGAAATCTCACACTCATTCAGGCCAACCCACTCACCCACAACAAATTTTGAAATCACGGACAACAATATTTTTTTGTATGGCCATCATCACATAAAAAAGTTTAAATCCTTGCTGGGCAAGTATTACATTAGGACCATGTGTAATCGTTTTATCTTGCCTAAATGTCAAAATTTGTACAATAATAGCTACATGTATTTATATAAAAATCTTAAAACTGAACATGCTTTGTCCTAGGGAAAATTAACCATGGTATTACTAGGTTTAACTAGTAACCATGTGTTTTTGGTTTTATTTTTAGTAAAACCACGGTTAATTTTCGTAACTGTTGTGTTGTTTGCCTTAGCTCCCTCTAAACCTGTTTTAAAATGATGTGAATATTTGTCTGCTAAATTCCTACTCTTTATGTCCTTTTGTTAATTTTGCAGTAAATTACTGCTACTGCTAACTTTTGCTAGGAGTTTAATGCTTAACTAAGTAAACAAAGACAAAACCCTCAATAGTCTATTTACAGATGTAACTGACCGACCTGCACTTGACGTCCTGAACAGGACAGTTTTGTCTCTCTGCTCCATCTGGGCATCTGAGTCTTGAATCCTTTTGGCGGACGTGCGTGCACGAGGTGAATCGCGTTGGCAGTCAAGACTAACCAAATCATGATTTTATTAGAGTTTTATATTTAAATGGCGAATTTGAAAATAATCACTTTAGTACATTTGGCAGGTAACAAAAACAATAACAATATAATTTTTTTTTTTTTTTTCATAAATAATGAATTGTCCTGGTGCTCCCGATGGCCAGTCCGCCCCTTGACAGGAGCATAAAGATTAACTTGAACTTGAAATGTGTGTACTGACGTATTGACGTTAAGAAATTAAATAAGTTCTGATGTACATTAATATTTTGTTTGCTTTAAGTCCACCGAGGTTAATCTACTCTCCTGTCTGATTTGTTTAAAGAATGGCGGATTCATCGTTATGATTGGTCAAAACACCCTTCAATCAAGCTGTTTGCAAAGGGTCAATTTGGCTACTTTAGCACAGTTGCCGCGGGTTGAAGCGACTCCATTACCATGATATTTAATCAATGGAATGCAAATTTTACACCAAAAAAAGTGTATTTTACCCCCCGCAATGCGGCTTTTATCGGGACCCCCTCCAAAACCTGATTGGGCTGATTTTGAGTAGCAGTTAGACGGGTTTTATTGTGAAAACTTGGCAACCCTGTTCACAATAGCCAATGTGCAACCGCAAAACAAGCCAGTGAACACCATACTATCCCATGAGGCCATGGGAGGATTTGTGAATGGCAGAGAAGTGACAGATGCTAGCTGTAGGTCACATGACAATAACAATATGACATGGACGTAGTATTTCATACTAGACACATTTATATTATATAGAACACACTTTTTTATTGGTCGCAAAATAGTTGTTTGTTATTGATGCTATTTTTATTTCAGATGCAGGCCGAAATGTGAGATTTCAAGATTTGAACAGGGAATCCTGGCTAATTTGTTTTAGCTCTGGCAGAAAGCTCCTGCTGGTATAGATGTGGAAACTACCATTATGTGGATAAAAAGTGCTTTTCTCCTTTAGAGAGGCATTAAAAACGCCAAATAGACAATGAAAGAACAAATGGCAAACTTGCAGTTGTCTCTGCATGTTGGGATAGAAGAAGGTGTTTTATCTTTGAAAACTTAACACATGCTTCACCTTTAGATGATATTTTTAGAACAGTTTTGCTTAGAGGAGCCGTTTCAATCAGACTCTCATTATCAGCTCAGACAAGGCTGCCTACAGCATGATTTTTTATTTTTTTTAAACATCCCTCTCAGGGACTCTTGCACATCTTGTCTTTATCGAACACATAGACCTAACTTATATCCAACTTAAAAGTCTGAGCAGATGAATATTTCATTAGGGTCAACAGTAAACATATAAAACCATTGTCTACTTACAGCAAGTAAAAATGTTTCAATTTTGCATTCTTTTCTAACTGATCACATGGATTTTTTGTAATAATACAATTATAAATATTTCATAACATAAAAGTTACCCAAAAAAAAAAAAAATACTACTACTACTAATTATTATTATTATTATTATTATTATTAGTATTAGTATTATTATTTTATTATGGGACTTTCTTAAAAGTAATAATAATAATAATAATAATAATAATAATATTATTATTATTATTATTATAGGAATTTCTTAATAGTTGCATTATTGGGTATATATTTATATATATTTATTGGGTATATATTTCATAACACAACAAAAGTTACAACAACAACAACAACAACAATAATAATAATAATAATAATAATAATATATGTTTGTATTTCACCCTTTTGGAGCATAAAGCATGTTATTTATAATGTATTATTGAACTTGTTATACTTGCTTTTCAAATATCAGGGTTTTTTTTTAAAAAAAATCTTATTTTGTCTAAATTATTATGTACCATTTTATAATAAAAATGAAAAACTTAATAATAATAATAATAATAATAATAATAATGTATAATTTATTGCATTCATTTTATAACAATAGAATACATAAATGTTATATAAATAAAAAATACAAATTATATTATCATGATATTTTTCATATTATTAATATTATTAGTAGTTGGTATTTTGCTCTTTTGTGTTAATGACATAAATATTTAGATTTTTTTTTTAATATCTATTTTCAAAACTTATTTTAAGTGTAATTTATTGCAAACATTTTATAATAATAAAATACAAAAATGTTATAATAATAAAACATTCATTAACATAACACATTTTAAAGATTATCAAATAATATGGAATGAATATTTTGCCCTTTTGTGTTGGTGGCATAATTTTTTAAATATCTATTTTTCAATCTTATTTTATGTGTAAAAGTTTTATATTTATTTTATATTAATTTTTTCAAAATATTTTTTCTTTCATTTTTAGTTTTGTTTAAACAATCTTCCAATGTGGTCTCAGACTCTTTGACTCCACTGTGTATATAAAAAATCTCTATACATTAAATTACAATAGAATTGTAATATTTTATGTAATATAACAACATATTCACAGTACATTCACTGACATACCTATAGAAAAGTTTGATGGCAGTATTAAATCTCATCCTACAGTGCAAGACAGAAATACACATGCAAGTATGGAAGGTCAGCTGACATTTTTCTGCAGAGTCTTGTTATATTCTTGAGAACATTGTGGAGGTGCAGTAGCTGAGCTGCGTCTTATATTTTTCTGCATTGACATGGATTCATGGGTGTGTGGGGGTGGGCGGTGAGGGCCTGACAGATTTTCACAGAATGTGAATTTGTGTTTACTTTTTCACAAGCGAATGAAACAGGCCTTCACACTGTGCTTGCCTCAAAGATCCTGTAATCCTACAGCAGTCTTGCTGGCTTTAGTGAATTCAGGCTACAATTAACACAGCGTGATTAAAAAAGCACACCAGGGAGCCTCCGCAAACAAAGCAGAACTTGCCACCGAGGCAATAATTTTGCAGAGATTATTTATTCCTTTCAGCACCTTGGAGCGCTTAGGAGAAAATCAATAACATATGCAAACACCCGACCAAACACCAATCGCAAATCACCGGCTGTAAAATATATAAACAGCGCAAAGACAAACAGAGAAATGAGTTTTGGTCACAGATGGAGCTGTAACAGCAGCCTGCAGGTGCGTTTCACACAGACCTGCCCTTCAGCTCACAAAAATCAAGCAGCCATGTGAAGAGCAAAAATGAATCAGAATATCGACTGTTCAAGGTGCCCCGGGTTGCTTAAAGATATTTTGGTTTGTTTACATCTTTTTCTTTCATATTGGGGTTTTTGAATTGCTTACTGCAGCATACAAAATCACTGTTATTTACAGTCAGTTTTTGAAAGCTAGAAATTTTGCACTGTACTTGAAAAGGTGTATTTTGCAATAATGACTGACTGTATATTATTTTTATTACAAGTCTACTTGCCGAAGACTTAAATAGCTAAGTGAATTTCAGTCAAAATATTTTATTAGCTTATATTACCTTAAACTTCTGCCAAGGCTAGAACAGCTAGGAAATCAGAGCTATGGGCAGTGTTGATAATGTGCAGTCCATTGATCATCATTACAAAATAAACCGCACACGGATTTCAGGATCAATATTTACCTTTTAAAAGTTTGAGATCAGTAAGATTCTTTAATGTTTTTGACAGACCAATGCTGCATTTAGTTTAAAAAAATACAGTAAAAACAACAAAGCTGTGTGATATAAACTTGCAATTGCGAGATATAAACTTAAAATTTGGATTGCATAATATACACTCACAATTGAGAGAAATAGTCAGAATTGCGAGATAAAAACATACAAATTTAATTGTGAGACTTAATAACTCGCAATTGCAAGTTTATATTTCACAATTATGAGAAAAAAGTCAGAATTGTGAGTTTATATCACATAATTTTTAGAAAAAGTCACAATTACCTTTTATTTATTTTATTTTTTCAGTATTTTTTAAATTCAAAATAACATTTATTTATATGTAATGAATTTTTGTAAAATGTTAAAGCTTACTTTTTATCAATTTAATGCATCCTTGCTAAATAAAAAAATATATATTTCTATTAAAATATTATTATTATTCTAACAAGTATTTATTATATAATGTATAATATGTTAATAATAATAATAATAATAATAATAATCAATTTATAATATACTTTATATTTTATAATAAAATATATAAATGTTATAATAATACAAATTTCATTACAAATTATTTCTATCAAAAGCTTATTATTAATTTGAGACTTTCTTAGTAGTTGCTATTTCACCCTTTTAATGGCAGCATGAATATTTCATATTTATTTTTCATAATTAAACAATTTAGTAATTTCTAATATATATATATATATATATATTTTTTTTTAATCTTATTTAATGTCTTTTTTATATACATCTTACAAAAATACTGAACTAAAATATGGATTTTTAGTGTGGTCTCATTTCTCCAGTCACATGATCCTTCAGAAATCATTCTATTATGTTGATATGATTTGGATATTACTAATCAATGTTGAAAAGAGTTGTGCTGCTTGATATTTTTGTGGAAAATATGTTTTTACCCAGTATTTTTTTATTCAAAAGAACAGAATTTATGTATATGGAATGAATTTTCGTTGCAGCTTTACTTTTGATCAATTTAATGCATCCTTGCTAAATAAAAACATTATTATTATTATTATTATTATTATTTTTTAAATCATACTGACACAAAATTTTGAATGGTATCAAAATTAAGTATTTTATATTAAAATCTATGAATGGTATAATAATACAAATTTCACAAATTATTCAGAGGATTAATATTAATTTTATAATTTTCTTAGTAGTTGCTATTTCACTCTTTTGTGTTAATGACAGCATAAATATTTAATATTTATTTTTAATATTTAAACAGTTGAATAATTTTAATCATTTCTAATATCTGTTTCTTAAATCTTATTTAATGTCTTTGAATATGGATTTTTAGTGTGGTCTCATTTCTCTAGTCACATGATCCTTCAGAAATATGCTGATTTGGATATCATTATGACAACAGTTGTACTGCCGAATATTTTAAAATATTAAAATATTTTGTAACACTGTAAGGGTATTTATTTACTGTCACTTTTGATCAAGTTAAAGCATCCTTCTGAATAAAAATATGAATTAAAAAATCTCACCGATGGCGAAATTTGAATAAAAAAAGTTCACATTTTTATCACGGCTGTGTGTGTAGAAAGAAAAAAAGATCTTTCATAACTGTCACATTCTTTTTTCTTTGACATGCATCACTAGCCATGTAGTTCCTTGTACTCTTATTTTTGGTGAAACAGAAGGAGTTCTTGCTGTCACTATATCCTGTAAAATAATATTCACAGGATTTGCTTATGATTTTATGATGGACGAGCAGATTATTTCTAATAGTGAATGCTCATTTAATCTCCTAAAGAGACCAAGGCGCTTACAGAGGGACGGACAGCATACCGGTCTTCATGCCAATACTGCTGCTGTGAGCTTATAAAATAACCCAACAAGCCTTGCTTGAGCTGCTCTCTCTGGAATTGAGCATCGGAACCTTTGTGATGGTAGACAATATCTTAAAACACAAACCTGGATGAAGATCTTTCTGCTATTAGTTAAATGCAGCTCATGGCTGGACGCTTGTCTTTTCTCCTCACTTAAAGAAATGGAGACAGCCGAGGATATTTTCAGATATCTCTTTGTAACCGCTGGCATCTACTGACAGCGAGATAGACACCCCTCGATTTAATAAAGGCATCTACTGAAAACTCTATTTTATTCACAGCTGTCTATAAAATTAGTTCCATCGCTGCGTTTACCTGCTTGAAATGTGAGACCCAAATTGCTTCGACACAAGGCTGCACAGTCTGTCTCAACCACGTCTGCCATACTCTCAGTAAAATCGTGTAAGTGGCAATTTGGGCCTTATTGAACTGAGCTAAAAGCAGGGTAAGCTATTTGTCATGCCGTACGCAGCCCCAGACAGCATTTCAGGGCATAGGGTGGCTGTTTTATGAACTAGTATGGAGGGCATAAATGGATCAGGCTGTGTGGTTGCACATAGTGCGCTTCAAGATTCAGTTTCGCTCTACGACACGGTCAGTTGAATTTAATCTAATAGGTTCTCTGTATATTAACCAAGAACTCTAAATTAGAGGCTAAACTGTAGCTTTCTAAAGGTTAAGACAAACTGTTAGAAAATATAAGCAGACGTGGGAAATATTGGAACGCTTTTAATAGTATTACATAATTAAATCTTACAAAATAATCCAGTTAAAAATATAAAAATAAATAAATAGGATTACTATCAAAATTTTACATTATTATTATTAGTATTTTTTTTTTAAATTAAATTTAATTTATTTTTTAATTGTTGTTGTTGTAGTATTCTGGTATTAATCCAAATTTTTAGGAAAATAAATATATATACTATATATAGTTTTTATTTAAAAAAAAAGTCTCATATGCACTTCATAGATAATAATTGTCTTTAAATACAGGTTTAGAAATGTATAATTTATAATTTTAAATTAAGATTACATTAAATAATATTATTTGTTTAATAAAATCTTAATAAAAATGTATATACTAGTATGAATAATAATAATAATTTCAAGATAATTTTCTGTACATCTAATTTAGTAATGTATAATTTATAATTTTATAAATAAGTAACTTATTTAATTTAATTTAGTTTAAAATGAGTTTAAATTAAAATGAGTTTTTAGTTTTTGAAATATTGTTAATATTTTAAATAATTTGATAATAATTCTCTTTAAATTTAATTTATAAATGTATAATTTATTATTTAAAAATAGTAGTTAATTCAGAAATGTATAACTTATAGTTTTTAAATAAAATTCAATATTTTTTACAAATTAATTAAAAACTGAAAAAGTTTTTTCAATTTTGAAATGTTTTTTTTTTTAATAGAATTTGAGAAAATTTCAGAATATGTTATATATAGTATTTAAATTAGGTAAAAAATTACATGTGTATATCATATATTATAAATTCTATATTATATTTTAGTAACTATTAATGTGTATACTAGAATATTGTTTACATAATTCATACAATAATGGTAGATACATGCAATGCGAAAGGACCAAACTAAAGAGTCATGGCTCAACATTTCTCATTCTCTACCATCTACAAATATTCTTTTATGTGGGTCTTTAATAATCCACAGAAAATCCTACAATGCAGATAAAATTATACTGAAGAAAACACTTTAGTGAAATTAGAGATTAAATTATAGTTCTAGTAGATTTTTTCTTCACTAGTCTGTTATACCATTTTTCCAGCGAAAAGCAAATCTTCGAGAGACAGAATCATGCTATATCTCAAACGCTGTTTTTCTCTCAAAGATTTGCTTCAATAAATGAGAATAATATTAGATGACCTAAAGATAACACATCTCTGTCCTTTGCAGAAATGGGTCTATGCTGTCATCTGTGTCTATATCCACAGGCTTGACATTGCACTGCAATCTAACAAGCCATTACCCAATGATCCCTCCTCCACAGGCTGAAGACACAGGCGGAGGTGCTCAATATAAACTCCTCATCTACATTACTGGGCCTCATTCGAGCCAAAAAACAACACATCAGTGAAAGCAATACCTCCCTTTGCTTTCCAATTCTCCACTTCTTCATTGTCTTAGCCTGTAACGTGAACACCAACCTTGATGCATTTTACTTCAAGGTCATTTCTATTTTCTCAGTTCTCAATGAATCTTCTTTCTGCAAGGTGAAAAGAAAATGACCTGTAACAGCACAAAGTAGAACTGATCTTTGTTGCACACCACTGGTAATGGATTTTTTAAGTGGCAAAACTGGATGAAAGCAAAGAATGGGCAGATTTACTTGACGTGATGTCAATGTCAAATGCATACAGCGACATCTGCCCATTCATATACTAGAAATCATTAATTTGTTCAGAGAAAAAGAATCCAAGATGTCACATGAGTCGTGATTCACCAAATCTGAAGTCCAAATGGATGAGCTGATTCATTTTCCTATGCAAACACCCTAAAACACCCACTCTCACAGACGATTGTTCAGAGTTTAAAGGCTCATTTTTACTGAAGTGCACATGCCCTCATGTTTTCACTTTCATTAAATTAAAATATTTATAATAGAACATCTGGAAATTTATGATGGAGAATAATGTGTTTTTCATGAAGAGATGTAAACTCTGCTCAAGATGTCTCAATTTTGTCCCGCAGTTTTGAGGAGTATAAAATCTCATTAAATTAATTTAGTTTAAATCAAATTAAAAGCATCTGGCATTATCGCTTGGTTTATAAAAGATGACACTTACTATGATTATAACAGGGGCGTTTCCTCCGAGAAAGCAAGGGAGGCAGTGTCTCCTCAAAAAAATGAGAACATATGTATAGTACAAAAATAAAACAACGCAAATATTACAAAATATGATATAAAAGTGTATAAATCGACTGTTTTTTGTTTCAAAGTAAGACAGCGACACCAGCAGGTAAAGTTACAGCGGGAGTCAGCGTCTGAGTTTAAGGTGAGTTTGCTGGGGTTAATGAGGAACTGAACCAAATGAAACTTGCATATTTTGCTGATTATATCTCCTGAAAATAGTCAGTTATTGTTATGTTTTAGGCTGTACTAATTGGTTGGACCGGAAAAAACATTTGGAGTACTATAGACTGCCAAAAGTTATAAAAAAAATCAAGAAGAAGAGTGCAAAAATCTGCCTGAGGAACAAAAGGTATTTGTGGTTGGCCAAACTAAACCAGGATTTCCAGGACAAGAATCTTATTTCCAGTCAGGCAGGTGAAATATTGGGCTAATATCATAATTAATACTGCTGATATGTATCATTACCACCTATTAACTTTAGTTTGTCAAAATATTGCCCCCTTTCCTGCTTACTAAGTCTTTTCCTATATGATTTAGCAGCTTCCACACATTTTTTTCCATGGCTTAGACAGCATAAATTAGCAAAACAAAGTATTCAGTAGTATGTTAACTGTGCGATCCATGCTGCTCTTTACATCCGAGTATCTCCAATATGCCCGCACATTCGTGTAACTGACCAAACCATGATGTAAGTGCAAACCCATTTGTAAAACTAGCCTTCTCAAAATCAGCTTTTTGTTTACAATTTGTCACAAACTTAAGCACTCACACTTTTTTCTCAGGAAGAGACAGGATTTTACAAGGCATATGGTTAATGTGTCATCAGTCTAACATGTTTGTCATTGAAGAAATTTACCGTGTTACAATCGCTGCCAGTCTCTTCTACAAAAACACGGTGCATCTGCAGGTGTAAATGAATATAGCACGGCTACAGCCCTTTGCCTGATAGATGCTAATGGCAAACAAATTGCTCATGGCTGTGCTAATGACACCCAAACAGGAAGTCTTATCAGATTTGTCATTTTCCTGTCACTCTCATTCGGATCATCTCTACTTATTCATTTCGGCGGCTTTTATGCTTCTTAACTCTCAGCTCAGCCTGCTGCTATCTGGATAACACACACTGCTAACCTCTTTCTGAGCTCCTCCTGCTCTAGGACACCCAAACATAGACAGAAAACCCTGTAAAACTCTCTCCAGCAGTTATATTTAGCAGGTCTCAGAGGTTGTGCATCCACAGCTAGTCTGTTGTAATGCCTGAATCTGCTTACATGGTAAATGAGGATAAAGCCTGCATGCCAGAACAGTCAGGATGGTGTGGCCAAGTACAGACAGAAGGTGGTAAATGGACTTTCACAGGCTTATCCACACAAGAAATATCACACTAATGGTGATGTTTTTTTTTTTTTTGTTTGTTTTTTTCAGAAGTTAGGCTTCTGTTGGTTTGGAGGACTAGATGAAACCCTGTTGGATTTATATTGGCATTTACTATATTCCAAAAATCACAAACGTGATACATCTGCAGAGCTACAGCTTGAAAATAAATGGCTGGTAAGCTTTAGTAGCCTATTGGGATGTCTCAGAAAAATGGGTACAAAAGCTGTCGCTGGGGTGGTACCTTTTTAAAAGGTACATTTTTGTGACTTTTTGACTCCAAAGGGTGCATATTAGTACTTTTTGAAAGGATAATACCCCATTTACAGCTTTTGTACCTCCTTTGCAAGGAGTCTTGAAAACTATTGAAATGAATGCTGTTCAGGCATCAGTGTAGAACGTTAATTTCTGAACTTTCTGAAGCAGCACAGTTCATTTCTGCAGTGGTACGACAGATTTATCTGAAATCTGATTTAAATGGTTATTTAACTCTGTTTTTCAGCTTCTTGGTGTGATTTCATTCGAAAAGTGATTGAGCAATAAGGAAGAGGGAAGTGTTATTGATCGTGTTTGACACCATGAGAGAGAGAGAAAGCAATAAGACAAGAGTAACAATTAGCCATGCATTCATTCGGAACTAGGGATTTTTATTGTTTGATTACCGCTTTGGTTTCTCACTGCCTTAACTATATTTTTCATTTTGTAAAGAAACTATAATCAGCCTTATGCTTCTTTATTAGATGTATGTGCTCTAGCATTGTGCTGTTATTGTGATCCAAGATGTTCATGTCTTTTTTTCTTCAATCGAAAAGAAATGAAGGTTTTTGAGGAAAACATTCCAGGGTTTTTTCCAAATTGCAGTTTCAGTGCAGGACCCTACATGATCCCAGCCAAGGAACAAGGGTCTTATCTAGCGTAACGATCTGCATTTTTTCCAAAAAAAAAAATTTCTATACTGTTTAACCACAAATGCTTGTCTTGCACTAGATCAGCTTCAGGCATTACATAATCATGTTCGAAAGGTCACATGTGACTTAGGCGCAAGTACCGACCCAGTGTTTAAGAAAGTCAAATGTCCTTTCCAAAAAAAAGGTAAAACAATGATGTCAGATGATTTTAAAGTTGGAGGAGAAAATGAAATGACCCTACCCTTCCTTTTTGACCTGGAGTACACAAACGAAGAACAAACTATGACCTTGACCTTTCCAGCGTGATTACATAATGTGTAAAGTCACAGATGTGCATCGCAGAGCTAGTGCAAGATGAGCATTTGTGGTTAAAAGTATATGAATAATTTTTTTTAGAAAATGACAGATTTTTTCACTAGATAAGACGCTTATTCCTCAGCTGGGATCGTGTAGAGCCCTTTAAAGCTGCACTGAAACTGCAATTTGGACCTTCAACCCGCCACCATTTAAGCCCACTATATGGAGAAAATTTATTTCCGATGAACATCTTGGATGACATGGGGGTGAGTAAATTATCAGGAAATTTTTATTCTGGAAGTGAACTAATCCTTAAATTGCTTCTATTTTACATGGTTTTCTAATATAATGCAATTTTTACAAGTGAATACAAATTTATGGTTTAAGACGATTAGCTAAATTGCTTCTGTTCTGCATTGTTTTCTAATTTAATGCAGTTTTATTACAGATAAATTTAATAAGCAAACTTGATATTTGATTAATGACCAAAAAATAGTAAGTAGAAAATGTCTTAGATTTATTATAATTATTTAAATAAATAAATGAGTTTTATTATGCTATTAGATACTTGACTAACACTTTAAACTTTAACACTATAATTCTTTTTCAGCCCCGATTGCAGATTGCAGGCCAGATTAAAATCTGTATCAACCACATGTTCACAACTACCTGATCTCATGATGAACGTTTCACAAGACTGCGAAATACATACCAATAAGTGCATATCACTGCAGGTTCCAACAGAAATTAACACTAGAGGCGGTAAAACAGCTACAGTAGCACTTGTAATCGTTTTCGTACACATTTATGATTACAGCTCCATATGTTTCACTTTCCAGATATAACAAGCTTGCTCAGTAGCTCAGCCAGCACGGAACTAGACTTAGGATGCGGAATCCTTGGGTACAAATCCTATGAAAAACATGACTCAGGATGACAGAGCTAAAAGGTAAGAGATAAAAAAACATGCTTGCTATTGTGTTTTTCAAAAGCCAAAGATTTTTCTACTTGCAAAAAAACAAAAAATAGTTGCTGTTATCATTGTTTTTGACTCATGTTATCTTTAGTTTGAATAAATAAGCTTAGATAACACCAAAATTTTACATACCAGTGAAATTGTACAATTCTCGATTCCAATTTCGATACCACAGCAAAACCTACTACCCTAACAAATATAAAGTATAAATTCCTTTATTATCATTAATATTTTATTATAAATGAAAAGATGCTTTAGGGAAAAACAACAGACACATTGAAAGAACACAAACTCAGTCTCTGCCAGCAAGTGCTACTTGTGGAATAACAGTGATATTACATTTCTTTGTTTACCGCTGCAAGCAAAACAGCGCCGTGTTTATGAACGCTAGTTTAAATGCATTGTACAAAGGAAAATGTAAAGAAAATGGCATGTAAACTAAAATAGTCCGTTCCCCTCAGAGACACATATAAACCTCCTTTTCAATATTTAGGATAATATTTCCAGTATTTCGTGCAGTGTGAACTGTGTCTTCTACAGTATTTTTTCCTATTTGTGTTCGTCGCCAGCGTCTCTGGCCTCTGTTAACGGATGTTTAAAGAGTTCGTAATATTTACACACACATGACATTTTGAAAAATTATTGCATGCAGTTCATGTGCAAGCCTGGAATAGATCGGCTGAAGTATGTCCGGTCGATCGGTGCATCTGTACTCCACTGTATAAATCAAATATAAATTAATCATCGTTAAAGCTACAAAGTTAATCATCAAGTCGAGTTGTGACGAGTGGGGCAGGGCCGAGAGCCGTGGGAACGGAACGAGGCCAGTGGAGTATAATGATAATGAGCGACACCTGTGCCACTCACCGGTCTCGAGTCCCACGGAGGAGCTCCTTAAGGATAAAAGGAGGAGCGACGACAGTGGAAGACGAGAGAGGACCAGGCCTGGACTTTATTTTGTGCTTTGTGTGCGGCAGTCGTCCGTGAGGGGCTGCCGCTTTACTTTTGTGTTTGTTTATTTTATTATTAAAGTGTTAAATGTTCGCCGGTTCACGCCTCCTTCTTCCCGTTCTACGAACTGTGTTACATTGGTGCCGAAACCCAGGAGGAAGGAGGGACATGCTGTCAGAAGAGCCCTCGCTGCTGAGCGTCTTTGACTCGCGGTGCCATGCGATGGTACTAGACATCCTTTGGTGGACGGCTCCATGCTCCTCCACCTCCAGGCGGACGGCAATGGCTCCTCCGGCTTGAGGACAGCCGACAGCGAGTCCCCCGTTCCCTGCTCCTCCCCAACATGGCGGACGGCAGCAGGCTCCGGCCTCCTGGCGAACGGCGCCGACTCCTCCGCTCCCTCTCGGACGGCAGCCACCCCTCCTCAACCCCGGAGCACGGCAACAAGCCTTCCGTCCCACCTATTGTTCCATTGCTCCAGCACCACCGCCTCGGGCAGCCACATTCGTCCACTCCTTCGTGCTGCCTGACCTCCTCAGCACCGCGATTCCGCTCAGCAGCGAGGGCTCTTCTGACAGCATGTCCCTCCTTCCTCCCGGGTTTTGGCACTAATGTAACACAGTTCGTAGAACGGGAAGAAGGAGGCGGGAACCGGCGAACATTTAACACTTTAATAATAAAATAAACACAAAAGTAAAGCGGCAGCCCCTCACGGACGACTGCCGCACACAAAACACAAAATAAACTCCAGGCCTGGTCCTCTCTCGTCTTCCACTGTCGTCGCTTCTTCGTTTATCCTTCCGGAGCTCCTCTGTGGGACTCGAGACCGGTGAGTGGCGCAGGTGTCGCTCATTATCATTATACTCCACCGGCCTCGTTCCGTTCCCATGGCTCTCGGCCCTGCCCCACTCATCACACGAGTATTTTGACATACTTTTGTAGACTATTTGTCCGTCAGAGACATGTCTCTCTGTGAACGCTTGAAATTTTAAATTAACAAAGCTTAAAAACACATGCAAATGATAAACTTTCGTGACGACGCAGCAGTGGCCCAATTGGGCCAGTGACAAATTCATCAACTGTCCCAAGTGTCTTTCACGCTGGCCATCAGGCACTCCTTATTGTCGAGCCTTGGTATGTTATTTTAAAACGTCACAGAGCATTAGAGTTAGAGCGCCACTCAGCTGACATTTCAAAGTCAGAACTGCAGTGACACATACAAAACTAACATCGCATAAAACATACCATATGTACATTCATCTGTTCCAGGGAAAAAAACACACTTTTGATGCTACTCGGTGGACATTTCACATTGAATATGTCACGAAACGTACATGGCGCTACATTTTTCGCGTCTTAAGTTTTAATAAGTTTTCATCATGAGATAAGGTTGATTCACAATGATGACACATGGAATTAAAATGAATCAGAAATGTACCCATGAATGTATTTCATTCACTCCTCAAATTGTTCATTAGTTTATTTTCACTGTATATCATTTATAGTACTAGTTCATTCTTTTTCTGGGCTAGTCTAACATTTTGTTTTCAGTATGTATTATTCAAGGGCTCTTGCTCCTCTCTCTTGCCTCATTATAACAGCTGGCTATGAGACTTTTCATGTCGGAGACTGCAATAAATGTATATCTAGATAGCGCCTAATGAAAATCAGGGGGACATGTTGATGAAGAGGAAGATCTGTTTCCTCAGCTCTCACTGACATGCAGGTTTTTGATTAAAAGCTCCGCTGCAGACTCACAGTCTCAGGAGACGCAGTGATACTCTGTGAAGCATCTGGCTTGGCTAGCTCAATTCGCACCAGAACCCACACAGCAGGAGACTGGAAGAGCAATTTAGGCACATTTTACATAGAGAATAAAGAGATCTTGACAAAGTAATGAGCAAATAATTCCTGTGGGCTGAAAAAAAAACCACCACCAAATGACAGCTATAAAAAAGAAGCGGTTTGCTGTGTTTTACCAAAGCACAACAGAACTGATTTTATGACTGGTTTCCATTTGATCACAATAAGGACATCATTATGTTTAACTCATGCCGTGTAGCTGCTCAACAAGGATGGCGAACTGGTACAAATACAGTATCATGTCTGTTTCCTCCCATCCTGCACGAC
The DNA here is from genome assembly GCF_022985175.1 of Labeo rohita. Taxonomy (NCBI): domain Eukaryota; kingdom Metazoa; phylum Chordata; class Actinopteri; order Cypriniformes; family Cyprinidae; genus Labeo; species Labeo rohita. Next base: position 18,612,220 of record NC_066886.1, on the reverse strand, counting down.
AAACCACGCACGCCGTTGCCGTGGAAACAGTAGGAACAAATCAGTATTGCCAGTCAGCAGCGCCGTGCCAAGGTCTCGACTCGGCTCAGTGTGTCCTGCTCGCCCTTGCCTGGGATCTCGTCAGAGCCGGCATTGGCAGGCAGAGCATTCGCGGATCAAAATCTCATAGGACCCCGGGCCCCAGAAAGACTGCTGTGAATTGGCTTGAGTTTGTTTTTACGCCAAGCTTTTATTGCGCTAGCTTCATGCTGTCTTCAGTCTAACTGACCTTCTCAATAAGATTTCAGATGTCTTTGTTCAGGTTGCGTGTTTAAACTCACCAGGCCGGAAGAGCAAGAGAGCTAATTAACTAGAAACAAAGAACTGACCCTTCGCTAAACTCCAACCCCCTTGGTTACTGTCGCTCTGATGAGTTTTATCCCACAGGAACGAAACCAACAACTTATAGTGGATTAAAATGGCCTTGGAAATTGAATGGATATTATTCTCATGTGGGCTGGAGTAAAGTGTGATATTGTGAAACATTTTTGGCTGTAACTTGGTTAAAAGCTGCGGAAACTGCTTACTTTGTTTGAAACTATCCAAACACATATAAGATTGTTTTGGTAAGTATTACTTGCTGTATTGGAGAAGCAACAACTGAGTATAAATTTTAATATTGCCAGCTTTCTGTGGAGTTCGTCATTCAAAAAAAAAAAAAAAAAAAAAAAAAAAAAAAAAAAATGTATGGCTTATAAAATGTATCTTTTTTATTAGTATTTTTTTATTTATATTTATTTCATTAATTTTCAGCCCCAAAGAGAGTCTTAACTGAAATCTTGATATCATTTTTAATTAAAAATGACATGAATTTTGTTTTTATTTAAATGTATTATTATATTTTTTTGAAAAGTAAATGCAAAACTCATATAATACAATATATATATATATATATATATATATATATATATAAATCTGTAACATGAAATAAATGGATAAAAAAGTATATGTGTACGAATTATGTTTTAATTAATTCATTTTGCAGACTCTGCTAGAAGGAAAACAAAAAACTTCTGGTTTAAAAAACATTTTTTATATGTATAATTAAATTCATTTTCAGCCCCAAAAGAAATAAAAAAACCTGAGGGTCTTTACTGAAATCTTGACATCATTATTAATAAAAAATGATGTGAATTTTGTTTTACTGTAATGTATTTTTTATATATTTTTTCCAACCCTCCCCCACAAAAAAAAGTTGAAAGGTAAATGCAAATCAGCTTATTTTGTTCCTCTGAAATTTTAACTTGTAAATATACAAAATAATAGTTTTTAAAATCAATAAAGGAATTTAAAAAAAGCATATGTCTATGAATTTTTACATTACATTATAAATAATTAGTTTTAAATAATTAGTTTTTGCAGACTTGCTAGAAAAAAAGAAAAAAAAAGTCTGGCTTACAAAATATGTTGAATTAATTTTCAGTCCCAAAGAAAAAATAAAACAAAAAACAAAACTTTACTGAAATCTTGACATCATTATTAATCAAAAATGATGTGAATTTAGTTTTTATTTAAAATATTTTTGTTTAAAATATTTTGAATTCATAATTAACATCATTATTAATAAAAAATGAATTTTGTGTTGTTGTTTTTTCTTAAAAACAAAAGCTGAAAGGTACTGTAAATGTGAAATAGCCTCTTTTCCCTCTAAACTTTTAACTTGGAAGTATAACAGATATTAGTTTTTGAAATCAATAAATGAAATAAAAGGATGTAAAATACACATATGTTTATGTTCTAATAAATTAATTTTAATGAATTCATTTTTTTTTTCAGACTGGCTAGAAAATCAAAACTTTTCTGGCTTACAAAATGTCTTTAATTTAATTACAATTCAAGGAGGGAATTAAGGGTATTTACTGAAGTCTTGACATCATTATTATTTAAAAAATGACATGAATTATGTTTTTATTTAAATGTATTTTTATATATATTTTTTTAAAAAACAAAAGTTGAATGGTAAATGTGAATCAGCCTCTTTTTCCTCTAAACTTTTAACTTGGAAGTATACAAAATAATAGTTTTTAAAATTAATAACATGAAATAATGGGATAAAAATTATATTTTTATGCACCACATTTTAATGAATTAATTGTAATGAATTAATTTTTGCAGACTTGCTAGACACTTGTTAGATTTAGAAAAGTAAATTGTAAGTAAACAAAATGTAATTTATTATATAGATAGACAGATAGATAGATAACTAGATAGATAGATGGTAGTTTTTTTGTTTGTTTGTTTTGTTTTGTTTTTTATTTATTTTATTATAAGATTTCTTTTTCTTGCTGTTTTTTGTTTTTGTTTTATTAAATAATATTTGAATTTTTTTCCATGACCACAAAGTCAAGGGATGTTTGCCACCATATTTTGAGAATGATCCAACTGTGGTTTGTAAATCATCATGTTTCACATACGTCTTCACTGTGAAACGTGAGAACAAATGTGTTTCCTTACAATCTGCAATCGATTTTGTACCAACTGGTTCAACCATGTGCTAAATTACAGAAAGCCAGGGGAAAGCATAAGTACACAATTTTTATCTCACAAGCGTGATATCGTTCCTAATCTGCAGGATACAAATTTAGTCTGTTCATCTGGACTAAAGCTGCACACGCGCCGAATGCGACACTCAGCATTAAAATTACATATGGCCTCCTGGAAGCCATGTTACACTTTCTCAAACGAATTGCCTGTATAGTGCAGATGGAGCCCTTTAATTGGCCATTGTTTTGACAGTCTCTCTCACTCAGTTAGGCTGATGAGGACAACTCTGTGTGTGCAAACGCCTCCTCTGGAGTGCTGTGGTCCACAGGGACACGAGTCACAGACTGAAGCAATCTGAAAAATGTGCCCTCTCATTTCACAATGCTGAATAACTATTAGCAGCAAAAATATGAGTTTTGCATCTTGCATCGACCTTCTTGCATGTGTTTAAAGTCCTACCAAAAATGTTTTCTTTAGCTCAGTAGTATTGAGTAGTGTAAATGATTGTAAATGAGAATGTATCCCTTGCACCATTAGTCCTTTCTCTCACATCTCTGTCTAGCAGTCGCCTAAGAGGTGATGATTCACCCCTGGTGCATGGAGAGGGTGAGAGAGAAATGGCCACACACCGATCAATTACACACTGCCTAATGGCCGCCTGTTCCACACAATCCACAGCAGTAATGTCCATCGCGCCGATGCTTATCTAAAGGATAAAACGGCTCTGTCTGATAAGGTGAAGGTCAGTTATAAAATAGCCATGGTTTTCGAGATTTAATGCAACTCTAAAATATCACAAGGCCACCTTTTAAGAGTAGAATCAAGGTTGAAACATAAAACTACTTTTATTATTATTATTTTTTTTTTCTGAACCAAATAAAGACAGATGACTTGGTCTCTTGGTCTCTTGAAACGTGTACGCTCTCACTAGTTTATGAAATTTGGCTGCTAGAAATGTTTATATACATACACATATCACAGAAGAATTCTGTCAAAATTTTCTACAACTGTCATTTCCATCACTCCTCAAATCGTGTTTTTGTTTAACAGCATTCTGTTAAATTCTGTTCATTTTATTTTAGTCCTTAATGTATCTTATACGACGGCATTTTAGTGCCACGTTAAAAAAATCGAAAAATCTATGAGATTAAAGTCGTAATATTTTGAGAATAATTATAAGCATAATGTTGAAATGTTTTGAAAATTAAATTGTAGGTATTAAAGTTGTAATATTTTAAAAGTATAGCCTATATTGTGCATGCCAGCATATCAAGATGCTGATTAGACAGCATGATTATTGCACAGGTGTGCCTTAGGCTGGCCACAATAAAAGGCCACTCTAAAAATGTGCAGTTTTACTGTATTGGGGGGGGTCCGGGGGGGTCCGGGGGGTTCAAAAACCAGTCAGTATCTGGCTCCTTCGCATAGAGTTGATAAGGTTGTTGATTGCAGCCTGTGGATTGTTGGTCCACTCCTCTTCAGTTGCTGTGCGAAGTTGCTGGATATTGGCAGGAACTGGAACACGCTGTCATATACACCGATCCAGAGCATCCCAAACATGCTCAATGGGTGACATGTCCGGTGAATATGCTGGCCATGAAAGAACTGGGATGTTTTCAGCTTCCAGGAATTGTGTACAGATCCTTGCAATATTATCATGCTGCAACATGAGGTGATGGTAATGGATGAATAGCACAACATCAGCAAACCACTCACCCACACGACGCCATACACGCTGTCTGCCATCTGCCCTGTGCAGTGAAAAACGGGATTCATCCGTGAAGAAAACACCTCTCCAAAGTGCCAGACGCCATTGAATGTGAGCATCTGTCCACTTAAGTCGGTTATGACAACGAACTGCAGTCAGATCGAGACCCCGATGAGGACGACGAGCATGCAGGTGAGCTTCCCTGAGTCGGTTTCTGACAGTTTGTGCAGAAATTCTTTGGTTATGCAAACTGATTGTTGCAGCAGTTGTCTGGGTGGCTGGTCTCAGATGATCTTGGAGGTGAAGATGCTGGATGTGGAGGTCCTGGGCTGGTGTGGTTACACGTGGTCTGTGGTTGTGAGGCTGTTTGGATGTACCTTTTCTGAAACGCCTATGGAGACGGCTTATGGTAGAGAAATGAACATTCAATTCACGGGCAACAGCTTTGGTGGACATTCCTGCAGTCAGCATGCCAATTGCATGCTCCCTCAAAACTTGCAACATCTGTGGCATTGTGCTGTGTAATAAAACTGCACATTTTAGAGTGACCTTTTATTGTGGCCAGCCTAAGGCATCCATTTAATAATTTGAAGTAAAACTATAATTTACACTCAAAAAGTTATTATTGGATACTGTTTTATAATGTACTACAATACTGAGGTGCAGATAATTGCCTCTATTTGCAGTAAGTATTATAAATCTTTCTATTTTATCACAGTGTAGATAGAATCTATGGCTATTTGCACTTAGTGTAAATAGCATATATATCGCTAAGAAAATATGCTATTTATACTTAGTGTATCACCTGCCTTTTTTAAAAAAAATATATATAATAAATAAATCCTTGTCATGAGTGTCATCTAAAGAAATTCTTTTAAGCTCAAAAAGCAATTTAATTTTCCTCAGAACTCATTCTCTTTTAAATACAAATCTTTTAAGTACAGTGTAATTCCACATATCTGTAATCAGATGCACATTTAAAACTGTATATAATTTAATATCAGTCACTTACATGTTCATGTGTTTCATTACCATCATGCACTGTTTAAGACTCTATTCTCAAAATGACGTTTAGTTATTACAGCTGCTCTAAGAAGAGGCTACAAATGATCTGCCAGCTGCAGCATCCACATATAGGGACCAATTTTCACTATTAACTACACTGTAAAAAACAAACAAGCAAACAACAAAAAAAAAAACAAAAAAAAAAAAAAAAAAACATTTTGTTTAGTTAACTTAAAATAATTTATTACCCTGTGGCCTTAACATGTTAGGTTCAGTCAACTCAAATATGTTTAGTCAACTTGAAATGTTAATTTGTACTAAGTGACAACTTAGATATTTGAGTTGACTAAACAAAAAATGTGGTTTGTTAAACTTAAAAGCTGGGCTTGTTACCCAGCTGCCTTAAAATTTTAAGTTGAATCAACTCAAACATCTAAGTTGTCACTTAGTACAGCTTAACATTTCAAGTCTTTGTAAATAATTTTAAGTTTATTTCAACAAATTGTTTTTACAGTGTAGTTACTTATTAGCATGGCTATTATTAACAAATTGGCTGTGTAATTGTACTTATAAAGCACATATTTTGCATGACCCTATTCTGCATCCCTAATCCTACCCAATACCTAAACTTAACAACTACCTTACTAACTATCCACCTTTTTCTGAACGCGGAAGTCTCGCCCAACTGGAGCGGTGCTGCACATTTCCAGTCTCTGGTGTATCCTGTCAAATTAATTTTATTTTAATTAAATTAAATTAAATTAAATTAATATTGTCCGTGCTGATCATATAATATTAAACCTGCACAGATTTTTATATTTTGTTATACTGAAACATTTTAATTTTTTTATGTTTCTTTTTTTACCCTGTTTTAACATAGATTTCAATAGACAGCAGAATGCAAAAGCACCCAAATAAAAGTTAGAATCTATCATGACGCCATTCATCGGTTACTCAGTAAAAAGGTGGATTAAGAAGGAGAAAATTAGGAGTTTATTGAGGCAAAAGTCGTAGTCAATGGTTTGTTAATAGAAAGAATGAAAGTGTTACTGCGATATAGCTTACTAACTGAGACTCCTTCTTTCTTTATGTACGCAGACGTGACGAAATGACTTAAAGACAAACGGCGGCAAACTCGGAAACTGACCCAAACCACTCAAATTAGAAAACATTATTACAAACTTGCCGTTGTGAATTGAGCTAAGGTAAGGAGATTGGTTATAGCATACAGCTGAGAAAAGACATTCAGTTTACTATTCATGAATATTCATCTACAGAAGTACAGGTTAAGAGCAGCAAAGGAGATATGGGAAAATCAGTAAAGTCAATGTTGTAAAAGCTTAGTTACCAGGTCAATACGTGTTCCATATATATGGCATGTCACTCTCAAGACTAAGAACCCTCCAGAGTGAAATAGCTCTTATATAATTTGCTGATGCGGCTATGGGTCAAATGACCAACATCACTCGTAATGACTGTAATAACCTGAATAAACCTGAGATGAAGCCATTTGTACGTTTATTGATTCTACATTGAATGCGATCCGTGTTGAATAAGAACTAATTTTGGTGATATTATTTGGATCCTTCTGACTTCTCTTGATTAATCTGATTATGTGCAATTGTTTGGATGATTCTGACACTGACTCATATGATTATGAATGTTAAAATGTCCTTGCATCCTCTGCAGTATTGAAAAAAATAAAAGATTTTTATAGTTCAACTCCCCCACCCCTCCCTGAAAAACACAGCTAACGTCTTAATCCAAAATCCAAGCTACTGTTTCTCAGTCACCCAATAGTCTAAAATGAGTCATGCTTCCTGTCTCAGCCTACCATCCAGTTCTGATTATCCTCTTAAAGTGCCCCTATTGAAGGCAGTGAGGTTTAATTGGCTATGCAAATAGTTGGCACACCAGTCTCATTACCTACGAGGATCACAGTAGGCTCACGATGGGAGGATGACTAAGAAACAAATTGGCGTTTTCAAGCCTCACAAGCTTTTTCTCCCTAAATACAAAGACTAGATAGACTGTGGTGGGAGAAAAGAAAATCAGCCATTCTCTTTGTTGCTAGAAGAAGTGCTGGGTCCTTGTTTCGTAATTCCCTCTAGTCAGAGTTGGGTTTTGTAGCTCATTTAGAATGACTGCGGTGGTGTAAAAAGCATCGGACCAGCACGGGGTGCGCAGGGAATCCCCACGCTAACTCAAACGCTTGCTGTCTTTAACACCGAACATTAGCATGTCAATAACAGCACAGTATGCTGCCGAAGACATAGGGGGATTAGTTTAGTACAGCACGGGGTTGTCGATAAACCAGACGCTTTTACCTCAGAATTCCCACTGACATGTTTTCACTGTGGACAAATCGATTGGTTTTCTGTTTATCTCATTTAGCATTTATGGAACAGTTGAACGGCGTCAGAGCCTGCGCACCCCTCGCCATTAAACCACATGAAGCTTTCAGGTGACAAATTCTGTCCAATAATTTTGTAAGACCATCCAGTGGTCTTGGCAAACTTTGTCCAAACTATACATCCAACAGAGTGGCATGGTCAAAAGATTATTGTGTGATTTGATGCATTAAAAAATATGTTAGTTGTTGCACGTACATGGTTTTCAAATCCCTTCATTCTTCCAGCAATGGTGGCTCACTTCTTGGGAGAAAAATTACCACCAGCTGCTCAATCCTCCTTTGTAAACATAATTTGTGCAACTGATGGACCTTAATGGGATTTCTCCGACATTCATTAAGCTGCAATAGCCATTTCAAAAGCACATGCGCCCTGCTTCTCAGCACTGAGAGACTGGACACTAGACACCAGTAAATGTCAGATGAAAGAGGCCAAGTGGAGTTGTACGAATTAAAAATGAAAAGTAGCATTAGGAAGTCTTGAAATCACATCTTACTTTGTGGGTATGAAATCAATAGCCAGCTGCCGTTCTGAAGCTGTTCGGTTTTAATGTGCTGAGTTTAACCTGTGCAATAATGGAAAACAGATAGAAAAGCAACAGCAGATTTTGTTGTAGCATAGTTTGGTCTGTACTGTATAAAGATTTTATGAATCTCCTGCCACCCTAGTGTCCTCATCATGTTTGCTGACATTACAAAGCAGAGACACATAGTAACGGTTGCTATGCTTTCCAGGTCAGTGAACATTTTGGTGGTGGTACCCTTTTACAAAGCTTTGCAGATATATGGTGGTGTTTAATTTGTATGAATTCATACAATCTCATTTAAACATTTTTGTACAATCAGCTCAAGTCCCATTGATGGTTATTTTTACTGTGGATCTTCTTTTTTTTTCTTCTAAAAATTATACATTTACACATAAATCACATTGAATAGCCTGAATTCATATGAGATCTGCACCTTGTATAATAGTTATGTTTTCCTGTAAGATTTGTTTGGAAAAATGTGTGAAATTCCACAGGCTATTGTCAATAGTATAGAACCATGTTTTCGCCAAAAGGGAAAAAAAAAACAAAAATAGGTAATTGTGACTTATCTGCCAGTCTGACTTTTTTTTTCTCAGAATTGCGTAATGCAAACTCAAATTTCTACAATTTCAACCGAATTTTGAGATGCAAACTCGCATTTGTCAGTTATGAACTCCGAATTCCAAGATTTAATCTCACAATTCTAGAACATAACAGTCTTTTCCCCCCCTCAGAATTGAACTTTATAAGTCGCAATTGCTCGAGTTTATAAAAAAAGTCAGAATTGCGAGATATAAACTCGTAATTGCAAGAAAAAAAACAGAATAGCCAACCCGATCCCATGACAATTCGTACATGGCTAATTCATATAAATTCGAACAATTACGAGTTCCTTAATTCGTATAAATTCATATGAATGCCCTACACCTAACCCCGCCCCTAAAACTAACTGCCACTGGGGTCTAGACAAATCATAATTGCAAATCATCATCGTAATTGCAAAAAAAAGAATCAGAATTTGCAACCCGATCTCATGGAAATTCGTACATATTTTATGAGGTGGCAAATTCGTACAAATTCGTACAACCTCACTCAAGGGACAAATTTTGCTAAATCGTACCTATTTTACAAATTTCCCAAATTACATTAATCAGTAAACCTAAACCTAACCAACACTAAGGTCTAGACAAATCATACAAAATCGCACAAATTCGCCACCTCGTAAAATATGTAGGAATTGGTCGTGAGATAGATTTGATAGGAATCGCGAGACACAAACTGGCATTTGCAAAAAAAAAAAAAGTCAGAATTGCGAGTTTTTGTCTCACAAATTTGAATTGTGAGATATAAACACACAGTTATGAGTTATAAACTCAAAATTCCAAAATTTAAACTCACAATTCTAAAAACATATCAGTCTTTTTTCCCCCTCACAATTGGACTTTATAACTCGCAATTGCAAGTTTATATCCCACAATTCTGACAAAAAAAGTTACAATTGCGAGATATAAGCTCGTAATTGCAAGAAGAAAGTCTAAATTTGCAACCCGATCTCATGGCAATTTGTACATATTTTGTGAGGTGGCTAATTCGTACAACCTCACTCGTACAAATTGGTACAAATTTTGCTAAATTGTACGTTTTTTATGAATTCCCCAATTCGCATGAATTAGTACGAATGTCCTACACCTAACCCTGCTCCTAAACCTAACCGTCATTAGGGTCTAGACAAATCATGCAAAATAGTACGAAATTAGCCACCTTGTAAAATAAGTATGAATTGGTCGTGAGCTAGCGTTGGAATTGCAAAGTCTGAATTTGCAACCCAATCTTATGGCGATTCATACATATTTTACGAGGTGGCTAATTCGTATGAACTTGTACAACCTCACTCATACAAATTGGTACAAATTTTGCTAAATTGTACGTACAAACTCGCAATTCTGACTTTTTTCTCAGAATTGTGTGATATAAACTCGCATTCCAAGATTTAAACTCGCAGTTCTGAGTACATGTTAGTGTTTTTTCCCCCTCAAAATTGGACTTTATAACTCGCAATTGAGAGTTAAGATTAGTCAAATGAGTTGGATACACTACGATAAAAACACATTTACCAAATAAATTACTTGTTGCACATCAAAATTTTGCGTGCAAATTAAATTTGCATCTTTGGAAGTTTTTTTCTCTCAAGTTGTAATTGCGAGATGTTTAACATGCTCTGCTGCTTTTTTCAGTAAGAAAAGAGGTTTACAGATCCACCAGCCAAGCACAAGCAGACCTATTTACTAGCTATCTGGTGTTTGTTCAAGGATTGACATATGACTGCCCTCTACTGGCCACGTCTTTCCTGCGTCGTAGAATTCGTTTTGTGATCAGCCACATTTTTACAGTTCAGCATCATTATACCAAAATATCTGAGTGCAGAATGCTGTTATTGACTAGTCAGGATGAAATATTCCAGAGAGCCATGTAATAAACACACATACTCTCTCAGGGCAGTGTGTGAAACACCAAGCCAAGGCAGAAAATAGTCCTCTGTGAATAAATCTTTGTAGCATATTAAATTGCCGTTTGAAAGGTAAATGAAAGTGGCCAGTGGCGTGTCTCCCAGTTTCAGAGATTCAGTGCGCTTTCAGAGTCAAATGATGGTGAATTTGGCTCAGGCCTGCTTAAACTGAATGTGTAAGCTGCTGCAAGCCCTCTGGCTCACTTGGATGTCTGTACACATTACTAATGTTGTAAATTTCACCATGATTACCGTGATGCATAACCCCTTTTGAGTCTGCACAATATCCATTTTTCTATATTTTAACTGGCTCGCCCAAACAGTGTTCATATTGAATTAAATTTTGTTTCACTTTAATGATGATATTGCAGTGTTTTATCATTTGTGTCTTATCATGAGTTTATTTAAAACAGTTCAGTGCTGAATTCCATATGAGTGCACTGTAGTAAAACTACCAATCTGAGCTCATTGGAAGAAAAAAACACCTGTGGCAACATTTTTGCAAAATGCCAAGTTCTGTCATGAAAGTCTAGATGGCGCAGGCTGATAGGTCGTTAATGCAAATTCACAGTGTAAAACTACTTGGCACAAGTTGATTAGTTCATGTTGCATAAGCAGCCAATGAGCTTGCTGTTTTACATTTTAATGGCTGGTTAGCATTCACTAGAGCAGTTCTTCTGAAACCCTCCACCTCCCCAGCTCCACCTGTATAGATACAGCACCATATCACTAAATGCACTGGCAGTAGCAAGTTCCTGTGCTTGCTTTGCAGCAGTAGCAAAAATTTACAGTACAACAACAGCAATAACCAATGTCCAGCAGCAATTCAGCAGTGTAGCAGATCTGTTCAACCAAGAACAAATACATTAAGATTGTCATATGCATTCTGAGAGCTGTCATGATAGAAATGACATTACGTTGACATTACGTGTTTCGCAACACTTTCAAAGTGAAATGTTTAGTGATTGGCATCCAAAACAGATCAACATTCGTCTGAAAATGTTTTGCTACTTTGAGTGTTTCATGTATCACCAAAGTTCGAAATCCAGTCCAGTGAGGGGCGCTAAAATATTTATTGTTTCGCATTTGAAAATGACCACCTTCCCTAAACTGACAAAAGGCAACATGAGATAAAAACACATTTGCTAAAACAAGCATGCCATTTTTAGCTTGCTAAAATGTAAAAGTGTTGGACCTCTTATATTGCGACTTGTGTTTTTTTGGGTAGTACCAGGTGGGTTACACAGCAAGTTTCCTGCATCAGAAAATCATTAGATTCATCTTTTCTCACTGAGGACAACTGAGGGACTATGCAACTATTACAGAAGGTACAAACGCTCACTGACATTAAAAGCCAGGGGGTGAAAAATCAGGGTAAATGTAACATATTTTTCTTTTGTTGCCTCTGAAGGGCAGTCAGTACTAAATTTATTTAAAAAAATAAAAAAAAAATAGAGAGAGATTTAGGCGAAATAAGAAAAATGTACACATCTTCATTCTGTTCAAAAGTTTGCACCCCCTGGCTCTTAATGCATTGTGTTTCCTTCTGAAGCACCAGTGGGCGTTTGAACCTTCTGTAATAGTTGCATATGAGTCCCTCAGTTGTCCTCAGTGTGAAAAAATGGATCTCAAAATCATACAGTCACTGTTGGAAAGGGTTCAAATACACAGAAATGTTGAAAAACCAAAGAATTTGTGGTACTTAAAACATTTTACTGAAGAACAGTGGGCAGTTTAACTGTTCAAGACAAATAAGGGACTCATGAACAATTATCACTAAACAAACAAACAAACAAACAAAACAGCTGTGGATCATTCAGGTAACAACACAGTATTAAGTATCAAGCATATGTAAACCTTTTAACAAGGTCATTTTTATGAATTTAACTATTACTTTCTCTTGTGGACTATACATAAACGTCTTTTATGTGTAATATCTTAGTCAGGTCAGTACTAAATAAAAAATAACATGCATAATTCTGCAAAGCTACGTTTTGGTGTTTTTATAAGAGGCATGTATTTTTAATAAGCCAAAATTACACAACTGTATCATTCTTGGCAAGCATCTAGAGTACAGAGTTTAAATTAACCTGCATTCAAGAGCAATTTGCCTATGAGTTATTCAAAATGAATAGACTATTTTTTTAGCATATTCACATTTGAGTAGCTCAAATGATAATTGAGTTCCTACCTCAAAGTGAAGGAGCACAGTTTAATTCAGAGCTAAGAAGGCTGATGTTGACTAAATCCATTTTTAAACTGATAATTAAAGCCTAAGGCAAGAGTATAGTGTTGTCTTATTGATGAAGCAGTGTTTAAACTCTCGTTTAATATCTTGTTAAATCGTTAAATCATTAACATACTAAATACTATCTAGTTTCATCAGTTTATCTGTCAGATACATGCAAGGTCCGTTACAGGTCACGAATCGTGCTCAGCGAAAACAAAACCCAGAGGCAGCTGAAAGCAGCACAGTGTCGCATTAGACACTACCCAGCATGCCAGTTGATGCTGATGTGATCTGCAATGTTCTGGCCAGAATATAACACAAAAGAGGAGCCGTAATTTCTACCAGCATGCTCGACAGCCCACAAAAGCTTTAAAGAGGCTATCTGTAACTACTTTAACTAGCAGGTCATTAGAGAAACTACTACAACAAGCAACCCGGTGACAAACACAAAACCTCTTTTTGCAGTTCAAGTGCTTCTGCGGCGCAATTATGAATGCAGTTTTAAAAGGCTAGTTTGTTGCATTGTTATATATTCAATTTCACAAAGATGAGATAATACAGCAAATGCTGATTAGCAAGCATTACTGTAGTGCTGGTAACTCCATGATTAATCAAATCAAGGCATTTTTAAATAACAATAGCATTGCATTGCAATTGAATAATTTTAAATATTTATTAACTAAAATATCATTACTATTATTAATTAAACATAATTACACATAGTACATTTAATGCAAGAGGCCAAAAAACAACGTGAACTGAATTACCCAAATCATTAAGGCCAGGCACTTTGGTGTGTCAATCCTGTTTCGTACTGTAAGAAGGACACGACTGAAGACTCAAATTAAATATGAGCGCACTCGGTGTCCAGAGATGAAATGGTCACGGTCACTATATAGTGAAACTACAGGATTAGAGAATCTGATTGGTCTCAGATATTTCACAGTGCTCGTATCGTGAGCACAGCAGCAGCAGCTGCTGTTGTTGAGGGACTGGGGGCTGTTGCCAGACGGAATAGCACAGGTGGGGAGGGGGCTCTATGTATCACTGCTTTTCCAGAGGACAGACACGGAGGACAGATACTTAGCAGAATTAGATTTACTAAAGGGAGACTTTATTGTTTTTAAAGGTCATTTGCTTATTATTCCCTCATGGCTCTTGGTGCTCCTTTTGCATTCTCATCCAGAACGCTGTGAAAAGTACATTTTGTCTTTATAGACATTTATATAGTATGGTTCAGAAAGTAAGAAGAGTAAGAATAGACAGGATTTGTGCTCTGAACATTCTCCTCACTAATTTCATGCAGGGAATATTCCCAGATTACTTCTTCTCTCTCTTTTTATTGTACACCAGGGGCGTTTCCTCCGACGGGGCAAGGGAGGCAGTGTCTCCTCAAAAATTGGATCAGAAAAAATTCATAGTACTATAAATAAAACAATGCAAATATTATTAAACGTGTAAATCACTCGTTTTTCTAAAATAAACTGTCCAACGGATACACCAGCAGGTAAAGTTACAGTGGGAGTCCGCTTCTCTCTCGCCTCCCCTGAACCCGTTGAGTTTTAACAGATGCCCTAAAGCGCTTGGTGGCTTTGGTGAGAGGGTAATTGAGAATGAATGGGGGAAAGTCACATGAGAGGAGGCGATACTTCTATCGCGATATGACTGGTTATGATTGACTGTGATTGGTTCATGCGATAAATCCCACCTCTTGTGCTCTTGTGTGTGCGTTCCACGTTGCATCAGTCTGAATGAACAATATAATGACGTTAATGGGAAGACTAATTAAAACATGGCCTGAAAACATGATCTGTGGGTTTTTAGTGAGCAATCAGCTTGTTGAAATTGAAGGTACGTCTCCGCATCTGTGATCACCAGTGTTTACCGAGCTCTAATGATCTGGAAATAAGTTTATTATGAAAAAGAACAGCTGAATATGAGTTCATAAACAAAATATATAATTGTTTAAATAAATACTTTAAATTGTTACTTCCTTGAGTTATTGTTTTGGAATAAGATGAGAAATGAAAATGAGATTTATACTTGGTTAAAAAAAAAAAGGAATATCTTATTAATAACATTGTTAATTTAAAAAATACAATATCGATTTTTATTCTGGTTGAGTAAGTAATGTTTATTTGACCAAGAAAATATGACAGTGACTTGAATTTACATTTAATTAAAAAAAAGTGAGGACTTTGCCTCCTCATTACTCATTGCATTAATAGTTTCTTCAGTGTTCTAATTGAACTACTTGAGAGGGTTGAAAGCTTTTCATTTTTCTTTTTTTCCCATTCTGCGTAGTTTTTCGTTTCACAAGAACATGACCTTTAATGAAACATTAATGAAACATTACCAAGGCAACATCAAAACCTCATATACAGTGGGTACGGAAAGTATTCAGACCCCCTTAAATTTTTCACTTTTTGTTATATTGCAGCCATTTGCTAAAATCATTTAAGTTCATTTTTTTCCCTCATTAACGTACACACAGCACCCCATATTGACACAAAAACACAGAATTGTTGACATTTTTGCAGATTTATTAAAAAAGAAAAACTGAAATATCACATGGTCCTAGGTATTCAGACCCTTTGCTCAGTATGTAGTAGAAGCACCCTTTTGATCTAATACAGCCATGAGTCTTTTTGGGAAAGATGCAACAAGTTTTTCACACCTGGATTTGGGGATCCTCTGCCATTCCTCCTTGCAGATCCTCTCCAGTTCTGTCAGGTTGGATGGTAATTGTTGGTGGACAGCCATTTTTAGGTCTCTCCAGAGATGCTCAATTGGGTTTAAGTCAGGGCTCTGGCTGGGCCATTCAAGAACAGTCACGGAGTTGTTGTGAAGCCACTCCTTCGTTACTTTAGCTGTGTGCTTAGGGTCATTGTCTTGTTGGAAGGTAAACCTTCGGCCCAGTCTGAGGTCCTGAGCACTCTGAAGAAGGTTTTCATCCAGGATATCCCTGTACTTAGCCGCATTCATCTTTCCCTTGATTGCAACCAGTTGTCCTGTCCCTGCAGCTGAAAAACACCCCCACAGAATGATGCTGCCACCACCATGCTTCACTGTTGGGACTGTATTGGACAGGTAATGAGCAGTGCCTGGTTTTCTCCACACATACCGCTTAGAATTAAGGCCAAAAAGTTCTATCTTGGTTTCATCAGACCAGAAAATCTTATTTCGCACCATCTTGGAGTCCTTCAGGTGTTTTTTAGCAAACTCCATGCGGGCTTTCATGTGTCTTGCACTGAGAAGAGGCTTCCGTCGGGCCACTCTGCCATAAAGCCCCGACTGGTGGAGGGCTGCAGTGATGGTTGACTTTATACAACTTTCTCCCATCTCCCGACTGCATCTCTGGAGCTCAGCCACAGTGATCTTTGGGTTCTTCTTTACCTCTCTCACCAAGGCTCTTCTCCCCCGATAGCTCAGTTTGGCCGGACGGCAGCTCTAGGAAGGGTTCTGGTCGTCCCAAACGTCTTCCATTTAAGGATTATGGAGGCCGCTGTGCTTTTAGGAACCTTAAGTGCAGCAGAAATTTTTTTGTAACCTTGGCCAGATCTGTGCCTTGCCACAATTCTGTCTCTGAGTTCTTCAGGCAGTTCCTTTGACCTCATGATTCTCATTTGCTCTGACATGCACTGTGAGCTGTAAGGTCTTATATAGACAGGTGTGTGGCTTTCCTAATCAAGTCCAATCAGTATAATCAAACACAGCTGGACTCAAATGAAGGTGTAGAACCATTTCAAGGATGATCAGAAGAAATGGACAGCACCTGAGTTAAATATATGAGTGTCACAGCAAAGGGTCTGAATACTTAGGACCATGTGATATTTCAGGTTTTCTTTTTTAATAAATCTGCAACAATGTCAACAATTCTGTGTTTTCTGTCAATATGGGGTGCTGTGTGTACATTAATGAGAAAAAAAAAAGAACTTAAATGATTTTAGCAAATGGCTGCAATATAACAAAGAGTGAAAAATTTAAGGGGGTCTGAATACTTTCCGTACCCACTGTATATTGAGAATACAAGATGGAGTAATTGAAAAAATGTGCATTTAAAAATCAAAATTTCCAGATCTATCAGACTTTCTTTTTTTTCTGTAGAACACAAAAAAAATGTTTTGAAAAAAAATGACTTGGTGGGTTTTTTTTTTTTCCTCATATAATGAAAGCTGGTTGGATCCATTGTTGTTTTGGGCTGTATTCTTTAAAATTTCATTTGTATTTCACAGAAAACCAGCAAGCTTTTGTACAGCATCAAGTAGAGTAAATGATGTCAGAATGTTCATTTTTTTGGGTGAGTGATCCCTTTAACACGTTAGCAGGCGATGGTAGACTATTAAAGTAAAAAAAGATGTTGCATTTTTTTTTATGCCTCTCGCCTCCAAAATGGAATATCCCATTTACTTTTGTCAAACACATGTGAGGTGTGTATGAACAGCATGCTCCTGGACCCCTGCCACCCATGTGCTTCAGAAAGGAGTTGAGAATGCATGTCAGTCATGTTATGATGGTGGTTAGCGAAGTGTACACATTCACACATACAGGCAATCATTACCTTCTCTTGACAAGAAAATCAGGACTCAGCATTATAGGACTGTGCCGTTAGTGTACAGCTGCCAGACATCATTAAGAAAAAGGTGAGCCGTATACAGCATGAACGAATGAAGTTGTTTGGCACACGGAGGGTGGGCGGCCACTTGAGACACCGCTAAAGGAAATATGGCCTGGCATTCTCGCTTTAGCTTCTTAGCTCTTCTGCTACTATGAGCGGAGCTCTTCCGGGGGTAACAGCTGCTGTCCCCGGGGGTGTTATGGTTCAGTAATGGGAGTGTGTTTACGTGTGTGTCTACGACGGCACGACTAAAGTGGGCCAGAGATGGCAGCCAAACACAAGCTCAAAGCCCCGCAGTGCTGAATTCAAGAAGGCAGAATAACAGCCCAGCCTGAGGCCTGGCAATCTGTTTTCCTGCCTTTTTCCTCTCTTCCTTCTTCCTTATTCTGTTTCTCAGCTGTTCATTAGCCGTCCATTGAGAGAAAGCTATGGTTGTTAGCGCTCCACTTCGGGCACCGCGAGCTGGTACAGAGCAGATCTGGCCATAGCGGTGTGTAACTCTTTGTGGCAGCGTCGGGGAGAATGAATAATGCAGCCATGGTAGCGTCACTCAGGGAACAATTGTGCTGGTTAATATTCATGGCATGGAGATTCAGATGGCGTTGTGAATCGCTTTACAGTCTTTCAAGAGCTTAGAGTCCCTCAGTAAACTAACCTTGCCTGTGTGACACATATGAAAACAGGTTTTCCTGCGAAAAAAGGGAGCGAAATGGGAGATAACACTTGCGGTTTGAATCACTCTGCTTGTCTACTACATGAACAAATCGTTCACATGTGAACTTGGGTGAGAGGGCACACGAGTGTGTGTGAGGGAGGCCAAGAGCGCCTGCAGCAAGCAGCCCCGGCCTAGTGTTCTTTCAGATGCCTACGTCAGAACTGTTTTCAACAGAAACACTGTGAATTTCCCCCACGGGACTTTGAAATCTGCTTAATACAAAATTCCTTGCAACCACACTGATTTATCTAAGGAGTAGAATGATATTGTTGGCTTGTATACTTTGTCCCTTTGGTACTTTCGAGCGCTTCATGATCGCATGAGTTATGGCTGGTCATTCAGGGGTTTTATAGATTACTGGGCTGAATATTTTGGGGCCTAACAGCTTGAGCCAGCACAAACCATCTTTTGGTATTAGAATATATGACCCTGGACCACAAAACCAGTCTTAAGTAGCATTTGTATATTTTTATAGAAATAGCCAACAAAACATTGTATGGGTCAAAATCATTAGGTAAAGATCATGTTCCATGACCAAATTTTGTACATTTCCTACCATAAATATATTAAAACTTACATTTTGATTAGTAATATGCATGGCTAAGAGCTTTATTTAGACAACTTTAAAAGCAATTTTCTCAATATTTCGATTTTTTTGCACCTTTAGATTCCAGATTTTCAAATAGTTGTATCTCAGCCAAATATTGTCCTATCTTATTAAACTATACATCAGTGGAAAGCCTATTTATTCATCTTTCAGTGTATGCATTTTAAAATAAATTTACTCTTATGACTGGTTTTGTGGTCCAGGTCACATATTACTGTCAGGATTTACCAAAGATGCACTGGTTTTCAGAATTAGTGCTGAAAAGGCATAGATGCAGTTATTTTTGCACTTGACCTTATTGAATATGCTTTTTATTGGTTTTTCCTATTCAGACCCAAATTTATGGGTGGAGAGTATTAAAATTAATCATGCAACGTGATTTACTAACGTTTGTGCTTGTCAAATTACTGGTATTTGCGCCATTATTTAACGCCCAATAAATGCATGTCATAAAGCAGGCAGTAATTTGCACTGCGCTTGGTAGATTGCGCTGGTCATTATGAAAATTTTCTGGCTGCGTTGTGTTGTTTATTGTTTGCATTGTTAATAAATCACACACAGAATTTTCCCCTCCCATTGGTGCTTTTATGGAATTGCACTCTAGCGCTAATTTGCCCTGTTTAGTAAATCTGCCCCATAGTATGAATGTTTCGCAAATTCCATTTATTTCTGTTTTAATTTTTCTAGACTCATTCTCTAGACTAGAATCAAAAAGCATGTCTAATCAAAATCATGAAACTTATTTACCAGCAATTCTTTTTAAAGTTCAACAGAAAATTACATTTTAAGGCCCTATGAAATATTTTTCTTTCTTTTTTTTCTCAAACTCAATTTTATTTTCACCAAATTCTGTGTTTTCCAATTATTTTATGGATTCCATTTTAATGGTCTCATTAAATTGTAATAATCAATCTCTAATTAATTGATTTTATTTAAAAAATAATTATTATGTATTTATTTTTTAAATATATATATATATATTTTTTTTTCTGGTGAATATTCCTTAAAAATAATGTTTTAATAATAATTTTATTTATTAGTAGTAGTAGTACTATCATTACATTAAGTAATATATTTCTGTCACAATTTCTTCAAGTTAAACTAAACTTTTATTTTGATGAGTTGCTGTGAAGACCTGTATGTTTCTGTTTGTATATGATATGACAATAGTTTTTCTCGAAAGGCAAGATTATGTTTATGTGTTCATGTACTCATATTTTGAGGGGACAGAGGCTGAAAACACAGCGAGCGTCACATACGATTAAGTATTTGTTTAATAAACAAAAACCGCACGTCTGCGCTATTCATTCACACAGAGACATGCAGAACATGCAGGACTCATTTTTAAAACAGTATTTTTGTTGCTTAATATTTACAGACACTAGTTCATATCGCATTTTGATTTAAGTGTACTGACCTCCTTTTGATTTGTTCGTCCAAAATATGGCAAATTCCATGACATTCCGTGTTATACAGTAAATTCCATTTTTATGACTGGATTCCGCGATTCTATCCACGTTTTCCGCATCACAGAAATCATAGGGCCCTATGTTTGTGAGTCTTTAATATTGCTGAAGGTGAAATACAAGCCGTCAGTGCTATGTACTGACACCACCAAGCAGAGCGCAGGCTAAAAATGTTTGAGTGGTTTGAGAGCTCCCATGAGAGAGGCAGCTTAACAGCAAAGTTCACCTGGTAGCATAGTTTAGTATATATAATGTGATATACTATAATTCTATAATATTTTTTACACATTTGTTTTCTCTTGCAAATGAGCTTAACTGAGTGGTTGTAGGTAAGTGACTGACTACATAAACTGACGTAGAAATCACGGCAGTAATAATTCAGTGCTGGTTAGCGTTAATGTAACAGATTTTAGGAAAAAAAAAAACTGTAATCACTATAGATTTAAAAAAGAAAACTTGAGAAAGTCTTAAGATCCAAGATCCATTCAAAAGTAGGTACCAGAGATGGAAAAAGTTCTCAATAGATCACTGAAATCTCACATTCAGGTCTTTATCCAGTCTAGTGTAGAACAAAATGCCTGCTTTTTATGATCCAATCAATTCCCAGTTCAATAAAATCAAGTTCTGCCCCATTTCTCCCATTGAAAATCCTGTTTCACTAGGGAATACATCATATTAGGCAAGTAAAATGGGTTGCGAATGGCGTTTCATGATAACACTGATGTTCATAATGATAAAGGACAGAACTTCCTCAAAACTTTAGTATAATACAACCAAAATATGACAAGGTTATTTCCCTTGTATGTTTTCATCTCACAGTTGCATCTCTGAAAGCTAAACTTTCCTGTAAGAGTCGCCCAATCTGTTCCTTAATGTGGAACTCCATCCTCAAAGAGATGTACTTTCTGCTGATATTGCTACACATCTCTACTAATGGCTTCATATTCCTGCCCTGGAGCGGCATCGCTCCTGCTCTTATGTAATGATTTACATATTTAGCTACGGTTGTTATTACTTCAGCAGCTGGCAGTGTTGGGTTTTACACAATAAAAGAGCGTGTTGATGGCACCGATATTTGTTAACGCGTTCTCCATCTAATTAGCATCACGCTTTTGCTAAGCGCCGGCCGTGCATTGTTCCCAGGGTTGTTTTTCGGCATGCGGGGTTGTTTTGACACTGGGTCAGGTGGGGGGAGGGGCCCTAAACTAAGCCGTTAATGACTGAACACTAATACTCAGGTGTAGATTAGAACTAGCAGCGGTGCGTGTGGCTTTAGTGTTGACACTTCTTTTGTCATGATACGCGTCTGGTTTTCAGATATGACATTTATTTTGAGTAGGTGCAACTGAATATAAAATGAACTGCAGATGACCTGGACTTAATATCCAAAAAGCGGTAAGTCTTTGCTACGTACATTATTGTCAAGAGATCCATCAGAAACAAAACGGATCCATACTGAGCACTGACTCACGAATATATACACAAACACGACTGTTTCTCAAGGTTCCCAGCTGGTGACTGAGTCTTTCTAGCCGACACCACGGTGCTCTTTGAGCTCTGTACGGATTACGAGCGATCCTTTTCTTCAGGCTTGCCTCAGGTCTCTGTCACAAGCTCATCTCCGTGTACATCTTAACATATGCATGGCTTATTCTCCAGGGCTCATCCACGCAGCAGTCTCTCTCAATCGTGAGGGAGAAACAGCAGCCTCAGCCTCTGTTGTTGCTCGTCACCACCGAATTTCTGTGCCTTTTTGTGCTCTCTATCACAAACTAAACAAAGAAGGTTTGTCTTACCTTACGTAGATGCAGTTATTTCCACCACATGCTGCTGCTGCTGCATGCTTCATTCATTAAAAAAATCCTTCCATCTCTCACTCTTTGTCTTTGTGTGTCTCTCTTGATTTCTCCTTTTTTCCTCTTTGTTTTTAGTCAGAGCATCCCTGTATTTGTTTGTGCTGTGGCTTCTGGATCAAACTGGAAACACAGACTGTAATTAGGAGCCTTGGGGACGAATCTGCCGGTAGATCTCCTCCGTTTTCCTCTCTTCCCTGTCAGACGTACTCTCACTCAAGCCCACAGTCCGAGAGAGAGGGATGTGGGCAAGACCCTGCAGTAATGGTGTGGTAATTTGCTTGGTGGTTGTTCTCCGTCTCTCTCCCCCTGATTTCTCTGTCTTCATTCAGCGCGGCTCGGTCGGGCTGTCAGAACGCATGGAGACACATCTGTGAATGTGTTTATGTGGCTCCAACGTAGCCTCTTCGGCGAGGCAGAGACCCCCTCCTTGCTCAAGATGTGCTCACTAATGGCATGTACCATTATGGCTCAGAGCAGGGTGGGCTGTGAGGGAAGGAGGGGGAGAGAGAGAGGGAGTGTGAGGGGGCAAGAGGGGAACAAATAGGTTTGGTGGACAAATTGAGTGGATGTTAGTGGCTCTCTGCACGAGTGCATGTACGTTATTGTTTGACATGTCTTCCTGTCATTGTACGTAAGACAGGGCAGAGGACATTTTGCTGGACTGTAAATTATACATGAAGATTTTGTATGTCACTGCTGTACTTTGAAGTAATAGTGAAGTACACGTATTTGAAATATGCACCACTATTTGAACAGATGGTTCACCTAAAATATCATCATTTGTGAACCTTGCTTTGAAGACGTAGCTAAAGCCAGCAATTTTTTTCAACCTGATCTCATGACGAAAACGTACCTGTGGGAAGTTTTTCAGAATATGTCACGTTTCGTGACATATTCAATGTGAAATGTCCATTAAGTGCTGCTAAACGAGTGTTTGTTTTTTCCCAAATGTTACATGTTATGTGGCATTGGTTTTGTGTGTCACTGCAGTTCTGACTTGAAATGTCCGTAGGGTGTCACTATAAATCTAATACTTTGCGATGTTTTAAAATAACGTACCATCTGCACTACACCTAAACCTACCCGATATGAACAAAAGCGAATGTGACGTAAAAACGCAATCGCGAGCATGCCGTTTTAGCTTGTTTTTCGATCTCTCATCTTTCAGCTCTTTCATTGTGCATCATGTTTATCACAGGATTCGTACCCAAGGATTCCACATCCTATGTCTAATTTCCATGCCAGCTGAGCTACCAAGCAAGCTTGTTATGTCCAGAAAGTGAAACATATGGAGCTGTAATCATAATTGTGTACAAATTACAAGTGCTTGTTGTTTGACCACCTCTAGTGTTAATTTCTGCTGTGATATGTACTTATTGGCACATATTTTCTTCTTGTGAAAAAAGTTCCTACAGGTATGTTTTCATCATGAGATCAGGTAAAAAAAAAAAATATATATATATATATATATATATTATATATTTTTGATTTACTGTTTTCTACATAAAGTCATTCTTCATAAGGTAAAGAACGTTCTGTCAAAATTAAACTTTGATATCTTTAATATTGAGTAAGTAAGACCATGTCAAAGATTGAAATCAGTGAAAATAATGGTTAAAATCAAACTTTGATGCTTGTTATCTCATAATTAAATTTTGAGACTTTAGCCTGGATTTCACAGACAGGGTCACATTTACTAACCCTCATGTAATTCCAAATCCGTTTTACTTATGGACTTTTGTATCCCAAGATCCTTCCTGCATCTAAAATGTGTCTGTTCTTGACTTCTTTTGTGTTTAACACAAAGCAAAGGAAGTTACTGGAAAAAGTATAATAAGCATGCAGCAACAAAGTGCTTATATGTGGCCCTGGACCACAAAACCAGTCATAAGGGTATTTTTTTTTTTTTTTTTTAATTCAGATTTATTCATCACCTGAAAGCTGTATAAATAAGCTTTCCATTGATGTATGGTTTGTTAGGTTAGGAGAACATTTGGCCGTGGTACAACATTTCAAAGTCTAGAATCTGAGGGTGAAAAATCGCCTCTGAAGTTGTCCAAATGAAGTTCTTAGCAATGCATAATTCTAATCAAGTTTTATATATATATATATATATATATATATATGGTAGGAAATTTACAAAATAAGTTCATGGAACATGATCTTTACTTAATATCTTAATGATTTTTTGGCATAAAGGAACGATCAGTAATTTTGACCCATACAATGTATTTGTGGCTATTGCTAAAAATATACCTGTGCTACTTAAGACTGGTTTTGTGGTCCAGGGTCACATATTATATTTGTTTATAGTTATTGTTAATACATAATATACTGTACAAATAGTAAGGTCTTCATTCATTGTCACTGTAATAAACTAATTATTAATGTTTAATTGTCTCATGCTTAAAAATTTAGTGTTTGAAATCCTTTGTTACAACAGTAGTAAAGGAGTTGTTAATGGTTTTTAGGAGTAAAAGTTCTCACCTTAGATTATCTCACGGAAAATAAAAAAATGTTATTAATTACTTACTGCTATTAATTAATTACATGTGTCATGGTACTCTCATGAATGAAAGAGACAAATTTTTTCATTTAAATCATAATTCTCGTAGCTTCACAAAATTACGGTTGAACCACAGATGTCACAAGGACTATTTTTCAGTTGAGTTGCTGTGCATGAAGGGCCTGAAAGCTCTCGGATTTCATCTAAAATATCTTAATTTGTGTTCTAAAGTTGAACTAAGGTCTTACGGGTTTGGAATGACATGAGGGTGAGTAATTATTGGCAGAATTTTCATTTTTGAGTGAACTATCCCTTTAAATCATGATGTAGTCATCTCTATTATCTCATATATTTCTTTTTCTTCCAGGCAAAATTTCTGCATATTACTGGTAATATGAATAGGGATCCAAAAAAAGGATACAGATACGTATGATATTTCAAAGGCATGTAGTGCATGACGCTAGCATCGGCAAGGTCGTGGGTTTGATTGCCAGGGAATTCATGAACTGATAAAGTGCAAACCTTGAATGCGAAAAGTCTCTGCTAAATGCATGAATGTAAATGTTACATGTCAAATTATATATAATTATAGCATGCGGCATGAATTTTCTAAATTATTAGACTTTTTCAAAAAGATCATCTGCCTACATATGAAAAACAAGCTAAAAAAATCTAATAAATTTGCCTTAAAAAGGAGTAAGGAGCATCTTGAGATGAGGGTATTAGAGAGACCCCAGCCAACATGAATAACAAGTGCCTAGAAACACCCTAGCAATCATATAACGGCACACTCCAGCCATATTTCCAGTACCAGAATATCATACAGACATTAGGGTGAGCTATTTTTAATTTGAGACAAAATAGCACCCGTCACATTTTCTTCAGAAAACGTACCTAGTTTCTATATTTGCTCACAGTTCTGTATGTGACTCTTATAAATGTCATTTTATTATAGCCTCTCTTTCCATCCTCCCTTGAGAGCCAATTCTCCGTAGGACTTTTCCATCTGGGTTCATTTCCAAAAAGCCTAGCGACATTTTGGAATCGTGTGGGAATATTAAACATTCGGACATGCGGCCAACGGCATCAGCACATGTACATTGAACAGATGGATCTCTGTGCAATCTGGAGCACATGATCAAATATGCATCGGTGTCACCTCTAACTCTGGCCTTGGCAAAGTCCTTTCTATTGTGCTGGTAACAACTGATTTATATACTGATGAATAATGTATAGGCAAAGTCTTTCAAGCTCAAAGTAATTAATCATTTAGATGGGAGATCAACTATTCTGTTTTACAGCTGATGATATGAAAACACAAGGGAATTTATGTCAGGAATGCATTTGATTTTATGTCAATACATTCATGCCAGTTAATTGTAATAAGCGGATGATTTAACAAACTCGCTTTTCGATCAGACGTTAACATTAATTATATACTTCCTGATGCATTTTTGATGCAGAAAGGATCCTGCGATACAAAAGCCCAGGCCTAGGGTCAATGTCGTCGAGATAAATATGTACAGGCAGAGTTTACAAACCCCTCTTAATGCGATGGGTCAGCCCAGTGGTGAGAGAACATTTGGAGCTCTTGGAGTAATACGATGGCGAGACATTTTAAATAAACATTAGTTTGTGGTGTACCACCCGCTGACAGCATGAGAGCATAAGACAAGTCAGTGTTTGTGCAGCCTCACCCAGAAGACGAGAAATTATTCAAGTGTGACACAGAGGATGATTGTCAACAGGCACTGAGGTCAGTCAGCTGTAGAGAGGGAACCAGCGAGCACTTAGAATACAAACAAAATGTACAAATAAGATGAATTGGAATTGAATTGGCCATGTCCCACTGGATAATGAATATGAATTGGAATGACAGAAAAAGCAACCCGATGTCATGGCAGTTTGTACGTATTTTACGAGGTAGCTAATTCGTATGAATTCGCACAATGTCATTCGTACGAATTTATACGATTTTTGCTAAATCTTATGTATTTTACGAGTTCCTCAATTTGTACAGTGCAATCAGTGTTGGAAAGTTAAATAATTATGTATTTTATGTAAACATATTGTTCATTTGTTTGATTACATCAGTATTTTAATCTAAAAATGATCCTTAATTTAATTATTTTTTGGCCAAAGAAAACAAAAAATAATGACTTTGTTCTACAATTTCTTCCATGTCAGTCTTTGGCATGCGTTCACTAGAGTACCACAATGCAAATACTCTCAAACGTGGTACTCTCATGTTTGCGTGACGAAGACTGACACGGAAGACAAGTAATTGTTTAAATAAAGTCATTATTTTTTCATTCTTTGCGCTCGTAGCTTCATAAAATTACAGTTGAACCACTAATGTCACATCGACTATTTTAATGATGTCCTTACCACCATTCTGGGCCTTGAACGTGGTAGTTGCATTGCTGTCTATGCAGGGTCAGAAGCTCTCTGAATTCATAAAAATATCTTAATTTGTGTTCCAAAGATTTTTGAAGGTCTTACGGGTTTTGAATGATATGAGGGTGAGTACACTGTAAAAAAAAAACCAAAAAAAAAAACAACACAATTTGTTGAGTCAGCTTAAAATAATTTGTTACCCTGCTGCCTTAAAATTTTAAGTTCAGTCAACTAAAATAAGTTTAGTCAACTTGAAATGTTAAGTTGTACTAAGTAACAACTTAGATATTTGTGTTTGCTAAACTTGACAGATGAGTAAGTAACCCAGCTGCCTTAAAATTTTAAGTTGATTCAAATCAAATATCTAAGTTGTCACTTAGTATAATTTAACATTCTTTTTTTTCCTCATTAATGTACACACAGCACCCCATATTGACAGAAAAACAGAATTGTTGACATTTTTGCAGATTTATTAAAAAAGAAAAACTGAAATATCACATGGTCCTAAGTATTCAGACCCTTTGCTGTGACACTCATATATTTAACTCAGGTGCTGTCCATTTCTTCTGATCATCCTTGAGATGGTTCTACACCTTCATTTGAGTCCAGCTGTGTTTGGTTATACTGATTGGACTTGATTAGGAAAGCCACACACCTGTCTATATAAGACCTTACAGCTCACAGTGCATGTCAGAGCAAATGAGAATCATGAGGTCAAAGGAACTGCCTGAAGAGCTCAGAGACAGAATTGTGGCAAGGCACAGACACAGATCTGGCCAAGGTTACAAAAACATTTCTGCTGCACTTAAGGTTCCTAAGAGCACAGTGGCCTCCATAATTCTTAAATGGAAGACGTTTGGGACGACCAGAACCCTTCCTAGAGCTGGCCGTCCGGCCAAACTGAGCTATCGGGGGAGAAGAGCCTTGGTGAGAGAGGTAAAGAAGAACCCAAAGATCACTGTGGCTGAACTCCAGAGATGCAGTCGGGAGATGGGAGAAAGTTGTAGAAAGTCAACCATCACTGCAGCCCTCCACCAGTCAGGGGTTTATGGCAGAGTGGCCCGACGGAAGCCTCTCCTCAGTGCAAGACACATGAAACCCACATGGAGTTTGCTAAAAAACACCTGAAGGACTCCAAGATGGTGAGAAATAAGATTCTCTGGTCTGATGAGACCAAGATAGAACTTTTTGGCCTTAATTCTAAGCGGTATGTGTGGAGAAAACCAGGCACTGCTCATCACCTGTCCAATACAGTCCCAACAGTGAAGCATGGTGGTGGCAGCATCATGCTGTGGGGGTGTTTTTCAGCTGCAGGGACAGGACGACTGGTTGCAATCGAGGGAAAGATGAATGCGGCCAAGTACAGGGATATCCTGGACGAAAACCTTCTAGCTCACTGTTTTACCGCCTCTAGTGTTAATTTCTATTGGAAACGGCAGTAATATGAACTTATTAGTGTTTATTTCTCATCTTGGCAAAAAGTTCCCAGATGTACGTTTTCATCATGAGACCATGGCTTCTTCCAGTCAATCCTCTGCCCATCCTAAATATGCATTGCCAGTTCTCTTTCCCATTTTTAAAAAATATATTATTCTGTGATATTTACTAAGTAAACTGGATGACATTTAATTTAATTTAATAATTTGACTTTTATTATTAAATGCTATATTAAGCTTAGCCCTTTCTTGTTTTCACTGTGGATTAAACAATGTCCTTAAAGTAATAACTTTTCTCAGTACACTATTATAAACTTCCTTTATGCTATTTCAAAGTTTCTGATGGAGAACTGACAGAAGCACTAACAATCACAGAGGGAGGAGATGATGTTAGTGGAAAAGATGAAAAGCTACTGAAGCATGCGCTTGAATCCTGCAGTTGCATGCTACATTCAGCTGAAGGGCGTTATGCGGTATTTTGAGGGTGACACTGTTGCAGCTTTCAGACCTTCCCAGTATGAGTCAGAATCTGTGGGCATTAAGTTGAGCTACAGCCATAAATGTCACTGTAAACCACTTGTGAAAAATAAAAGTGAAGTTAAAATAAAATAGAAGGTTTGTTATTTGAACATCAAAAATGAAAATCTATTATATCATGTTTTATATGTAAATGCAAGAGACTCATTTGACAACTTTTTCAATAGACATCAAAACTGCATCTGTTTGTCAGCAGATTGTGGTATACAGGGTTCTTTTTTTATTTTGTGATTTAATTGTAATGGAAAGTGTTTAGATGAGAGATCCAGCCATGGGAAACGGAGCGTGCGTCTGTGACAGCTGTGCCAGGGGCAGTACTCTGTGCCGAACATTGGTGCCCTGGGTCAACTATGACCGAATCTGCCACTGACTTGAGAGAAGGATAATACTCAATGTACCGTTTTTATAACAATATGTAAAGGCAGAAAACAAAGAATTACTGATTTTTAAAGGAATATTTCACCATATAAGGCCCTCAAATATAGACCCTAACCCGGTCCTGGCCCGAGATGCTCAAGCCCTAGCTCGGCCCTTGTCTGACAGTTTATCAGAATTCTTGGCCCAAGTCCAACCCGAGCCCGTCTTTTTCCTCCCCTTCTCCCAAAACACCTATACTACTGTTTTAGTTAGTTCAGTTTCAAATAGTTCAGGTTTGTATGTAATGGCAAAGTGATTATATTTCGTTATGGTTTTTTTTATTAAGTTAATTTAGAAAAACGTTTGAAACATTTTTTTTTTCTTCGTTAAATATAAGTTTTTTGTTTTTTAAAGTAACGACCAAGTGGCCAGTGGAAGACTGATAATAGTCTGTTTGATCAATTTTGGCTTCTCAAATCATCATGACTTGTCTAAAATAAAATCAATAGATATAAAACAGTTCAAGTTTAAAACAATGTTAGTTTAACTACTACTTTTATTTGTGTGCAATCACAATATCAACAAAACGTTGCAAACAGTGCTTTTATAAAATAAAGAAAACACATGATGCACTTTCTGCACTTAGGATGCTGGTTTTAGCTGGTCCTAAGCTGGTTGATGCTGGTCCTTTGCTGGTTTATGCTCTTTGCTGGTGCCCAGCTGGTTTAAGATGGTCCTGGCCAGCATAAACCAACAAAGGACCAGCATAAACCAGCTAAAACCAACATCCCAGCATCAAAACCTTCCTAACTAGCATATGCTGTTTTTTTCAACAGAGTCAGCAGGAGCGCTTCACAAAAATGAACCGAAACTCAGCATCACGTTTTATCATGTCACAGACATGATAAATATATCTATAGAACATTTTACATTTTTACGTAACGAAATGAAACAAATCAAAAACAAAAACTCTGTCATTATGTAATCTGTAAATGTGCATTTTTCTCTAAAGGCGCATCCAAAGAGAAGATGGTGAGTCAGGATCAGCAACTTCATCCTTGCAACACTGACTCAGAAAACAGTAGTTTATTATTAAATAATTCAAAAATCTCCTTACTATTTACCCTGACACATTCATGGTAATAACCTTTGCCGGTGCTTTGCGGCAAGCTTTAGCCTATTGTGTGCGCTTGAACGCGGAACTGTTCCAGCTGAGCTGAAGGTGCGCTCATTGCTGCTGCTGACGGAGACACTAAACACCTTTTGAGCTGGTCTCGAAAGTGAAAGCGAAAGTAAAGTCTTGTGTTGTTTCCACCAGCGTGGATTTTGTTTTATCATCATCTGGATGTCTAAAATATAAGGAGAAGCCTAAAAGAGGCCCGAAGCCCAGCCCGCGTCTGAACTATGATGTGAAAATTGGCCCGAAGCCAGCCCTAGGGGCGTAAAAAAAACAGTCGAGGCCCATCGGGCTCGGGCTGAAATGCAGGGCTCTACTAAAATTACAAACTAAAAATTTTTAGCCCAAAAAAATTACATACTCACTAAAAATTTTTAGAACTAAATTTTTAAAACTAAAAATTTTTAGCCCAAAAAAATTACATACTTATAAAATGACGATTTTATGAAGTTAAGATTTTTTTTAAATGACGTGAGGGTGAGTAATTAATGACAGAATTTTCATTTTTGGGTGAACTATCCCTTTAAGATTGCAGAAAAACACTTTAAGAACCATCCCTTTAAGATTGTGTTTTTCTGCGACCTTAAAGGGATAGTTTACCCAAAAATGAAAATTCTGTCATTAATGACTCACCCTCATGTCGTTCCAAACCTGTAAGACCTTTGTTTATCTTCGGAACACAAGTTAAGTTATTAAATCATTGCTATTTTTAATAAAGTCATTATTTTTGTTGTCTTTGCGTGCATAAAGTATTCTTGTAGCTTCATAAAATTACGATTTTATTTTTTTAAATGACATGAGGTTTGAAATGACATGAGGGTGAGTAATTAATGACAGAATTTTTATTTTTGGGTGAACTACCCCTTTACGATAGAAAAACACAGTCAGTAAAATATATCAAAACTTAATTTTTGATTAGTAATGTGCATTACTAAGAACTTCATTTGAACAACTTTAAAGGTAATTATCTCAATATTTAGATTTTTTATTTTTTTATTGTTTGCACCCTCAGATTCCAGATTTTCCAAATAGTGGTTTGAAATGACATGAGGGTGAGTAATTAATGACAGAATTTTTATTTTTGGGTGAACTACCTCTTTACGATAGAAAACACAGTCAGTAAAAGTCATTTTAATGATGTCTTGTCTATTACACTAACAGTCCTGGTGTTGGGAAGGTTTTGTGAGAAGGAAACAGGTGTAGCAAAAGTAAGACCACTGATCTGTTGTTAATTCTTGTGTGTTGTCACTCTTTTTATAGTAGCAGTACATTGATTCCAGTAGGAGCTGGGGACTGAGTTACATCCACAGCACAGAATGTCAATACACAAACCTTTTCTAACCCTGCTCATGTTTGATCACATTGTCACTACTGGAACATTCAAATCCTTGTAGGACTCTAACCAAAACAAATTACTTTATTTTGTAGCCATAAATGACACTGAAATCTGCTGCTGGATTGCTAAAACCTGGCCTGAACATTCCAAAAAAAAACTTGAAGGCTGAAGATTTATTTAGGCTCAATGCATTTCAGAAGCTTTAGCAGACGGTAGAGTGATTTGATGGTTTGATGGGTGTTTTTTTTTTTTTTTTTTTTTTTTTTTTTGGTGTTGCTTGGTGGTTGCTGAAGGTGTTCTTAGTTGATAGATGAGTGAAAGCAAACAAGACATATGTACATAAGAGCACTCAAAGAGTAAAAAGTAGTCAGGGCTTGACAGGCTTCAGGGTCTATCAGAATGGCTCTTGTGTCAAGAGTGAGGGATAGAGTAGTCCGTTTGTGATGATTATTAGGCGTTGGGATGATGAATAGACAGGAATGAGAGCCAATAAGGGCTTATGTGATGGTTTGTCAGTGACTTTGTTTGGCCTTGGGCTTAGGACTTGTCTATTAAAGGGACAATGTCTAGTTCATAGACCTTCATTGTCTAACACAGCTCAAGGAGATGAGTGACTGTCAATAGCATGTGAAATAAGTTGTTGAGGAACAATATATAGAAGGTTGGTGAAATTTCTGAAGTAGTTTCGTGTTTTTGTAGCGTGTGTTGTAGCTGTGTCTAAATGGAAATAATATAGCTAAAAAGAGAGCCACTGGATACACAGCTGCACATTTACAAATTTCTAAATCATCATCCATGTTTCATTCTGTACATTTTAATAAATGTGACCCTGGACCACAAAACCTTCAAACCAAAAGTCTTAGGGTAGCATGGGTATATTTGTAGCAATAGCCAACAACACATTGAGTCAAAATGATTATTTTTTATGCCAAAAAACATTAGGATATTAAATAAAGATCATGTTCCATGACGATATAATGCAAATTTCCTACCGCAAATATATCAAAACTTAATTTTTAATTAGTAATATGCATTACTAAGAACTTCATTTGAACAACTTTAAAGGCGATTATCTCAATATTTAGATTTTTTATTTTTTATTTTTTGCACCCTCAGATTCCAGATTTTCAAATAGTTATATCTCAGACAAATATTGTCCTATCCTAACAAACCACACACCAGTAGAAAGCTTATTTATTCAGCTTTGATCTTGTATAAATCAGTTTAAAAAAATAGACCCTTATGACTGGTTTTGTGGTCCAGTGATGCCTAAATTCAACTATAGCCTTTAAAATAGTTGATTTTAGTTTAACACTAAAAGGCCACGAATGAATGAATGAATGAAATGAATGAATGAATGAATGAATGAATGAAACAAACACATGCATGGATGAATTGTTCATAATAAGATCAGTAATGTGTCTAAAAATAGATTTTCCAGCTTTAAGGCAGACAGCATCAATTATTATTCTGAACACAGTATAACATAAAATAAACAAATCCTCAGCTTTAGATGTTTGGCTATAGATTTAAAGCTTCAAAATATCTGAGTCCTCCAGAGGAAGAATGTCAGCAGTCTGGTAAAAAGGACCAGAGATAAAGGACAACTCTTACTGCTAAAGAAAAACAATGGCGTACACAAAACTGAAGCACTGAAGCTGCTGAACAAAGGCTAAAAATGCTGGAACCCAGATGATGGAAATACAAAAAAGAAGCAGAAGAGCTTAAAAGAATAAAGCAAAAAAGAACCAAGCAACAAACTCTTGTCTGGCAACATAGCCAACATATTTGAAAAACATGCAAGTATGTAAGCAAACATCATTTATTCATCTGTTAATTAATTTATTTACTCAAAATAAGAATCTTTACTGAGAAAAAGAAAATTACATCGTTGGATGTGCATTTTTTAATAAATCAAGATTTACATAGACATAGATGGTCCTTAACATTTCACAAGCAAAATACAATGATGGCGACACTCAGAATCAGTCATTATGGGAGGATGTGCACTCTGCATCAAATGGAACAACAAACATGACAGCACTAGTGCAAATGATACAGCAAACAAAGACTGAATGAGGACTGTAAACAATGATTTATTACTGTTCTGCATTCAGCTCTGCAGAAATAAGTATACTATCTATATGTGTCATGATGTACATGTACATCACGTAATGTCATTTTTTCCTCCTTCACAAAACTAAAATTTAATTACATTGTAAAATATATTAAAATAGAAAACAGTTTTGTTAAATTGTCAAATCAAATTGTTTAATAATTTTTTATTTTTTTTTTACAAATAAATGCAAAAACATTTATTATTATTATTTTTATTATTATTATTAAAAAATAAAATAAAAATCTTACGAACCCTATACTTTTGAACAGTATAGGCCTATATTAACTTCTGTGTGTCAATAAAAAAAAACACCAATTCTCAACAAATTAGAATACTTCATAAGACCAAAAAACATTTTTAGTGTATTGTTGGCCTTCTGGAAATTATGTTCATTTACTGTATATGTACTTAATACTTGGTAGGCGCTCCTTTTGTTTTAATTACTGCCTTAATTCGGTGTGGCATGGAGGTGATCAGTCTGTGGCACTGCTGAGGTGGTATGGAAGCCCAGGTTTCTTTGACAGTGGCCTTTAGCTCATCTGCATTTTTTGGTCTCTTGTTTCTCATTTTCCTCTTGACAGTACACCATAGATTCTCTATGGGGTTTAGGTCTGGTGAGTTTGCTGGCCAGTCAAGCACACCAACACCATGGTCATTTAACCAACTTTTGGTGCTTTTGGCAGTGTGGGCAGGTGCCAAATCCTGCTGGAAAATGAAATCAGCATCTTTAAAAAGCTGGTCAGCAGAAGGAAGCATGAAGTGCTCTAAAATTTCTTGGTAAACGGGTGCAGTGTTTTCAGAAAAACACAGTGGACCAATACCAGCAGATGACATTGCACCCGAAATCATCACAGACTGTGGAAACTTAACACTGGACTTCAAACAACTTGGGCTATGAGCTTCTCCACCCTTCCTCCAGACTCTAGGACCTTGGTTTCCAAATGAAATACAAAAATTGCTCTCATCTGAAAAGAGGACTTTGGACCACTGGGCAACAGTCCATTTCTTCTTCTCCTTAGCCCAGGTAAGATGCCTCTGATGTTTTCTCATTATTACATCCAGCAACACAACACCTCAATCGCTCAATTCTTGTCTAACTTACATCCCTGCTCCGGCATCAAAACATGGAGGTTGGACTGTTACAACTGATCTTAAGTAAGACGCTAATGTCAATCAACTATCGCGGGAGCGGCCTCGGTGGGTGTGACGCAACAATGACAGGAATCTGAGAATGGCTCGTTTGGAAAAGGGGATATTATTTTTACAGATTAATTAAAAACCACTGTATGGATTTTTATCATTATAGGGTAGATTTGTACATACACTGCCAACACACATTAATGTTCAAACAGCATGTAAAAGTGAACTTAACATCCGATGACCCCTTTAATACACAAGTTTCCCCTTTAATACACACACACACACACACACACACACACACACAAAAAGGTTATAGAGTTTTAAGTTTATGAAAATGATTTATGAACAATATTTTATATAAAATATTTATTTTATGAAATATGTTGAACTCTAAACCTGCTAGAAAACCAAAGCCATAAATCTAAACAAGCTGTGTTCCAAATTTGAGGTTCCAACTCTGACATCCATACCAGCAAACCCACACAATTATAGCTGCATTATTTGCTTTATTGGCCAAATCTGGAAAAAAACAAAAAAAAAAAAAAAAAAAAAAAAAAAAAAAAAAAATTTAATTTTGAAGTCTTGCTACCAGAATGAATGTCTATAAAAAACAAATGGCATCATTTTAAATAGCACTGATTAAAAATAGCAGTTTTAATATATAATATATATATATATATATAATGTATATGAAGAGTTCAGATGCAAAACCAGCTAAAAGCCATCTCTGTCAAGTGAGTGAATGAGTGAATGCTCCTGACACATATTATACGTTCATCAAACTCGCTAAATTCCAGCCTCAGCCCAATCAGAAGTACCAGTATTTACATAGAAACCTATACAAAGTAGCCAGAAAGAAATGCTTATTTTAGAGAAATACGTCAGATGGATTTAGAGGCTTTTGCATCTGAACTCTTAATATATTCCTTTACAAAATTTAACTTCATGTAGAACCCTAGTTTAAAAGCAATGATTTTTGAACTGAATAATCACATCTGGTGAAAAATAATCCTGCGAG